>NW_027175909.1:13654970-14854970 GCF_023055335.1 Clinocottus analis
TGAGAAGTGCTAAAAGTTTATCGCACAAACTTTGACATATCTTAGATAAGTGGTTCCCAACCTGGAGGCACTGAGGAGAAAAGAAGCGTCTCCTGGACCCTTAACACATTTCAGATATCAGAGTTCACATCTTTCCTCTCAAAATTCAAGTATTTTCACTCATTTTCCATTTGTTGGTTGTTTTGAGTTCATTGTGGTTCAAATCCAACAGTATCGATTCATTACGTTAAACCTTCACTCTGTTTCAAGTCAAAGTGTTTCATTCACAAGGCGCTGAGATGCAGAGACACTTTTAGCCTGATCATCGCTCACTACGAAGAGAAGGAACAAACTCATGGATGCATTGTGAAAAAAGGTCTTTTATTTGATCCCACATGACACAGGAGGAAGGTTTCCTGGTAACTCAAGCGGACGATCAAACACGACGTTCACATGCAATGAATCACTTCATGCCTTTGGATTTGCCAGAGTTCCAAACCTCCTCACATTCCCTGTTCACCACCAGGTTTCCCTCATTGGTCAGGTGAAGACGGGACATGTTAGATTCAGGCTTGGAGGAGTTTGTGTGCCACCTGGCCTCGGCATTCTTGTTGTACATGACCAGGTTGCAGTCGGCCTGCATGCACACGCGGACAGCGTCTGACCCTTCAGTGTCTGAAGCCCACACGGGCTTCCAGGCGTAGATGACAAAGTTACCGTCATCCTGCGGGCAGGAGAAGAGACGTTTGACTGTTTTAGATTCATTTACTTTCACGCAGACCAGCGCTCATGTATCACGCGACATGATAAGTATCCGGAGCGCACACATACTCAGTTACTCACCTGGAAGATTGCCTTGTAATTCCCGTTGTTGGATACCAGATGGTCTCCCCTGCGGAGCTCATCTTCTTTGGACAAGTAGTTCCTGCTCATGATTCTGTAACAAAAAGAAAGTCTCTTATTTCAATCTAAAACACTCAACATACATTAATAACACTTGTTCAGTGAGTTGGTTTGCAACGACTCCTTCATGCATGAAACACAGAAACGTACAAATGCATCAATCAGTAGAAAGATGTAGGATACTTACAGGGTTGAAGGTCCAGCGACAGTCAGGCTGCAAGCAGAGCAGAAGAAGTGAAGTGCAAGAAGCAGAATTCACTCCATCTTTATACACCTGGGCTGGGCCGGGGGTGGAGGGAGACGGGGGACAGAGAGGGGCGTGTCCCGCCCTGTCAATCATGAGTTTGACAAGAATCAGTCTTACAGGTTATAGTGAGGAAAGATGCAACCTGATGAGTGATGACTTTTTACTTTACTCATTCAAACCCACTGAACTCTAACGGTGAATATTGGAGTATTATTCACCAAGTGGTTAAAAACACAACTTCACATGAATGCTAATGCTGCTAGCTCTCCTAAAAAAACTATTTGGGTTTATTGAGTTTTAGTTTTAGCCCCAGAGCTCTCCGACAGGTTGAGCCGGACATGCAGGATTATTTTTTGGTTTGCAAGAATAGTTTTGAAACCTTTTTCTACTTTTATGAGAAGTGCTAAAACTACTAGGAATACTAGGTTATTACACCTCTTCTGGCATTTAATAATCCTTCAAATGATAAACGAGGAGAAAAGAAGCGTCTCCTGGACCTCTTGCCACACTTCACATATCTGAGTTGTTCACATGTTCTCTCTCAAAATGCTCAAATGGTTTCATCTGCGTCCCTAAAGTCTCGCCTCATCCCACACATCACCTAAACAAAAGCTTTTTTGTGCATCTCTCTGCATGTGTTGTATCAGTTGCAGTGTGCCGGGGCCCTGACGGGGCATTTTGCTTTCGTAAGAACGCTTTTACGATTTCTAAGTCGAGCTCTCACTTGATCAAAAACAGAGAGTCAAGGAAAAGAAGCAACGTTCTGGGTTTTCCAGCCAGTGTGCTCCCGCGGGGGGGAAGGATGAGGACGGGATGTTCAGGAAAACAACAGAGTGGGTGGGCGGTTGCGTAATCCCCCCTTCGCTTCCCATTGTCACACACGCAGTGGAGGAAGATGGCTGCGTTACTGCTGCTGCTCTTCGGCGTCGGAGCCCTGTTCTCTTCCACTCATGCGCATCGGGCTTACGATGGACTCCCCGAGACCTACAGGAAGGGAGTGGATCTGGCCCTGGAGAAGCTCCACTCTCACGATGGGATCCAGCACCATTTCCTCTTCCTCAGAAGTCTGGAGAAGTCAGACATCGAGGTAACTAAGTTTGTTTTTCACTCGTCTTACGGGAAGCGAGTAAAATGAGTGTGAGGATCGTTCCACAGCACGTCCCCCTCGAGGCTGGTTGACGATTGCTCAGATTTAATCTTCTTCCCCTCCAGCCGGGTTTCGACGTGACCTACATCTACCACCACTTCTACCTTAAGGCCACGAAGTGTCAGAAAGGAACCGTCGACGTCTCGTCCTGCCACTTCAGAAACGACAGAGTGAGTTTGAACTGATTTACTGCACTGCGAAGGGGAGGAATTTGAGTTGGGAAGGCCTGCACTGACTTGTCTGTGTGTGTGTGTGTGTGTCTGTGCGTGTGCGTTCATGCAGCCGCTGATAGACTGTGCCGTCTGTTACAAAACATTCCAAGGAGAAATTGAACAGGAGCCCAAACCGTATGTTCACTGCGTCCACAAACCTGCTCTTACCGAGGTCGGTCCGTCTTCTTCACGACAAAAGCCCTCAAATCTGAATATGAATTCATAACGTTGTGTCTGACATTTTTTCCCCCACTTTTCTCTTTGCAGGACATGAAGACGGTCAGAGTGGATCACTGCAACACAATGGGGTACAGCAGTGGAACCCCAACTCTTCTGGCTTCAACAGGAACAAAGTGAACTTGTGTTTTTTTTTTATGTCAATGTGCTCGAGTGTTGTTTCTGTAGGTTTTTTTTATGTCGTTTGAGTAATATTTTTTATATCAGCAATGTTTTGTTTACTTCCATGGAAATGTGTTAGAATTTAGTTTCACTTTGTGTCACAAATCTGTCAATAAAGTTTAATTTGTGAAAGGTTTTTTATTATCCAATGCGTTCACTAGTATGAACGACTATAAGGTCGGTATTTCAGAAGGAGAAGGCTGCCGATTCCTCCATTTTCTTCTTTTTGTGAAAAGACCAAAAACAAAAGATATTCAACTAAAATGACACAACACAAAAACACAGACGCAACAAAACTAACATGTAAGATGAATAAGTAGTTTTTTAACCAACAATGTCCGCTGGAACATCGGGGCGATTGTGACGCAACTTTTGCTTTTAATTTAACAAAAGAAGAGTCCGAACAAGTTCGTACGACAACATTTGTTCCCCGTTAATCGCCTCACGACACCTCACATTTATACCGTGACCCTTTGGAGGGGCCGCGACCCCCAGCTTGGGAACCCTTCTGGTAAACCACTAAACAACTTACAAAGTAGGTCAAACGAGCTTCAGCTCGACAGGCTACAGCAGTTTAAAACAAAAAGCACCGTGTGTGTGTGTGTGTGTGTGTGTGCGACGCAGGGATAGTGACGAGCACTTGTTGCTTTATGAAGTAAATTCTAGGAAAAACCTCACATTTCTGATAATTGACCCACTTCTCTTTTAATTAAACAACAATAGAGCAGATGGAGCCGAGCCAAAAGAGTTCGCCCCCCCGCTGCTCACCGCTGACCTCCATGTTTGTCTTGGGGCCGAACGCTTCACATGGCATGCTGGGCTTGTTTTTAAAAAAATGAAAGAATATTAAAGTCTCCATTGTAAACAAAACAAACAACTAAAATCATTAAAAGGATATGAGAGTAATTCTGTGAAGCAACTTCGTCTGTGGAAACTCCCCGCTGGGGAGGATATGTTTAGTTAAGACCAGATTTCCCTCTTGGAGCGTTCGGGGAAGTTGCAGATGAAATAGGGAACGCAGCCCGTTGATGGCCGCCGTGTTGTGGTTGCACAGTTGCATAATCGGACTTGTTGTTGCATGTGGGTATTGACACCACGGGAAGAGAGAGCGAGAGAGAGAGAGACAGAGGAAGGAGTTCACCCTCTGAGCCGAGCCGCTCTGCTCACACAACTCGGGATGAAGATGGCCGCCGGGTTGCTGCTGCTGGTTTGTGCCGGAGCCGTTGTGTACTCCGCCCGGGCGCAGGACTCTTACCACGCGCTGCCCGCTGACTACAGGAAGGGAGTGGATCTGGCGTTGGATCAACTCAACACGCACGCCGGGGTGCACCACCATTTTCGCTTCTTGAGAAGCCTGGCGAAGTCAGACATCGAGGTAGACCTGGGAGTTCAACTTTTCAGGAGGCGGGAAGGGGGGGGGGGGGGTCAAGCTTTTTTTTTTAAAGTTCCTCCTGAAAGTCCTCAGGAGGGAATGAAGATGCTTCGGTTGGCTTTACTCGTGTTGGCACTCCCGCGCCGCCCTCGGGCGACTCCAGTCCACACTGGTTTTCAGATCTGCTTTTACTGTTGGTCGTGCAGATAGAGCTGTACTCAATGTACAGATTAAGAGTAAAGATGTACACTTTCCCACCATCCATCAGCTTCACTCTGATATCTGCCAGTGTGGATTTTCTCATTGAATGGTGGGAAATTATTTGCTCTCTATATTTGAAACCAGGCGTCCTAACTTTCTAGGGGTTTATGATACGATCGCTTTCCCATTATTGCATTCAATATTTAGTCGTTGAAATGTTGAATAACTTTTCTTTTGTAAGCAGCTGGCTGTTGGATCAGAAAGGCAGAGGGAGAGACAGCGTTATTTCATCTGTTCTCTCTGATAGTGGACTTAAGTTGTAGCTTTGAATGATGAAGTTGTCAACTTTTAAAGGCCAGACCCAGATTGGTGCTCACTTGGTCTGCTTTCACAGTACTGAGTCTTCATTAGAGCCAAAACAGGAAAGACTTGTAAACCTAAAAACTGAGTCTTTTTTAACTGGATTTCACATATTCTGGATGCCTGAATTCAGGTCTTTAATGGGGCTAAAGGGTCAAGGGTCAACTTAACAGGAACACCTGGATAGACAAGATTAGTGCAACACTTTGGTTCACAGTAACAGCAAAACCTGTTTGTACTAAAGTGTCAAGTGTTTAAGTGATCACATGACCCTTTGAGACTGAACGACCGCGACCCAAAACGACAAAATGTTTACTCTCAAGTGTCAAAGTCCTCGAGTGTCCGAGTTCAAACTGTACCAAAACAGGACTTTGCTTTGTCAAAGAGATGAGCCCAACAGAGAAATTCATGAAACTGAGCTTTAATTTTGACGTGAATAATTGTGCAACTGTGACTCATCCTGCAGTGATTTGCTGAGCTGGTCACTGAGAAGTTGAGTTGTCAGCATGTCACTGAAGTTAAACAAGAAGTCTGTGGAGAAAACGGGAACTTACACTTTTGTTCTCAACAGTGTTGTTTGCTACTGTGGACATGTTTTAAACATTAATGATACTGATGAGACTTAACCCAATTTGAACCATATGAAGAGATAAAACACTTCAGTAAGTCACAGAAACATGTTCAAGACAAGAACGCTGCCAAGTTAATGAGATAGCCCTATTAATTTATTGTCTAAACATACATAACATGTCCTTATTGGATTCATTTTGTTGTCTGCTCTAACTGAGGTAGAAGCGTTCCTGTAAATTGAAGAGGCCTTGATCGTTTGTACTTTGTTTTTCCTCAATAATCATTTTTTTTAAAGTATATGAAAATGACCTTCTGGTCTTTTGCAGTCTGGATTCGGGGTGAAATACTTCTACCACCACTTTTACCTGAAACCCACCAAGTGTGCCAAAGGAACGACGGCGTCCAACCCTCAGACGTGCCCCTTCAGGAACGACAGAGTGAGTGCATGTAAAAAAGAAAAAAGAAAAAAAAAGAAAAAAGGGGAGGATTCATTTCAAATCTATGTACAACATCTTGATGCTTTTTAAAAAGTGTTTTTGAATGACTTCACAGCCGCTGATCGACTGCGCAGTTTGCTACAAAACAGCTGAAGCGCAGATTGAGTCGATCCCCAAGCCGTACGTCCACTGCATCCAGAGACCGAGACTCACGGAGGTATCGATCAAGTCCTGTGTTTTTATCTCCTCTCTGAAAGTTTTAGCTTTTAGATTTGTATTATGAACACCTTTAAGCAACTGTGAGTACTTTTTATCTGATTATGATGATCCCATGACTTTTTAAAAAACATTTTCTTGAATTAAAACACACTTCTTTATGCTTTATGCTTTATGTCTCACGACATGTTTGTGGTGCCTGAAGTTGTTTTATATATTTCATGGTTCATTTTCAACTTCTCTTGATGTTTTTACACCATATCTTTTACATGTTAACCAATAATTGACACGCAAAATCACTCACTTAGAAACCAAACAGCAGTTTGGTGAGGTGAATAAAGCACAGTCTGCAGGATATATATATATATATATATATATATATATATATATATATATATATATATATATATATATGGAGAGTATATGCAACATGCTTTCCCTTTGCGTTGACGCTCACGCTGGTCTGCATCTTGCTCTGTGTGTGTTGTTGATATGATTGCTGTCTGTGTGTTGCTTCTTTTCTGACATACAAACTTGTTTACTCTCTTGTTTCAGGAAATGAGTACAACCAGGACGGAGCACTGCAAAAGAATGAACTACAACAGCGGAGCTCCTACGCTGCTGGCTGTGTCTACTGACACAAACTGACAATAAAAGCACAAAATAACGTATTGTGTAAGAAAGCAGCCGAATAATCTGCAGCTCTCGCATGATGCACGCTTATTTCCCGACAGTGAGGTGAAATGCCAAATGTCATTTCCTGCAACGCTTCCCGTATCGTACGAAAATACAAAATCAGCAAATCTCCACTTGCAAAAGTGTCTGTTTGTTATGTTCTCTTAAGATAACGCTGGTGATTCGCTCTCATTTTAAGCTCCTCTCTGCTCTGACACGTATTACATTGTGCTCATAAAGTCAGTTTTACAGTTGTAACATTATGTAATAAAAACAGAAAGAAAGAAAAAGGGTTTTCTCCTGTCATGCGAACCTGTCGTCCACATTCTTTATATGTTGAATTACTTCTCATAGATATCCGCCCAAATAGTCATGCTGGATCTCATTCAGTACTCGAGGGCATGCAAACCAAACAGGGATAATTCCAGAGATTTTAGTTTAACTTTTGTTCATTATCTGGGCTGTCATCCAATTTAATTTCCACCCAGACTTTGACATTGTGAATCGTTTGGCACAAAGCTATTTAATCCACAATTGAAAGATGTTATATATCATCTAATATCCCTGTATCACTGCCGTAACATTTGCTTTTGCTTTTTTTAACAAGAATGCAAGCTGTACATCACAGAACAGTGCAATAAACTTCAATGTCTGTACATGTTACTACATGTTATCAGTGGTGAATTTATTACTTAGCTCTTTGTAAAGTAACCGTATAATACCACAAACCGCTTTGTAACAAGTGAAAGTCATGCATTCAAAGCAAAAATATAAAAGCACTCATTCAGACAGGCCCATTTCAGAATGACGACGTGTTGGGATAAGACCGTTGCTGCAAACTTAACACAACAAAATGAACACAACCACTAAACTTTGATGGCAGGACGTTGCACTCGGTGTATAACGTGCCCATAGAGGTCAATTTAGCTCCACCAGCAGCAACAATATATTTATTTTTGTCACTTTAAGTTCATCCCCGGCTGAATTATGGTCCGGAGTCTTTAACTGATGGTTCTTAAATGTTTATTGAACACGCCGTAAGAACCGGAAGTAGCGGTTGGTTAGCTTAACCACTCACACAAACAAAAACCGTAACAATTTAAAAGAGTATTTTCTCAACAATGAACTTTAAACAGTTACTAACCTTGTGCCCACATCGGCCAGGTGCTAAAACAAACACATCCGTAGCCTTTTAATAACTATTACCGTCGTGAAAGGAACTTTTCATTTTGTCCCGTTTATTACTTTCAACTTCCGGTTTTGTACCGATTGAAATAAGAGCGCAACCGGAAATGCACCGACTCCCGTAACGCAAATAAAAGACATTTTTATTAAAAAAGGGAACAAATGTTAACACATTAAATTGCTGGACAGTGTGCTCAAAGGCCTCATGGCATTGGTGCTAAATTGGCCAACAATTTAAAGATGAACCTGACTGACAAATTCCACCAGAAAAAAAGGGACTGTAACAATGTCCCTTTTTGTATCCCTGGGTATTTGAAAGAACCACACTTGGGAAGATCTGAGGACCCACTTAAATACTGGATGACAAGAGCGTCAATTTATTCCCACCTTTTGAAATTGTCATCCAGATATCTTGCTATACCTGCATCATCTGTTCCATGTGAACACATTTTTGTAAAAGCTGTGGGAATTGTCAGCCAGAAAAGGAGACGCCTAAAGCTCAGCACAGTGGAGAAAATATTATTGCTGAATAAAAATCTGTGGAAAATACAATGTTGCACAAATCACAGCCACTTTCACCATGCCCATGTTCATGAGCTGTCACGATTTGAGTTTTCTGTTTCCTGTTTTATTTTGTAATCCTGTGTCTCTGCACTTATACTTATATACTTTCAGACAATTGAGCACATGTACATATTTGGAACAGCAGGTGGCATACATTTCCCACTTAGCTATATATATAATTCACAAAACTCCAGTTGCGTAGTCATAAGAGCATTCAGTTCAAATACAAAATTTTGCCTTTATATTGCAGGATCCAGGCCTCACAGATGCCACTTCATAAACTGTGGATTCCCATTTGTCTGCAATTAATTCACATGAAAATAATAGGAATCAATGGTCACACACCTGTCTGGCTGTTCGGTGATTGAAAGGCTAATAACATGTAACAGACTGCTCAGATTGCAATAGCTTTGGTAAACTGGGGCGACGACTGGACTCAGTGACATCCTGGCATAACTTATAATTATGAAGAGTGAAATGTCAAGCTTCTGCGTGCTTGACATTTCTTGTGAGTTTGGAAAGTGTCTTTCTGGATGAAGCAACTGACGCACTTTCTTGTGTGCGTTATCGGTGTTAGCTGCTGGTTAAGGTGTCAATTGCTGATAAGTATCGACAGACATTTGTCTCTCTTTCACATCTGTCAGTCCTTTTGACAAATGTGTATTGCAGACTGTCATGTATAACAAGAACAAAAACTCCTCCAAACCTAAACGTAGATATTTGTTACATGAATAAAAATATGTTTTTCACAATGCATGAAAGAGTTTCCTCCACCTTGTAGTGAGCTATGATCTCTGTATCTCAGCTCCTTGTGAACAAACAACTCTTTGACTTAAAGCGGAGTAATGAATCGATACACTGGGTGATTTTAATTCAATTAAAACGTAAAAAATTAGTTGAAAAATGAGTGTTATCGTCATACATTAGCAGTTTAACACAGAGGAGCAACATGAACACAAACTAAATGTTTCATCGGTAGCACTTTATGATAACTATAAACTATTTAGCAATAGTAAAAGCAGGGGTAAACACGTAATCAATCAATGGCCACACACCTGTCTGGCTGTTCAGTGATTGTGAGGCTAATAACAGACTGCTCAGACTGCAAAAGCTTTGGGGGTGGGGACTTTTGCACTCAGTGACATCCTGGCATAACTTGTAATTACGAGAAGAGAAATGTCAAGCTTCTGCACGTTTGACATTTCTCGTGAGTTTGGAAAGTGTCCCTCTCTCACAGGTAGTTGAATCTCCTGGAGCTCTTTCTTTTGTGTGTTATTAGTATCGGTAGCTAATTAAGGTGTCAATCACTGATAAGTATTGACAGACATTTGTCCCTCTTTCTGTACATGCGGACTGTCCTGTTTTAAAAGAAGCGGCACACAAACTCCTCCGAACCCAAACGTAACATCTGCCGCCTTCACCTGACAGATGGAGGGAAACCGGTGACCAGAGAAAGTGAAAACATTTGTTACATGAATAAAAATAAGTTTTTCACAATGCATGAAAGAGTTTCCTCCTCCTTGTAGTGAGCTATGATCAGGCTCTCTGTATCTCAGCTCCTTATAAAAAACAACTCTTTGACTGAAAGCAGAGTAATGAATCAATACACTGGGTGATTTTAGCCTCGTTTGTGATGAACTTAGACCAATTAAAATATGGAAAATTAGTTGAAATATGAGTGTTATCGTCAAACAGTAGTTTAACACAGAGGAGCAACATGAAAATAAGCTAAACGTTTCCTCTAATGGTGCATCACATTATCATTCAGTACAGCAGACTGGAGCTGGTCTGAGTGGTGGAAGAATGAAGTACAAGTAGCAATACCATATTGTTAAAATACTTTATAAGGAGTGAATCAGCAGTATGTTTTAATTTGCCTTCGTGCTGTCTGTTTGCAGCATTGATGGACTCTGCAGTTTCAAACAGGATTAAGAATTTACTGCCAAAAGGGGAATGAGCGCAATAAAAAATGTCGTGTGTGGACTTGTTGGGGACAAAAACTCTCATTATCATAATTTACATCTCTCCACACTGCATCCTGCCTGGAAGGGGAGTGTCACTGTGTGTGTGTGTGTGTGTGTGTGATTCTTGTCAAACTCATGATTGACAGGGCGGGACACGTCCCTCTCTGTCCCCCGTCTCCCTCCACCCCCGGCCCAGCCGAGGTGTATAAAGATGGAGTGAATTCTGCTTCTTGCACTTCACTTCTTCTGCTCTGCTTGCAGCCTGACTGTCGCTGGACCTTCAACCCTGTAAGTATCCTACATCTTTCTACTGATTGATGCATTTGTACGTTTCTGTGTTTCATGGATGAAGGAGTCGTTGCAAACCAACTCATTGAACAAGTGTTATTAATGTATGTTGAGTGTTTTAGATTGAAATAAGAGACTTTCTTTTTTGTTACAGAATCATGAGCAGGAACTACTTGTCCAAAGAAGATGAGCTCCGCAGGGGAGACCATCTGGTATCCAACAACGGGAATTACAAGGCAATCTTCCAGGTGAGTAACTGAGTATGTGTGCGCTCCGGATACTTATGTCGTGTGATACATGAGCGCTGGTCTGCGTGAAAGTAAATGAATCTAAAACAGTCAAACGTCTCTTCTCCTGCCCGCAGGATGACGGTAACTTTGTCATCTACGCCTGGAAGCCCGTGTGGGCTTCAGACACTGAAGGGTCAGACGCTGTCCGCGTGTGCATGCAGGCCGACTGCAACCTGGTCATGTACAACAAGAATGCCGAGGCCAGGTGGCACACAAACTCCTCCAAGCCTGAATCTAACATGTCCCGTCTTCACCTGACCAATGAGGGAAACCTGGTGGTGAACAGGGAATGTGAGGAGGTTTGGAACTCTGGCAAATCCAAAGGCATGAAGTGATTCATTGCATGTGAACGTCGTGTTTGATCGTCCGCTTGAGTTACCAGGAAACCTTCCTTCTGTGTCATGTGGGATCAAATAAAAGACCTTTTTTCACAATGCATCCATGAGTTTGTTCCTTCTCTTCGTAGTGAGCGATGATCAGGCTAAAAGTGTCTCTGCATCTCAGCGCCTTGTGAATGAAACACTTTGACTTGAAACAGAGTGAAGGTTTAACGTAATGAATCGATACTGTTGGACTTGAACCACAATGAACTCAAAACAACCAACAAATGGAAAATGAGTGAAAATAAGAGTTGTGTTATAGTCATACACTAAACTAAATGTATCATCTAACGGAGGATCACATTCAGTGCAAGAGACTGATGCCGGGTACGAGTAGCAGAATCATGTTAAAATACTCTATGAGGAGTAAGTCAGCAATATGTTTTAAATGCCTTCGTGTCGTGAGTTTGCAGCATTGATGGACTTCGCAGTTTATGAACTGCCAAAGGGGGAATCAAGCCAATAAAAAATGTTGTGTGTGGACTTGTTGGGAAGCAAACACAACACTTTCCAGTCAGAACAGCGGAAAGGCAAAGGATGTGATCGATAAAGAGAAGAGTACATCTGACACATGCGAACGACCAGGAGGGGCGTGTTTGTTCAGGAGTTTAACTTAAAGTAATACATTTAATCACTGAATATTACTCAATCTTTTTACAGAATTTAAGTCACTCTGATGAGACTAAATCAGAGTAAATCTGCTGGACCTGATGACATCCCTCATTGTGCAATAACATTTGCCAGCCAGCCAAGTGACTGACATTTTCAACATATCACTGTCACAGGAGAGTGTTTCCATTTCATCCTCCCTGGACCTGAAAGGTCTGCAGCGTCCCGCCTTAATGAGGCATCACCCTCTTTCAGATGACAGGTATTTTAGTTAGCTAGTCAGACAGGTCTTATATTGTGGGAGGTTTGTTGAGATAAAAGGTTCAGGCTCATAGCTTAGAGTCAAACATGTATTTTTTCCGTATGCAAAAAAAGGATAAAATATTTATTTTTCAGCAGGCACATTTTATCTCGGACTCTACGCTGCTGCATCACACAACAAACTGCCACCAGGACTTTCTCGTCTCTCAGTTGCCTTTCCTGGCTCTCTGCCTGCCATCTTCTGGTGGACCGACCGCACGATTCCCAAATCAGAACTTCAAATCAGATGTTTATGGTGCTGAAGACAATAAAGAAAACTCTTTACTGTAATTTGGAGTGTTAAATAGTCTGTAAACTTTGTCATATATCAGAAATTGTAAAGAAAATGAGACAGCACACATGTTTTACAATTATTTGTAGAGTCATCTATGAAATGTTTAAGATACAATTCATGAATTTCATGAGTGTGTAGTGATTATTTGTCCATAATCCAATCCAAACTTGCATCAAACTTGTAATAAAAGGCCGGTTAGGCTTTCTCAGGAAAAATTTCTCAAGAACTTCAGTTCCTCCATTGCGTAGTCATTCCTACTGAAAGTCATTTTTGTGATTATTGAGTAAATCAAGTAAACGCGCCTGCTGCAGTATGTAATCTGGAATTAAATAAAGTTGTTTGTGTCAGAAGGAGCCGTGATTTGTTTCCTTGTGTGCTTGCTAAGTTTAAATAAACTTGATAAATTCAAAACCCGATTCTGGACAATGGATTTCTGCGTATTACTCAACCCTGTGATGCCGAACCGGCCTTTTATTACAAGTTTGATGACGGACAAATAACCACTACACTCTATAAAATTCATCAATTGTATATTAAATATTTCATAGATGACTCTAATAATTATTCTAGGTGTATAAAACATGTGTCTTATTTTCTTTACAATTTCTTATACATGACAATGGTGACAGACTATTTAACACTCCAAATTACAGTCAATAGTTTTCTTCATAGTCTTAGGATGATTTTAAGTTCTGATTTGAAAAATGTGTGCAAACATTTTAGAAATTATAACGGCACACGGGAAAAATATCTACCTTTTGATTTTATGTTGTCCGCTTTAATACACAACATGATTTAATTCTGATCGACTAAAATAAACCTAAAACAGAAAAAGGTTATGCTTGTGAGATCTTCAACCATCTCACTGTCATACGGCCGTAAAAAACAAGATGGCAACCGTTCAAAATGGCAAACAGCGAGCTTTAAAGCATCTCTGTGACTTGCAGTTGAGGAGAGAAATACATTATTGAACATGAGTGCAGTTCATTCAAACAAAACTAGTTTTATACGTACTTAGCCCTCAAAATACACAATATAATGTCAGAAACATCTTTAATAAACTCAATTAAACCCTCCAAACCAACGTTGGCATGAACGTTTGAGAGGGTTTGGTGAGTTTGGTGAGTTTCCCTTCAGGTCAGAAGTTTAGTACCTGCTGGCTGTACTATAGACTCTATAGTACAGCCAGCAGGTCCTAAACCTCTAAAATGATGATATAACTGAACGGTCTGTCTCTTACAGAGACAACTATATTCTTTACCAGCATCCAGATAAAGAAAGATTAGGTGAAGTTTGCATTCCAAATGTATAATCAACTCTGCGATGTGCAATACTTACTGTATCTGCAGCACATTTACATTTCTCCACACGAGCCACATGGAAATGTTTTATCAGCCTCTGCAGTGACCTTGGTTTATGTGAATACAGTGATGTCAAACATCTCACTGTTATGATCCTCTTTGAGAACCTGCTGGGATAGATTTCCCATAAAAGGTGGAGAAATAATCCACAGTTACACAAAGACTTCTGAACCTTAAATTTGCCCTCATGCATCTAATCTATAATCTATTTAATCTATTTATCAGTTAAAGATTGAATTTTCCGTATGCAGTTATGGGATCAGTGTGTACTTGGGAGGGTCGATGTTGTTTTACCAGAGGAACAGTAGCAGAAGGAGCCGAGATTTGTTTCCTTTTGCGATTGCTAAGTTTAAATAAACTTGAAAAGGCGTATACTCTTCTCTGTGATGCCTAACTGATCTTTTATTTCAAGTTTGTTTCAAGTTTGCGTTTGATTACAGTCAAAGAGCCACTACACACTATATTAAAATAAGCAATTGTATTTTAAACATTTCATATATGACTCTAATAATAATTCTAAGTGCATTAAACATGTAGGGTGTCTTATTTCCTTTACAAATTCTGATATATGACGTTTGCAGACTATTTAACACTTCAAATTACAGTAAATAGTTTTCTTCATCGTCTTCAGCACGGTGAACAGCTGATTTTAAATTCAAATTTGGGAAATGTGTGCCGGAAAAAGAAAAGAGTAAAACACTCTTCATACAAGTTTGACGGTAAACAGGACTGCTCACCTAAGATCATCTATCCAGATACAAATAAAAGCAGGCATGCCTCACCTCTTGCTTCCTCTCCACCTCCAGCTCAAGTAATATAAAGATGGAGCAACAACCTATGAATTTCACTTCTACTTCTGCTCACAGGTTTCTGGTGTGGGACACTCAAGGCTGGTGAGTACTCTACACTTTTGCTTTGACTGAAATGCCAAAAACATGTGTCAAGCATTTGTAGTTTTCATCCAGGTACAACTTCACAGATTTAGTCGTTTGAAGTTTGTGTTTGTTTGTGTTTCAGAATCATGAGTAGGAACTACTTGTCCAAGAACAGTGAGCTCCGCAGGGGAGACTTTCTGCTGTCCAACAACGAGAAGTGGAAGGCAATCTTCCAGGTGAGTAATTCAGATTCACTTAAGAAACTCATCAAATCTCATGTTCACCAGTCATTTGTTTAGTTAAAATGTGAACTGACAACTTTATATGTTGGTGTGATATTGTTTGGATAACAATCAAATGTCTTTTTTTCTGCAGGATGATGGCAACTTTGTCATTTACGACAAGAAGCCCGTGTGGGCATCAAACACTCACGGATCAGACGCTGTCCGCCTGTGCCTCCGGGCTGACTGCAACCTGGTGATGTACAACGAGAATAACGAGTCCAGGTGGAGCACCGACACCAGCATGATGGAGAGCAACATGTGCCGCCTTCAACTGACCGATGACGGGAAACTGGAGTTGTACAGGGAAGCTAAAAAGATTTGGAGCTCTTAAAGCCACGGAGGTCATCCCATAATCCCATAATGAAATGCTCCATCTGTGGGTGAAAGTCATTTCTGTGGTTATTGAGTAAATCACAGTAAACGCGCCTGCTGCAGTATGTAATCTGGAATTAAATAAAGTTGTTTGTGTCAGAAGGAGCCGTGATTTGTTTCCTTGTGTGCTTGCTAAGTTTAAATAAACTTGATAAATTCAAAACCTGATTCTGGACAATGGATTTCTGCGTATTACTCAACCCTGTGATGCCGAACCGGCCTTTTATTACAAGTTTGATGACGGACAAATAACCACTACACTCTATAAAATTCATCAATTGTATATTAAATATTTCATAGATGACTCTAATAATTATTCTAGGTGTATAAAACATGTGTCTTATTTTCTTTACAATTTCTTATACATGACAATGTTAACAGACTATTTAACACTCCAAATTACAGTCAATAGTTTTCTTCATAGTCTTAGGATGATTTTAAGTTCTGATTTGAAAAATGTGTGCAAACATTTTAGAAATTATAACGGCACACGGGAAAAATATCTACCTTTTGATTTTATGTTGTCCGCTTTAATACACAACATGATTTAATTCTGATCGACTAAAATAAACCTAAAACAGAAAAAGGTTATGCTTGTGAGATCTTCAACCATCTCACTGTCATACGGCCGTAAAAAACAAGATGGCAACCGTTCAAAATGGCAAACAGCGAGCTTTAAAGCATCTCTGTGACTTGCAGTTGAGGAGAGAAATACATTATTGAACATGAGTGCAGTTCATTCAAACAAAACTAGTTTTATACGTACTTAGCCCTCAAAATACACAATATAATGTCAGAAACATCTTTAATAAACTCAATTAAACCCTCCAAACCAACGTTGGCATGAACGTTTGAGAGGGTTTGGTGAGTTTGGTGAGTTTCCCTTCAGGTCAGAAGTTTAGTACCTGCTGGCTGTACTATAGACTCTATAGTACAGCCAGCAGGTACTAAACCTCTAAAATGATGATATAACTGAACGGTCTGTCTCTTACAGAGACAACTATATTCTTTACCAGCATCCAGATAAAGAAAGATTAGGTGAAGTTTGCATTCCAAATGTATAATCAACTCTGCGATGTGCAATACTTACTGTATCTGCAGCACATTTACATTTCTCCACACGAGCCACATGGAAATGTTTTATCAGCCTCTGCAGTGACCTTGGCTTATGTGAATACAGTGATGTCAAACATCTCACTGTTATGATCCTCTTTGAGAACCTGCTGGGATAGATTTCCCATAAAAGGTGGAGAAATAATCCACAGTTACACAAAGACTTCTGAACCTTAAATTTGCCCTCATGCATCTAATTTATAATCTATTTAATCTATTTATCAGTTAAAGATTTAATTTTCCGTACGCAGTTATGGGATCAGTGTGTACTTGGGAGGGTCGATGTTGTTTTACCAGAGGAACAGTAGCAGAAGGAGCCGAGATTTGTTTCCTTTTGTGATTGCTAAGTTTAAATAAACTTGAAAAGGCGTATACTCTTCTCTGTGATGCCTAACTGATCTTTTATTTCAAGTTTGTTTCAAGTTTGCGTTTGATTACAGTCAAAGAGCCACTACACACTATATTAAAATAAGATGATATAAAGCGGCAGAGACCAGCTGACAATATCACCTCCTTCCCTTCTGCTTACAGACGGACTGGTGCCGCTTTCAAGGGGGTAATACTCCCAAAACATGAGGCGTAAATACATTTTCAGTGTTTGCGCGACTTAAAACATCAATGTTTTCTTGTTTTGTTTGTTTGTTTCAGAGTCATGAGTAGGAACTACTTGTCCAGAGACAGTGAGCTCTGCATGGGAGACTATCTGCTGCCCAACAACAAGCAGTGGAAGGCTGTCTTCCATTTGAGTAACTCAGATTTACTCAAGAGACTCATCAAATCTCATGTTCACCAGTCATTTATTAAGTTAAAATGCGAACTGACAACTTTATATTTTGGAGTGATATTGTTTGGATAACAGTTAAATGTCTCTTCTCCTGCCTGCAGGATGATGGTAACTTTGTCCTCTACGGCTGGAAGCCCGTGTGGACTTTAAACACTGACGGATCAGACGCTGCCCGCCTGTGCATGCAGGCTGACTGCCACCTGGTGATGCACCACGAGGCTGACGCTCCCAAGTGGGACACCGGCACCGGCTTGTTGGAGAGCAGCTTGTGCCATCTTCAACTGACCGAAGACGGGAAACGTATAGGAATTAAAAAAGTTGATCATGTAGCCCTGTGCTTTACAGACAGACATTCTTATGCAAAAAATACATCTGATGAAATAATGTACGCCAATGAGTCATAAAAACTGAAGTGATGAAAGACGTTATTGCAATGGCAACAAGGCACCACAAGATGTCACACTAATGAAGTCTCTGTGTCTACATATACTATCACTAACATCGCAACCTGTACATGTTTAGTGGAAGAGTTATCTTTCATCAATTCATTTCTCTTCAAGGTTAAGACACAACAGGAGACTTTTAAAATTGATTTCATGTCTTACCTTCTCTGTCTACAACTTCTCAGAGATGTCCCACACTATTGCACTTTTTTTTTTATTTACATGTTTTAACCATATTGATTTTTCTGAAAAAAACATTTGCAGTTGTTTTAACTTTTAAATTAGTAAAATGTTTAACTGAAATAAATGGATCATCGAGGTAACATTTGGAGCCGTGGAAGAAGCGTTGGAGAGGCATATTGAAAGCCTCAAAGCCCAACGGACAGAGAGGAGCACCCAGCAAAACCTTTGGAGGGTTTAAGGCCTTGCTCCAAAGCTCAGCATTTGGTGACCTGAAAATATCAACAGACCTGCAGGGCAATTTGAACCTCCTGTTGCAGCAGGTAAGGACCGCTCTCAGGATTTATTTTAATCTCAGCTGAACCAGCAGACATATGAGAATTTGAAACTCACCTTACTGCTAACATTTCATCTTTTTTTTTAAATTCAATTTTATGTGTATATATTCTGCTCTTGCTTCTAGAAGTTAGCTTAGCAGTTATAGCTAACAGCAGATCCATGAAATAAAAACGCAGGAATCCAGACTAGAATATACGGTCTTTATTGATAATTTGGATAAAAACTGTGAAAACATGACATGACCTTACAAACCGACCATATACATATACATGAATATAAAGCTATGATTTAGCATACACATTTGTTTTTTGAGGCGGCTCCATGAGCCGCCATTGTTGAGCGAAGATCACGTGACTCCCAGTAAACGGCTCTGGTTCGGTGGGCGTTCCTGTTCGGCGTCGCGGCTTCAATCTGACCTCAGACCAGTCTCGTTCTGTGAAACGTCGCTGAAATATACTGTGCGCGCATGCGGGAGGCTTTACGGTATTGCGCTCTCTCTTTTCCTCCCTCTCTCCCTCCCTCTCTCTCTGCGCACCACCGTGCTCGCGGCTTTCATATCCGACAAAAACCGCTGAATGACTCGCGTGGAAGACGGTCGGACAATTAATGCTTCCTCACTGGAGGAAAAAAAACCCTCAAAGAACAGCCGATATCTGGCAAGGCGAGCGATGCGCGCAGTGGACTCACCGGGAGATCATCTCGCGTGCTTCAGTGGGAACAGACAGATAATCTGAAAGGGAAGAAGAAGAAGAAAAAAAAAACGTTTCGCAATCTTATTTTTTTCCGCGTGCAGCCTTGCACGGCGCATGCAGTCTGGGATACGTTGTTTCCCCACCCCGTTTACTTCAGTCCCGCGACCTCGCAATGTGGAGCTTACACTGCTGGTTGTAATCTGAAGGAGGTGTGTGTGCGTGTGTGTGTGTGTGTGTGTGTGTGTGTGTGTGTGTGTGTGTGTGTGGAAAGGGGGGAGCTGGTTTATTTAAAGCAGACACAGTTTTTTCTCTGCAACATGTTTTAAGCGCAAAAAAGAGGCGCTGAAGGCTGCTTGAGCGGATTCTTCACTGCGCAGACAAGCGGCGGACCGGCTCGTCTGGGGAAGGGAGCCGAAGAGGGTCTTTTCTGTGAGGGGGAGTCGGGGTGTTGTTTTTTTTTTTTTTTTTTTTAAAGAAAAATCTGGAAATACACGGTGGTAAAATGACGATGTCCGTCCCGGAGAGGAAATCAGGATCGGAGGGGAAGGAGGAGGAGAGTGAGGATGAGAGCGAGATCTTGGAGGAGAGCCCGTGCGGCCGCTGGCAGAAACGGAAAGAGCAGGTTGGTCTGTGTGTACGTGTGTGTGCGCACGTGTGTGTGTGTGTGTTTGTGTCCTAAAAAAAGAAAATGCAATTGCTCGCTGATCAGGAAATGATGAGGTTGCCCCCCTCTGATCACGCTTGGACAATCCTCTGTTATGCAACTCTTGAGTCAGGGTGAGGGAGGTTTTGGCAGGCAGTTCTTGTTCTGCAGGATTTTTGATGCAGGATTTTTTTTTTCTGATTCATCAAACCTGGAAATTCAAGTTTTTGGAAATCACACTAACGTACTGTATCACTTGACGTGGTGTATCTTAAAAGCATGTCATGTGCAGTATGAGAGGAAGCAGGAGACGTTTTGCATAATTCAAAATGCACTTTATATAAAAAGGCAACTTCAACCAAATATAGACATTGTAAATAATTAAACTTGTGGATTGTTGGTTAGACAAAATAGGCAATTTGAAGTTGTGTTTAATTTAATAGAAATGAATACATTTGATGCACAAAACGATGACGAATGAAAACAATTGTTTGTTGTCCTAAAGCATACTAAAAGTGATGTAATTATTGATAAGTATGCCTGATATTTTTCTGAACTAGTTTATAGTTTCGTCTCTACGATTACAGAAATCATTAAAAAGAAATGCAGAGACATTATCAGCGAGCTGTATGTTGTTTGTCTAACTTATACTCCAAAACATTATGTTTACCATCACCTACAAAAATAAGCCAATCCTACAATTTTAGAAGCTGGAACCAGGATTGATTGTTATTCTAACAGGATTAATGTTTTTTTTTAAATGAGTGCATCAAGTTCTCTTTAAATCCACTATCTGATTAATCAACTAATATTTGTTCAGCTCTTATTTGATTTACGTAGCACAGAAATAAGCCTCAGATGAATTTACAGTCCAGATTTGCAATGCCATATAGTTTTAAACGCTCGATTCCGAGAAGAAAAACAGAAATAGCAGATTATTTTTGCTGCAGCTCTTTTCTTCAAAGCGTTCACAGTGTTTGTGGCAGAAATGATTACAGAACATTTCACTGTGTGTCCCAGATCTCCAGCGTTATTCATGACTCTGCCAGCTCTCCACGCGAGGCTCAGCGCTACTCCAGACAATAGAAAAGAAAAAGCATAAAAGAAAATAACCCGCTGACCTCGCTTCAAGCTTCCCCTCCCATAAATAATCCTGTATTTGTTCGAGTCCAACATCTGGGACATGAAACGCGGCACAGTTTCTGTGAAACACGTCCACGTGCTCCATGTGACAACTGCGAGGCATTCAAACGCTCCGATATCAAATCAGAGGGAAGAAACCGACGTTCAAAAGGTCTTTTTTTTGTGAAGTGCTGGGCGTCGGCTCAACAACTGGCTCCAGATAAGGCAAAGAGTTTTAAGTTGAAGGTTATCTCTCCAACGCACTCGGCGACCACCTGACCTCTCTGCTCTTTCTGTGCCAATCACACACACACACACACACACACACAGCCTTCGCCACCCTGTTGTTTTTCCACCCATTGATTATCTATCTGGGCCTTCACATGTCCATTTGTCCCCCACTCAGAACATCTCACATGTGGGACGCTGGTTGCTCCAGTGCAAATCCATATCAGAATATCTGTACGTGACTGATTTGAGCAGATGTTCTTAAAAGTAATATAACAAAAAAATCCAAATTCATGTCCAATGTGATGAACTTAGTCCCACTGATTTTTAAAGTACAACTAAAAGTCATTATATACGAACATTAATAGCCAGTTTTAATCATTTTTAATCCAAATTTGCGGAGAATCTGTAATGTGGGGAGTTGATTGAACTTTCATTGTATTTATATTGCAATGAAAGTTATTATATTGCGATATCGTGATAATTTATTTCATCGGCGGAATTAAATTACTGATAATCATCAATTTTCAACATTTTGGTCCGTTACTCTTCTGCTCATTGAGACATTCAGAATCCGATCTAATGCCAAGTAGTATTGCAAAAATCAAGAAACATATAATACTATGCAACAGAGTTAAAAAAAAATATTGTACAAAATATGTTAAATATATCTGAATACACAAATGAAAGTGCTGCTGTAGTTTTGTGCAAAAGAAATGTGCAAAATATATTAATTGACGAAGCACTGCAGTCGTTCACTTGTTTTATGTTATTGTTGTGTAACCACCTTTTTAGATTTCACCTTTTATCAGTTTTTATACTGGTGACACAAAACCTTTGCCTCAGGCTTCAGGAATAACAGAATAATCTGGTGACATTATCTCTGTGGGGGCGAGCGGAGCCAGTAGCTGTTGCCAACACACTGCTGAAGCCGCTCCAACAGGTTACAACCACACCTGCGTTCCCTCGACAGGTCGGCCTTGTGTTTGTGTGTGTGTGTGTGTGTGTGTGCGACGGCGATATTTAATAATCCGTCACTCGTCCTGTTTTTGATGCGTTGGGGCGTCGGTCCTCCGCTCTGAGCGGCCGGCTTTGAGCGGCCGGCTTTGAGACGCACGAGAAGACTCGGCAAATAAGTCAGTGGGCGAAAGTTCAGGAGACACGCTGCCATACCTCTTATACAGCTCTGATAACACAATAAACACAAGCTGCAGTCACATGCTGCTGTTTTCTCAGGTGGCAATGGTTTAAGCTTTTTGACTTCTTTCTTTCTTTCTTTTTGAAGTGGATGAATGTGTTGCCTTCAAAGACTACTACTCTGGTAACGGTTGCTGCTGTGAGCTGAAGCGTAACAAATGTCCAAGGAAGTGTTTTGCTTTGCGTTTTTATTATTTAAAAAAACAATAGCTGCAACAAGAAGCTCATCAAACTGTCGGTGGTTTGACATCCACATTTAGTTCTGTGTTCCAGGAACTAATAAACTAAAATGGGTGGATGATTGATGCACACAGTGTTGACATATGAAGCCCGCTGCTTCTCTTTATAACCTGGATTTACTAACTGATGTCACGTCGCCTCTGATTGACTCATCTGAGAACGCGGACATTCACGCTCACGCAAAACCCATTAAGCGACGACAACAACATTGCTGCGACTCGCACAACATTGCTGTTGTGACATGCAAATGCCGGCTGATTCAACCCGCTCATTTATGAGGTGGCACGTTGATGTCACGCGCGGCTTGCCAATGCTGATGATGCAGCACTTTTTAAACCCTTGGCGTCAGAATTCGTGCTCCTTCAGAGACGCACCTCAGTGAAATCTGAAGGACAAAGACACAACACACATTAGGGATGCTGAAGCGTTTAAAACGTTGACAATAAGAATTTTGACTGATGGATGCTATCATTAAAACGGTTTAAAGGAGTGAAAACTGAGCGACTTGTCTCTTTAAGGTGAATACCAGGTCCACCTTAAAGGTCATCCCACGTTAACTGAGCCTGACTGGATGATGTTGCTCCTTCACTTTAATTGGCAAAAAACACACGAGGCTCCACTTGTTTGTAACCGTCTCCATATAAAGTTTCTGTTCCCTTCTCTAAAGTGAGAGTGTCTCTTTTAACAGGACAGTGTGAGTTACGATCACTAGAGGCAAAGTTCACCCCGACCTATCGCACCCAGCTCTTTTTTTTATTTATTATAGTCCGCTTTGACAGAAGATTATCCCCGACGGCCCTCTTTAGTGGTCTTGGCTCCATGTTGCAGCATTGGTAGACCACCTGAAGGGAATCCACACCCCCAGTCCTCACACGGTGGGCGCACCAGTAGAAATTGCTCCGTCTTCTATGTCCAGGACCTTTTTTTTTTTTTTTACAGCGTGATGAAAACGAGGAAGGCCCGGGTCAGGCAAGCCGTCATTCATTTGTCATGGCGGTACTTCACGAGCGCATATGGATATGTGAGGTTGCGTTTGGACGGGTTGCAGGTGCTGCTTTCAGCACCTGCGTGTGAAGCAAAATCCTGTGCATGCGTTAGCTTAGCGCTCGCACGGCGCAATATGAAAACTATAATACTGCAGTTGCTCTATTTCACGCAGGTTTTAAATTAAACGTAATGGCAGCTGAATTCTAATCTACTGCTTTTTGTTTGTCGTACTGACACACTTGGATAATTGAACAGAGCCAAATAATAAAACGTTCATCTACTAAGATATTCAAAATCACATGGTTTAAAGTAAATTTCTTGATGTGTTGCTGGAACAAAACTCATAAAATATACAAAAAAAAGCCACATGATGTGCAGCTGTCACCCACTGTGTCTTTATATTGATCACTAGGGTCACATGGTGTGTTTTTTAAATAAGTTATTAATAATAAACAAGTGTGTTGCACTATAAACACACAGGCAGACTTGTCCTCTGAATAGCACAGTATTGGAAACAACCACCGCAGTGTGACGTCACAAAGTCAGATATGTTGCGTTGCCAGTGTGTTGTGGGAGTTGTACTGCTGCAACAAAGGACTATATTCATGAACAACACTATATAGATTATTTATTCATGACCAATGTCGAGAATACAACTTGTAATGTTACCAAAGTCTTCATGCTGATGCCGTGTCTGACTAACCCGTCGAAACCAAAATATATTCAGCTTGCAATGACGTTAAACAGGCAAAAAAAAGAAGCAGAAAATCAGAATTTCTCCAGACAAGTCATATAATTGGAAAATCCGTCCGACCGCACACGTCGGGGTAATTTTGACGGTGAAATAAAAGACGGGACAATTTTATGCGGTGCGGTGAACCTTCCTAAGCGTTTGGATGTTTCCCGTGTCTGAGGTCGTAAGGTCGAGCCATTAAACGGCAGCAACAAGCCGGAGCGTCGCCCCTCGTAAGCCCGTGTCAAGTGGTGGCGTGCGGTCCCCTGAGGGGCTTCCTCCTAATGACTCGCACTGCGTGATGAGCCAGCAGTGCGGCCATGTTTGCTGCCTTTGACAGCCGCCCCGCGAGGAATGACATCCACTCAGATTTCCCCCGGAGGGGAAACGGAGCCGGTCGCAGTCGGCTTTCGATCCACCTGTCAACGCGCTCGCTCTGTCATCTGCCGTCCGCCTGTTGCCGGGCGGCTTTTTTCTAGGAAACGTAATTCACACCCGGTCATTCCTAGAATACAAAATAACGATACGTGCAGATGTGTTTTGGGGTTGTTTTTAGCCACAGACTTTTGGTCCGGCCAGAGATATCTCTGCAACTATTCATGGTCTCCAGAGAAATTATTATTATTATTTTTTTTGATACATACATAGTGTTTCATCTAGTGCCAGCGTATCTAAATATTGATATGTACTGAATCCATGGGATTTGGTACAGATATTCATGGTGTCCAGAGGATAAATCTTGATGACTTTGCTTTCACTTTTTTCTGAAGCAACATTAGCAGATTAAAGTTCTCGTTTCTCCTGTTTAAATATCTGAATAACTACTTGATAGACAGGCGTTTGTGTCAACATTCATGGTCCCCAGGAGATGCATCCTAATGACTTTTGAGACCCCTCCCCCCTGTACATGAGGTTGATGAACTATTAAAGGGATTGCCATGAAATTGAATCCACACTGTGACGTTCCCGCAGGATGGATTGTAATAACTTTGACGATCCGCCGACTCATCTCGTCGCGTCGCCGGGTCTAAATTTTAATTTGCTTTTGGTTTATACCTGCAAGAGTAAACGCCGTCCCGTCAGCCTTCAGAACACGCCACATCGTGTTTGCCGCAGTTCAACCAGGAGAGACGAGTGAAAGAGGAAAAGATAATTGTTCATGAGAGCAGATGTGTTGTGATCATAAAGTCTTAAAGGGAGCGTCGTAATGGAGGGATGTGCTCGCTGAGCAGAGGGTGCTATTGGACAGACGTGACTAGCTGCTGCTGATAACACTATTGACGGCCATAAACAACGGTGGCGAGGAAATTATAGGTGTGCTTGCTTGAGACAAGCACCCAGGAAGAGCGCTATGCTTTTAAAGACAATTCTCTGAGGCCAGATTTGGTGAAAACTGTGTAATTACAACGACCAAAAAGAAAGACTCATTGGTTCAGCATCCAGACAACGATGCTTTTACTGACCTCCATCGTGAAGGAAAAGTCCACCCTCGTAAACACATACGCTGTTCTCATCAGCTTGTAATATTGAGCGCATTCCTGGAGTTAATTTGAGAGTACGTGTGGTCGCCGCGGCCGGCATTCGAACTGTACTGCAGGTTGACAGAGGAGAGGGGAAGGGAGGGCTTCATGCAGCCGAGCACGGGGTCTTGTGTTGGCGACATAATTCAATTAGAAAACTAGTTCCTAACTGCATTGCAGAGTTGAGAAAATCCGTTTATTATTAGTTCAAGGCCTCAGACTAACGTGCGTCACAAATTTATTGCATTCCTTCAGTTTAAAGTTAATTTGTTCCCTCGTTATATCACACCACATCTGTGTCGTATTATTCGCTCCATAAATGTTCCATCAACCTCCCTGCTGTAGTTGCATGTATGAAAGATGAGGCATTTTTCATCCCCCAACTTCGATTATTATAAATAGTGTCAACAAAATGACGACTGGGGATGTTAATAATTAAACTTTTAACCGTTAATAATAAGGCTGCTGAACAACATCATTAAACAATAAAAGAAAGAAGAAGAAAAACTGCTAAAACATGCGCGCTAACTTCATCCGCGGGCCGCCAGACTTGTATCACATACACACAGCTGACAACCTCGCTAAACCAAAGAGACTTACAGGGAAGCTGCATGAGAGGCACTAATCTAGTCGGTTAAAGGTTAACGGTCGGTTCAGGAGGGTCAGAACAAATATTCTAAGTTCCTAATGCACAAATAATCCACAATGGGCTTTGCAAATGTTTTTTCTTTTAAGCTTTTTGGTGACTATAAACATAACTTTTAAAAAGCTCCACTTTGCACATTTGATGGAATCATTTCTCAGAAATAATACACCTTTTTGTTACTTTACATTAAGGTTTATTATAAGAATAATATAACTATTTGTGCTACATTGTGAGTCTTTTAGGTCATCAAAGTCCTTTGATTTTCTTTATTTCTGCTGTAACGTCATTGCAGCTGTGCTGAATATGTAATGTTTGGGCAGTTAAGAACAACAAATACGCCAAAGAACTCGTGATGATCTGGACGACAAGGTCCAAACGGTAGTTTTGAATTGCGTTGGTAGCATTTTGAGCTGCGGTTTCTGTCGTCTTCCTTGCTGTAAACAACGTTTTATGCCCCACTATGAACAGACCTCGCACCAAGCATTCATATCGGACCTCATGGGCCTCGGCGTGTTTCCATGAAGCGATTCGCTTACCGAGGAAGTCGTTGCATGGGGTGATCCTGAGGGATCCTGTCACCTGGTTGTGAAATGTGAGCAGGTTGGGGCCACCGAAGCCTCTGGTGGAGGTTGTCAGGTCCGCTGGGATATACAGAGAGAGAAAGAGAGAGAGAGAGAGGTGTCTGTCAGCGTTTTCCACTCCCGCCACGTGAAAACGAAGCCACCCGGATCCTCTGCCAGTCGGACGAGTTGGGGGGAGATGGCATGGAAAGGAATCCTCCAGGAATGGCAGACATGTCTGCAGGCTTTCCCCCCGGAGCTGTCATAGTGGTTCACGTCACGTGACGTTATTGCCCGCCGAGAAAACACCTCGCACTTTACTCCAGCATGCTCTCCCCGCACACGGCCCGGATCCTTCAAAGAACGGCGTTTCCTGGAGTCATCTTTTCTCGTGGCGGTGTGAAAAAAACCCAAACCTCAGCTTTTATGTTTCTCGCATCGCTGATAATGAGGAATGAGGATTAATGTTAATGTTAGTGCGGATTCTGGCCGTTATTACACGGGAACCGAAGTCCTAACGGCACCATTTAGACATGCAGAAGTCAAACTTTATCGTCGTTGTTCTCTACATTTACCAGTTTGCTGTTAAAGGAAATGCACTGCGGGGAACTCGGATCCATGTGCTTCAACATACACTCCTTTATTTCCATTTGGGCGCATCAGCAAACACTACATTTTAATGAAATAGCTTGACCGCTTTCATGATATAAAAAGAAAGAAATCTATTGTAAAGAACCGAAAGCTGGCCCTGAAGGTTTACAGTCTAGTTTACTGTCTTTTCGATCAGATAGTTCCTGATTTCAAATAAAGATCGTTCCAGTTTATTCAAGCGAAGTTCCTCTTTCGCCCGCATGAAAAAGCTTATCAAACAGAAGCCGTATGTGACGATAGAAATCTTCACACTACATTTACACCACGAACCCTTTTATGTTGATCAGAAGAATCTCAGAAGGAAGTGAGGCAGCAGTCTGTTTTTAGGAATGTACATGCGAACATATACAAACCTCCGCTGTATCACAGTGGAAACACAAACCAAAGGGAGTTTCCCTGCACACACGCAGAGCTTTGTCTTGGGAGTGTGATGCACACGCACTTAGTTATAATAATAGTTTAAGGCTCGGTCTAGTTCCTGCCGCGCACCATAAAGCTCAGACTGCACAGAGGGACTTTAACGGCGGTGAAGGTGCCGGGTTGTTATTGTTATTGTTTCACGCCCGTCCGGCTTTGAGGCCAAGGTCCTCCACCTGCTCACATCTGCCGCGGTGTCACACGGGACTGTGATCAAAGGACGCGCGCGTGAATATCAAACCATAAAAAGGAGCATTACACCAATCCTGTGAGTGCTGTAACCGCTGCAGGCAGGTGAGAGCAGGTTGCGTAAAGCCTCCAATAACACGACGGACTCTGTGAAGACTTGTGTGTTGTAGCCGGCAATAAACGAGGGATTCCACATACATTTCGCTTGTAAACACGTTTTTTTTTTTTTTTTTTACAGCTTCAAAGGGAGCTTTGTTTTCTTTATTGACCAGCTGATATGAAAACTGTGTGTGCAGGTTTCAAAGTGTCGTGCCTCTGCACTTCAACACAGACGGCTCCTATTTTTACTGTGTGTGTGTGTGTGTGTGTGTGTGTGAGACTTGGACCTTGTGGTGCAGCATTCATATTTAAATGTCTTCGAACGTTTTATTCAAGACTTTTATTTGTACTCTAGATTTCCTTCAATGTATTGTGAGATATTTATATTTCCATCTTTGCTCTTTTATTCGTAACTCATCGTCGCCTCCTGCTCTACCCTCGTTGTTTAAACACTTTAAAAACAAAAGTCTGCGCTCACAATTTGGGTGCTGATCTGTCAAATAATGCAAATCACTTCTCGAACATGAATGTGCAGCAAGATCACAGTTAGCGCAAAAAAAAAAAGAGATTCCTGAGCTGCAATGATTGTTTACTTCCAGCGTCGTTGATCGACACCTCTTCTCCTCCGGAGCTGAAATAACATCTTGCGTCTCACAAGATGAAATCAGACCTCCACTCTCTCATGAATCTGCTGTCGTGTCACACGCCATCCTATACTTTGCATTCAGAATTTGAATAGGTGCTGTTGAAGCGGGTTCACTCTCACGCGGGAGTTAAATTAGCGGTGCATCCCAGCAGCCCGTCAGTCAGTGCGATGCCTAATGCATTAAATATGGAGTCGAGGCATATAAACCCCCCTCCCAGGCTGCACAGGTATGATCGGGGCTTCAGCGGCCATCGAGGACGCAGAGGTCGTGTCCTCCACTTCACCTCATCAACCTCACGACGAAAGATAATCTGATTTGTTTCCGTGAGCTGTAAAACCTGATATATCATAAAGAGCTCCTAATAAACCTTCAAACATCTCTGGATCTTTTCCTCAAGCTGTCGGCTCAGGTGATGACAACCTCGCGCTGTGGCGCTCGATGTCTAGTGGACAGGTAGCTGAGGGTTAGATAAACAGGCACCAACTTCCCCCCCTCCATGTGGTACCTTCACAGACACTCTGATTGAGCTTTGTCTGTGCGGTTACACAACAACAACGGTCACACACACACACACACACACACACACACAGACACAAAAAGCGGCTTGCTGCCTCCATCTGCCAACAAGCTTTTGTTTGCACACGTGCTGAAGATCCATCTCAGGTTGACTCTTAACTCTTCGCTTAATCTCCCCTGGAAGAGAGAAACGCCGCACAACTCTTTCTGCTCCCGTGTCGTATTCGTATCAACTCTCGGCCACTCGAGGCTTCTTTAACGGGCGTACCGGCCGTTTGACTAATTGAGGCCTGTAAACGCAACAATAGCTGCAAGAGAGAGAGAGAGAGAGAGAAACTCTTAAGTGGTTCCTCCTGCTCGGCAATGTTGTTTGCTCAGCTCCTGCCTCCAGTAAAGGGAGTGTTACGAGCTAATGTTAGTCCCAAAATGCGCGAGCACGCCGCCACTGCGCTTTTGGCGGTTGCTGGCCGGCTACTGTGGCAAACACTCAATAAGCCCTTGCACTGTTTGCCAAATCTTTTGAGCTTTTTACCCTGAGTCACCCCCTTTTTTTTGCTTGCTGGAAAGCTGTACTGCAGTAACCTCTGCTGGAGTGGAGACGCAGAAAGAGGTGGAGGGCGGGGGGTTATGTTTTGTGCTCACATAACATATTGCTCTTCCGCTGGGTTTGTGGTGGCCATGAAGCGAAGCTGCGTGCAGGGATTTACAAGCATGAGTTGGTGTAATCCGGTGGGCAGAAATTACCCCGCTTTATGGAGAACTTAAAGACTCTCGCAGACTCCGCCAGACCCCTGTTGAGCTTCTGGAAGAACGCAGTCGATCGCACATGTTTTGAAGCAAACGGAGGAGAAGGGTGGAGGGGGGGGGAGGCGGTCGGCTTCGGAGGGCAAAGCAAACACACGCGTCTCTTTAGCGGTCCTTGTTCGAACCGCTTCTATTCCCAGAACTGGACGGTTGGAAAGGGGGGGGAGAAGAGAAAAAAAGAAAAAGACCGATTTCAAAAACACTCCATCCTTGTTTTGTAAACCTCCCTCCTCTCTTTGAGAGTCTTTATTTGGTGCCAAAATACTGCATGTGTGAGTGAGTTTGTTGGTGAAACGAAAGGGATTGCAGTCGGCTGTCGTCATTCAGTGCAAGAAGTTGCCCGGGCTCGTGATAATCAATGAGCTATGAAACGGCAGACATTTCCCAGGCCAGGAAAGTGTGACGCTCAACTTTTAAAGCGTTTTTACGTTCAAGAGTTTCTGTCTTCTGTCAAATTTATTGGAGTAAGAAGTGCAGTGTTTTGCCTCCAGAATTTCCTTTTTAGGCGCTGACCGCACACAGTTGCAGACTACGCACAAAGGGGCTGAATAAGTCCGGGGGGAAAAAACAAAAAAGAGCCTTTAAAAAGTTGCTTTTCTCCCCCGTGGGAAAACCCCTCGGAGCCATCCTGGACTGGAGACAGCGTCTGCAAGGCCGGACACCGGCACCGGGCCAGTGTTTAAAGAGCGACTTCCTGTTCGAGACGGACGAGACAGAGGAGACGACGCTCAGGAGCTTCGCCAGCGGGATGTTTTGTGTGTTTCGTTGAGACGAAGGCTTCACTTCTCGCTGTCGTTGAAGTGATTGTAAGCGGCAATGAATCAATCCCCGAGCCGCCGATGTCTCGTTCAGATTTTCTACATTTATGACTCGGCACTTTCACACACGTCTGAGTCATGGTAGTGGAGGCCCGGTTGTGAGGTTGTTGAAATGATTTTCCTGCATGTTGTTGTTGCTGCCGGATGTTTTTCACGCGTCAGACTTGTTCTCACCTCCTGGGGAGAATGTTTTTGTTTTTAACGCGTGCGGGAGGCAGGACGGGACGCAAAAAAACGCGGCGGTCACGTAGCCGATGCTTAATCTTAGCCATAAAACGACATCTGAATCTTGATGTCTCTCCAGTTTTTCATTCTCCTTGGTGGCTGAAAAATGTGAAATGAAGCACAACTATTTGACACAGTGAACCAAGTCTAAATGATTTTCTAGCTCTTTTTATTCATTAAGCCGCGATCCAGTCGTGGTTGTGACATTACCAGTTTGTATCCTGACCTTCCCCTCCCTCTATCTCTCATTTTTCTGAAACATAGAATGATAAGATGTGTGATAAATGAGTGAAATGTTGCAAGAGCTCAAGCCAGAACAGGGAATACCGTTGTGTTACCGCCGCCTGATAGTGGATTACGCTGCAGGACGGCCACGTGGGTGCTGATGTGTGATACAAGGCAGAGCAAAGATGCCGCTTCCTTAGTTTATCAGACAAAACCCACTACTCATATTTGGCAAGATGACCGGCCAGAGATATCACACTCATTAGTGAAACGTAAAATAACAACAATAAATGCTTGTCCACGCTATTCTGTAGAAAATGAATCCCTCTGTGCTCCCTTCCACGCCGCAAAAGTTACAAACGTCAGCTCTTATCTTCTTTATCTTCGGGGGTTGAGCAGGAAAATGAGCAAACAGTTACGCCGACCTTGTGGCGTTTCTTTCCATTGGAAACGTGTGTGTGTGTGATTGGCTGGAGGAGACGGCTGTGTGTGTGTGTGTGTGTGTGTGTTTTCAAAGGGCGGTGGGTCTTTTCAGCTCGAGGTCGATGGGTTTGACGAGGACGGAGTAACGCTCCGGGGTTCACGGCAAAGCGACGCGCCGACTCAAGCGGAGCTGGAGGCTGATCGAAGTTGAAGAAACGGAAGATTCAAAAGTTAGCAATCCATTAATCGGCAAAGTCATGAACATTTGAGAAACGGTATTGTTTTAGTGTCTTTATCAAAACTAAGCACCAGTATTTGAATGTCAGTTTCGTGACTTCAGTTTAGCTTCGACGAGTGAAAAGCTAAATTAGATAGAAGGTATGACAGATAGATTTTCAACAGAGCTTCATTAAAAGAGGCTGGGCAACGTTTTTGGCTGTGCTGTGTCCTGTTTTTTGTTTGTTTTCGTCTCCCCTTTGTATCTATCTGCTCTCGCTGTCCTACATTCCTCTTCGTGGGGAGCTTTATCCGCTCCATGAGGAAATTAATAAGTGCGACGTGATGGTGGGCCGATCTGTCCAATAGCAGCTCTGTGTGACCTTCGGTGTCCTTTTTTTGAAGCAGGCCGAACCTTTCACCCTCCGCGAAGTGCAGTTTTGATTTGGATAATGTGGGAAATGGAAGGGCGTTAACCTGCGAGAACGCTCCAGACAAGTTAACACGATTTTTGTCTCATGATTTTTAAAATCTCTCACGCCGACGTGCGCTTTCGTCTCACCGCGAACAAAGAGGGCTGAGTGTTGCTCACTTCCTGGACTCGTCACAGTTGGTGCCATCGCGTTACTCTTCAAGCCGAGCGGGACACGCGCACATTATCCGAGACGCTGACTCGATTGTGTGCTGCGCATGTGACATCCCGGCGGCGGCGGAGAGAGAGAGCGAGAGAGAGCGAGAGAGAGAGGGGAGATGTGGAGGCGGTGGAGCTGCTGAAGGTCAGCAGCCGGTCAGCGGCTCGAGGCCCCGGAGCTGACCGGACAGGAACAAGAAGTGTGAGACGGCTCATCAGACGATCCATAATGTTTATGGATGGATGGATAGAAAACTTTATTAATCCCTTGTGGGGAAGCCCATATGTCACCGTAGACGACAACAGACTCATACAGACAACAACAGACAAGGTTCACAGTGAACAACAGAGAAAAATACACATTACAAGAACAAAAAATGCCATATGAAACAAGAAAACAAGACACGTAACCGACAAAGAAAGATGCTACTTTTAAATCTAAAGACCACAACTAAAGGTGTTCATTAAAAAAATGAAAAGACCTTCTCAGTCGAACACTTTGGCGTCCTGAATCGCTCCCTAAATGAACTTCTGAGTCACTGTGTAGTGGACGGCTTTCAGAGGAAACAATCGTTTTTAACTCGGCCCTTGATCTCTTTTCCTGAGGATGAAAAACGTGGAAGTCCGAATAATATTTGACTGTAGAAAAAGGAGGCGGTTCCTCTTGCATCAAGTTGATGTAATCATCTATTCACTCGGGCTGTGGCGACGCGTCGATCAGGATCATTTTATATCCATTGCTACAAAGCCAAACAAACATCGACCCACATATTGTCATCTTTAAAAATTTGTCTTTTTTTTCATTTCCTGTGGCGTGTCTGTGTTTTAGTCCAAGCATCTCCGTCTTACAGAGCCCAGTATTCACATCGTCAACCAGCAGCGCTTGTAATGGAAGATTTTCTCAGTTGATCTGCTAAGGAGTTATGGAATCTCTGAATCAAAATTGTCTTTAGTCCGTTTATTCTTGCAAGAAGGAAAGGTCTGCCACAGCCACCCGAAGCAGTCTGCGACACAGAATTCAATGAAACAACAGTCCCAGCTCTCTTTTATACACGATGAGGTTCACACCTTCAAACCACGTGGAACAAAGGGAACACTGGGTACCCGCCCATACGAGACCTTTCGTCTCTTGGTCCTTGATTACAAAGAAGTCACAATCTTCTTTGCCCTGGGAATTTCAACACCCCGTCAGTTCACGAATTGTTTACGACCCCCCCCCTCATATGCATACATAGGAGACAGTCCTTTGACTGTCCTTTCACTTCCCCTCACACCGTCTGCTTCCAACATCACAATGCCTCCAACATTTAAATGAGAGACATTTAAATCAGTTTAGAACATTACACTACTATATTTTACCATTACACGCTCTTTCCTCCATGAGACCGCTCTCTGTTCTCCATGTGAAACGTGTTAACTCTGATTTATTTTGTTGTGTAACTTGCACACTTCAGTCACGGCATACTTCAGTTATTTCAACCCAGATGACAATCTTTTGTTGCCTCAACCTAACCGAGTTGTTTCCCGTGACGAAAGGCCTGTATGCATGTGACGAGCGGAAATAGACACCTCCACCTGCACCACCTGCACCATCCGGACCACTGTTCACTGTTTTTCTGTTCTCTTAATGTTTTTTTTGTCTTTTATATATTTATCTTTTGTAAATGTACGAAGAGCAAAGAGAAACCGGAGTCAAATTCCATCTATGTGAAAATTTACATTAAAGCTGATTCTGATTGTGAAATTCACACCGATTGCTGAGCAGTAACTTTTTGTGCGATATTATACAAGGATGAACTCACAATAGGTAGTAGAAGTATCATTATTTTGTTTTTGTATCAGCAATATCTAACATTGTGCTTAAATTGGGGGCGCATCTTATTCCCTTATTCACTCACTCGCACCGTGCAAAAGATTTTTGCATTTTCCACAACATTTTAGTGCAAATCTTTGATCCTGCTCCTCTTTGAAGTCAGTGGAGAGAGAGAGAGAGAGAAGCACAAAGCATCAGAAAGAAGTCTGCACTCATTTGCATACAGTACAGACACAAGTATCTAGCACAGAGAGATGCAGATTACTCGGGTGTTGCCTGTACAAAATCTCATCCTCATTAAATGTTGACGCGGTGCGGCGTATCGGCTCATCGTCGAGGTATGAGGTGTAGGAAGGAGGCGAAGGTACCGACGACCGGGAGACAAAGCTCTTTGTCGCTACGGCTTGGACCCACACAGTGTGAGACAAAGACACTCTTTCATATGAGATGCCTCATGCTGGAAGTTTTCAGTCCCCTGCCAAACCCTCCTCTTGCCCGTTTATCGCCACTTTGATTCACATTTACACACTTTGATTCAGATTTACACATTTCCTCTGCATGAATGTAGCACGTGGGGTTATAACATGAGTCAATCCAGCTGTGCACAGACTGCAGGGTGTGTGTTCCAGACCAGCAGCATACAGTGTAAACGCTGTACAACATGATATTCATCAGCAACGACTTCCTTCTTGAATGTTCCACGCAGCCAGGACCTCTTAAAAACAGAGCACGATTCATTGCCTGGCAGTTTTATTAGACTGCTTTACTTCTAGCTTGGTTTACTTTGCAGAGTGCTGCAGGACAGGACGCTCCTTAAACACTGGAATGGGTTTCCTCGTCTCGTGGGAAATGGGTTTTTTTTTTGGTTAGCTGCCTGAAATTGGTTCTGTGATTAACACGAGTCACCTCACGTCACGTCGGTGCTCTGTCCTCCTACGTTTGGTGGCCGTCATTAAAGTGGATCAAATTAGGCTGAGGCGCACTTGGACGTTTAGACGTGTTGTGGTTTCCTTGTTTCGTTCCACGGGCTGTTGCTCGACCCTATTTTCTGAAAATAAAGAGAATCAGGTGAGGTGTGAAGCGCGTGGTGAGGTAATGAGGAGGTTAGTGTGTCAGCCTCCACAATCCAGTTTCCCCCGGCTCGGATGTTGAGTTAACCGACATCAGAATAGAAGTTGTTTGGACAATAAATCCCTTTTCCACGCCCTAAACCCACCTCCCTTCGGTGCGGCCAATCGCAGCCGAGCAGTGTGCTGTTTGTTGGGACAGGGGACCGAGTGTATCTCAACATCTCGAGCAAACAAACAGCCGAGCCCTGACGCCAGAGGCCTGCTGACAATTCCTTCCTGATCGCTCATTGAAACGAAGGGAATTCCCTCGTCTGGCCTCGGCCAGCCAGAGGACCGTGCTTCCAGCTCTGTGATATAATCAGATTATCATCTCGTGCAGAGTGGGAGCAGTGACAGATTAGATGTTATGACCCACGCTGCAAAGCGATGCGCAGCTGTACTGCACTGCAGGCTGAGCAATAAACACAACACGTGGTTTCTTCACCAAAAGCAAATATGAATATTTAAAGCCGCTTTTGCGGTCTCAGTGATTGCCGTTTGTCTTGTGCTCGCTTAGTTTTGTTAACAAACCACCTCCTGTTGAGTCGCGTACAAAGAGGCGCTTTCTAAAGCCACTCATGACCGGGTGCGAGATGATAATGATGATGTCATGACGCCTGGTACAAGCGGGGCTCTGTAGACGACATCCATTGTTAGCATTTAGCTGGAATAAGTCGTAACTGAAGGGGGAGAAAGTCGCTCCATCCGGCTCGTATCTCGTTGACACTGTACACAACTAGAGTAGGAACACGCTATGGATCCTCGTGAGGAAATATCAAAGGAGGTCAGAGGTCAAGAGTTGGAAAAGATGTCATGTTGCGCAGTAGTTCATAATTAAATTAGCTTATATATAAATTAGCTTATAGCTTAGCTTCAAATCATAATAGTAGTTATCTGGAGACACTTTTCATACAGAGCAGGTGGAGATCGTACTTAATAATTAACACTTATATTTGATCTAATCCGAAGAGAACCAACGTGAGCAAGCACACTCCCCTTCAACGGGTAGAAACCTCATCGTCAGTTCTCCAGCAATTCCCCCCCCCCGAGGATTAGTAGATTGCATCATTGTTATTAGAAATGGATTTACTCACTGCACCACCACTTCTGCTGCATGGACGTATTAAAGAGCCGCCCAGCTGAGGCGGCAATATCCTGCGGTGAGCAGTCTTTAGGTTGCCGCTGTTGCACAAAAACACTCACGGAGCCAGATTATAGACCCGGCCACTTCCTCGTTCCTTTGTTTTGCTTTTCTCTATCTTTGTTTTGTAGTTCTTGGACCGCCAGTGCCTCGTCCTCCATCTTGTGTTTCGGGTCACTCTTTAAGTCCCTCATCCCACAATCCTCTCACTTCTCGCTCTCTGTCGGCTGCTAATCCATCTCTTCCCTGGTTACACAACCGTCAGGCCTCTTTACTCTCCATCATGTTATAGCATAACCTCAGTACGGAGAATTTAATCCTTCATCCATCCGCACTGACACTTTTCTTTTTTAGCTCCCAGATACAACTTTCATTAATGTAGCTGTCGCTGTCAGATGGCTGTTAATGGATTAGATGGAGCTTTTAGGAGACATACACCACAGGGGTGACGTCAAATCGTTTCAGCCGTGCTTTTTATTTCCTCAGCAAGGCCGCCGCAGTATCTGCCGCTTCGTTTTTACTGTTTTTGTTCACTCACAGCGCTCTCATGCAGTCGCTGCCAAACGTCGATTGTAGACACAGTTCCAGACTGGCGTTTTAACTCGGTGGAACATTTAGGAGCTAAAGGGACAGACTGTTCCCTCGGGAGTTGTTGGACACGCAGAGCTAAAATGACACAAACACGTCTCTAAATGATGTTGTTGCTCCGTATTCATTAATTTGTTAATGAATGGAGGGCTTGACAGCAATGTTTGTGAGGCGGCCATTAGCATCCACTTTAGGAAATTGGCAACCAATCCATGGCCTGGATTGTAATCCGTGGTAACCATGTAGACTGCAAACATGTTGTTCACAACAGACATTTGTTGCATTCGTGATATTGAAATAAGTCAGAAAGGGAACCAGACAACGCCGCCATTGCTCCAGTAGATTGACTTAAAGCATATTTTTAGTTCGTAATGCAGGATTAATGTGTTCAAATTGGGACAACAATACACAAGTAGTAAATGTATCGCAGGTGCAGTGTTAGCATCATGCTAAACCCTGTTGTTTGTTCCCGTCTGCCCCCTGCAGGTGAGCCAAGGTAATGTCCCAGGTGTGGAGAGCGCCTCTCTGGCCATGGACACAGAGGAGGGCGTGGAGGTGGTGTGGAACGAGGTGCTCTTCTCCGACAAGAAGGTCTTCAAAGCGCAGGAGGTAGTGAGGCTCTTACTTCATACAGTCAAGACCGTTTTTTATCCTGTATCTATTCTGAGATGTCGTTGAGGATTTCATCCTATGATGCAACAACAGAACAAGTCTGTAAACGCAATCTGAAAAGGTTTTTTACCACATTTCCATTTCCATTTGTTCCATCCCTGAATCTCTCTGTTGTATACATTTATTTGCAAAATTGGAGGTATGGAGGTTATGACTATTTGTATTCATATTTATATCTAAAAATTTGCACAAGTTATGGGTCTATATGGACATATGAAAGTGGTTTATTTTGTCTGAACCCCAAGGATATTGACTTAAATAAACTAAAAGGCTCAGAAAAACAGAAGTTTGAGAAGTTTTAAATAGTAAATGGTTGGCATTTGCTTCCCAAATTCTCAATTATCTGCTAATGAATGTACTGACCACGTAATTAACTAATAGCTTTAGCTTAATAGGTAAAGGCCGGGGGATTTAAGGGCCTTACTTGTGTCCACGATGTAAAGTGAAGATGTGTGTTTGTTTTTGAAGGAGACGATCAAGGAGATGTTTGAGAACCTGATGCAGGTCGAACACCCCAACATCGTCAAGTTTCACAAATACTGGCTAGACATGAAGGAGAGCCAGGCGAGGGTACGTTCTTCATAAACCTCTCTTGTCTTTCTCTTTTGTCCCTTTTCCTCTCTCTTTACACACACACACACACACTTTATTTAACTCAACTCCATTTGCGGCCCACAGGTTATATTCATCACAGAATACATGTCATCGGGCAGCCTCAAGCAGTTTCTGAAGAAAACTAAGAAGAACCACAAGACCATGAATGTGAAGGTCAGTTCTCTTTGGTTACATTGATGTGTCTGCCCCCCTGGTGGTGGCTCGCGGTACTGCAGTCTGATCACTATTCAGATCCATATTTCCTGCAGGATTAGAGATGATGTAACAGGACACCCTGGTGGCTCAGTCTGCTGAGACGTATATATATTTTTGAAACCTGCATCTCAACCGCTCTCTTCTTTTACGTCTGCAGTTTTAAAGTCGTAACAGTGCCGTGTTTGGTATTCTCCGCATTATGTTCCTGAGAGTTTAGAGAAGGGTTTTTTTTTTTGTCTTCATGTTGCTCTGTTGCACTATATTTTAGGCCTGGAAGAGATGGTGCACCCAGATTCTCTCTGCCCTCAGGTACTGACTGATTTCTTCCCCAGGATTTTAACATGAGAGATTTCTATTGTCCCTGTCATCGCATTAACTGGACGCTTTATTGTTCACTGGCAGTTATCTGCACTCTTGTGAGCCTCCAATAATCCACGCCAACCTGACATGCGACACCATCTTCATTCAGCACAACGGCCTCATCAAGATCGGCTCAGGTCTGCTCCCTGCAGGGCTTTTTATGTTACTACAACCAGCATAGGAAACCCATGTTGTACCCTCAATGCAGGATTTACTAAAGTCATCTCTAGAGTTTTGCTAAACTTAATCTTAATTATGCTTCATTTTCTTTCCACAGTGTGGCATCGGCTGTTTGTTAATGGTAAGATATCGATCTTTTCTGCTTTGCTTTCACTTGTGTCACATCCATCATTTTTATATTATATCTAATGTACTGATACTATTTGTGTCTTCTCTCATCAGTGTTTCCTGATGCCAGCGTCCACAGTAAAGCGAGGCAGCATCGCGATGAGCAGAGAAATCTTCATTTTTTTGCTCCAGAATATGGATGTAAGTGTGACGGAGCGGAGGCTGTGTGTCGCTTTCGACCGAAAAATCAACCTTCATTCGTTCCTGACTGAATAATTCACCCCAAAGTGAACGTTCAGTCATTCACATTCTCTTAACGTGCCTTTTAAACTCCAATGAAGTTGGTAATATCGCCGAAATGACTCAACTTGTAGTTCATGTACCCAAACAAGGAAGTGTTGATTATTCCTCCAGGGAATTGTGGGAAGTCTGTGACGCGAGCACTGTAATTTTAGCACATAAACATAGCCAGTGAGATAATGAGTGTCTGACTTTTAGAGACACAGTTGAAGCCACAAAACATTTATAGGATCGCATTTAGACTGCCTTGCTTCAAAAGCTGTAAAAACATAAATATGTGGTTCATTGTTTGTTTGCAATAATCCTCAATCAGACTATATGTTCATCTTTTCCTGAAAGTTATTCTCTGCGACTCACCACCTTCATCTTTGCGTCTGTTTTTCGTTCCCAGCTGGCGAAGATGATTACGCCATAGACATTTTCTCCTTCGGCATCTGTGCTCTTGAGGTGAGAGAAACAGATCTGTATGGTCCTCCCCTCAGTGTGTGTGTGTGTGTGTGTGTGTGTGTGTTAATGTGTGGTTGTGTTAACTGAGTATTTGCACCACTAGATGGCAGTACTGGAGATCCAGGCCAACGGAGACACTGCTGTGTCCAAGGAGGCCATCGTCAATGCGGGTCAATCTCTGGAAGACCCTCTCATGAGAGTAAGTCTCTTGAATACGTCATGATTTCCTAAATATACACCAGTGCAGTCCATGGAAACATAAAGACAAACTTTCCCACACTCCACTGGTAACACTCTCCCACATACTCGCCTTGCTTCTGGGTTTATTTCTTACCGCATGCGGCGACTTTGCACAGTTTTAGAGTGACTGTTTTAAGTAAAAAACTTGCCAGGAAATCCAGAACACGGCGTGATGCCGGGTAAACCGGGTCACACACTGGATCTTGTAGTTGATGTTTTCGACTGCTTGCTCCCTGCAGGAGTTCACCCAGTCCTGTTTGCGTCACGAAGCCAAGCTCCGTCCCACGGCTCACGACCTCCTGTTCCACCGAGTCCTGTTCGAGGTCCACTCCCTCAAACTGCTCGCCGCCCACTGCCTCATCAACAACCAGTGTGAGTTTCTCACCACCGCCAGCCAAGCTGTCCAAATACAGTCTCCTCTTTCAAACGCACATCTCCATCCCGTGTTTACCAATCGTATTTATCTGCTTCATTTACAATTCTTAAAGAATTACAACATGTTTGTTTATCCTGTGTCATTCATCAGTGGTTATGCAATACAGTGTATTTGCTAGCTTTAGCTAAAAGGGCTTTGGAAAAGACAAAAACTCTAATAATTTTGAATATACATTGAAAAGAAAAGGGTTTGTATCAAATCAGCTGATGCCCGGACTTCTCTTGCATCTACAGATTTGCTCCCGGAAAATTGTGTGGAGGAGAAAACCAAGTCCTTTGACCCCAACGCTGTCATGGCGGAGATCAAACATGACGACCGACAAGGAGTTCAGCTCAAGTAAAACTTACAAGCACCTCGTCACCATCTTTAGCTACTTGTCTTGAATATCCTGATATTGTGACGCACAACACTCACTCTGCTCTGCTGTGTGTTTCCTCGTGTCCTGCAGGTATTCCCACGTGTCCCCTCTGGAGCTCGACAAGTTTCTGGAGGATGTCAAGTAAGTGTAACCCCGATAGGACTCGTTGTGTATCGGTGGCGTGACTGCAGCACGAGGTTCAACGCGCCGCTCTGTCCCCCCTCTCCAGGAACGGGATCTACCCCTTGATGAACTTCGCCTCGTCCCGGCCTCACCCCGTCCCCCGAGCCCTGTCCTTGTCTCAGGAGCAGGTCGAGACGGTCAAGACGCCGACTCCTGAACCCCAGGAGACCGAATCGAGGAAGGTTAGACTTTTCCGACGTCACCGAAATACTTCTAAATACACAATCTGTCGGCTTGCGGTGACAACATGTCCATGAAATATATGCAGTATGTTTACAGTTCACTTTCTGCATGAGAGAACGTATCATCAAAAGACCTCACATTCAGTTACATGAAATCTGTAAAGGGTTCATGAATATTATTAGTCCGCCTGTTTATTATCATTTAAAAGATATTAAAGATGTTTTTGCTTTTTCCTCCGTTGTGTCCTAGGTTGTTCAGATGCACTGTAATTTGGAGTCAAATGAAGAAGGGACCAAAACTCATGTGAGTCACATAGTATTACAGGTATATTTTAGTTTAGGCTCTTTTGTTGGGCTCCTTAACAATCAAGAATATTTGGAGTTTATTGCCAGTAACAATTTTCCATCACTGTTCCGACATTTATTGTAGAAGTCAAGTCAGTCATGGTGGTTAAACTTAAATGCAGCTTGATTTAAATTCAACTTTCTGATCTCTCCTCAGCTCTCTTTGTTTCTGAAGATGGATGACAAACTTCATCGGCAGCTTAGCTGTGACATCCTTCCAAGTAAGTTGAACACAACTCTACCTTTAAGGAGAAGGACGGTTTAATAGTGTATTTTTCTTGCTGTGTACAAAGACCAATGCGTCAGTCTGTTTGTCATTACGGTCCGACTTCCACACGACGGGTGTGTGTTTTTAGTAGTTGTTAAACAAAAATGTAGCTCTCTGGCACAGAGGGGTAAGCTGCATTGTAGCAGGCTTTGAATACACAGACTGTACTTGTTAGTGGGATCACTTCCTTGTTCGTTTTGGTCTTTTTAGCAATAGAGAATAGAGAAATTCACCATACGTATGCTTAAAAACAATGTACACTTTAGCTTAATTGTGTGATTTTTGTAACCAACGTATTTCCTATATCTTTCAGCTGACACCTCCAAAGACCTCGCTAGTGAACTTGTTCACTACGCCTTCATCACTGAGGTAGATATAAAAGCTTTACTCTTTGATGTGACTGTGATTTTGTCATTTTTAAGCGAAACCGGAACTCGTCTCTCATCTTTAAATTGTCCCGTGTAGGAGGACAGCGAGAAGGTGGCGGGGTTCCTAGAGGACGCCATCTGCCGACACCGGGTCCGAGCGCTGGCTTCTGGGAGCACACAGTGAGGAGGGAGAGGGGCGGGGGGGGCACGCCAGCGGCTGGCCCCAGAGAGAGGGGCCCCGGCGTTGACCACAAGGGTCGAGAAAAGGGAGAGGGCAGCGGACAGGATCACACGGCCGGGAACGGTGGGGAACTGACCAAAAAGGGACAAATACAGAAGGATGCTGGGCCTCGACCGTCAGGAAATCATCCCAGTGAGAAAGAGGGAACGCCAGGAACCGAAAGCACCTCTGGTTGGAGGGCCGGAGGCACCGCGGCTGTGTTCAGCAATCCCACAAAGCAGTGGAACTCCCTGCCGAGAAAAGGGCTCTCACGCCTTAAGATAACTTGACAGCTTTTCCATAACGCCGCAACTCGGAACCGATATCTTTTACTTTGAAACGCAGCAGCCGTGTTTTCAGAATGGACGTTTTATTGTAGGTGAGACTTGTTTGCACTCCAACGTCCACTTTGATTGGTGATGATTTCCTTTTGACTTGTAAACAAAGTAATGTACGACAGCCTCTCTCCTGTAAAAGCCCGAACCCTCACGTTTATGACAGTTTAAGGAATGAACTATTCCATCCAACATGCACTGTTAATACTCGTTCAGTTGACTTATTTATTTATGTTAAACTGTGAACAAAAAAAGCTTCCCACAATCCTGTTTTTTCTCCCTTTTTTCTTATTATGAATTTACCAAGTTAACACACCTAACTGCACTCTCGGGTTAAAGGCTTCTTCTCCCAGAGCTAAACACACCATGCCTAAATGTAGTGACGAGCAATGAGACGATGCCTCTCTTTTAGCCTGTAGTGCTCTTAAGGGTTTTCCCCGTGAAAGCGCTCCGAACGCCAAAGACTTGCAAAGTGCCTGAAACGGCAATGTACTTTGGAACAGCATTCTCGAATGAACCGGCATCGCACCCAACACAGCAATTTGGAATTTCACAAATTCAGGCTGACTTTTTTTTTTTTAGTTTTAAAAACCAGATGCATTGATTCTTGCTCGTCTCCTGTCGTGAGTCGGCAGAGTCGGCCTGCGTGAATGTGAAGATGAGCTTGTCACCCGGTAACGGCCGCTCCACGGAGAGCTTCAGCCTTTGCATACCGCACACATGGATCACGTGATAAAGCTCTCTGCTGCAGTCAAAAAATGTGAATACATTACAGGACGCGTGTGAAGTAAAATCACAGTCTTATATAAATGGGAGGAAGGGCGATGTGATCTTAAGACTTGTTAAAAATGTTAATAAATATTACTGCTATACTTACTTTTGCTATATTTTCCAAACCATCTGAGCATATTGTCGAATGCCGAATGTGTTTTGTGTCTAGAGGTGTTTGTGAAGGAAAAAAATCTACCCAAATGTTTTTAGGAATGTATTGGTTTTAGCATTTTTGTCTTTTACGTGATCATTAACAGTGCTAACCTCTAGAGGTTTACATGGGCTGCAGGCGATAACACAAAATCCATGATGAAAGAGAGTAACATTTGGCTTTGAATACTTCCATTTCCCAAGATCAGATCTACTCTAGTTTTTTCTCACACAATTTCAGTGTGAACTTTGGAATTGATTGCACTGCAGTCCACACAAACACAAAAATAGAATATGCTCCCTCCGCTCAGCCACATTTTCTTGTCAAGAATCCAATCTTGGCACAGTAAAATAGTGGCGGATTGTTCTTTTACAAAACCGGAGAGCCGAGGAAAAACAATGGTGAATTGTCTGATCGCAGCAGTGGACTCATTTAGCTCTGCTTCCTTCGATTCTCGGGTCTGTACGGTCGGCTTCATACGCGCTGCTGTACAGTCGTTGCTTACACTACTTACTTACTCTACTCTGTGTCTGGCCTTCTTATCAGTGCGTCTCCGAAGGCGAGAGTCATGAATTCTCCCCGATATTCACAGACTACGGGCTGCGGTGTACATATTTGTTTGTGGCTATTAAATGGGTTTACTTTTCGACATATTTTTAATACAAAGAAGTGCCGCTATTGCTCTCCTTTGATCTAGTAAGCTGCATGTCTTAATAGCCTGCAACCATTCAAAACTTAACATTTTGCCTTTGTCAGTCACAGTTCAGTTTCAGAGGGGACCCGACCAAGAAAATGAATGTTTAGACTGTGCAAACATGAAGGAAAAACTACATCCATATCAGTCTCATCTAATGTCAAATCACTTCTTTTCCTGTGAAACTGTTGAATGGAAATTGCCTTTTTGATGTGTTCTACTTAACTATTTGTTAAATATTAAAGCTACTACAAATAAATACATGACAATAAACAATATGTGACATGTCTGAAATTATTTGTAGTTTTATTTATTTATTGGACTGGTATGAGACATTTCCCAGTATGTATTGAGCATATATTGATGTTTACTGAAACCCTTTTTTTTTAATCTATGAAATTAAATTCAAGAAAGCGTTATTTTTCTCCTTGCATCTCCAGTTCCTGCAATACACATAATATATGTATATATTACATATTATTTTAATTGGAGTATGAAATGCATATCACTTTTACATTAACTCCTTTCTGCTCCTATCACAGATACAATATCAAAGTTATATTTCCTGTTGTCATTGTTGTTTTGAAGTTGGAGCAAAGCCTTAATATATTTAGAGGGAGGCGTTGAAAACAGTATCAATCAACGAGAATAAGATATAGTTTTGGACCATCGGAGTCCAATGTTAGACAGTATACAAGTGTATATCAGAATTTTTAAGTGTGCAATTGATAAGATTTTTTAAAGTACACTAAACAAACAAAAAGTAGTTTGTTCCTCTTTCAACAAACTTGGAGCTGAAAGTAAATTGCAAAAGGATAAGGTTTGAATGACTTTCAAATGTACACCGTTTATTTGGTTTATTACAGGAATGTAATCGCATATTTCAGATTGGGCAACATATCCTATAGAATTATTACACTATGAAGTGTAGCTGGGTTGAGATAATACTAATGATTAACAAAATAATGTTGCAGGAAAGAACAGAGACTTTGTGTATGTATGAAAAGATATTGCACTGTTTTGCAATTATATATGTATAACAAATGTTTCCTTATCAAATACACATTCAATCAAATTAAATGTTTTATTATCCAAATCTGAAGATTATACGATGGAGGAACCATAGAAATAAAGCATTTCATTAAAACATTGGCTGGGTAAATGCAGTTAACACATTTGACCGCGAGGTTCATGAACAGCTCGAGAGATTCTCGTCAACACTCCACAACCGCCCATTTCCTCGCGACGGTTCCGATCTCGCGATATTTCCCATTGAAACCATCAAGATCTCGCGAGAGCTTTAGAGTGCAGGCCTCTCTAAGACGGTGTGCTTCATGGCGGTTACGGAGACTGCGGTAAATACATTCCTTGATAAAAAGGCACAATAACATTTTTCAGCTACAATTGCGGTTGCGTAAGTAATTGGCGATGTTCAGTAGAACTTATCTTGTACTAAATATCCTGTAAATGTACAGTATATCTCACTGAGGAAAATACAGCTCGCTTTACGCGCCATACTAGTGAATGCCTAACATTAGCTAGCAACAAAGGTAACACAAGCTAAATGGAAACCAGGCCTCGCTAATCATACAAAGAGTTTTTGTAATACGTATCAGTTGAGGTCATTTATGCGTAATAAAGAGTAGGTAATGCATATATCGACGTAAGCTATGACGTTGCACTTATTCAGCCACGGGTTAACTGAAGCCCTTTGTTGCTACTTGGCTAAACCAAACGCAGCTTATGTTAAGGCAACCATTAGCATTAATTTGCATCAAGCTAACGTTAGCTAGCTAGCTACCTAGCTAGATGACTACGATTTAAGGAAAGACGGGCTGGTTATGTGAGGATTGCAATGTAAAAATAATGCTCGCTGCCTGTTTCTCTTATTGTTAGTCTGAAGGCATTTTTGTATTTCCCCTAGAATTTGTTGAATTGTTAAAGCTTCCCCATCAGTCCTCTTCCCCTTGGGGGCTTTCCTGTCTCAGTCTGGTGGACCCAGCCATTAGCGGGTTGCGTAGGTAAGGAGTTCGTCCGGTCCCACCTGGTTTAAATCCGGATGTATGTCCTGTATATGCTAGCATATTTAATTATAACCTGTGCTGTGTGAGGTGATGTGACTTCAGATTGCAATTAACGTTATTGGGAAGTTATGGTTTTGATGTGTATGTATGTGTGTGTGTACAGCCTTGTGTTATTGCTCCAGACTCTGTTTCTGAGTTGTATTTTTATGTTTTGTTGTGTTTGTCTGAATGAATTCGGTTTCTGATTTGCAGGGAGGTGAAGCTCTGACGATGGAGAATGGACAGGGCACAGGCGCCAAGCTCGGCCTGCCGCCTCTTACCCCAGAGCAGCAGGAGGCACTTCAGAGGGTAGGAAACTCCTGACACATTTTTATTCGGCCTAAATGTACCTGAAGTGATATTGTTTAAGTCTAAGTTTCTATCATATATTGAAATCATCCTATTCATACACATGGTTTGGCTAGATAGACAACTCAAGAAACCTGATCTCTCCTGGATAAAGCCAATATATTGTCCAGGTTGTGTAACTTGGTGTTTAATCAGCTTATTACTTGTATGCATGTGCTCTGACTCAATGTACAAATAATGAAAGTACAACATAACTTTCTTATCATGAGATCCCCTTTGAAAAGTAGACTACTTGAACCAGTAGTAGTATTTTTTCTTCATTAAATTATTCATACAATTACTTTTGTTGCATTTTGGTATTCTTTTCAACACCTGACCTGTAAGGTAAGGCCTCATTCGAATGTTGCACCATCATTTATGCGGCATTGATATTCTTCCTCATACTGAATGCTCACAGAGTTGCTTCTTTACCATTGGACGTAACTTAAAAAGATGAATTAAGAAATTTCTGACAAAAATAAACATTTAAATGTACTTATAGTGTTTATCAATGTTTAGTCTTAGTATTAATAATAATAATAATAATAATAATAATAATAATAATAATAATAATAATAATGATGATGATATAACAGGTGTTTGTTTATATGAGTAACTTGGATGTAATGGCCTTTCTCCTCTTCCAGGCTAAGAAGTATGCCATGGAACAAAGCATTAAGAGTGTGTTGGTGAAGCAAACTATCGCCCACCAGCAACAACAGCTCACCAACCTGCAGGTGAGATGTGTAAAATGTTTTGGTCCTCTGCCAAACAGTGTGTGTGCGTGTGGTTTTTAAGTCTTGATTCTAGGCAGAATTTCTTAGCATTTTTCTGCATTAGTAAGTCTCTTGATCCAGAAGTTGGTTTTGTTTAAGCTCTCTTGGAAGTCTTATTATTCCCTTCTTCACATTGCTGTGAAAAATATTACAGCTGTAGAAAATGTGCCCTTGCTTTGGCCTCTGCTCTTTTTCAGATGGAGAATGTCTTCAAGAAGGCGTTAATTATCTTGTTAAATGCTTTGCACTTTTATCGGGGGCTTGTTTATGTTTATTGCTGTGGTGATTTGTAATTTAGCTATGGAAGATAACTCCAAACTGTATGTTTTATAAGGTGGTTTTGAGTATGGGGGTTAGCCTCAACACTTTTGTCTATCTAGCAAAGCAATGACTATTTTGAAAAAGCAAAGCTAAGCGATATCTAACCTACCTTTCAGCACTTTTTCCATCTTTACTGTCTTTCAGATGGCAGCAGTGACAATGGGCTTTGGAGATCCTCTCTCACCTTTACAATCGGTCAATAGATTATTAAATTATTTTTCTGTGCGCATACCAATGGAATAGGACTGTTCCCCTTCTTTTACTGGTTGCTTTAGCAACAGTCCCTGCCACATATCTAACCAAGGAATGCTTATTTTGTAAAAACCTTATACTGCCAGAGTACCTGGGACCCTGTTGGTAATAATTTGTGAGATCCATGACTGCTCTTAACCGTAGAATTACTTGTTATTTGGTTTCTTGAGTCGTTATAGGATCACGTGCATTAGTATTTTTAACAAGAAGGTAGCCAAAACTCTGTCTTTCAATGGGCTTTTTAAGGGCTTTGTAAACGTTAGATCAGCCATTTCTCTTTATTAAATATGCATTTGTTCGATATGAAATGATCAAGTCAACTTTCCAATATGTCATGAATTAGGCACATGTTCTATTTTGTTGTCAATATAATTAAATAACAGAAGCAGACTGACCTGAAAAGCATCATTTAAAACACAGCACAACCATGGTTGGTTAAACTGTCCTTCCTCTTAAACTATCCCTCCTCTTAAACTTGAGAAGAAAGTTTGAAATGCTTTCATCAAGGCTTTGTGTGGATTTCGTTTGAAGTCCACGATTACTTTTATCTTACTTGCATCCTTGGACTACAGGTTAGTTAATGAAGCCACATATTTGTGAGGGCTGTGCATGTCAATAACTTCAGTGTTTTTCTTCATGTTTGATAAGTAGTGACAGACTAGTTAAAATTGTAATTACAAGTGTTGGCATCCATATTTTATAACTATGACATGTTAGTATTTTTTACACAAAGTTCTGTCCATTGATTACAGTATCCCATTATTCCCCTTTTACCTGCCCAGACTCCTTAACTTGGATTCGGCCTCTAAACTATTTTAGGTGGAAAGAAATCCCAGTACAATATACAAATTTCATATTATTTGTGTGTCTGTGTCTTTCTTTCTGTTACTCTCTAATGCTTATCGTGTTGTTTTCCCTGGTTGGTAGGTGGCAGCTCAGCGGCAACGTGCCCTAGCCATCATGTGTCGAGTATATGTGGGCTCCATATACTATGAGCTTGGTGAGGACACCATCAGACAGGCCTTTGCCCCCTTCGGCCCAATCAAGAGCATTGACATGTCTTGGGATTCCGTTACAATGAAACATAAGGTCGGTGTAATTCAAGTCCTAAACATCTTGTAAATTATGCTTCAACCTTCAACACCTTGATTTAATGCTGACGATTACACAAAAAGCTGCCAGATCAATTCAGTGTTCTGTTTTTCTTACATTTTGGCTGACTGCAGGGGTTCGCCTTTGTGGAGTATGATATACCAGAGGCTGCTCAGCTGGCTCTGGAGCAGATGAACTCAGTCATGCTGGGTGGGCGAAACATTAAGGTACGTTGTCTGGAAATACAATTACCTCAAGATGTTAGGTACACGTGGACAACAGGAAACAATTTAATATCTCATTTTATATACATTTTAGATGGAATTTGGGATATTCAATTTGTTAATTAACTGCTTTTGTGATACTTAATTTGTGAAATTACTCATATGTGACTCATTTCTCTCCCTTTTTGCTTTTTCTGTGTTTTGTTGATTTCCAGGTTTGTGTGTTGTGTGTATGTATGGGTGTATGTTTAGAATACTGTCTGTTTGTGTTGTGTGTTATGCTTCCATGATGTCATCAAAGCTATTTTAGTGACCAGTTCCAGTAGGATGCCCAGCGGCGCGTGGCGTCGCTCTGTGTCCAAGGTGTGCTGATGATGGGCTGCGCCTGGTTGGTGTTGCTTGGCCGCCCCATCTGTAGTACAGATCCCAGTCGCACTTAGATGCGCGTCTTTCATAGGGAAAGGAAGTTGTCAGGGTGCGTAGCAGTAGCATGAGTAATTTATTGCGTTCTCCGGTCGGTTTGTCACCAGCTCAGCCAGTCACACTGTGCTTGCACAGTGTGACTGGCTGAGCTGGTGGTTGTTTTGAAATAACGCTGCAGTTCATTGCTTTATAGTTTCGCATTAACTTCCAAGATAGCTTAGTATATGCATTGTAAATTAAGTTATACTACATATATGGAAAGTTGTTTTGTTTGTCACTGGCGTAATTAAAGCCGACAATTTTATTCATCAAGAATTAAAGTTTTAGTACAGTAATTAAATTAATCTTCAGCTGATGGACATCCCTAGGATTGTCCTTCACATAGGCAGGTTTTTAATTCTTTGTCATTTAAAATGAGAAAGCTCTGAAAAAAGTTACTGTAATCTTCATAGAACTCAAAATATTGTCCAAAGTATAGTGTCATGGTCATGTTTTCAAAATACGATTAAAGAGTATTTTGTACCTTATGGCCAGTATATAAATGAAAGACAATAATAGCTTTTTAAGACCTCAGAACTTCTCTATCAGATGAGTGTAATAATAAACATGCACCTATGCAAAAACTAGAAAACACTTTCCAGTATAGCACTGTTATGGTGAAGTAGAGGAGTGGCTTTGACTCAACGCGTGAATCTCGAAAAGGTAGCGTTGCAGGGATATGGATTTTTCGCGGTAGAGCGTTCTAAAAAAAAAAAAAACATACTCAGTAGCCCCTGCTGGTATGATCTGTGCTATAGGTTGGGCGGCCAAGTAACATCGGTCAGGCGCAACCCATCATTGACCAGCTGGCAGAGGAGGCGCGCGCCTTTAATCGGATCTACGTGGCGTCGGTCCACCCGGACCTCTCAGACGATGACATCAAGAGTGTGTTTGAGGCCTTCGGAAGGATCAAGTCTTGCACGTTAGCCAGAGACCCCACCACAGGTCGACACAGAGGCTTTGGCTTCATTGGTGAGCTGGAGGGCCCTCATTCGCTCGCTCTCTTTGTGGTGCCCTTGCTCCGCTTTTTACTACTACTACTATTATTCACTTGCAGAGTATGAAAAGCCTCAGTCAGCCCTGGATGCTGTGTCTTCTATGAACCTCTTTGACCTTGGGGGTCAGTACCTACGGGTGGGCAAAGCAGTGACTCCGCCCATGCCCCTACTGACCCCCACGACCCCTGGTGGTCTGCCGCCTGCTGCAGCTGTGGCCGCAGCGGCAGCCACTGCTAAGATAACGGCCCAGGCAAGTATGAATCCCTTCCAAAGGGATTTAATGGCCTTCCAGGTAAATATAACGCAGATCTAGCTAGAATTGACACCAAAATCACAAATGATATGGGCATAACATTGTTTGTAAATTGTAGGATCACATAAAAACAATAGTTGCCCTGACACAGTGTCAATTTAGCAGCCCTGAAAATTTAAACTTTCTGAGGCGTGAACTTTTTTTATTTATCAAGTTTAATGTGAATCTAAAGAGTTATTCTCTTTTTATATAGTGTACATTGTATAGTAATATATGATAAAAGCTCCCCCATGCACTGCCATGTCTTTCTTATTTAGCACAAACACATTGATGGCTATTATTTTTCAGTGTGAACAGTCACAACGATAAAGCAGACAGTTGTGTTCCTAGCCTGATGTGTCATGATGGAAATGTGTTTACACATCACCGCTGTATATGTATGACTTGCTAAGGTTAGTCTGATTTTGTCCATCAAGCTGTATTGCGGTAAAGTTGGTGAGCTCGAGTCTCACTAGCGAGAGTCACGGTCGAGCTCACTCTGTGCCATGCTGTGTGATCGTTGACTCTGCTGCCTTGTGCTGTGCTCTGTGTGTTTCCCTTACCTAATGTCTTCGGCCCCCCTCTCTTAAGGAGGCGGTAGCCGGCGCTTCAGTCCTGGGGGCGTTAGCCGCGCCCCAACTTCTCAGTCAGCAAATGGGAATACCTCAGGCTGTTATGGCTGCCCAGGCACCAGGGGTCATCACAGGTGTGTACCAAGACATGAGTGAGTGCTCATTTTAAGTAAGTAAGAAATATTTTTTAACATGATGGATTGATTAGAGATTTAGGGTTAAGTTTCAGGAATTTGAGTTCAAAGCCGAGTCGGTTATATATTTATGACAATGTTTGGACCGCTGTAATTATTTACAGTCGTTGGCTCAAGATCTCTCTGTCCACTAAATGTTATACAACATGAACACTGGGGCTGGATGTAAACGTAACCTCCTTCGTGGGAGGCATTACGCCAAGAGAGTTTAGCTTAATGCTACCAAAGCGCCATCTTTGTTCTATGTCCTTAAACCGAGAGTAAATGGTGGTATTTGATGAAGATGTTGTCAAACTGTTGCAAACTCCAAAAGCACAGAATGATTTGTGTATTATAAATTGCAAAATGAGGAACCACCGTGGTATGTACGTATCTGGCCAACTGGTAAAGCCAGGCAGATGACTGGATACTGCAATTTTAGTGCTTGTGAGCGACTCTTTGAAGGAGATGAAAAGTTAATGGATCGTTTTTGTCATAACTCACTGTAATGGTATCAAGTTGCAAGCCATAAATAAACATTTCATCAACAGGATCAAACTTGAGCCGTAGTGTGTGGTGGATTATCAGGTCCAATTGACACAAATAAATAACTTTTTTTTTTCTGTTTCTTATTGCACCCTTGATGTAACTGACTGCATGTCTGCCTGTCCCATGAAGGTGTGACTCCAGTGCGTCCTCCCATACCAGTGCTTCCCCAGGTTGGTCTTGTGAACCCTGTGCTCGCATCTCCTCCAGTCCTGTCGAATCCAGCTGGTAGTTCCAACCAGCAAGAGAGGAAAGAGGAGAAGGAGGAGATGCTGCAGGATGGTACAGGGCAGGAGATGTTGAGTGACCAGGAACACATGAGCATCTCGGGCAGCAGTGCCAGACATATGGTGATGCAGAAACTGCTTAGAAAGTCCGAGGTGAGGTTTGGGTTGAGAAACTTATTTGTCTTGTCCGTTATGTTTTCCAAATAATTGCGGAAACATCTTTTGAAATTCCAGTCCACGGTGATGGTGCTTCGAAATATGGTTGGACCGGAGGACATCGACGACGACCTGGAGGGCGAGGTGACGGAAGAGTGCGGGAAGTTCGGCGCCGTCAACAGAGTCATCATCTACCAAGAAAAGCAAGGAGAGGAGGAGGATGCAGATATCATTGTCAAAATTTTTGTAGAGTTTTCCATGGCCTCAGAGATGAATAAAGCCATCCAGGCCCTCAATGACCGCTGGTTCGGAGGTCGCAAAGTTGTCGCAGAAGTGTATGACCAAGACCGATTCAACAGCAGTGACCTCTCCGCGTAAAATGTCTGAAATGGTTTACCAGCATCCATCCCTGTACCATAACCCAAACTTATTTCAGCCTGTCATTAGCTATAGATATGGAGCTCTGAAATTTGTAATTATGTTTATTTCTTTTTTTTTTTAAATTGCTGTTGAGGATTCATTCAAAAATATTGCGGTTTTGTTGCTTTGTTATCTGTCAAGACTTTTTTTTTATTTTATTTTTTTGCTGCAAATTTCAAAATTTTGCAATCCAACCTTGTAATGCATTTGGTTTCCTGCTTTAACTCCTTTTTTTTTTATCCTTTCATGAAGTTACCGGGACATGTAAACCCATTTTCTTTCCACAATTAAAGGTTATTGTTTGTCTACCAATAGTGTGATGCATTTTTGTTTAAATAAATGGTTAAATAATCCCCTTGTCTTTGTGAACTGTCCATGCTTCTTGGTTCTGCTAGTAGAATTTAGTATTTGATTCATAAGTAACATGTTTTATTTATTTTTGACCATTAGTTATACTGCTTTAGATACCATTACAGGATTAACAACTTATCAAAATCTAAAATAACCCTTTCAGACTGAGTGAGACTATCTTGCCTGATTTTCACTTGTTATTTGGGTTCAACTATGACTGCTCTGCAAATGCAGTCCTCTGGTGTTAACTTGCCACATTTGGTTTTTATTTTGTGTCTGCTGCAAAAATAATACTGGAACAAAGGTTCACCGTTGCCATGTGCTTGCATCTGCAGTCGCACCATCATGCAAGATGACTTAAAACCAAACTGTATAGGGGGAATACATATATGCATTGAATATCTGGTAAGAAGCAGCATGACTTCTAAACATTAAAGCATCATTGAAGTAATTCAAACCCAATGACCTAGATGCGTGGGTTTGTTCTCGAGGACACTGAATTGCAGATTGTTTCTGCTATGTACTCTGTTTCTTTTGCAAACATTTCTGGTGATGCAGCAAATTTAAACAGTTTAAGTGATTTATCTATTCATCTATCAATCTATCTATCTGCTCTACACCGCCGCTAGATGGCGCGAGAAAGCCACTCACCCGCTTCAGAGGCACCAGTAAGCTACCGTGTGGTCTGTGCTGCTTCACTTCGAACTTAGCCCAGCCCCCCACACGACAACCCGGTCTGCCTCGGCTCACCAAGGGGAGGGATGCGCGGCTGTTGCTGAAGCGCCTGCTACCGCTGCTGGTATTTTTTTTTTTAAACCTGCGTCGCATTAAAACAACAGTCACAGGGCATTTTATTGAGTCTGTTGGGATGTTTCTACAACACACGTTTGGCCGGTTAAGAACGCGTTTTACGTAACGTCCGTTGGACTGACGTTAGTTAGCTAACAGCAGTTAGGCACAAAGGCGGTGTTAGCTAGTAGTAACTAGCCTGCTAACAACACAGCCGGTGAGGACGAGCACATCCCTTGCGCAGCCATACTCGGGTTAATCTCTGCTGACTCGCTCCGTGGGTTTACGTGAGCTGCCTTGCGGTCGTTCTTCACCTGTAACCCAAGTCAAGTGGTTGTTTTAGCGGTCACCACTCATGACTCGGCTAATTGAAGTACCGTTAACGCAGAGCTGGACCGTTGACTGCTTGTTTTTTTATTCAGTTAGCCACGGCAAAGTCGGTCTTGTACAAGGGATGTGGCGGTGAGCAAAACAAGCTAACCGTCTCTGTGAAGAAGTGAGGAAATACTTCAAGGCAGGCGGGAGTTCTCGTTTATTGTTTTATGTTAATTGCAATTCCGGGGTGGATGACGCGAGGACGAAGCTGACGATCTCTGAACACAGCTGAACTGAAACTGGGAATATCGCGAACAGGTCGAAGGGATTATTTTTTTGTGTCTCTTAAGTGGATTTTCGGCCTCCCGTTCAGGATCGTCGTGGGAACACAGTGAGTGTTTTTTTTTTTTTTTTTACACATAGAGTGAGCCCACCAAAATATCGTCTCTCCCGCCGACCTTCACCCTCCGATGCGGGGTTTTCAGTAGCACCGGCAACCAAATCCCCCACGGCGGCCGGACATGCTGAAGTGTATTCCCCTGTGGCGCTGCAACCGCCACGTCGAGTCGGTGGACAAGCGACATTGCAACTTGCAGACAGTTCCCGATGAGGTCTTCCGCTACAGCCGCAGCCTGGAAGAGCTTCTCCTCGATGCCAACCAACTCAAAGAGCTACCAAAGGTATGCACGAGTTTACACACCAGAGAATGCCTCCTCTGTGTCAAAAAGCAACGTGTATGATGCCCCTGACGAGTTGCTATACACTTGGCTCCGACTTGAATGGTGTCCTGGTTTTACCCACGTTTATTTACGCCTGCAGTACCACACACTTGAACATAAGTGTGCATACATAATAAGTGTGCATAATTGTGTTTAAGTCACGTTAGGTGAAATAGCTCGCATGATATCACCTGCTCAGGTACAGTACTCCCTTTTCAGAATGGGCAGCTGCTTTCTTGGGAATTGGTGTTGTCATGTCCTCCAGTGCTGTAACAGCCTCATACAATGATGACAGATATGGACTAAATTGGTTTTGCCCAAGAGGATAACTATATTTCAGCAATGTCTACAAATGTCAAAATCCAAATTTGAGTCATGGTGTCACAACTAGGTAATACAGTTAAGCCTTTAGTGGTAGTGTAAATCCATGAAGGCTGATGCCTTAACTTGTGTGAATGCAAATAGACCAGGATGAAGGGATGTTTTAGTCAGAGGGTTCTCTGGCTGCAAGGTGGATATGCTGCATGTTCAGAGGGACTACCAAAACAGCTGGCCCACAACATGTTGCCTTTAGTAAAGCCATCACTGGCCAGTTGGATTGGATTCAGTGTGGGAAGGCATGCGTGGAATGAATTGCAACGCTGTCCCCACCCACACACCCACTATGTGAAATATGAGAAAAGTCCTCTTTGCATGGCCAAAGAGTTTATTTTAAGGGGAGCGGAATAGTTGTTGGTCTGTTTCCCCTATAGTTCTCCAGAGATGTGGAACAAAGCACTCGCTTGGTCGACTTTCTCCTGGTTTTATTCAGTTCAAGGCATTGTTCATAATCAGAACAAGGGACTGACTGTGGTTGTGTGATGCAGCAGAGTTTGTATGAATAGACTGGTCAGTAGACATTGTCAGTCTCTCACATTTCATGGCTTTAGCTTCGTTGTGAAAGGGCCAAGTGGCACGTTTACTAATGAAGGCTGTTAACCAGACAAGGGCGACACAGGCTAACGCGTTGACTGAAGCCTGTTTTCTTCTGTAATTCCAAACGATGTAATTTCTTCTTCTAGCCTCTAATGGATGCATTTGTCTCTTTTGAGCAATCCCTTTGTTTTGCCGTGTTAGTTTTTACACATGGGTAATTATGTTACATCCAAGTTAGTTTGATAAAATATGGCCTCATCCACAACTACTTTGGGCACACATATTGGCCCTGAGCTTCACTGTTTCTTTCCGCTCAACATGTAACCCGTCTTGAGTGTCGTTATGGCCAATCCTTGGCACAAAAACTGATGCCTATACTTTGCCTGATGAGGCTTACTTGCAGACACTGATCTCCCTCCACTTAGTTCATACCTGTCAGATATTCACAGTGTACCTTTTGCACGGACCCTGTAAGGCCGACCGACGGATACACCCAAATATTCTGGCGCAGACAGCTAACTGACACAGTCGCCGTGTGGTGCTGGCTTCAACTGGGAGACATAAATGCGTGGTGACAGAATGTCTCGTGTGGTCCTGGTGAATGCGTAGCGTGCAGACACAAAGCATACGGACCCTCCCTGGTCCTCAGAGTCAGCGGGGCTTCAGCGGGGGAGGTCAAGCCCATACAGGGTCACTGACGGTATGATGAATGGCCTGACCACAATGAGTTTATAAATGAGTGATGGTCTGAACATCTTTATGCAGTTGTGTGCACTTTCCCTGTCACTATGTATTCAAGTCAGAGATGAGTCTGTGGACTGACTTATCGGTCTATTTTTAGATGTCAGTCTAACATCCCGAGTCATTTTTGCTCAGCAGTTCATCCCATATATCCAGGAATGAGCCCAGTTTGGACGCATTACACAAACATATCTATGCTAAAGACGGAGAATGATTGTCTCACAGGCGACACCTTTACAAACTCATCTCTTTCAAAGGTGGGGAGCTAAAAACTGACCTGGGACACAGTCACAAGCTCACAGGCCAGTCAAGCAGAGTTAGTTTCAGTCTGGTAAATACCTCAGTTTGTAAAATTTTCCCCAATGACACACAGCCAATACGATGTTTTAGATTGATAATGATCAATAAAGCAATAGTGTTGCATTGTGGTATTTAGTGTCGGTTGCTGCCGTGGGTGGATAGTTTTAGCTCGTTCTGCTTGGGGTTTAACATAGTGAACAGATGGAGATTTAGACACCCTGATGGTTTCTTAAATTTGCTGTGAATCACCCCCACTGCACCGCCCGCCAATCTTAGATTATACTCTCTGTGGTAATGATGTCTTTATTTGCCACATGAAGACCATTTTAGGTTTGTAAAAAAAATAAATTAGAATGACCATTTTTCTGTTTTCGTCTGATTTTAGGGTGGGATAATGTCCAGGCAGTGATTATACTACACGGAATAGTGGCATTAAGTATGACTTATCTGTGTGGAATGAGTTTTGAGAAACCTTTGTAAGTAGTGCAGCTGGTCAGGAATTCCCCTCATGTCCATACATCCTTAGCCCTTAATGCTTTATTGCTCCTCTGTTTTCTGATTACAGAAAAAACTAATCTCAGATAATCTGCAATGAGTCTTTTGTTTTTGTTATTGGGACATTATGTTTTGAGTTTTAATGTAGTTTTACTATAAAGCAGCCATGTTCATTATTGGAGCAGTATAACAACAATGGAGAGTGAGCTGGTCAATTAGGTCTTTCTGTCAATTATTGATGACTAGCATGTGATAGTCAGGTTAAAAGTGCATGCCCCACAATGAAATAGGTATTTCCGTAAACTTGTTCTGTGTTTTCACTTCAGCAGGGTAGTTTGCACTGAGGCAATCTGAACTTCTCTTTGCTGCTTTAAAAAACTTACCCTGCCTCAAAGATCATGTTGAAGAAGAGGGAACTGTCTCAAGTCCCATGACAGGTTACAAAGAAGTCCATTCACAAGTCTGATTGCCCCTCACCCTCATATCCAATGTCATGGCTCCTGTGTGTGTCCTGTGTGCACTGCCCTTGACCAGGCTTACATTAAGTCTGCACGCATATCATGACTCAAATGATCACTTTTAAGATTGGTTGTAGGTCAGTTACACCTGCTAAAAAGCAACGAGCTGGGCTGCAGGTGCAGTGGGCAGCAGCAGTAGCCCAAAAATGTCTCTGACAAATGGACATGTACACAGAGTATATTTACTTGTTCTTATTTAGTTTTTTTCATTGTTGAAATAGGGAACAAATCCTTGATGGGTGTGTCCCTATGAGACTTTGCAAAACAGGTTTTCTGCATGTTGCTCCCGGTACAATTACCTAATAAGACCTTTCAGGTACACTTGATATGTAACAGTACTAATTTCCTGCTTTAACACTCGACGCAACCAGAAATATGAGAACTGTTGCACCCACGGGCTGTGAGGAAATCTATAACTACTATAACTCGGCGGCTAAATCTTTAAATGACCAGTTTAAAAACAACATAAAGTTACACTACTAGGAAGTCAGGTTTCGTCTGAAATACAAATATGAGATGTGAAAATATTGTGTTGTTTTTTAAGTATATGTTTGTGATAAATAGGAAAGATGACTATGCAATCTTTCTAATCCTCAGCTGTGCCAGAGTGCCCTCTCTGCGTGTGTGCTAACAGTTCTGTGGCTAAAGGGCAGATTAGGGATTCACCCGGCCATGAAAATGCCCCTCAGCATCTCAGTTGTGACCCCCCCCTTTTGTACACGCCAGTGCGTCTCAGTGTACGCTTCCTCTGGGATCTGCTTGTCTGCCATTTGGGTCTCTTTTCAACCACATAAACGCGCTGATAAAAATCGAAGGGCTTTTCTTTTGAGTCCCTTGTGTATGCTCAGCCTCGGGTCAAGAGAAACCCAAATTAAGCCTCTTCTCTCAGCTCCTGCTGAATAGAATTTGGTCTGCCATTGTTTACCCAAGCTGAAATAGTCAAGTGTTGTATTTTTTTTATGACTTTTATTTTATTAGTCTATATTATTATCTTAAAGAAGATTAAATGGCTCAGTCTAATGAAAATGAATGCTGTTTCAGCCATCTACTAATCCCAATAAAGGTGTGATAGAAATGCATCCTGTCTTGAGAATATAAAATCTGGGACATATAAACTTTTCACTGTGTCCTTACAGTGCACTTGTGAGTTCTGCAGTCAGTCTCTCCTCCTTGAGTTTCCAGTTAACTTTACAGGAGAACCGTTGGTTGTTCTCTCCCTAGCGACTAGCAGAACCAGACGAGAACAAAAGATAAATTACACCTGCCACTGGCCCCTCTGCGGTAAAACCACATCATTCCTCTGACGCCGCTCTTTTCTCACTTCTTCCTCTTTCCTGCTTTGGTAAAGCATGTTGAAGCCGGAGATACTATAGCTGAAGTGTCTGAAGTAAGATTGGTTTCCAATGTTTTGTTTTTGTGTATTTTGGCCGTACGGTCTCCTCAGTTTGTGGCTGAAAAGGACTCTTACCCCTCCCCAACCCTGATTGTGGAGTACTCCATCCATGAGAAAAACAGAAGTGGAGTTTTTCTTTAAACTTTTGTAATCAGCCCCACACCCCTCCCCCTTTACAAGAATCAGGCTGGATCACAGTGACTGAAGAGTGACCCAGCACTAGTGAGGCCATGAAGAAACGGCAATGTGAGAGATTCTTTTTGATGCGAAAGCACATTCAGCAGGTTTCTTTGTCTAAGCTGATGGCCAGCTGGTCTCACATCCTGCCAGCCCACCTCCTCCCCCAATCTGGTGGGACAGGGGGGTACTGGGAGGTGTGTGTGTGAGTGAGAGAGTGAGTATGTAGTAGTAGTAGTAGTGGGAGGGGGGGGGGTGCATTTCATTCCGGAGATGGATTAACTGGATAAGGGGGGGAGCTCCACTGGAGGAAGTGATCAGGGAGCTGAGCTGAGCTCCCTGATCCCCGGTCCTCTGGGGCTCTAGGTGCTGTTGGGGCCACTCATCCAACCCTGAACACCAGAGGCAGGCTGACATACAGCGTCAGGTGGGAGAGAAGTGGTCACAGAGCAGACAGCCGGCCCCCAGGAGACTTCTGCACGTAGATGGATCATCGGCTTTGTTCTATCTGACTGGAGCACACACACAGACAAACGCACATATACACACACATCCTCCCTCCTCGCCTCGCTTTCCCTTTGAGAAGTCATGTGTTCTTTCTGGGAAATAGCAACATTTTAAGTGGGTTATGTCAACCCCCAATGCAAAACACATCGCTGCTATCTTTTCACGTAGTAGGGATAATTATGTACAGTATGTACAAGTAAACATGTCTACAGTGCGGAGGATTTACATTGACAGTGATGAAAGCCTGCCACCAGAATTCAGTCTTTGCTTGATGCATCTCATCTACAATAAATCAACAACAAGTTTGTTGATCAATGATTTGTTTAACTAGTTTTCTTTCGCCAGCGTGTTTTGGACCAAACGCTGGTGAACTCGCGCGGCTGCTACGTATCGCCCTCGCATGTACTGAGGCCTTGGTTGCCAGCTGCAAAGGTAAACAAGGAGGCAATGCCCCGGTGAATAATTGATGGCTTTGGTGGTTGTGGCAGCTGTTTGCGATTGGGGAGAGTCTGTGGCTGCGCTGCATGCCATGCTGCAGCAATGTGATAGGAAAGGAGCTTTGTTGGCTACAGGCATTAAGTACACAAAGACAAGATGTGCAAGGTGACGCCTTTTTTTAGCCATTACAGGTTCTTTTTTTGTTGTTGCCCCATTGTGTTATGTGTTGATTTTATCCTCTCTGCAGCCTGTGTTTAGAAAAGAGGTTAAGGAAGCAGGTCGGCCTTTATCTAGAAGCAGCGAACGGCACGCCTACATCTTTGAGCTTAGACGCAACGAAAGAAACTTTATTTTTTGTCGGATGCAATAAGTGGCCAGTGGCCAGTTTTCACATTAGCTACAACAACAGTAATACTTGCTACCTGTCAATAAGGCTTGGTAAACATAGATAAACATAAGTGCAGAGACTACAAGGTTGGTTATTTCCCATCCTGTTGGCAGGACAGTTTGAGGTCCTCTTGTGTCATGTGTTGAATCTGCTTGAGTAAACTGTCTGTTGCATTTGCACATTTTCAGCAGGGTATGTTTAGGCCACAGATTGACGTCTCTAAAGTTTGGATTGGTTCAATTTAAAAAGGATATTTCTTTAGAATAGGGTGCTTTTTCTGAACCGTTTGATTAGCAGGACCTCAGGAACTATGTTTCCGGTCGCTTTTGAGGCTACCTGTCACCTGTCTGGGTGCTGATGTTCCTGCCTGTGGGGGAAAAGGTCAGCCTGGATGGCATTAAAACCAACCACAAACAAATACTGCCCTTTATCTGCTGGCCACACAGCCATTAAAGCCCTCTATCTCTGACTGTGAAACCTGATAGCTCTTACATCCTCAGCCTCTGTGTACTTTCCGTACCTGTGGCTTTGAATGGGTCACCGTCCCACACCTTCAGCTCTCTCATCTCCATCCAAGATACTTCATATTTTTAGACGAAGAACCATTTGCCACAAATTCTGTTTGAATACGTATTCAGCAATATGAGTAGACAACCAATTAGCAACCACCTCATCGACACAACAGCTACCACAACAGAGCTGCCCTGCTGTTACATGTGTTTAAAAACAGGTGGCCAGTTCAGAATGAAGTTGCTGCTCAAGGAAGCACACAAAGTTTGGTTTTTGGTTTGTCCGAGGGACAACTCTGGCACTCGGGTTCAAGCTGATTTGTTGACGGCGTGTTTTTTTTTTTGTTGATTCTTTTTTCCCTGCGAGCAGGAAGTGGGAATAATCAAGTGAACCGTGGAATGCCCTGTTTTGGTGAGACAATCTCCACTCTCTTCATAGCGGGGACTTTGAGTCCAGGCAGGAAAACAGGAGGTTTTAGAAGAACTCGGCTTATGTTTTATTGTGCCGCACACTCCCTCCTCGTACAAGCAGCGTTTCTATTTTACTCCTTGCCCGGCCTCCCCCGTACACACACAAAGACGCTTGGTGTCTCCTGACTGATCGAGTTTACGATAACTAATGTAAAGCACCTTGTTTCTCTGTAGTTTTACAAGATGTGGCACTGACTCATGAAGGAATGTTAAGCCCAAGAGCTCGAGAGTCATAATAAAGTCGTACAGTAATACATATGTGGCTGCAGCAGTGTTTACTACTATGACGACAGTGTCTACACCACTTGAGTACGCTTCACTTGTCTCACGCTATCTCGCTGTCTGTCATCTACAGGCCTCCAGAGTGAAAACACTTGGGTCCATTTGGGGATTATTTTCTCTCTTCGCAGACAATCTGGATTGATGATTGTCTCTAAACTCTCTAGTGTGTTGCTGCAATTGTGCTGTGTCTTAATGCTGCAAATTAACAGTACATCAGGCTACACAACCCCGTGTGCGTTTTGATGAGAAATGTCTCGGGCATCTATCTTGACCGTGAGCTAATCTGGGTAAATAATATCTCAAATGTGTAAAAATAGATAATGGAGTTTTATTGTGGTTGTGTTGAAAGCTTTCTTGAAACAGCTGGCCCGCTATAAGTGAAGCCAAACATACCTTTTCTACAAACACACACACACACACACACACACACATTTGCGTTTCAGTGCCTGAGTATACAATATTTACCTGCTGACTAATTAAATACAAATGCAATACTATGCTTTAACGGGGCCCTATTCAAGAGTGTTTCAAGTTTCCCGTCACTGAAGTTATCATTGACTGAATAATCATTTTCAACTATCTTTATTGCTTTGATGTCTACTTCTCTTCCTTATTGATCTCACTATTGATTCGACCTACCATCAGCCAGAATCACTAAAGGTTATAGAAACATCTTGTATTTGATTGTGATGTCCTGTTGCTCATTATGCTGGTGTATCTTCGGCTGTAATTTAGATGAGTGTGTTTTACAGTCAGTGTGCTGACTAACAGTGCCCAAAATTATATCCACAAGTGCTCATTTTGTTTTGTTTTTATCATATTTCTCTGTAACAAGTAGCTCTGGAGAAAAGCATTAATGTGAAATTCCAGAAAGAGTGGACATTTTTAATTACGTATTCCACTTTTAGGGAAGGAGGAATTGTGTAATCTTTGGTACTGAACGTTTTTCAATGTTTATTTGTCCTCTCCATTCTGTGCCGGTCAGTTCTATGCAGATTTGTCTTGTCCGACTTGTGCTTAGATTTTGGCAGATCATTGTGTATATTAAAATACACAATTGTGACGTACCGATTTGATACAACTGTGTGGAAAAAGCTTTCTTTTTTTAAATGTGAGGGACTTTGGATATAACAAAGTTACACGGTCATGGTTTGTTAGTTACTGAGAAAACACAATATGACGCTGTGTGTGTGTGTGTGTGTGTGTGTGTGTGTGTGTGTGTGTCTGTGTGTCTGTGTGTGTGTGTGTGTCGTGCCACATGACCAATTTCAGGCTTCTAAAGGTGCTGATGTGTCAATGTTCGTGTGTACGATTGAGCGAATAGATGAGCGGTCGATGGAAAGCACAGAGGGATTCTTTGGAGACAACAAAGCAGCACCCACCACACACACACATGCGTACATGTGTCACGCTCATGCCCGAGAAGAATAACAAACGAAGCATTAACTGGTCTGTAGAAAAGGACACGGCTGCATATGTGTGCACATTAGTCTGTCGGTAGCCCCCCTCCGAGGACATCTTGTCATCTCCAGTGCAGCAAGAATGCCTTGATTTTCTACTTAGCGTTTTTCTTTTTTTTATATCTCGTGAATATGTTTTGGCCTCAGCACTTAACGGCTTCCTTTGCTTTTTCTTGTGTTGAGGTCTGCTTTTCAAGTCCGTTGACAACACGGTCACAACATAACAGCTGCATCTGATGAGTGATTCGGCAAGTGGAGATAGATGGAGCATTGTTTATAGGAGAAGGTCAGTTATTTTAACTCGAGGAATTGCAAACAAATCACAATGCCACTCTTTGTATTCATTCTCTTTTACAACAGGCAGCTTTCTAATAATATTTCTTCCCTCACAGTTGTGTAACAGTTCAGTCAAACACGACAAAATCTTATTTAGGCTTCAGGAGATAAAAAAAAGTAAAACGGCTTACCGTGGAACTTCTATGTTATTTGTAATCTTAAATTTAACAAAGATTGACTGTTTTTGATCAACTAAACCTGATCAGTGGCATTGTTAGCAACTTTACCGTAGCATTATCTTCATAATGGTTTGGCTCTACTATGAAACATTTTGGGGAAAAGTGCGAAGGCTTGGCGTGCTCAGTGTAGTTAACCCAGCATAGCTGTGTTTGCTCTACAGCACGTGACATCCGAGGAAATTCAGGCATGCCTGGAATCTCCAGGAGCTTGCCCTTCCCTCTGAAAGCTACACTCACTCCCTTCTCTTGCTCATACACACACACACACACACACACACACACACACACACACACACACACACACACACACACACACACACACACACACTTGAACTTACTCATTTCACATTCCTGTTGGTAAAGCCCACACAAAGACACTATACTTAGACAAACACCAAAGCATGCATGATATGCACAGCTTTGCTTCGGTTGAATTCTCAAGCTAATCAAGCTTAATTTAAGTCTCCCTTGTTGAATATTACTGTGCTCATTCCAACAGTGTTTTAATTAAGATTGACCATGAACCTCAGGGACCTAAAACACTAATGGGAATACTGAGTAGGAGCACAGCCGAAATAATGTGGAACAGTGTTAATTTTGTTTCTAAACAGGTTCGTCAAAGACATTTCTTCCCATGAATAGGAGACAATGACGAGACGACAATGACGTCATTAAACACCAACTGTCACTATACAAACATGCACAATTGTTAGAAAAGACAAATTAGAAATGTATTTTAAGAAATAAGAATGTCACCAAAATCTCTTTTATTTTCTTGAAAAAAAGAAAAAAAATTTTGCAGCAGTTTTGTGTCCTGTGATGCATGAGGACGACACCGGCAGCCCAATGAGCACATTCACGAGGACTTTGACTATCTAACTTAGTAAAACTTTACAATGACATCAACTGGGCTTGGGAGAAAGAAACAAGGTGATATTTGGCTAACTGAGATGTTTTACTACCCAAACTTATCCAAAATGGAAAATGTAGGCCTTGCAACTCTCCCGTTTTAGTTGTTGTTGTTACCCTGCTAAATCCATGATCACAGTGCGTGTTTTTGTTTAAATGACTTCGCCGTCACAGGTTGGGCTGTAAACACTGCTTGTACATTCGCTGCCGCTCGGCAATCTGTCGGCTCTTTTGATGACAGGAACATGTCAAGTAAGGTCAAGGACGAGTACAGCTGGAGCGTGCATGCGTGTTTGGTTGGACCCTGTAACTTCATCTTTTGTTAGACATGGAGCATGGCATGCTGGCAAAGGTACAACATGTGCTATCTGTGCACTAAAGTACAGTGTGAATTTTCTTTTTCATGTGCAGGTTCCCCTGTAGTGTATTTTTAGATCCGCTATCGCAAACCAAGTTCATGACGTCAGGCATTTAGAAGAGCAGTGTTTTAGACAGCCATTGGGGATCAGCATGTGCTTGCCCGTGGGCTTAAGACCAGTGTTTTGGTTGTTCCTGGCGTTGATCCTCTCTGGAGTCATGCGGCAAGGGTGTGCAGACAACTCTGTAATTATGCTGTCTCCGTGACACATTAATGGTCGTTGCTTTGTATTCCTAAGTAACGGCTTCCTTGTCTTCTGCCTGGTATTGTGAATAAGCGTTTGTGCTTAAGTGTTCCTCTGGCTTAAGAAATAAATTATTATTATCACAGACCCTTGAAGTCAGATTACATCACAGTAATGGTTCCCCTGTTTGTGATGATGCAGTGCAGATGTGCACTTGTATTTTATCTTCAAGCAGATAAAGTGTCTGAATTAAGTGTTGCTCAGTTTTCAGCCGAGTGTCACTAGGGAGGTTTCTGCGTCTTTGTTCCTCTGGCTTCTTCATTCAGGTCTCCGAGGTGATGGATCTCCCAGGGACAGTGGCTTGCCTGATACGGGGGTGCGTGCCCTATGTTGTCAGGGAGAGACACCAGATGGGCCGGGGTTTTCCTGTCACTGCAGATCACTGCTCCTCCATGTGTGCACAGAGACCTTGGAGGTTGCTGTTCCAACTCTTCTTGCGACACCGAAGCCTCGTCCTCTGCCCGAGCCAAACATGTCATGCGGATGCAGACGAGCGAGAAGGAAAGAGAAAGAGAGAGAGAAAGAGAGAGAGAGTCGACCTGATTGCCTCAGCCACACGTTGACCTTGGCTTTAAAAAAGTTACAGCTGCAAAACAGAGATGCTTCAAAGCAAACGCCTTTTAGTGGAACATTATTTTTTTAGTTTATTAGTTTTTTGTTGGCGTCTATGCTTTTCTGATGAGCTGTGCTCACGTAAATACACATTTAAAAGCTTGCATTTATAAATGTATGATATCGTGAAAACACCCCATGCTTTGAAAACAAGATGCATGCTGTACATTAAGTAGGTTATCTGAATTATTTGTTTTGTTGCAATTAGCTTGCGTACTGTGTGAGTCCTTGTGTAATCCAGATTTGTTGAATCCAGTCAAAAGTGACAGACCTTTGTCAGCTCATGTCTATGCAGACATGCAGTCTGATACTGCCAGATAGGTTTACTTTCATTCCAGCCTTGTGTTTGAGTCAAGAAATTATTTGAGGGACTGTTATCTGTCAAAGGACCAGTGTGTAGAATTTCAGGTGATCTATTAGCGGAAAGGGAATATGATATTCAGGACCCAACACTGGCTCTTTACCTCTCTTTCCGAAAGGCCACTGTACGTCCAGCTGCCGTTTAACTTTAGCCATTGCGCCTAAAGTATTATGGAAAGGATTGTTGTACATTGTGGCATAAATCTCTCAAGAAACTCTCAATTTCAAAATAAAAATGTCAAATGTCAATTTGCCTGCCGAGGTCAACCAGATGTTAACATGGTATGGCTCTATGGTATGTCCATAGCGGTCTATTTCCACGTCAGCTTCAAACATTCCTGTGTGGGAAATATAAACACAGAGACCAGTTTCAATCCTGCTGTGAGAGGAAAAATGCTGAGACGGTTACTGGAAAAACGATAGACACTGAGCCACATGATCCTGTGAGGGAGGCCACAACCTGGACAAACACAATGCATCAATTGTACCACGGCCGCTTGTGCACTCGCAAAACACAAGTGCTTTCAGTCATTTAAAAAAAAAAAAAAAAGGTTTAATACTTGACAATGTCTCTCTAGTAAAATATATTAAGGAGCTACATGCATATCGTCTTCAGAGTCCTTTCAATGCCCTCTCTGTATCTACGCTGATTCAAGAGCCAAAGTGCCCCTCTTCCTATTGCTAATGTGTGCGATCACATTAAGTGTTGACAGTATCCTAACTAACCAGAAAATTACTTTTACACGCCTGTGTGATGCCGTGCCAGAGGCCCTGGTTGCCATGCTGGTCCCCTGCAGCACAGCGTCACTGCGGGACAAACGGAGAGCTGGCAGGCAGGCAGCACATACCGGATCCAGCCCATCCAGGAAAGAGCCAAACGTCCTCTGTGGACTGTAAACAATGGGGCTTCTGGTTTTATGTTATGTTTGTGGGAACACAGTAAGAGAATGGGAGAGCATGTGATGAAGACCGGGAGAGAGGGTGGAGGTGAGGGGGGGGCCTCCTCTACAGTTACTGATCTCGCTGTAGACCCTTTCATTCCTGCTGTGTGAGAGCATAGCTGGAGAATCACCGGGCCATTAATTCAACTGAACAGTAAAGTCTGAATTGGGACAGTGTCGGCTTCCTTGTTCACTAATGTATGAGCAAACAAGTGTTGCTAACGGACCTTGGGGCCATCACTTTGTGGTCAGGTCATGCACAGTGAATTTGCAAACATTTGCAGTATCAGTTAAATTTCCAGGCAGTGTTGGTGTAAATTTTGCTGCGTCGTCCTTGAGGCCTTTTTGATTTGGTGCATCACGACAGAAACGTCTGAACACGGCTGCTCATTTCCCCCCAGCAGATTTGCTATACGTTTGTTTTTTTGTGTTGTGATGGTGTGTACTGTCTGAAACAATTTATTGATTTTCTAGCTTAAGTGTTTAGTGATTGGTTTAGTCAGGTGGGAGATGGGCTTTATGAAACTTGAAACGCAGGCAGGTGTTAGAGCTTTGAAAAGATCGAGTTCAAGGCTTTCAGCCTGGCTGCTGCTTTGAATTTGTTTTGGATTGCAAATCTGTGCCGGGACTCTGCGCTGACTCTCTTTCTCGTGTTGGTGTTGAGCAAGTTGTGGACATGGTGTCTCCAGAATGATTGCGCTGGCTTTTCTATCACCGTGACTGTTTTAGTAACCAAAGCAGTGATTAGCCCACCAGTAGGCAACACTGGAGGGATTACTCGTCTATTTTTAAAATGGTGACTGAAAATCGCTTTACCAATCAATGACCATTCTTCGTTACAGAAAGCATTACAAAGAGTGCCACAGAATGTACCATTGTTATGCATTTCTTTTGGCAGTAAGTATGGTTGGTTGCATTTAACAAAAATTGTCCTTTCTAAAAAAAATCTACACAACTTTTTAAACTTTTTTTTTTCAACCCGTTTTAAGTAAACTAAGAAGGTATGGATTTCTTTCATATCCTAGTGTAGTACATGTGGACATGCCACAGCAGTGCTCTTTCTGCATGCGTGGAGCCTCTCAATACCAAGTCCACCTGTTCTCTCTGTCTTCTTCAGCCTGCTGGAGTCTTCATCAACAGGCACAAGTGTGATATAAGCTTACTGTTTATTTAACAGTGTGCATTGATATGGTATATACAGCTGTCAAAGCTGTATATACCATAACACCAATCACACTTAAGTAAATAGTACGCTTTTATCACACTGTCCTATTTGACATAGGAATTTTATGTATTATATTTGTTTTACATGATGTACAGCTATTAAAAACAGTTGTATTCAGGAAGCATCCACTGAAACATAATAGTAGTGTCAACTAAACAAAACTCATCAGCATTACCAGGAGGAGATGTAGAGTGGGGTGTCACTGTGGTTGTTTATTAATAACTGTGTTTACTTTGTAAGGAGTTTATTGGTACTCAGTCACTTAGTGGAAACATTATCTATGACTGTACTGTGTTTTAGGTATTTTGGAGGTCATTGTTTTAGCCAGTTTGCCATGAGTAGAGGGTTCCTCTTTTTCTTCAACAGTTCTCTTCCCCAGTGTTCCCTTTTGTACACACACTCATAAATAAACACAAACTATAAACATAGATCGATGCATGTCTTACTGACTCTGTCCTGACTCATCCTCATTTAAGAAACATGGCAGCACAGCAAAGCGCAGGATGTCCAGAGGGCAGACGGAACAAGAGAGAGCACTATTTATGCCAACATGATCATAACTACTAGTTGCCCCAGGTGCTATAAGTGTATTAGTAGGGGATGCACATTTAAGGCTATGCCCTTACTTGATGATAGACAACATTAGAGTTCATTAAACGGCTGTAAAATATTAAATAGCTGCTTTTCCTTTTCGGATTGCTGTTTTCCCAACTTTGTCTCTGGGGAGACCCACGGTCTTAGACAAAACCTCTGATAGTTGGAAATCTCCACCACCATTCAGAGTCCTCATGTATATGTTGGCTACACTGACAAAGGCAGAGCTGTAAATGTAATGTGTTGTTTTTATGGCTAGCTACATATTCATCCCCCACTCAATGCCTTTCTTGTGAGAGCTGAATTTGTCCGCCTGTAATTCAGGACTGCGAATGTGTAATAGGCTCAAACATTGCTTGGCTTGAGTCTCGGCCGTGTTTGCTCCCTGCAAAGATCAAAGCCACCAGGACAGGTGTAGGTGATATGAGTTAGCTTTGCTGTCACTCATGCCGGCTTTACCACGCCTTTCTTTCTGTGTGGCCTGTTGAGGCACTGGAGCCGGATAAGGGAAGTCACGGCTGAAAGTGCCACTTCAATGAAACACAAACACTCGCACACATACAGTTTTTTTTAACAATGACACACAGACATAATTACACGGGCACACAAAGATACATGCACTCACACTCCTACTACTGGGCCTTGTGGTTTTGTGTGCGAGCATGTTTGATTGAAACTATTAGAAAACATAGGTGCAATTCAACAGTGTAGTGCCGGTGTGTTCGTGGATGTTGTGGTTATTTCTGTCTGACAAATACAACTGAGCTGCAAGCAACAGCGGGCGGGTGTGTGGGAGACGATGGGTGAGGGCAGTAGGAAGTGGGATGGTTGCATAGTCGGCTTAATGTGTGTAGGTTATATGGTGAGGCCAATGGGAGCATTGAATTCCACACTGTATATGGGCCACAGTGGACCAAACTCAACCACATTAATGACCGTTGTTGCATGTTTTGCGTTGGATTAATAAAAGCCTGTATTCATTTATTAAAGAGGCAGTTAGTCTGTTAAGTTAATGTATTGGTCAGTGGCGGAGGTCTCTGTCCCCATTAGTCGGGCAGAGTGTCCAGAACACTGTGGGAATCCATTGTTTACTCTCTTTTCTTCATTAATAATCCTCCGTCACCCCCTTTCTCTCAGCTCTCTCCTCTCGACTTCGCACACAATCTTCCTTTTCTTCTCGGCACTGCTCTCCCTAGTCCCTTTCTCTATCCTTCTTAGTCATTCCTGCTTTGTGTTATCCTTTGCAACATTCCTCTTTCAAGTCCTCATCCTTCCATTTCTAGCCCTTTCTCTTCTTCGCGGTGCCCTTTCGGACAATGGAGGAATCCCCTGACCGGGCTGCAGGGAGGGGGGCGGCGAGAGCCGGCCTGTGACTGACAGCCCTGTGTGGGGCTGGCTGCATGGCCTTTGTCCCTCTGCCAGGGAAAATGGAGGGAACCCAGAGATGTGGAAAGGAGGGAGGGCGGGTAAGAGGACCAGTTAGGGTCTCATTCATGTGTAGAAGTTTTGGGAACTTTGGATTTCAAACTGTGGTCCACAGGGGGAGGGGAGTGGACGCTTTGACCAATCAGCAGATCAACATCAGCACTTGTTACTCCATTAGCATTGGCCTTGAAATTACTGACCTTGTAATCTTGCTGGTGCTTTTGCTTTTAGCTTCACATGACTGAACTGAAGATATTAAGTTTAGGAGGAGGAGTGATTCTTAACACAGAGCGGTCTGTGCTCACTCGTGTACTGAGTTTATACCACAACAATAACTGCAGCTATCTATAGAAACCAGTGTGTGGTAATGAGGCTCGCCATTCGAGTGACCGACCAAGTTACTCAGTCAACCAAATCCTCTCCGCGTTTTTATTTCCCTGGACACTGAAAGAGTCCAGGCCAGCACAAAAGCATGTGCTCTCCCCTCCCCTCTCTTTGAACCCCTCACCCCAGTAGTGCGCACACAGTGTGTGTGTAGTTTGTGTGCATTGTGCAGGAATTGATATTGGCAAGAGTGGGGACATACAGACGGGGCAGACGGGGCAGATTTGGCACAAGATTAAGAGGCTCGGGAATGTGTGAATAGGGCTTCCACTTACAGAGGAAAGGAGGCGTCTGAGATTAAATCAGAAGAAATAAAATTAGGGTGTTGGGGTAATTAGTGTTGTTAGATTGACTTCCGCTTCTTTTTACATTCGCATTTATTTGGAATAAAAGCCTATGTCGGCGAGCAGAGACCTGCTCAAGTTATTTCAGCCCTTTTTGGATTTGTCTCACTAAATACCAAGATAGTATGCCCAACTCTGCTGAAATTACACCAGTAGTTTTTTAAACAATGAATCTGACCTTTCGATTAATGCAGTGAGGCAAACATGAAGTGTCTGAGATCTGTCTCCCCAAGTGTGGGTGTGGGTGGCAGGTGAAGCCTTTTCTGTCTGTAGTCTGATGGCATGATTGGAGGGATACCGTAAGCTAAATGGAGTCGCTTAACTAGAACACTGCAGCCTCTGTGAACTTCAGATTTCGGCTCACTGCACCTACAGTGAGGCGTTGCTCGTACAGAGAACATACAGTTTACTCACAAGTGTCACACACACGTACACTTTTTGCTTCTTGGATATCTGTAGTCCCATTTTATTTAGTTTCTCTGGAATGATGCAAGGTCTACAAACGTCCCACTTTTGATTTTTCAGTCTCTTCTCGAGCACATAAACACCTATAAACACTCTCAAACAAACACCCTCCGCTGCTGATACACATGAACACACAAATATGCACATTGACATACTGTTCTTTCCCCTTGACACGCATGCATGCTGCGGAGTCCTACTACTGTAACCAGAGTTTCTGGCAGCCTTACCTAAAGTAAACCCAGACTCTGTAAACAGTGGTGTGTGCTGACTTATAGACCTACAGCACGGGATCCTCTCTCCTCTGACTCGTGGACATCTGCGAAATGCACAAGCACGCGCGCTGCAGACACATACAATTACACACCCCGAGGCACGTTAACGCTGTCTGAGTGGATTGTAAGCGAAGCCGGGCGATGCAGATAAGACAAAGCAGAGCATTTTATGACGCTGCACACACGCTCACTGAAGTGCAGCATGTCTTTTGCGGAGTCTTGCTGTGTCTTTCGTCACAGACGCTGCCGTCCGTCACAGGTCGTCCATGGGCGACGAGGCTTCAGTCACTGTATAATAAAGGGGGTTGTCTCAAATAAGTACCCACACCACATAACTAATTTCACACTAGCTTAAGTTGGTCACATTGTGGATGTTACACAGACCAGATACTCCCCAGTGTGAAACCTTATAATGGCCCAAAAGAATATGTGCAGCTGTAGCTGTTCTCATAGATGCCTTAACAACTATTAATGTTGTTCAAACACTTCTTTTTCTCAAAATCAAAGTGGGTCAACCGAGAACATGGACACAAGACTCTAACTTTATATTCAACACACACAATTGAATCTTTTAGTTGCTAAAGCTTTTATTTAAGAAGAGATAAAGACTGGACTTATCAACAGCTACTGATATGGAAATTAGAGCAAATCAAATTGGTAAATAGTATTCTGATGGGTATTTGCATAGGGGCTGTGGTGACTGGTATGCTGTGTAATACCCCACACTGCCCTCTGCTGACATGGCTATTTTTTTTTTATCTACCTCCCCTCTCACTCCTTTCTGTTCCACTATACTATATCCTCCAGTTAACAGCTTCACTCCCTTCCTTAAGCAAACAAATCTACGAAGGCCCTCATTAAATACCCAGTTGTAAAGGAAATGTAGCACTTGTTCTAACCAACGTGCCGCCTCACTCTATAAATGGTTACACACACACATAAGCACAGCCCTGTAAAAACTGAGTCACTGGGCAGACAGTTGTCGCTCACTAATACAATGATTAGACGATGGCGGTACACTAAATCCCACTGCTCCCGCTTGTTATTCCAATTGACCCGTTGACCCGTAAAACACGGTTGGTTGTCCATTGTTTAATTTGAAAGTACGTCGAAGAGTGGGGAAACGTAGGGGACGGTTATAGCAGTTATTAACTATTCTGAAAGTAATGAGACACATCAAAGAACACATTTTACATGTTACACATGTCAGTATTCAGCATCTTACAGTTTCTCAGAAAGCTGGTTTGAGAATTGGATACAGCATCAGAGTTGTTTCCTTGATTCCGTCTGCAAACAGCCCCTCGGGAGTGAATAGCCATCTTTGTGAGTGTCCATAATTACTTGTTCTCAGGCACGATAGCATTACTGTCTAGATTTCCCTCATCGCTGATCGAGCTCGGGACGGTATCAGGAGAGGACAGGAATGCACTGATGCAAAAGCCTTTAAAAGGAGGTTGGTTTATCCCAAGTGGAAGAAGTGGGGATTGTCTATTAGCAGCAATATGACTTCTCATACTTTGAGATGAGCGTTCTGCATCACTGTGGGAAGTTTAAAGAAATAAGTTTCATCAGCATTTGTAAACTAAGAATGTTTTTGAAGTACCTGAGCTTTCAGGTGTGTTTTGCAACACACCCATTTTCCCAAGAGGCAAGGTTGCCTTCCCTCTGAAGGCCAGTTCCCATCTGGGCTTGGCTCCGATCACATGGTTGTCCTTAGCTCCTGTTTCCTGTTCCTGTCACCAGATACCTGTCACCTGCTACTCCAGTGAGCCAACACCCTTTTTGTCTCTCCCTGGCTTCCTCCTTTCCGCCTTGCATTTCCCTCTCACGTGGGGCTTGTATTATGAACTAACAGTGACGTTCTGGGAAATTTTTGATAATTGGGAAGGCACTGACAAGCTCTGTCTTGCACTTCCTGCAAACTCATTCTGGAGAAAAATGATCTTGCTGCTGTTGCCACCTCACTCCCCATTCAAACACAATACACACAACTAGTTAAGCACAGGATATGTCTGTCATCAAGGAACAGAGTGGAGCTGAACTGAAGCCTTATTCTCTTTGTCAGCATGATTGTAGAGCAGGCCCCGGTCATGTTGTATCGAGTGTGTGTATCTCCAAGTGTGTTTTCACTTTTTAGTCGAGCAGAAACCTAACGTTACCCACTAAAGAAGGTTTTGTGTTATCGGATTCACAACATGTAGATGTAACAGTTTGAAACAGGAGTATACGAGCGCTACATTCTCACAAATTAAATCCCAATTACGAAGGAGGAGGTTGGACATTGTCTGGATTTTTCAAATTATTATATCAGTGTCTGGTAATTGACACACAAGGGTTGTTTTCAACAGAGGGCCTTGCTGAAAGCCAGAGGTTTAATTTGAATTAAGGTCCAGGCTCCAAGCTTGGAGACGTCTATGCACCCTATGTTCAGAAAGTATCCCTGAATAATGAGTTCATACGAATTCCTACCCCAGAAAGCCCAAGTCGACATACTTTCTCAAGAGTCTTTCTCAAGAGTCTTCCTCCATCGCGGCGTCTGAGCTGTGGAGTCGACTGGCTTCTGACAGGGCGGACAGTGGCCCCTCTGTGGGCGCAGAACCAGGGACTGATTGAGGGGTTAATCACTGCATAGTTTGGCCCGTTACTCTTGCTGTTCCCCCGCCAGCATGTCTTGTCTGTCCATCTTAAAGGCAGATGACACACACACACACACACAGGCACACACAGTGCGGCTGGCAGAGGAATGTTTCTGAGCGCTGGTCCTGTCCAACAACCAGGCTCTTGTGAAAGCACTTGGCACGGCCACAGCACTCTCCTCAGCTCTCCTTTCGAAAGCCACTTTGTTTGGTTGGCGTTTCTATGGTGAGGCAAAGTTTTTGGGAATATTATAATGGAATGTTCCTTAAAACTGGTCCTGGAACCGGCCCTCATCTGAACATACAGGATGTTGTGTGTTTACAGAAGTTTACGCAATATATCGTAATATATCAGGTTTAAGCTTCACTCTCGCATCTTAAAAATGTTTACTAATACACTGCTGTATGCAAACTTTTGGCCTAAAAATAAAGACTTTTTGGGGGGTTTTCGGCTGTCGGTCTACAAAAAAAGCAGGTTAAATATATAATTTAGGGCTCAAAGAACTTGATAGTATTTGCAGTGTCTTTACCATTTCTTTGGGTTTTTTTTTAGATTTTGATAGCATAACCAACAACATTTGATTGTTAAATATTGTTGCTTGATGCTCCCTTGTCGGACGTAATGAGAAACCTTTTTCTAAACGGTTTTGATTGACGTGGGGTCTTGTGTCTCCACAGCCTTTCTTCAGACTACTGAACCTACGGAAGCTCGGCCTGAGTGACAATGAGATCCAGAGACTCCCTCCCGAGGTGGCCAACTTCATGCAGCTGGTGGAGCTGGACATCTCCAGAAATGGTACGCGAATACAATCACAAGTTCACAGTGTCAGCTGCCCTGCGACTTCTGCTTGTAACAGCACCCATTAAGACAAAATAACTTTATTGACCCGCTTTAAAATATGCCTACGGTCTTGGCCACCCCCAAAGACGAGCGTAGACATGATGTCTGACGTGTGGCGTTAAGCCACAGGAGCATGGACCAATCAGTTGGAGAATCAACACACTAGCAGCAACCATCAGATCAAAATTAGCTTGCCCTTTTTGACAGATTATCCAGTTTACCCACAGCCACAACAAACAGTTATACAGACTCTCCATGCCCTTTTGAAAAAGTCCCAGAAAACAATGAAAGAAAGACATTCAGCACCATAATGCAGCCAGAAGTAATATTTCAAACGTGTCACAGAGACTTATGGTGAAACTCATTTCAATTGGGGCTGCTATTTCATTTCAAGCTGTAACACACACGCGCGCACCCACACACACACAAACCGCCACGCCCTCGCTGTGTCCTTGCATGCTGCACACAAATACACTGATACTCAGTGGCAGGAAGGGCATATATGGCCGATGAGAGACATCTGCTCTGCTACGCACTGCATCAAGTGCTGTGGGAGCAGTGTGCAGCGGCCTGTGAGGGCCTTTCCCATCTGTCTGCCTGTCTGCTCCTGCTGCAGAAAGACACTGAGCCAGATAAGCGCCATAGGCTGCTTGGCTTAGTAGGGATTTCTTAACTTGCACCTGCAGGATCCAGTGGAAAAAGTGCCTCACCTGGGATACCTGGCTAGGAATTCAGATGTCTTCTAGTCTGTTTTATATGTGTATCTTTGGACAGTCTAGGACAGTGCACTGTCTGGGAAGCACTAACTTGAGTTAGCTCTATTTTACACCATGAAATAGTCAGATAATGCAATATTTGCTTTTATGATTCATGCTGTTTTAGCAGCACGCAGCTACATCCGGTGCCTCTGGCTCAACTTCTTTTCCCACAGAAGCAATGTTTCTTTGCTTTGCTGGCCGAGTTTGACACCAAATCCAGTCTGCAGAGTTTGAACATGAGGTGTGACAGAACAGAGGCAAAATAGATAAACCGCTTCATAACCAAAGAAGCCAATACAGCAACAAGCACCATCCAAATATCTTTTTATTTGACCCTCTACTTTCTCCAATACACCCGATAAAATACTGAAGTGACAGCTGAAATGCATTACAGAAACTGGGGTCCAATGAGCTTGATTATGACTTGGATGAAAGCAAATAGCTATAAATATGTGATTATCCTGCAAATGTTATATGATTGGAGTAAAAGAAAGATGTAATAGTGAGCTTTCACCATATCCTCCCTAGTACATCTTCCATATCTTTCTAGCTCTCCTTTCCTCGCCCTCACTTTCCTGCTCTTCGCCATCTGCTTGTGATTACGAGGAATTTAAAATGATTCGGCCCATAGGATACGACCACCCCCTGCTCTAAATCTGCGCGTCTACGGTGCTTATGCCTGTCTCTCTCCCACACCTCCTCTTTTCTCCTGCAGAAATCCCCGAAATCCCCGAAAGCATTAAGTTTTGCAAGGCCCTGGAGATCGCAGACTTCAGTGGAAACCCACTGTCCAGGTAAGAGAGTGGGAACAGCCGATCACTCTATTCACCATCACCATGAGGAAAAAGGTGTCATGTACGCGCTCTCATGACTCTGCTTTCCTATTTTAAATATGCAGTGGAACATGTTTGGCTGTTTGACAGCACGGTCTGCATTGTAACCGCAATTCTTGAAATCACTCAGTTGCTAAGAAACAGTTATTCACAGTATGTGAACAAATGTCTGGAGGAGATCACGCTTTTGTGTGACAATGTTCTTCGCAACCAAACAAGGCTGTATGAAACAGTGTCAGGTTAATCTAACCAGGGTACTCGTTGATCTCTATTGTATTCCTACACATAGTCACTGCTGCACTGCTCTCTTATTACAATCAGTGATGTCTAAGTTGCTATTTCCCCATTTAACTTCCTCCAATGGAAAAGCAATGGAACGACAAGATAAAGCTTTGATGCTGAATACTTTAACAGATGGGAATATGTAAAGGACCAATAGGTCTTGTGTGTGCGTGTGAGTTAAGTGAGCCCATGTGCTGTACATTTAAAACACAAAGAGTTGGTCTCCACTATTTCTCCTCCTGTCTTGTTTGTTGCTGCTTCAGATTGCCGGATGGTTTCACTCAACTCCGAGCGTTGGCTCATTTGGCACTCAACGACGTGTCATTGCAGACGTTGCCCAACGACATTGGAAAGTATGTACACATATGCAAGTAGCAGATCATTGAATAGGATGATATGTGTTTTTGTCATTTGAACATCATGGTCCAGGACTTAAAAGAATAAAAAATAATTGTATTCACTATTTATAAAAAACTGTGTTTATCCCATTCATTTTGCAACTCTGCCCATTTGAAAGTGTTACCTGTTCAGGCCTCTAACACTGTTTTCTGATGTTCTATTGACAAAGCGACTATTTGACTAATCGAACAAATAAAGGAATAGATTATTTGACAATTTAAAAAAAAAGGCCTTAGTTGCAGCCCTACATGTGAACACTCCTGCGTTGGAAACAGTAAAGATTACAATTTGGTGAAAGCCGTCACACTGGTCCATGATGCCAGACTAAACGGCCTTGACTCTGTACACAGTTAGACCTATTAGGATCTGAGGGCCCTGTACTCAGTTAGATCCTGGATACATCAGGGTCTGAGGGCCCTGTACTCGGTTAGATCCTCGATACATTAGGGTCCGAGTATGTTTTCTAGGAGTGTAATTCTGTTGCCCAGCCGCCGTCTGGGATCTTGGCCACTGCTGTGCTCAGACAGATGGAGGAGCCCCTCACCATGCCAGGCAGCTCGGTCGAACAGACCCGCCATCTGACTAACCAACCTGCCTCTCCTCTCCCCTCTCTCATTCCCCCACCCTCTCCTCTCGCCACCTGCCAACTCTTGCGCCCCATTGTCTTTTACTTGCTTCCTTTTCACTGCCACCCTTCTTTTTCACAGCCTGGCCAACCTGGTGACGCTGGAGCTCAGAGAGAACCTGCTGAAGTCTCTGCCAACGTGAGTGTCGTCTCCCACGAACGTACATGTGCAGGCCTCGGCCCCTTGGCTAATTCCCCATCATCTCCATCAAGCACAATAAGTGCCTGTTGACAATTCAGGACGGCAAAAATCTCACAATGCACATTTTGTATTTTTGCTAATGTTCACTTGTTTTGTTAGAACCTTTCTCACCTACACATTCAGTGCTTTTAGGAAATATTTATCGTAGTGTGTAAAAACACACCGCAAACTGTAAGTCACTTAAAGCGAGGCAGGTTTGAAAACAAAATTAGTTGCATGTTGTAATAGTTTGCAATGCTCTGCTCTTTCTTCTTTCAGGGCACATAATGTGTGACTTACTGCATGTGCTATTTTGTGTTTGCATTCAGGTCGCTCTCTTTCCTGGTGAAACTGGAACAGCTGGACCTGGGCAGCAATGAACTGGAAGTTTTGGTAATTCAACAATTCATACGATGTAATATCCTCAATCTACTGTTCACGACTTTGAAAACTGTCAGTTGGGCCTTTTTTTTTTTCTTTTTTTTTTTTTTTAAAGATAATCTATATTTACACTGCTAGTGCAACACACACACCCACTCACACACACAGTGACATGTTTCACAAATCTGCTCCTCAGTAGTTATTATCCAAACCACATGTTTACTTCCCCAAACGCAGCAGAGCCGGTCTGTTCGACCGGCATGCACTAAACCTCACAGTCAGCGCCGCTTTAAGCCCAGGGACGCCCACCATGTGTCATAGGACGGTAAACAATTCCTCATGACCTGACATGGGCGGAGGCTGAGCAAATACTTGATGTCATGATAAAAACTCTGCCACTGCTTCACTGACATTTTTGCCTAATTTAATTTATCACTTGAGCTCAGTGAAATGATTCTAGAGTTTTAATTAATGGGAGATCCCAAAGATAGATACAAGATAAAGATCAAGTTTCTTGAAGTTGGTGACCTTTTAAGCAGATTAAAATGTAGAAAATCAAATAGATTTCAATGGAAAGGACAGTCAAACTGAAATCTAAGTTTTACCACATACTGACACTTATAAATGTTAATGTGAATGATCCCTTTTCATTCATCCAATTCATCTACATGTGCGTGTGTAATTAGGGCACATGATTTGTGCTTGCTGTGGCCTGAACCTATCTGAGTGGTTTCAAATGGAACAGTCACTCATGGCTGCATGTGTTGAATAGAGCATGCAGTTCATCACCTGAAACTTGAAAAATTAACAAAAAATAACCAACCGTCCCAATGTTCTCCCATCTCTCTGCTTCTTCCCATCTCTCAGCCGGATACCCTCGGTGCTCTCCCCAACCTAAGGGAGCTATGGCTGGACCGTAACCAGTTGTCCTCATTACCACCAGTAAGTACAGTTAAATACAAATATATATATATTTTTTTAAAGATGACCACTTGCAGGAACTCTGCACTTTTTTCTCTTTTAATCGTTTTATTATTACACATATGCATGAACTCCCACTCCGTTGATTTCTTCTCCTTGTTTGTGCTGCGAAGGTAATAGTTGTATTGTTGCCTCCGTGACTCACTGCAAGTGGTATTTATCGTGTGTTTGTAGGAGCTGGGAAACCTCCGGAGACTGGTGTGTCTGGATGTGTCTGAGAATCGTCTGGAGGAGCTTCCCTCAGAGCTTAACGGCCTCCTGGCTCTCACCGACCTGCTGCTCACACAAAACCTGCTGGAGGTCATCCCAGACAGCATAGGTGAAATACCACAGGGGGGAAAAAGAGAAAGATTCTCTCAGCGGGGTTTCAGACTGAAAACAGTGTTCATTGGGGGCAGGTTGTGTAAGGTACCAGTGAGACATGAAGTATGATGCAGGGCTGTTTGAGTAACAGATTACTGCATCAGGGCCTTATCAGGCGGCAAAACAGTGAACGGTTTGTAGTTCTCACACTCAGAATTTTACAACAATGGAAAGTTATCACGGCAAAAACTATTTGTCCCAATGATTGAAAGGTAAGGGTAAACAAAAATATTGTATTCACATTACAAAGTTATCCACCATCCACAATCGTGACATAGAGATGTTGTCGTCGTCTTGCGTTGAGGTTCATCTCTACTGAGACCTCGCAGTTCATAACCTCAGTCGATCCTATTAACTCACTGTACTGTTCCAGAATATTTTCTTGTGTTTTTTAAACAGCAAGACAGAATAAGGCCAACGCTAGTTGATGTGAAAGAACCCCAACGATTTGAGAAAGTTTGCCCTCTAATTGGACGAGCAAGATGAAGTAAACCCTGTGGCAGGCCCGCTGCAGACAGTCCTCTGTTAAATAAGAGCAGCACTGCCCTCTACTGGAGAAGTAAAGCCAGTGAAGAAAGACACCGGCAATAACAACAGCTCAGTTAATCTTTTTTTTTTTTAAATTTATTCCAGAGCATGTGTCCATATTAAAAAAAGATCATAACATGTCACATCTAGTGGAGTCTTATTAAGTCTTAGACTTAGTCTTATTTTTTTTAATAGTGTGTATGTATATATTATGTTGTGTGATGTGTCAAGCTACTTGGACCCTGAATTTCCCTTTGGGGATCAATAAAGTAATTATCTATCCATCTATCCATCCATCCATCCATCCATCCATCCATCCATTGCAACACTTTGTAAAATAGCATTTTAGTTTTGTTAACTGGCTTTGTGTTTTGTGTTTGTGGTCCAGGCTGTCTGAAACAGCTGTCCATCTTGAAGGTGGACCAGAATCGACTGACCGACCTGACCGATTCAATAGGCGAGTGTGAAAACCTCACAGAACTCGTCTTGACGGAGAACCTTTTACAGGTGAGGGCGCTATGAACCTCTTACAAAAGCCTCACACTGACCCACTTGGGAGTCATGCACACCCTTTTAATTCCTTCAAGTCCAATTAACAGCTATTAAGCTTTATTATTATACATTCCAACGCGTATTAATGACTTGCGTCTCACTCCCTCATAGTCGCTTCCTCGCTCGCTGGGCAAGCTGAAGAAGCTGACCAACCTGAATGTAGACCGCAACCGTTTGGGCAGCGTGCCCAAAGAGCTGGGCGGCTGTGCCAGCCTCAACGTTCTCTCACTGAGAGACAATCACCTGGGCAAACTGCCTGCTGAGCTTGCAGATGCCACTGAGCTGCATGTGCTGGATGTGGCCGGAAACAGGTAAACCGCACATAACACCTTGAACTGTATACAATTCACAGAAGCCTCCGGTGCTAAGATCAAAGGTTTAATTTGAATGCTTTTTGCCAAAATAGACTTTTAGCATCACCGGCATCCTGCAGTGACATCACACCTCCAATTTGTCTCTTTTTAGAGCAAACAATATAACCTTGGGTAGATGTACTTTCAAGGCTTTGGTGGTAAATCATGGAAATTATGCATCGGAAAAACTTTAAGCAAATGCATCATTGTTAAACTAATTCATCATTTTCGGAAAGTTATTGAGGGAGCTAGGGATCTGCAGAAGCATGAAGGTCATCCCTGTAATTCTTTTCCTCTGCGAGTTCTTTTCACAGCACCAATGTCCCTTTTGAATGCATCCAATTATGGAGTTTCTCTAAACTCTTTTTTTTTGTCATTGCCAATTCAACTATTTAAGACCCTAGAAGTATCAGGTATGCTATTTTGATTTACTCCCAGAAAAGGAAAGGTTGTGGCTCATCTCTGATCCCTTCTTTTGTCCAGATTACAAAACCTGCCTTTTGCCCTGACAAACCTCAACCTGAAGGCCATGTGGCTCGCAGAGAACCAGTCACAGCCAATGCTCAAGTTCCAGACAGAGGATGATGAGCACACAGGAGAGAAGGTGCTGACCTGCTATTTACTGCCCCAGCAGCCTTCTCCAAGCCTTGGTGAGTAGCACTTTGTTCATGCTATGTGAAGTTGTATTTGGATTCTTATTGCTTTTCATTAGACATGTGAAGGCTATGTTTTAGTCAGTCATTTAAACATTTAAATGCATTTAAATCATCTGTGTCTTTCATCTAACTTCATCATAGTTTGAATCCCAACAGTAATACTGTTGACTTTGTTGTATATTGTAATAAGTCATAGCTTTAGTTTTTTTTTTATATATCTGTTTTATTCAGTCAGCTGACTGAGTTGTAGCTTGTAAAACCACACATGGGCAGCATCAAGAACATGAACTCAGCTTGACACTCGGTTCTGTTCTTTTCCTTCGTGATCCACAGAGAACTTGCTGCAGAACAGTGTGGATGACAGTTGGACGGACAGCAACCTGAACCGAGTGTCAGTCATTCAGTTCCAGGAAGAGACAAAGGCTGAGGAGGAAGACGACGAGGCTGCCGCGGAGCGCAGAGTGAGGAACACAACAATACAGTGGCTCCTAATGTCCCCTACGAGTCATTTTTAGTTTTGCCCTCCTGCTTATCAACATTGATACTGTACATCTCTGTGACAAAGAGATTGACCAAAAGAAATACCACAGAGTCAAACCATTTTTTATCTAATTAATGCGTTAGATCTGTTTTTCTTTGTTTCAGGGCCTTCAGCGCAGAGCCACACCACACCCTAGTGAGCTGAAGGTGATGAAGAAGGTGATTGAGGAGAGGAGGAATGAAGCTTACACATCCAGACCTGATGGAGAAGAAGAGTCCCCTGATCAACAGGTACATCCATCGTACTGTATAATGATCATCATCACCCGCTGTTGTCGGAAGTAGACAAAAGGCAGTGTATATCTAAGTTAATGCATCGTTAATTATTTGTGAATTAATCAAAGTGATGCTTTTGTTTTTAGGAGAAACGGCTCAGTGACCTCTCCAATCAGAGCCATGACTCCCAGGTGTCCAACAGCACACTGTCGGCCACTTCCCACGAGGAAAGAAAAAATGTGACTGTGGCCTCGCAGCGGGAGGACCTTGTGGACGGCCACTACCATCAGGAGGAAGAAGAGCTGGATGAGATGGAGGTGGAATACATTGAGGTGAATGTTTGAAACATCTTATCCACAACACTGTTAGGTTGTATGTCATTTCCCGAAAAATGCGATTGACTAATTAAATCTCAATCCCCTCTTTTCTACAGCCCTCTGTACACTTTGCAGAGGAGCCCATGATCCGTGGTTTGGAAGAGGATGACGATGAGGTTGGGGAGGATGGTGAAAGGAGTGACGAGGAAGATAGGCCGGTTATTCCCGCGGAGAAGCAGCGTCTGATCAGAAAAGACACGCCACACTACAAGAAGCACTTCAAGATCAACAAGCTGCCCAAACCCGAGGCCGTGGCCGCGCTGCTGCAGGGCTTCAATCCGGACGCCATGAACTCTCCGACACAGACCACGGAGGCCGAGCAGGATGAGGATGAAGAGGAGGAGGACGAGCAGATTATATGCAACCCTCAAAACCATCATAGAATGGAGGAGCTGGAAGACAGTCGGCTCCAGGTCAACTCCAGTCAAGTAAAGGTAAAGGAGAGAGCCCAGCACTGGAAGGGTGCAATTAGAGGGTAGCTGGGTAGAAACTGTTGCATATTATTTAGTCGAAAAACATTATTTCTCACTTTCATTTGAACACATGTAGAAATCTAGTGGTACAGAACATGCAGTATGCAGAAAAGTTGTCTTGCAGGTACATCACACACCAAATCAGTTTAGCAACTTATTTTATGCTTAAGTTTTCCGCTCATGTTGTAAGAATATATTTAAATTGAATATATTTTTTGCTTGCTCATTGCATCTATGCAGACACTTAATCCTGTATGCATAGAATGCTTTTGCCACCTTGCAAGATGCGTTGAGTTTGGAGTGGGCTGCCAGCATATATTAAGGATGTGGCATTGCATGCAGGGTCATTGTGGAAATGAAGACTTTTACCCTTGCGCTGTAATTCAAGGGCAATGTTTTTCTCAGGAGTTAACAACAGTCTCAGAACTTTGCTTTGTCTTTGCTCTGTCCCATGCAAAGACGAGATGCCCTTCAACAAACACGCAGAGGTCATTGCTGATGATACTTTCCATCTACTTTTCATTAAGATTTCTTTGACATACCAACAACTAAAATGTACAAACATTATCTCATACTTGGAGACAAATTGGTGAAATTTACTCTGAACCTGTGTGATTCAACACGGGATCATTTATTGGCCTTTATTTATGCACAATTAACATCCCAGCATATGAATTATTTGATTCCGAACGATAACGTTGCTTCCACACAAACAGCTGCAGGCTTTTCTTGCAACCTTGGCCCAGTTCAGTACTAAACTTCTCACCATGTTATCAGCCATCTCCTGATTTTAATTGAGTAATGACATTTTCACACTCTCTCCTGGTAACATTGTGCGTGTCTGCTTGTAAGTAAGGATGGATGATGAGTGAAGTCTGCTCCTGTGCCGCTTATGAAAACGAATCTCCTTATTGATCTTTACTACTTGGGGGGAGATTTAATTAAGTAATTTTTGATTCATCACGCTGATTCGAGAGATTATTTTTAACACCGTGATCAAACATCATCTCACCAAATCTGTTTTGTGTGCGTTTTGTGAATGCGAGTCTGTTTGTGTGGCTGTTCTCAGACCAACCAGAACATATATTGGCAGAGCTGGAATGTGAAATCCAACGATCCTTGTTTGTGTCATGTCATGGTAATAGTCTTTTTTTTTTTTTAATGGGATGTTTAAATTCTTGTAGAGAGTCAGATTCTTCTCTTTTTTTTCATAGTCAAAATAATATTTCTTGATTGCTCTGATCTTTTTTGTTGAACTATCTGTGACTTACTTTAAGAAAGTCATGCTGTAGATATTCTTTGCTTTTCTGTAAGCAGTTTTACTTTTGAGAAAAGTAGTCTTGTTGTCTAAATTAAAGCTTGCTCCTGGAGGAATTTGCTTTCTGTGGGTGTGGAGGCTGGGCTTACTTTGGTACGGGAGCTTTTTGCCTTCTCTCGCCCGCTCTCTCTACACTGTGTGTTTTGCACTGTAGCTCGGCTCCTTGGTCTTGTCTTTCCATCTCTGCCTGTATTTGCTTCTGGTGGCTGGGGAGTGAGTGTGGGATTGCTTCTGCTTCAAGGTGGTCCATCCCAGTGGACCTGAAAGTCCCTGCAAGCAGACAGTTGGGTGTTTGGTGAAGTTAATGGAAAGTGTGAGAAAGGATTTTATATTCCAGTGTGTGTGTGTTTGTGTGAGCATATTTTTATTTTGGCCTGACTAATCCGCATGCCTCTCGCTGGTTCCTGTCCTAACAGGGGGTGAAATTTGATCAAGTCAATAATCTGCTGATTGAACCTGCTCGAATTGAGGAGGAAGAGGTCTGTACATACTCTTTCCCGTCAAGTCTATCTCTCTGTGTCCCTGACTCACCCACTCATTCACACGCATTCAGATGGGGGAGAACGTTCCCACAGAAATCCATGGTTAATCCAAGCCAATCACTAGGGACCCCCTAACCACAACTCATCTTTGAGACGGCCAGTGTGGCAGAACCTGAATGCAGGAATGAAGCAACCATGTTTTATTTATTGCATTTATAGTGGGAGTGAACTTGCAACGAGGTTCTATTAATGAGCTGTGTTCCAGTGCATCCTGGGAAATTAGACCGGCTCTCCAGCCACTGACAAATGGTGCAGTTGCCTCCATGTGTCTAAATATTTTAGATTCTAATCCGGCATCTAATCTAAAACACGTCAGTTAATATCTCCGTATGGTGCGCATGCAATCCAGGGTTCATATATAAACATGAAGGGGAAACAAACAAAATGGCTTTGACTGAGCCACACAACACTATTCCAGCCAATAGCAACAAAGAGCGATCATACTCATGCAGTGAAAAAATTATCTACTTATTTATTTAGTTAACTCTACTATAATAACACTTGACTGATGATCAACCAGTCACCTTTTAATAATATTATCTATTAGGACAGTATTTGTGCATCTGCTGGAAGACTAGTGTATCCCTGTGAAGCCAGTAATGCAGCTCTTCATCTGACAGCCTCACCATGGCAGCTGCTGTTGGTATCGCACTGCCAACTTCATCCATTTTATAAGTGGTTCACCATGTTCCTTAACGACAAGTAGTTGCAGTAAACCTTTGACTTTCTCCTGATTAATTTTTAATAACTTCATTTCTCTCTTGTTGATACAGGAGAGGATTGAACTTAAAGCCCTGCATGTTGAGTCTCTTAAGTCTTCCAGGAAAGGCTGTTAGTTACACAGGATTAATATCTTTATTAATTATTAGTCCGCTGGATGCCCACATTTGTCATCCTCAAATTGTTAAATTCCTATATTAATACGTTTTAGGCAGCAGACCCATTAGTATGAATCCCAGTCCGGCATCAGGTTCTGCTACGCTGCCTCTCCGCTCCTCTACCTTTCCTCTGCTTCTGCTGCTTCGCTCCTTTTCCTCCCCTGTCCACGCTGTGTTGCCCTGGAATGAATGGGCTGCTTCACAAGCTTCCTCCAGGTGCTTTTGTTTGGTACATAGCAGGTAACTCTACTGCCAACCAGAAGACGAGCTCCAGACTGAAGAAGATGGATGGAAGTTTACCTCTCACTAGTCTAATTTTCATACTGTAAACATGTATAGATTAAAAAGGGGAAAACATCTTGATTATTAGCAATGCAAAAAATTAAGTCACGTGCAAACAATGATTATTTCAGCATGCTTTTGTTTGATTGTCTTGTATATGAATACTCTATATGCCGTTTAGTCTTGGTGAAGAAAATCTGTACTGAAACATATAAGTGTCACTAAGTATCGCATTAGGATTTAATCTGCCGCTTAAGTATTTGAGATCTCAAAGATGTTTGTATTCATGTCCGATTTGTTTGCTTAAGAACTGAACAATGTCATCTCCTTACAACAAATGAGGCATCTACACTACATCCAGGACACGGCACAGTCTTTTCCTCTGTTACTCTTTACATCTCCCTGTTTCCTTCCACCTGTCCCTCATTTGTCTGCATCCTCACCCCGTTTTGCATGGCTTGCCAGTACACAGAATATACACATTCTGTTACACCGTACTTAGTGTTTCCCTCACTTTTTTTGTTGAAGTCCTTCATCCCGTACATACACAAGACACATTGTATGTTTTCAGTAAGAGCCCAGCTCCCCGAGTGCAATTAAAGAGGGCTTTAAACGGTGTGTTTGTTCGCTTTATTGTCTGAAGTCACTTGTCAGTTAAGTGGTTGCTGGTAGATAACAACAGTTTTCAAGATACTTAACTCTTTTTTTGTCACTTAAAATGTTTTTTTAAAAGCTAAATTCAAGGCACACATCATCCATCTCCCACTTAAAACTGACATTAGGCTCCGGACAAGTCAAAGTGTTTCTCCATCCATCTGTTGGCATGCAGACAGGATGCTGCTGTGATAAGATAGACACCACCTTCTGGCAGAAGGAGGGAGGTCACCCACAACTTAGGTTTGAGATGTACAGGAATTCAGGTTTCTATTTCATCCTTACTGACCGCCAGAGGCAGTGTGAAACACTGCCTCTGGCGGTCATCCAGGATTCATAGAACCGTAGTTACCTTCGTAACTTTCGTTATAAATGTATAAATTATTCCTCAAAAAGTAACACACGTTGTGGTCTCGCCTCCCTGAGTCTGCCCGGAGTGGTGTCTGGAGGGTTTCACTAGTAGTTGTGCTCACTCCAACCTCCTCAACTTCCAGCACTCCCTGATCATCATGCGACAAACTGGCGGCCTGGGAATCAGCATCGCTGGAGGGAAAGGATCCACACCCTACAAGGGGGATGATGAGGTATGATGAGTCCTCGGAGACTTAATGTGTTGCAAAGAAATCCGAAGCTGAATGTTATGCTAATTTCTTTTTCTTTGTGTGTTCAGGGAATCTTCATCTCCAGAGTATCTGAAGAAGGTCCTGCAGCCAGAGCAGGTGTTAAAGTGGGAGACAAACTCCTAGAGGTAAAGCACATTTACTTTATCTTGAGCAGCATCTTCCTCTGTTTTATAGTGAGAGATGTTTAATTTGGTCACTCTCTGCGTCTGTTTGTCTCAGGTGAATGGAGTGGACCTCCACGAAGCAGAACATCACACAGCGGTTGAAGCTCTTCGCAGCTCCGGTGCGACAGTTTCCATGTCGGTGCTGCGGGAGCGAATGGTGGAACCGGAGAACGCCATCACGACCACGCCGCTGAGGCCAGAGGACGACTACTTCCCGCGGGAGAGGCGGAGCAGCGGCATCGCCTTCAACATGGAGGCGACTCCCAGCGAGCCCCACCAGCGCTTCTCCACCTGCCTGATGCGAAACGACAAAGGGCTGGGATTCAGCATCGCCGGGGGCAAAGGATCCACCGCCTACCGCACAGCAGACACGGTGAGAGACGAGATCACACACACTAAACGCAGACAAAGGGTTTGTAAGGACTATTAAGATGTTGTTGAAGTATAAATCCAAGTAATGAGTAGAAAGGTGACCATTAGTCACGATAGTTGATGTCTTCTTCACAGTGAAATGCCTTTTAAACATTTTAGTATCAGACAGGGCTGGACGAGAAAGTAAAAATCTAAATCACAATATCATTAGGAACCTTTTTTAATTATATTTCTATTAGTTGATTTTAAAACTAATGGTTTTATCAGTCAACTCAGGCATTTTTTACTATTAATTTGTTTTAGATTTTAGTGATAAAACACTGAATATATTAATGAAAATGTTTGATTGATTAATTGATATGTGAATCATGGTTAGTTGCAGCCCTTAATGAATTATAACCCAACTACTGTCCTATAATTCCAAATTTTTTAAAGATTTGCATCAAGTCTGTAGTCGATTGAGGTCATAGGTTTCAATTAAAAGAGACATATGATACTGAGAAAAAATCTAAAGATACAATCACTAATAATAAATTGAATAAGTCGGGAAGTTAGCACAAGCTTCCAGTAACCGCCTCAGTCACAGAGATGTGTCGTTTAACGTCGTCTATTCTAGCCGCAGCGTTTACATCCTCACCAGGGAGACGGAGATATGAATAGCCAGCCCTGACACTGGATAGGTCCACTCTAACTGGACAGGGTGAGGTGTATATTTGGGCCAGTGCAATTGTGCGTTGGAACTCATGCAGCTCAACAAGCCGTCAAAGAGGAAAGGACTCATGAACGTGTGATTTAGGCGAGTCTAACTGTAAGTCTTGCCTCTCTGTCAAAAAAGCTTTTTCAATTGGATGCAGTGACTCGCTCGGTTGTTGGTTGATCTGGTCCAGAAGTTCCTGTACGCGTTTGAATCTGCATTAAGCAAAAGAAAATGTGCAGAGTTCAGCTATGTTGTTATTAGTTGTGTGTAATCTGTCTCAGTAAAGGGACAATACATCTCAGGGGGTCATGATTTGTGCCGCTTGTGCTGTAGCGTGCTAATGTGTGTTAATGAAAGACGACGCTGTTAATCTGTGTGTGTGATTCTTTATTTGCACAACCGTACATCACAATTTGTGCCATTGTGGGCTGCTCATATCTCAGAATTCCTTTTTTATTAATTACCTCTGGCACACTTTATATGGGTAGTTGTGTTTTTGGCTCACTGTCACACTGTGGAATGTCACACAGCGACCGACCGGTAACTCAGCTTCTATACAGCTCACAGTTGGCACACTGATTCATCGCAGCATTGCAGCCTGTTGCACCAGACCCTTTTTCACACGACCCTGTCTAATATGATACACAGACAGGAGAGGCCAGCAGAGATTTGTGGAATAAATAGGTAGCCTCTCCCACCTGTTTCAGATACAGAGTAATAGCAACGACTCTTTTTATATGTTGTTCTTAAGAAAATTGAACATGCACAGCAATTGTGAGGCATTTATCCACAAATGTGCAAAAGAGTTTAAACAGTTGACAATGTTTCCTGTTTGTTTTTAGGGAATCTACATCTCTCGGATTGCAGAAGGGGGAGCCGCACACAGAGACAGCACACTGCTCGTGGGCGACAGGGTGATCTCTGTGAGTACTACTCGTCTCCATCATGCATGTGTGATCTAAATAAGGCTTCCTTTATAATGTTGACATCCATGTTGGATTGGAAACCATTTTCCTCCTTTTAACCTTGATTACTAGGGGTACATGCAGTTCACAATTTAGTATGTACCTCAGTTTTGGTAGAACAGGAAAAAAAAGATAACAGATTGTAATTATGATGAGTAAACATTCAACAGTAGATATTGGTTTTGTTATAGCAGTTATAATTTTTGGGCTACTCTGTAATTCATCTCATATGGTGTCTTTTTTCTCCCATGTTATACAATGTAAAGGAAGCGCTTCATGCATGTCATCATTGCTACATGCTATCACATTTCCATTTTGAATGTACCCACAACACTGCTCTCGTGACTCAGGTTTCTTGAGTTAGGTCCCGTGCTTTCCACATGCAGGACATTAACTCATCAAAACCACAGACTACTATTAGTCCTCCTACTAACTCTAACCCAGAGTCTCTCCTCGGATGCAGACTCTGTCGCGCTTTAAAGTTAAATAGTGAAGGTTATATATGTTTGGCTGCTAAAAGTTTCCTGCATGACTTCTCTATGCGCTTTTCTTTTTTGCGCTGATCACACTCCAAGCTTAGTTGTGCTTATTATCTCTGTCATCATTTCAGTGACTCTTGCATGTTTTTATCACACACACATCACACAGTTTTACTTTAAGCTGATAATTGATGGTTAAGTTGATTCTTCCTGAGGCTCCTTGTCGCTGGGAATCCCAGAAAAGCTTCTTGAATGATTCTCTATGATTTCTTTCCGGGTTCACGTTCCTCTGGCACTTTTTTACTTTTTTCTTTTGTGGACTTTGTAGATTGCCTTGTTTTCTCTCTTGCTCACGCTCTCTCCATCTGCATGCTCACTAATGTATTAAGTGCATCTCCTCGCCTGCTTGGTGGTGGGTATGGTGTTGGGGTGGAGCGGGCTGAGCCTGCTTGTGGCAGCATATCAGCCGATGGTAAGAGCGGGTACTGTCGGGTCAGTGCTGACCTCTGCTTGTCACTTTTGACCTGAAAGCTACCCCCTAATCTAAAAAGCGAGGTTAGCAAGGCTAGGGATTCAATAAGTCTCTGACGAAGCTGCCTGAGAAAATCCCTGCTTGCCTTTTTTGACTTATGATCAAGAGTTTTGGAGAAACTGCACACTTCCACTTGTGTTTTAAGTAGACAAAGGCAAGGAGGAGTGGAACCTATTCAACAGATTACATTAAAAGGTAGAGATGACCGATTAATCGGCAATAAACTGATGACAGATGTTCAGTCTTATGTTTCCGATTATATTTTCTTTTTTTTGTCTGCACAGTTCACACACATGATGGCTTTAAGTTCTCACATTTTTCTCTGTTAATGAACATGCGATTTAATTCTCCATTAAAGAAAAGTTGCAACGATTTTTGTGTAGGCTCTCAGTTATGGTTAAAATCTGCACGACACAGACTTAAAAGGAGTCTTAAAATAAAATAAAAAGGGTGCAGCTTAAGCTGACTTCAGGAAACCTTTTGGGGGAAAAATAGCTTTGCTTGATAGCAGCTTTTCTCCCTACGGGAGGTTCTGCTGCTTACATTGCCAGCAGCAGCTTGCTGTTACCCGCGCTCCCTCTTTTCTCTGCCTATTTCTGTCGCTCTGTACAGATGTTGGTTCTTCTTCAAATAACAGTACTCACTTTGGCGCACTCACAAACTTTCATTAAATTAAATAGCAGAATGTTTTAGATGTTGAATAGACTCTGATGTAGAATCTGATGGACAGGATGCCATTTTTCTTAGCATGTATTTGTTTTTCAATGTTCGTCATGTTGATGGCAAATGTGGCCCGTTGATATCGGGGGCGTCTTGGTAGGCTGACACCCTCCGTGGTTGGTTTTACTGTTGATCCAGATCAATGGTGTAGACATGGCAGAGGCCAGGCATGACCAGGCAGTAGCGCTCCTTACCGGCACCTCCCCCACCATCTCCCTCCTGGTGGAGCGAGACCCGAATGCAACAGGGGGCTCTCCAGGTCAATCCCGGGCACGAGCCCACTCTCCTCCACCCCCAGAGCCCTCAGATTCACCGGACCAGGAGGAGGACGGCCTTCATGGGAACAACCTGAGTCGGATGGAGGACGAGTATCCCATCGAGGTGAGAGCTCTTAGGCACGACTTTAGTACGTAAGTGCGTTTGATAGCTTTTAATTATAGGAGGCCGCGCTGTAGAAGCTTCGCTGAGGCTTTCAGTCTTAATGTTTGTTTATTTGGCCCCGCCTTATTCTTAATGCTGTCCAGTTCCAGAGACGATGGTGCATGGTATGAAGGCTTGGTCCAATTTAAATAATGGTGTACTTTAGAGTGTAGCATTTCCAGTTTTTAATATTGCAAAGATATTGCTGATAGATACAGTACTTGCATGCATTAGGTTGTCTTGTATTTATTAGACGTATCGATGTGACTGTAAGCCCAGGTTGAATTTTTCCACTTTTGTTGAATAGATTTAGGCTTGAATCAAAATATCTTGCTCCAACACATCTTCCACCTCTAATCCTAACAGGAAGTGACCCTGCTGAAGTCGGGTGGCCCTCTAGGCCTCAGCATCGTCGGAGGCAGTGATCACGCCAGTCACCCGTTCGGCATCAATGAGCCGGGAGTGTTCATCTCAAAGGTATACGACTTGGACCATCTCTGTGTTTTTTTTTTTTTTGGTGTGTCTCCTAAAATATGTGTTGTGTATAACTTTCCACCCGTCTCCTCATCAGGTGATTCCTCGCGGTCTGGCGTGTGAAAGCGGACTGCGCGTCGGGGACCGAATCTTAGAAGTGAACGCCATCGACCTGCGTCACGCTACGCACCAGGAAGCTGTGCGAGCGCTGCTGGCCAACAAGCAGGAGATCCGTATGTTAGTGCGGAGGGACCCCTCACCGCCTGGGATGCAGGTGAGGCCGTCAATTCAAAAGAATATACATGTATAATTAACATAAGCAATAGCAGAGGCCAACGCTGATGAGCTGTGTGTACATCATTGCAGGAAATTGTGATCCAGAAACAGCCAGGGGAGAAGCTCGGAATCAGTATTCGTGGAGGGGCCAAGGGTCATGCAGGAAACCCTTTTGACGCCACAGACGAGGGCATCTTCATCTCTAAGGTTCTGACATTGTATATAATGTAGCACAACATTTCTTACATGTTTTTCCTCACTTGTGAAGAAATTATATGCAAATTGCAACTTGGCAAAAAGGAGTATTAAGGTTATAGACATTCTAAGTAAGGACAAGGTTTTAAGAGTGACGTATAAGAGGATATTGTAATGAATGTGCCTGAATTACATTTGTATTGTTGGGTTATCACAGGCAGTATTAGCCATCGACTTACCTTTACTTTGGTCGATATTCAAACAGGTGAGCTCGAGCGGCGCAGCAGCAAGAGACAGCCGCCTGCAGGTTGGAATGCGTATCCTGGAGGTGAACAACCACAGCCTGCTGGGGATGACGCACACAGAGGCAGTGCGAGTGCTTCGAGCCGTCGGAGACTCTCTGGTCATGCTGATGTGTGACGGCTTCGACCCACAAAAAATGGCTGCCGTGGAGGTGAGACACCGGGAACAGGTCCATTTGGACAAAATTGACAGAAGTTTTTATGATATGATATAAGTTGCCCGCTCTGTTGTAGAAAGTCATTTTTTGGGTCCATTTCCAGGCGTCTCCCGGCATCATTGCCAACCCATTTGCCTCAGGCATCGTCCGTAAGAACAGTATGGAAAGCATCTCTTCTATAGACCGAGACCTGAGCCCGGAGGAGATGGAAATCATGCAAAAGGTACAACACAGATTAAGCCCTTGTTTTTACACATCATATATCTTCATTGATGAAAATCTGAATTAACAAAGTGAACATTTAAAGCGGTCAAAGCTGGCGTTGGGAAAACTAGCGAAAGTAAGCTAGCTTTTGACCCAGTGCTGCCAATTATTTTCCAATGAAAGCAGTGAGCAGCACTAGCCCAGTACATCGATAAATCTAATGAGAAAGTTGCCAAGTTGGCAACACTGACAGCCCGTTCAGTTAGGCCCCCTTCCAGAGACACTCTAGCAAAATCATCCTAATGAATGTAAACAATGAACATGACTATTGTTAGTACTAGCAGCTGGCAATCTGGCAGCTTAATGTAACAAAATGTTCCTCAACCAAGCCTGAAGGTCAGGTTATTGCACTTTCTGGCCTAAACGGTGAATAATGGCTAAATGCATGGACAAAGCCCAAAGGCACTGAGTAAGGGGACGTGCATAGTGTTGGTTTGAACACCAGGAAACAACCCATTCATCCACATACCAGCAATGAATTTGGCAATTTTGAGACGACACTGGTCAAGTCAACACGTGAATCAGCGGTTTGTTTCAGCGATTCTGCCACACCGACTCACTCCAACCCTGCACACCGCACACACCCATCTTTTCACCACAGCACCCAGGAATCGCCAACACAGTAGTTTATTTTATCCAGATGAGCTTTTGGGAGAGTGCCCGTGCTGGAGGAATGTAGGGGCTTGTTGGTTTATCAAATGCTAGTTCCTCTGCTCACTTTGACGCAGAGTTTTTTGTCATAGAACTTTTATCAGAGCGCACACAGTCAGAAACTAATTTACATAGAAATTGCATTGTTTTAAAAATCCCTCCTCGGCTAAGATTCACGGGATGTTGATTGGGATTGTGTAGATATTAACTGTGGCTCTTCCCCCAGGAGTCTGAGATGGTGAGAGAGACGTCGCAGTGGGAGCGAGAAGAGATGGAGAAAGTGGTGAGTGAAACTGAAAATCTGTGACCGCTTTGGGAAGGCTGAAGGTATAATTGTATCCGTCAGATCAGCAGATATGCGTCAATGCAGCAAAGCAAGAGAATGACATTTTTGCTCCATACAAAATGCAGAACTGCACAATAGTGTGGGGTGGAGCTTTTAGAGGCAGAAGCTCAGGTTTGTCTGTTATCGGGTGAATGAAGCTTCTCCTCTGCACCCTGTGTGTGTATTGTGTTTGACAGAACTATTCCTGCAATGTCCCACCTTGCACGCTTTTTTTTTTCTGCTCCCATAGCTAATGAATAGAGTACTTTTTAATGTGTGCGGATTCTATCCTTTCTTTCTCTTCTGTTTTCTCTCTCATCTGTCCTTTTGCTTTTGGTGTGTTTGGTGCAATAAAAAAAAAAATCATCTCAATCCAATCATCCCATCTCTATACCACTTCTCCACTGTTGTTTTTTTCTCCTCTTCACTCCCTGTAACACTGCTTTCCTCTTCTGTAAACCTCATCTTCCTCATCTCACCTCTCATCGCATCACTGTGTGGCTGCGTGTGGTTGGGTCTCTTCCCTCCTGGGCTCTCTTCCTCCTCTTCCTTCCCTTCCTTTTCTTGGTGAAGGAGCGTATGCGTTTGGAGCGCGAGGAGGCAACTCGCCTGCTAGAAGAGGAGACTGAGGTGAGAGACTCCTCGTCGGCAGGTCTGCAGACGATCTTCCTGGAAGTTTGTGCAAGAACACCGCAGGAGTTTACCACGTTGTTTATCCCCTGTAGGGAAAATAGTTTTTTGGTTTTCTTATATTCAATTCAGGCTTAGTTTGCTGGAGAATGTTATGTCCAGGTACTCGGCTCACTGACTATCTCATATATCCCAAAAATAACGTCACAGCCACACACGCGGCATGCACGTCACGCACACGTTAGTGATGATGTAGTTAAAATGAACACTCGTTGCCAAATTATGTCGCTTGACAAAGAGGCACTGAAAATGCAAGAAGCCGATTATATTTATAGTGGGCATATCTAAGCCTTGTATTTTAATTGTTGCAATAGCTATTATTCATCCACCCTAGAACCCTGCTTCTTTGTCACCCTTTCCCCTCCTGATGGGTTTGCATGCCTGTGATTGTGATTACCACCAAAATGTACAAGGCCAAAAAAAAATAAGAACTTTACTTTTTACTTAGTTGATTTAGAGTCTGTCTGATAGTTGCACTCTGGTTTAATTTGTCCTTCCCTTAAAGGACGAGGGCCAGCTGCTATTTTCAACTTATCCCATGAAAAGATCAAACCCAACATTGTCTTTTTAACACTGTTGGAGACTGTTTTTGGTGCAGTAGGATACATGTTGGATAGAATTTTTTAAAAATGCACATGTTCATTGTTTTGAAGAAACATGTCAGTCAGTGCAACAATTAATGTTTTTAATAGTTTTGGACAACAATGAAAGAAGCTGCGGCAGGTTTGGCTGTACATACCTTACTTGCTAGTTGGATCTTTTTATATAATATCGCCAGACTTTTCCTTAAATATAAAAATACATTCCATGTTGGGCGTTGGGGAATTCAGCCAGTTCACATTTATAATAGAAAAGTTTACTTTACAAGGATGGTTCTTTGCAATTCAATGCCATAGTCTCCTCGAGTTAGTTCAGTAAATCTAATTATCTTTGACTTGTTGTGTTATAAATCGCTGCCTCGTCCTCTACTCACCTCTGTTCCCTGTTTATTTCTGTCCAGAACATGGGAATTGGACCTTTAAAACTTGACTATAAAACCCTGGCGGCTCTGCCCACCACCAGTCTGCAGAAACTCAACCGGGTAAGTCTTCCTTCATGTCCTTGAGGCTCCGGGCAGCCGAAGAAATTACACACAGGGTTTTTTACACAAACTGTTATGAATCCTTTGCAATATGTTTGGAAAAGAGTACAACCCTGTCAGGCGGGGAATTGCTTGCATATCTGTGAAAGCTATGTTGGAAATGGCCTTCATAGCTCAGAATAGACCTCTTCGTGGAATCCCTTGGTTTTGGGTCACGGGAAACTCCTGAGTGACCCGAGCCCACCAGTTGCCCCTCCAGGAGCAGGAATGTTAACCTCCCTCCACGAGCAAAACCCCAAGTCAACATTACTAATCGCGACTAGAAGGCCGAACCCACACAACATGCCACTTCAGACTGATGTAATGGAGTCCGTCATCAAAGAACAGCAGACTTGATCGACTCAGAAGGAAGAAATAACATGAAGATCAAGGACTGATCGAGATGTTTGGAAGAAAAAAAATTGTCAAGACAAAGAATCGGAGCCCAGAAAATCAAAACCGAGGAATACAAGTGTGTGTCAAAAGGAGGTGGACTTTAAATGAAGCATGGCCAAACGGCAGGCGCTGTCCTGGTTGATAAAAAAACGAGTGCGAGTGTATGAAAGAGGTGGCGAGATGGAGGGAGGGGGGCGGGGGGAAGGGGACAGCTGCCTGCTATCAACCGGCCTATCCTCTGCGATATTTTAAACCTGCATCTGGCTTTGAATTGGATGGAGTCTCGTGGGTGGGAGGTGGGGGTGTTAGACGCAGAGGGAGGCTGTCGTCTAAGAGGAACCGACAAGTGTTTCAGTTAGAGCTCCCAGAGTCCTCTGAGGAGTACGTTTGAGAGGACATACAGCGCTGTCCTGTTCCCATTCTACAGTGAGTATAGATATAGAGTCGACTTTTAGATTCATTACTTTTCTCTCTTCTTTTCCTTCCTTCCTTTCTTCCTTCTCTCTCCAATTTATTTTGACTCTTTTTAAGACTTCGTAGAGTTGAAAACCTGATCACCAAAAGGATTACTTTGCTCCTAAGTACACATCTTTGAGCGAAACCAAATACTACAGTTATAATTATTGTTCCTTTTATGAACATTTGGGTCACATAACTTTAATAAAAACGGGATCATGATTGTTTTTCTGCTCTACTTGTGCATATCTGTCTTGTTTGGATTGTTCAGAGTAACTTCAAGTACATTTCATACAGTATGCAGCTGTTGATGCTCGGTGCGTTAGCGCTGGATTTGCTGCTCCAGCACACGTGTTCTTGTCTCACAGGAGAGTTGTAACCACCGCTTCAGCCTTGTGTTTTAGTGATCGCTACAAGTTGACTTTTTGTAAGAAGTGAGGCATCGGCATGATGTGCTGCAGAGCTGAAATTGAGCGTTTCTTACCCCTGGAAATAGGAAGGTTGAGATTTAAATCGTGGTTCAATTGGGTTAAATTGTTTATTTTATGGAGGCAGACTACAGGACATAAATCAACCAAAAAATAAAATAAAATCCTGAAGGAAAGAAAAGCAATACAAAACCGAAAACAAATATCTTGAGTGCTTCTATAGGATCACATTGTCACAGAGGAGACTGATACTTAGATCCAGAACTAGTCCAGAGGACACATAATATAGACCATATTGTTCTATATTATATTACAATATCTCCTTGAGGTGTTTTCAGACCATCATCATTCATCAAAAAAAACACAGACATTCAATTAAAAACTTGACATTGATAAATATAAAAATGAAACATTGAACAAAACTTGTATTTTAAGGGTACAGACATTGTAAAATATACATATATTATTATTTTTTATCTGATACGATCTGTTTTTCTAAATAAAAGTTCCTCCGAGAAGCACTCCTACATTACTGTACGAGCGGAGAGTAAAACTGATTCAGTTACTGGTTCCCAGCTCGCTGTGTCGGCAGACCGGCAGCCTCGCTCTCTCCAAACCACAACCCCAGCTGTCCCTCACCGCTTGTGTCAGAGCCAAAAGGGCACTCGTTCACATTCCATCCCACTGACCCTCATCACACCGCGGATTCTAACAGTCAGCATGTAGGCCGCCACATTGCTGCCTCACAATGCGCGTTGTATTCTTAGTCCGGCCATTTAGATTACGACCACGTATACGTCAAGGTCACATTGAATAAATGCCAGATTTATCCGGGTGGAGGTATTTTAGGAGGCGTTTTCTCCGGTGTTGGGTTTGTAGAAACACTTATTTGTTCGCTCTTAACAGTATGGAGTTTCTTTTCGTGGGAAGCATGGTATCTCCCCTCCCACTGTGACTTCACTCGTTCTCTATGTTCGGTACAGTAGGAGTCGAAGGTGTGCTGGAGCCCGAACGTCTCGCTGATCTGATAATATGGTTATTTAAGGCCGAGGCCAAGAGCCTGGACGGCAGTAACGTGTCCAGTGGCATTCGGCAGCAGTTAACGAGCCCTAAATGATGGGGTAACTGAGAAACGTGTCTTTAGGGCTTCAGGAAGGATTTAGTGATGTGAGTAACTCCTTTCAGCAGCTCGAGGCTTGTGTGTGTCTATTTATAGAAGCACGTCATACCACACGGAGCGATCACTCTTCTCAGCTTGTGTCAGATTGTATTTATTTGTGATGCATCAGGATTTCTTTATCTTTGTTGGATAAGTTGAGTGACATTAGCTCACTTCATGAGGATAAAACACGTGTGCCTTCTCAGATCTATTTTTACTCACTATCTAGCGCTGCTCTTAGAGGAGAACTCTGGTTTATTACAACTTGGTCTTGATGTGGCAGGTTCGGCTGGTGGTTATAACAAAATTGTACGACCCAGTTAACCACTGAGGTCTCAGCTGGAGCTGGAACGAGCCAATAAGGCTGTTTATTAGACCAAACATATTGACATATCCTAATTCAATAGTGATGAAAACACAAGTGTTTTAATGTCACCAGACCAGTTATGAGAGCCAATCAGCACCAACCAATCTGCAGAATGTAATCATACAGGTTGTAAACTAAGCAAAGCTTATTTGGAGGATAAAACAATAGCTAACATTACATATTTACACAAACTATCTGTCTATTTTTAAATTTATTAAAGTTTAGACCAGCATACTGTTTCAGCTTTGAACTACTTCACTGGAAAGGTTGGCATACTTAGAGTTTTCCTGTGCAAGGAGAGAACGCACAAGATACGTGTTGTGTTTCACAGGTTTTCCCTCCAATTAAAGTCTAGTTTAAACTGTGGTGAAAGTCAATACTTCGTATTTATTCCCTCTCTTGAGATGTCATGGCGTTCCCAGATCTTAGTCCCTCTCTTTCCTCTGTTTTTAAAACATTCAGCTTTTATTCTTTTAAATTCCACTGGTGATATTTTAGTTTGTGTGAGTGAAACCTTTCCTCTCCGTCCTTATTCCTTCCCTTCACTGTGCCTGTCCTGCCTCTTTCCTTTGCTCCTGTCCAGTTCTCTACCTCTGAAAGTCTGACTGCTTCCATGGAGTCACCCCTGCAGGCCCAGTACGGAGACCCTTTAGAGCCTCTGGGCTTCGGCTTAGTCCACCCCACAAAACCCCTCGACCGCACGGACCCCGAGTCCTGCCCCAGTCTGAACGCAGAGCACGATTACCTCCATGGCTCCCACTTCTCCCCAAACGGGACCTCCATTGCTGACAGTGTTGGCTCTTCAACAACCATTAATTCATTAGCGCCTGAAGAAGAGGAAAACCTGGTGGACTCTCAGCCCATCTGCTTCAAAGAGAACCCGTTCCTGGTGGCCAATCGCAAAGGGAAAGGTCGTCCACCTGGACAACAGATCCTGTCGGGGCCTCCTGTGGGCTACGGGAAGACGGGCCAGCTGCAGCCCTGGTTGTTCAACAAGGCAAGCCGCCTGCCTGAGTGTGGTTTGGAGGCCGCATGGTGTGTTGTTTGGCTCACTTGTGCCCCGCGAAACGGATCCTTCATTTGCATCGAGACTTTGCACAGGCTTTTACCTTAAAACACACTTTTTTTCCGGGGGGTTTGGCATATTACAGGTGTGCCTATATCTTCAGAACGATCAACAGAAAATGTCTCTGGTTGGAAAAAAATCTAACATTTAAAGGAAGAATAGATCAAATTATTAATGTAATTGTGGCCAAAAATATGTCCTTGTCCTATTTTATTTAATGTTTTTACTATTTTTGGCTGTGTCGCGCAGAAGAGGATTGATGTGGTTTTTAAAAAAGCGTTCTGTTCGTGCAAAGCATTTTTCTTCTAAGGCAGTGTGTGTGTGTGTATTAATCTCAGCTGAACTGGTGCATGCTTTTTTGCTGTGAGCACAGAAGTTGTGGCACCTCGTGAGGTATTTTGGCACATAGTCGGTACATATTAAGGACCGACTGGAATGTCTGACCCAGCAGCTGCGAGGGAAGTCGTAAGTCATGATGGAAAGAGACCTGCAAAGACGCAGCAAGAGCTTCGTTGTTGGTTGAATTTACTGTAAGATCTCTTCTCTACAGGACTAACCAGTCGATGCTTTTTTGCTTTTTCGTTACTACGTCGTTTTGTCAGTGCACAGAGTGAAAGTAGGAGCAGTTGTTAAGTGTGTTTTTGATGTTTAATCTTGTCTTTTTCCAGGCACCGCCTTCTGATTTCACCCGGACCGAGAGCCCGATCAGAGAAGCGCCCTACTCTCCCACGATCCAACCGGTGAGCAGCCTTTAACACCCACCGCTCATCTGCCATCCTCCTGCCCACGGTTTTCCTTTATTTTCTCCTTTTCCATCGGTCATTTTTACTGCTCAAGAATAGATGTGTTTACAGTTTTGACTTTTCCTCCCACCTCGTAGCCCAGCATCCACTCTTCCAACAGCTCCCTGTGTGCGGGCAGGGAGACCCGCTTCGTAAGTGGGTCTCGTGGCCCTCTCTGCTCTGGCCTGGATTTATTTTCTGTTTTTTTTCCAGCAAACGCTGTTCTGAGCGCTCAGTCTGTTATTAAAACGTAACTAGTTCAGCTACCGTGTCCGCTAAAGACTGAAAAGCATGTGACTGCTTCTCCATGGCCAGCTGACTCCTGATGCTTTGCTTCATGCAGGCTGGATGTGCATTCATTGGAAAACATAGATTTTTGATTGTCCTTAACGTCCCTACTGACCAGCTGTGGCTTCAGACTCTCTCACAGGACAAAAATACAATTTATATTTCCTGTGAGCAAAGTTACCAGTGTGGAACAAACGCCATAATTTAGGTGAACCTTGGTGGTGTTGCATTGCTTGATCCTGTCTTTATTTGGCCTCCCAATAGTCAACATTTAGTGACTAGATGCTGTTGGTTGAAAGTGGAAGTAGATCGTGCTGATCCAAGCATTTCTTTCCATTGTCATTTTCTTATATATTTTTTATTTGCAGGCAAACCTTCATTACACCTCCACTCCTACCGCCAACACTGACAACACTTCATCAGTGAGTAGGAAATCAGGAAATACATTTTATTGTAGATTAGAGTCATTACTAATATATGAATCTCACCTTTTTAGTACATCTTTGTGATGGGTTTCCTTTGTTTAAGTAATCTTTTATTTTTATTTATATATATATAAAAACCTGGGTTTCGGAGCAGTTTTCAGGTGTTTTTACCTGCTCTGATTCATGTCCGTCCTTCGCCACAGTCATTTTGAGTTGCCATTCATCCTCATGCATGTTGTCTCTTCATCCTTATCATAACAAGGGATCATGTGCTAGATAGTTATAGTTTTGCCTGATCTCGTGTGTTTTCTCTCCAGACTCGACCGGGTGCCATCCAGCCAGTCGGGCGCGCGCGGCAGAGTCCCTCCCCCGCCACTCCGGACGGCCACAGTCCTAACCCCTTCCAGCATGGCCCCTCCCCCTTCGACTCCCAGACCTCTGTAAGACCCCTCACCACCACATAGTGCTGTCTTCTATCCACTCTCAGCTCTGTGCCGCCGCCTCCGACCGCACGGCCCCCCAAAAACACTGCGTCTCACAGCAGAGATGCAGATAAATTGTAGCCAGGGGAATGATTTTTGTTTGAAAAAAAAAAGGGCTAGAACCAAAGTAAAAGAAGACTTGTCTGTGTAGACCTGCAGTCTGTGGCCTCCAGACCTCCTCCACTTGCAGACGGAGCATCCAGCTCAGCTCTGAGCTCCTGAATCGGATCAATTCTCACAATTACAGCTTTTCTAAAATGCTGCACTTATTTCTTCCTTTGGAAAGCAGCGTAGTCGGGTCGGTAAATAATTCGAAGCCATGATTTCATCTCACGTCTTCCTATTTGTTTCATAAAGGGTGCTCATACAGAAAAGCCTGCCATGGCTTTGAACCTTCCAAGCCCCACTGTTTGTCATACTTCCCTCCTCTCTCACATGAAACCAGCCGCCATGCTCTTATCCGCCTTTCTCCTCCACGGTCTTCTTCAACTTTGCTGGTTTTGTTCATAGTCTACCCTTTCCTTCATGTCTCTGTCTGTCTGTCCGTCCTTCCCCACTTCCTCTTCTTCCCCCCCTCGGCTCCTTTACCATACGACCCCTCCATGCCCTCCCGAACCCCTCCTCCCCCTGCAGCCTCGCGCCCCCTCCCCCACCTCGCCCGACGATTTCCCCATGAATGCCAAGCAGGCATACAAGGCGTTTGCCGCCGTGCCTCGCTCACTGGCAGTGCTGGAGCCGCCGCAGGTAGGCCGTGCTGCCCGGACTCACACCGGGTCACAACGACAAAAGCATGCTGTGCTGATTGGTTGGTCTCCCCCCCCCTCGCTCCCTCCTGACTGGAGCGGGCCGTCCTATAAGGAGCCTGCACCGTGTCGGGGGGGCCTGTGACGTGCTGTGACGTGTGGAATGCGTTCATCGTTGGTTTTTGTACTTCAACGCCATCATCTGTGACACTGGTGTTGAGTCTTCATCCATGTGTGGCTCGTGTACTAATATTCAATCCCCCTTCTTTATATTTATATGTATATGTGTATGTTTTATCCCTGCTGCTAATCCGACTGCCTGCATCTACGTATTTGTCCTCAGTCGGAGTTTACTTTACTTTACTGACTTCCTGCTGTGCCCAACAGGACCTGTATGGCGTGAGGAACAATTTCCACCCAACGCAACCTTCTCCAGAGGTGAGTGAACACATGGACCAACACATATTAAAATCACAGCTGTCTGTTTTACTGTAATGGACAGAACATACATGATATTTTACAGAACATTGCATTAAAAAAATGGAGGTTGTATGATATTCAAGGACCAGATTTTTGTGTGTGTTCACAACAAGATTTGTAGCCGCAGGGCACGATGTGAGTGTGAGGCAATATTCAAGTTGAATGGGGAGTTAACCACAAACACAAACTTCTTTGTTGTTGGTTACAGCAACAACTTCACCAAAGAATTTCACCCACGTGTGACCGCGCCCTTAACGCTGCTACATTTGCTCCAGAGGGTTTTAGGACCTGCAGGAGTTTCTGACAGCTTGTCTAATGTGTTAATACTGTAGAAAAAGTTAAAGAAATGTTGAACGTGACCGAATCATCTGTAATGAAGCTTGATCAAGAGAGAAAATGCTTCACGCATGAGGACTTTCTCTTCCTTAAACTCAGTATGCAGCCGCGAGATCAAATCGTCGTGTCTGGATGTGTTCTAAGATAACTCGTGACGTACGGCGTCACCTCGGTCTGACAGTTTGGTGACGACCTGTGTGGCCTTTTCAGCCTGAGTTGAACAACGAGGTGTTTGATGATGACATAGAGGGTCAGACGGGACCTGGTAAGGGTCTGAACCGCAGTGTCTCCCCCCGGTCCCCCCTCTCACCTGAGCGCCAGGAGTACATGAGCCTGGCAGCAGTGCCTCGCCTCTCCAGGCCTTCCTGGGACCTGCAGGTACCCACCGCCTCCGCCACGTCTCCAACAGCCAGGTTCTCTGTCTGGGTGTGCTTGGCTTGATCGGTGGTGGTGTCTCTGGTGACACTGGGAGACTCCCAGTCAATTAAATCAGCTGCTGGTGCTGGGTTCTGTTTTTTAAATGGATAATTTGTTGCCTTCTTCTTGGTCTGTGATACTTTTCTCCTCTTGCATCTCTTGTGAAATCCTCTGCTCCTCTGGAAATGGCTCTGCAACAACGCAAATAGCAATTTACCTTCTTTCATAGTTCATTTAATTGAGCTGTTGTGCTGCTGCTCTTTGGTAAATATTGCAGGTGCTTCAGGTAATATAATTTTAATAATGTAGTATTCTTGTAACCCTACAGAGTCCTTCTCCCGGTGGTAAGTACAGCCCAGAGCAGCGCTCCTTCAGGGACAGACAGAAGTACTTTGAGATTGACGTGAAGCAGCAGACGCCCGAGAAACCCAAACCTCGTGTGTCTCTTGTTGGAGAAGATGACCTCAAGAAAATGAGGGAGGAAGAAGGTTTGTCTCTTTTTGTTTCTCCTTCAGCGTCCCCATTGTCCATCACCTCCCTCTCTGCCATTGAAGTTTACAACCCTGTGTGTGTGTTCATCTCGCCTCAGAGAGGAAGTTTGAGCAGCGGGCGCGGGAGTACCTGCTGGATGAGGATGAGGAGGATGAGGAAGAGGACATGGCTAAGCAGGTGGCACAGATGAAGGCAACTGGCAAAGTGTTGCTGGACGGAGTGGAGTACAACGTGGAGCCAGTAACCTCCCCGTCGCAGCACTGCGCCACGCCGCCGAGCTACAACGCCACGCCGCCGAGCTACAATGCCACGCCGCCGAGCTACAACGTCACGCCACCGAGCTACTGTGGCAGCTCGGGGTAAGAAGTTGAAAAACATCAAAGCGTTACACCATTTTTATTTTATTATTCCAGCTAATATTCTTTTTTGTACGTAGGCCTTCCTCTGTCGACGGGAAGGGAGAGTCTCAGAGGAATTCCCTGGACGACAGCTTCAGGCCGGAGCAGAGGCCCAACTCCATGACCGGGTAATTACATTATGCACAACATCTTTCAATGTCTCCTTGCTGTTATTTTCATCAACCGAGTCATCGCCGCTACTCGCCTGTGTCTCGTCAGTCTGATCCCAGCGTACCACGGAGACTCGGCGGCTCCCATCCGCACGGCCAAAGCAGAGCGCAGACACCAAGAGAGACTCCGTATGCAGAGCCCCGAGCTGTCCGTGGCCCCCGACAAGGACATGTCCCCCGCCGAGAAACGAGCTCTGGAGGCTGAGAAGAGAGCCATGTGGAGGGCAGCACGGTAAATACAACAGTAACGCTCTGACTGAGCAGGTAACACGGAGTTTGGAAATAACACATTCATGTGAAATAAACCTTTACTGCTATGATGAAAGATATCAGAGCAAAAGTAAGAAAGATGGGGATAAAAAGATATTTAATGAACCGTTTCATTATTGGACTTAATGTTGGTCGAAGGTTAAATCTAAATACCAAGCGCCGAGCTCACGCACCTGGTACGTTGATTAGTGAACATAAGTCAGTTCCTTCTGTGTGTTGTTAGTCTACCTCCTCCTACTTTTTGCATGTCTTGTAAATATTTGTATGATTCGTGGCTCTTCAAATGTGTGTTTTACCTTCCATTCTTTGGTTTTCTTCTCTTTTCTGTCCGTATGCCTTTCTCTCCTCCTCATACTCTTCCTCCATCCCGGTGCACCTCTCGTCCTTTTTCCTCCTCCTCCTCCTCCTGTGCGTCTCCCTCTCCCTGGCCTCGCGGGGCCCAGGCCCAGTGGCCTCGAGGAGGATGTTAGGCAGTATGAGCAGGACCTGGCTAAGAGGCTCTACCAGGCCAGAGTGAGGGCGTCTCAGGGCACGGCCGAGTCCCCCGAGGCCCCCACCTCTTCCTCTACCTCCTCCTCTGCAGCAGCCTCCCAGCTCAGGTCTGCTCCTCGGGCCTCAGCCACCAGGGCCAGACGCACTGCATCGTGGGGGTGTGCTGGGGTGCTTTGGCGTTGAGGGGGGGGTATTTTGCTCGAGGCCGAGTTTGGAAAGGTCCGAGCAAGCGCTCGCAGCAACACTGTGACCGCGCTTCCTGCCTTTCTCGTGCTGTCTTGCTTCTGCACGTCTTTGTTCCCCCTCTCTCTACTTCTGGTCTCTTCCTCTCTGCAGCACTCTTTTCATTTGCGCCTTGCCGTTCTCTTGATTTTCATACTATTATTTGTACTAACACACATCCTGCAGTGAGTTTGCAAGCTATTTGTAAAGTCGAGGGTAAACCTACTACGAGCAGTAGGCGGTCCTTTTCCTGGAATGCCTTCCTTCTAAATTAAACCACTTGTTTGTGACAGCAGACCAGGACAAGGAGCACCCGACATTAGTAGTGATCGACTCTACACCGTGTGTGTGTGTGTGTGTGTGCCTCTTATCAGCCAATGTCTCTCTATTTTCTTTCCCTGTTTTCTACTGTCATTTATCTGATGGCGGCTGTTCCCCTTCCAGAATGAAGTCTCTCGAGCAAGATGCACTGAAAGCACAGATGGTCATCGCCAAGTCTCGTGACGGAAAGAAGCGCGGCACGCTGGACCAGCTGACGGAGTCTCCGTCGCCCGCCCCCACGCCCTCTCCCACGCCTCTGGAAGGTAAGAAGCTGCGGCCTCTAAACGCCACGGAGGCCTGTTCGGATGACAAGCGTCTTTTTTAAGTCATACCTTTTGTCTTCATAAGCTTATTTCAACAGGGTACCAAACATCTTGTACTTTATAATAACTGTGTTTTTATACAAAAAATCTAAAGATTGCATGTTTCTCCCCTTCTCTTTCTCCCGCTTTCCTCTGACAGAGCTTAGTCCTCGAGGAGTGACCTCTCCAGGACGGCTGGTAAGTGCCGAACCTTTTCCCTCTTCCTTAATTTCCATTTCGATTTTGACAGGTTTTGTGACTGGCCTTTGTGTGCGTCAGTCTGCGCTGTTTTCTGTATCCTTTGAATGGAGTTGGAGAGCTTGAATCATCAATTACACTTGAAACTTCATTTGAGAAAGGCGACAAATTAAGCTTGTTGGTTTACAAGCTGGAGAAGGAAGAAAAAGTATTTGTTTCAAAGCACATTGGCATTAATCCACCATCTTGCTTATTGTCACTCTAAGCTGCCAATCAGAGCTGGAAACGCACACCGCTCTCCCATCATCAACAGCTGGCTGTTTGAATCACCCATTAGCCTCTCTGCCTCCTACCTCTCCCTTTTCTATTTCCTCATCCCTGTCTCCTATTCCTTCTCCTCTACCTTCTCAACCCTCCCGTTTGTATTTCATCCCACCTTCCTCCTGTCATTGTTTTCTCCTTCTCCCTCTCCCTCAACCTCTCTGCTCATTCCCTTTTGCTATCCTTCTAGTCCCTGTCGTCAAAGAAGTTTGACTACCGACAGTTTGCTGCCATTCCTTCTTCCAAACCCGTATACGACATCCAGGTATTGGCTGCATGCTGAGCTCTCGGCCTCCTCTCCCCTCGCCCCCTCTGGCTTTCCCCGCTGCCTCTCCCTTCTCGTTTCTCTGGTAATCGAGAGGCATCAGTGTGACTGAGGTCTAGGTGTTGGCTCCATGATTGGAGTACCTATCCTGCGCTGCACTGTAGCGATCGACTCACTAACTCTCCCTTTCACAAAGAAGAGAGAGACTCACGCGACGTAAATGACACCAAATCAGCCCTGGGTCTCGCTCCTCCCTTCCTGGTCTCCCACTCACAAGCGTCAGAGCATCTCCAGCAGTGACCCCTCACACCCTAACCCACTAATCAGACTTGGTTCCGGGTGGGAGGGGAAATGGTCACAAACTCTGCATCTCATCCACTCTCACATTCACTTCCATCAGCTGTCTTGTTCCACGCATGGGTCGCATAGCAGACAGAGGAGTCACATCTTCTATCACATAGAGGGGGGTTTGTGTCCTCTTCTCTGTGTGGACGAAGAGATGGAAGGGGAAGCATGGGACTCTTGGAGCGGTGCGGGAGAGAGAAGTGATCTTTCATTTATCGCTTTTGGGGTCAAGTATCTGGTGTCGGTCTGCGCTCTGAGTGTGGGATCTTTTGTAGTTTAGTTGTTGCGCAGTGACTTCTGTTTGTGCGTGTTCTCTCTTTGGTGGACGTCATTCAAGTGATATTGCTGTATGTGTTTGCATAATGTTTCCTGCATATGGACTGACAAAAGTAGTGTTTAACGGCTATGTGTTGATTTCTATAAACATGAGTTATGTAGAACAGGAGACCACTGAGATCTGCACGGTGTGGGTCACATGGTCTGACATCCGATAGAGGACAAATTCAATTTTCTTTAGTCAATTCTTGCTAAAATGTGTCAATTGCAATTAATAAAACAACATTGTGAAACCTACAATCACATGATCCTCAGCTTGCAGGTCGTATTTGGTCCCTTGACCGAGTTCCAAAGTAGAAGAAACTTAAGAGGAAAACGTGATGACAGTTGGTTTATCAGAGCATCAACACAAAGACAACTTAACATGCTGCTTAGTTTTCCAATGTGACTCTTGTTGGTGCCGCACTGTTGCTCTGTTGGCTGCCTCTCTGTGGATGTGGACACACTACAAACCCCGGAACTGACGACCTAATTCAACGTCCTTTTTCTTTAACATGCTAATCTCTCCCGGGGAGTAGTCCGGTCCAGGTGCTCTGGCTTCTGTGTCTGTGACAGATTGGGAGCTTCAGCTCTGTCTGCTAAACCGGCAGTGAGCGGCTGGCACACTCACTGCCGACATGGTGACGGCTTCCCCCTGGGACGGAGGTTACGATGCAAACACCGCTCAGTTTACTCACTGGCTGCTCTTCCTTTCCAGACCCCCGAAGCAGTCGATGACCTGCAGTTCATCGACGACGGCTCCAGCAACCCAGGTGAGAACTGGAGCTATGCAGTCGCAGTGGACTGAAGACTTTGTGAAAGGGACAATAAGTGATGCATTCATTACCTCAAACGTTTTCTACCCCCTTTGATTCAGGCGACTACCTGGGATAAGCAGCTCCTATTGGTAGGATCCTGTGTGCATGTGTTTTTTGGGTCTACGTGTGATTGTATACGCCCGAGTAGTCATAAAACATGTAATGAGGGTGTTGGTTTGTGCATTTATTCTCTAACCTGCTTAGTTGTGTGGCATAACTGTGGGTTCAGGTGTTAAGATGGGCGTGGCTACCTGGGTGTGCTTCACCTGTCCATCACGTATGAAGCGGCAACTAATGTTGAGAAATGTGTGCTGTCCTGAAGTAGTGATGTCACACTAACCGTGATCCCGACTGTGCATGAGTTTGTGAACTGAAACTGGTGATTGTGTTTCATGTGTGAGTCGGTATGTTGACGTGCAAACAAGAAAACAGGTTCCTGGAAAATTGTTAATAATTGCAGCAACTTGAACTATTTTAAACTGAGCTGCGTTGCGACATGTAACGATCTCCCTTCTTCCTGCACACCAGTCACGTTAATGCGGTGGTTCTCAAACTTTTTCTGTCACGTCCCACCTCATCAAAATGGTCCAAATGCTGAATTTTTATTGAAATAACTTTTTTGTGAGTCCTCCAGCTGGGCTTTTTCAAATAGAATAAAGAAAATTGACATCACGTTCAAGTAAACCGGATTGCTTTACCAGCCAAAAACTTGTGCGATCACTATGTTAGAACAATGCAAATAAAGTTCTGTGTGAAAAAAATAACTCGTATTTGGCAAACAAATTGCCTAATGTGGCTGAAATTAACCTGTTTTGCACCAAATATAAGATAATAACGTTCATGCAGAGAATAATTTCTCAACTGTGGGATTATTAAACGATTCTACAAAAAATATCTCCGCCCCACAGTTTGAGAACCACTGCTTTCATGGCATCGACTGAGTTTAGGTTTAAAACATGCAGTCACTGAGTACTCCACTTTTCTGCTCACATCTTGTGCTGGTTTCCAGCTGCTGCTGTGAATGTGGGGCTTCTCTCGCAGGTTTAAGGGATCCGTCCAGTTTGCCTTCAGCTCTCTTCCTCCACAGCTGCCCTAGTGGAGTGACTGCGATGTAACAGATAAACAGCAGCCGCTTGACTCCAACGTGTTGTTTTTTTATTGTCGTTTAGTGCCTGCTGCAAGCCCCGAGGTCGAGGTGCCCAGCCCACTGCCCGCCACCTCGGCTCTAGAGGAGATGGCCCTGTACAGCAACAAGCGCAAACTGAGGCAGGGCCGCCGCAGCCTGGAGACCGCCGTGCCGACGTAACACCTCACGCCGAGAGGAAAACGCTGAAGACAAAGTGCGAACATACACATTTAGATTAATTGTGGAACACTGGTGCATCTCCCATGAGGTGCAGAGTCACTAAACACTACACGGTGTCAGTAGAGCGAGATTTACTCTCCCATATATAACCACTGCAGAGACTATGACGCCGATAGTCACCACACACTCGCTTATATCCTGCGTGCCAGTCTTGCCTAAACAGTGTGTGGGTGAGAACGGTGTGGCAAGAAAGAGCTAGTGTGGTTAGTTAGGATTGCTACTTAAAGACCTCTTAAAGATCTCTTTTTTGTTGTTGTTGTAGAAGCTGATCTATTTTAAAAGGAGGTGACTCAAGGTTTAAGTTTATTTTTCACACCTCCAATAATTTTGCTGTAAAAGAAAAAAGAAAAAAAAGATACTGGAAGAGAAAAGAAATGGGTCATAGGTATACTAACTTCTTGAATGATATTTTTAGGCTTTCAGTGAATAGATGTCAGGGGTTTCTTGAGACTTGGGCGAACAGGAGTGTAAATATTAATTGAGGAAACATCCTGCTACCTTCACACTCACAAAATGTGTGGAGAGCTTTTAAAAAAACAAACCATAGTACATATCGTTTTTTGCACTGCCTATATCTTCAGTAATTTATTGTTTTTAGCGTTTTATTCAAATGGAAGGCCTTCTATTTTAACCCCTGCCGTCCTTTCGGGCACACAGCATGACTGATGCTAATCCAAATTTACCTTTAAACTAATGTTAAAGATAGCTCTATGGTTTACTTCGATAAAGCTTTCAACTAATGCATATATCGTATCAGTTTACATCATTTAATCTATATATATAAATATATAACTCAAACGTTTTTAAAGAGAAGCATATCTACAGTTAGATTGCTTAGACAAAGTAGAGCTGTTGCACATCACTGAAATGGGTCAAACTGCCTGAGTTATATTCCCCTTGTAGAGAATACGACTCCGCTGGAGGCAGCAGCAGTTATACAGAAACGGATCACACTATCAAAGTTTGAAAACACATTTATTACTAATATCTTTTGATTAACGGTACTCACCCTGCCCTTTTTAAGGTTTTTTTTTATTTTTTACTTAATGTGAATCATTCAATTTTATTGTTGACTTATCTGGAGGTGATCCAGAGGGATGTGAAGGTAGCAGATGTTTTATTTTTCTGTCTATGGTTAATTTAAAATCTGACGCCACTGAAAAAATCATTTATTATTGTGTGAATAATGTACAAATACTGAAAGGAAAGCAAACTTTGGGTTTGAAACTGAGCCGGTCTTGACCGAGACCAAGCGAGAGTCTGGACTGCTGACGCATCTGGGTTTGGACGGGCTTAGTGTCGGGATGCTCTCTGCGTGTATATTGGTTTGTTAATGGGAGAGCTGGGAGAGGCAGAACCAATTAGAAACCCCTCTCAAGACATTGTTCTCATTCTCATTGCTTAACATACTGTCAGTTTATGTATTCAATGGGTATTTTCGCAGAATCACAGGATAGTACATTTGTGTTAATTTAATGTTGGGTCTTCTAATGATAGCTTTCCATGTTGTTCTCACTGACTGAAATTCAGTTTGTTTGATTACATTTGCAATGGCTGATATCTCCTTTTTTTAAACTTACAGTAGTAGGCAAATCTTTTTTTTTCCAGATGGGTTTCACTACATTATTCATGCAGTGTTTCAAGTGTTTATTCTTTCGTCTTGAGTTCTCTTTTGGGGGAATTTACTTGCAAATAGGTCTGAGGGAAAGGGGTCAAAGGTCCTAGGGTTAAGGGGTAGAGCTCATACAAGACTGTAACTAGTGAATTTGTACAACCAAAGAAGTCTATTTTGTGGTTCAGGAATAATAAAATTTACTTTTCATTTAAGAAGCTGATTCACTGGGTAGTGTCATTTGTGCTCGATTATATTCCACAAACTACAATAAACTGATTAAATGTAGGAAGAACATTCATGTGCACACAGAACTCACTTAGCTAACGGGGAGAATTTGAGGAAGTCTTCTCTGTCCGGACGACTTCCTCTGCACTCCTGGAGTAAAGGACAGCGCCCGAGTATTCCTCTGCAGAGACAGAAAAATCTAAAAGGTTTAGCTATTTTGTGTGCAAATTAAGGATTGTTGCTCCATCCCTACTATGTTCCTGGCAGGAGCATAAGCGATTGAGTCATTTTTTCATGCCAAAAAACTTCCGAGCACATCTGATAAATATATTTTAAGTGCAGATCTCTATTCTTGAGTCAAGGACACCTTTACCACCATTCACTCCATGTTCTTTGATGGAATAAGCAGAAGTCGTCCATTAGATGCTAAATGGAATAAAGAGGACCCACCTTTTTCAGGATTCTGTAGCGGGCGTTGTAGAAGGACTTGGAGTTGTCCGGAAGAAGCTTGTCTTCTTCGAGAACCTTCTCTGAAGACTGCTGACTGTCCTTCTGCTGAGAGCAGCAAGGAAGCAGGTTGTCAAAGTTCATTCACATCTTTGTACAACATGGACTAAAATGAGTTCCTCCGTATTGCCTGCACGCGGGTGGGATTATAAATAAGACTTTTACGTCTATTTGTGTGATGCTTTAAAGAAAACTATACAGAAGCAGTATTTTCTAAAAGTGTGGCGGACTCACTTGTTGTTCAAGGGTCTTCTCCATAGTTATGTCCAACTCATCCTCGGGTACCAGGAAAGACTTCTTATACCAGTTCTCAAATTCTGGGACATAAGAAAAAAAAGGCACAACTGATTCCATGAAAGCTCTGAGTCGTGTCAGGGGAGAAGAAGATATAATGAATCTGGAGAACTGACCAGAGAGCAGGCGTACGCGGCACTGATCCACAAGTTGTTGACAGTAGTTGATCTCCGACTTCACGTCACGCAGCACCTTATATCTCTGACGGTAATGGTCCTTTAGCTCCCTCAGCTCCGTCACCAAATATTGACCTTTATGATCATTTTAAAAAAAATGATTCACCTCTTTAATCACATATTATGCAGAAAAACCTGTCCTGCATTTGAATTCTAAATATGTAATTGAAAGTTTATTTTTGATTCTACAGGGAACATGCAGAAGTCTTGCACCCTCTGATACGCCATTGAAAAAGTACAAGTATAGTCTATCAAGAAAGTCAAAGTATTCCTTGACATAAAAACCTTTTTAGGACAAAGTCAGTATACTGTATAGTAGGACCTAGGTCACAAAAAAGGTCAGAATACTAAATAATTATGGTTAAAAGTCATAGTATATATAGCATGCTATTTAAAAGTGATTCAAAGTCATCGTATAATGTCAGAAAAATGTATTGTGGTATTCCTCTTCTTTGTATTAGGAAAGACACGGTTCCATTAAGAACAGCAAAGCATCTACCACTTCATGAATATCCTCATGATGGCATGAACACGAGTACCTTGGCCTTCTCCCATCTCTTCCTGCCGCCGTATCGCGGCCGCGGTGCAGTCGATCTCTCCCTTGACAGCGTTGATCTCCTCGCTGAGCTGTCGAAGAAGACCGCGGCGCTCCAGCAGCACGCCCTTGTTCTCCTTCAGGATGCAGTTGCTCTTGCTGCCGGGTCCCGCTTTAAAATCCTCAAAGGCTTCAGCTTTGGATGGAGGAGAGCTGCGAAGGAGACGGAAAGCTTTTCAGGGTCAAGGCTCTATCTAACGCGACGGCGTGCACAATACATTTACAGAGCCCAGAATTTAAAAGATAAGTCTATATTCATATTGTACACATACTCGTGATGTAAAGGTTCCTCGCCAGGCGGTTGGGACTCCGGTGCGTCCTGGCTCTCTGTATCCGGTTCATGCGACTCCTCTTCCTGCTCTGGCGTCTGGAGAAAATTCAGCTTGGATTTGGAGACGCTCTCCAAATGCTTCCTTGAAACTGGACTCGGCTCTACCGCTGTCTTGCTTTGGCTGGACGATCGCAAAGAGAGTGTCATCAGGAAAACTAAAGCAGTGCCTTTAATAACTGGACCTATATTGGCTTTCATCTGTTCTTTCATCTGGTCATTTTAATCTGTAATATTAATGTGTAGCCTCATTAATGTACAGAAACATGGGAAAATATTTTGCCAGCTATAATTATCATTAATTGGTCTTACTTTTTGTTGATCGTGCTCAAAGTTTAAACCACATTTGTAAAGAAATAGCACAACATTGCCATTCTGTGAGTTAGCTGAACGGCTGTAGCTTGTAGCTAATAGGATATTCACTGTTCACCAACCTCAGCTTGTCCTTAGACTTGTTGGATTTGATTGAACTCCGGCGGTGGGTGTGCTTCGGTGATTGAGGGGACGGCTCGATGCTGCCTCTGCTGTGCAACTCCTAAAAGAGTTTATGAAGCAACATCTAAACAAAGCTCAAGCTCAATGAATTGTTCACTCAACAGGCCGTCATTACAGACAAATAGAAGTACAACTAAAATTTACCCCGAGAGGATGGAGACCGACTTTGATGGCAGTTTTGTTTGGACGTGGGTTTTTCTCCACCAAGTTGTCGGTCTGGCTAAGCTGAGCCTTTGCCGCCTGCCCCCGTTTCCTACTCACACACACAGAAACATAATTCATTGTTTACCATTTACAAATAGAGCTTGTTCTAATTGTATTTCCAAACAAAACACTGGATTATGAGGAGGAAAATGCTACTCACTGCACAGTGCACTTGAACTGAGCGAATGCCGCTTGGACCTGCCTGATGCTTACAATCTGTAATTAGACGTCATGTACAGAAATTTAACACCTTTTTTTTTTTTTTAAAAGGCCAATTTTAAGCCAATTGTACGTATGACAGCGGTGTGTTATTTCCTCACAGTGATTTCGTCTAGGCTGCCCTCGAGGTAGCCCTGAACCTGGTGGTGGATCTCAGCAAGCTGGGCTTCAGACAACGAGTCGTACGTGATGCCCGATCGCTTTGCCTGGTGGACGGTGAATGAAGGAGCTTTATCTTCAATAAAAACCAGTAGTTTTTTTTTTTTTTTAAATAGAAAGCACTGCCTGGTACTGAAACAGTCATGTGAGTTACATACTTGAACACAGGTCAAATTATCGTATTTCAAGTAATTTACTACTGAATAATAGAAAATATGACAAAGTGTAAGTTAGTTCAGATCAAAGTTTTGACAGTAAACCATGACAATATACTACACATTACATAGTATAATGCAATATATGTATAACACTTTCCTGCTAGCTCTACTCACCACTGTGTTGTAGATGGACAGTTCCTCTTTCAGCCTTTGTACATCCTTCTTAAGTTTCTTGATCTGAGTCTAAACAACAGAACATTTCATGAATCACTCGGTTTTTTGAAGACTTTCAGAGAACAGAATACAATGCAGACTGTAAATAAAGGTAACACATGTTTACTCTCCCGGAGTAGTTTTTGTGTTGTGTTCTAGTACGTGTGGTGTGTGAAAAAAGTGTGAGGACTCACTGCTGGATCGTTGTGTTCATTAACAGCAGGGTTTGTCTGGATGCACTTCATTCTGCTGGCAAAACGCAAAGTTGAGAGCTGCAAAGAATATTGATTATGATCCAGAGCAGAAAGAAACAAACTGCTTTTTGATTTATAACACACTCCACTGCTTACTGATTCTTCCATCTGTGCAGCCTCCCCATAGATGTTGGCCACAAGCACAGTGTTGCAGTTCCCTCCTACAGAAATGGACAACTGCAGCATGTTATACAAGTTTTACAACAGAGGAAAGGAACACTTACATTTCCAAATGTAAGCTATTGGAGTTGTTTAAACCCCAAAGCCGTGGCAGCCTCACCCAGCGAGTCTTTGAGGGCATGAGTGAGCTTAGACTGTCTGAAGGGAACATGGTCTCTGCGCCGGTCTGCCAGGGCCAGGATGGCCTGCTCCAGGAACGACAGCGACTTGTTGATATACATCGCTTCCTTCAACATTTGACCCTCTGACTGAAAGAACAGAAAAGGTGAAATGAAGAAAAAAATGTCTTATGTTTCACTTTGACCGGATATTTCTCAAACTCACCCCAGTCTTTCCCACCCTCTCGGACCCGGCCAAATCTACCAGATTCAGCTTGGAGGCGACGTACTTGGCTGACAGAGAACTGCGTGAGTGAGACTGCGGTGAAGAAAGACATTTTTCTCCAACTTTAAAAAATGTATGCATGTTTGAGCAGCAACACCACAGTAAAAATACAACAAACATAGCAGTAACCTCTAAAAGGTAATACCTCTATATGCACAGTGAAGATGCAGTGGGACCTGGAGGAGTTCCTGTTTAAGGCATGCGATCCAATAATGTGATTCAACTCCCCCTGAGTAAAGAAACAGCAGCTTTATGATAGTTACATTTCCATTTCATTCATCTATAAAATCATGTGAACAACCTCTATTTCATAATAGAAACTGGGCAATAAACCATTAAATGGCACAATAAAGTTTTTAGGTAAATTCACTCTTCAAATACAGCAGGGTTTTATAGCTGTGAACATCAGACCGCACCTCAAACAGCAGGTTGAGAGCCTCCTCCTCACTGTGGACAGGATGATAAGACAGACCTCTGATGAACACGCCTCCTCCCGGCTCCTCCATCACCACCATCCCCCGAGGAGACGGGCACGGTGAGCCTCGCGATGACAGCAGGTCCACCAGGGTCTCGTTGTAGATCTCCAGGTAGGACAGGTACACAGAGAAGGAGTTCTCAGTCCTTTTCTCCACCTCCCGAAACACCTGAATGTCATATCAGAGATTTTATTTGAAATATAAAAAAACTTTACTTTACTTAAATGGAGCCGTCAGATAAACATTTTTTCACATGATGCGAGCGACCTCCTGAAGGGCTCGAGGGATGACGCCACGCTGCTCGTATGATTCTGTGGATCCTGTCATGGTGTAGGTCTTTCCTGCACCCGTCTGCCCAAAACACATCACAGTACCTGAAAAACACACAACAGAAGACACTTATAGAATGGCAAAAAACTCCCAAATTAGCAAAGACACTTTTACCAATATCATCTTGGAAAAGGGCCTTTTCAAGAAAAACCACAAACCTGCAGCCCTGTATGAACGTGAAAATGCTGAAATGTGGTTTTAATACTCGACTGCACACTTAGTTTTATATTTCTAAAGGATCTACCATTATAGCCATCCAGTGCTCCCAGTACCACCCGTCGGCACACTCGGCCATACAAGTCCTCCTGGGATATGTTCTGCAGGACGCCTTCCAGCTGGAAGGACCAATAGCTCGACTGACTCTTCCTGGTGTCCCAGGGCCTCCTGGAGTCTTTCCTGGAATGGATGTTAAGCGTCTGAGGGGGGAAAAAAACACAAAAATATTGCCACATGGTGTCCCACTGTGCTGTGAGAGCTTCCATGACTTAAAGATTGCACCTCAAACGTGAGACAATTTGTATTCAGTTAGACGAACCAGCTATTCCACCTTCATTTATGATATATAGTAATGTAGCATATAGTAGTATCTGGCAAAAATGTCAATACTAGATTGAAGTTATCCATTAAGGATATAGATGTGACACATTTTGATAAATAAGTTGGAGATTAAAACATCTTGGACATTAAACAGTGAGATAATGCAATGACTGTTGACCCATACATTGATATATTGATACATTAGGTGATAAATTAAAGGAAAACCCAACATGAAGTGCTGTAAACAAATGAAAATCATAGTCTTCATGAATGGAGGATTAATAGCAGTGTTGATATGTTAGACGGCATTCCTTTAAACGAGGTAAACCCAGTACCCAAAGACATTTAATGTTCTTTCAAAGAAGACAAAAAGAACCAGCAAATGTTAAAATCTGAGATGCTGAAAACGACATCAGCCCAAAATAGAAAAGATATGGCAACATAAAAAGCTGAGATAAAAAATATAGATGTATTTTCTGACTACTCAATAAAGCAACAGATGTAGTAAGCCCATTTAATTGCCCAAGTTAGCAATCAGTCATGTCTTCAGGGCCCTGCAACTACACAGCTGTATTCAATCATCTAATTAATTGCACCTGTGTCTCTACTGTCATGCAACTTTAAATTGTTTTTCATGAAAAATAAAGGGTTCAAAGTTAATATGGTTAGATTAGTTTTTTTTTCTCCATAAAATACAGATTAACATTTTGAACCTGAAACCTTAAAAACAAAACAATGCCCATTATTAAGATAAACTTGGAAGTTAAAAGCTACCCAGACTTATTTTCGACTGGCGATTTTATTTATTTTAATAATTATTTGTATTAATAATTAGTTGTATTTATTTATGTATTTTTTATTTCTATAAATATTTTTATTGATGTTTTTTATTTGCATATTTTCAGACCTTGTGTCTTAACGTCTCACCTGTCCGTCCGGAAGACACTCGACGACTTGACGACCTCGGGAGAAGTCGGCCGTCGGTCGGATCCGGACAAACACTTCGACCTCGCTGCTGTGAGCCTTCATGCCAGCTTGTCTCCAGAAACACTACACAACCCGCGTCACGCTCTAGTTGTGTTAACTAAAGCCACACAAACTGCGAGGAAGAGGGTAGTCGTGTTAAGTCTTTACCATCTTAACGTGGCCGCCGTCTGTGGTTGCCATTCAGCGTCATGGTAACAATCGGGAGCGCGCACGCAGCGTGGGAAAGTGGCTGCGGCGGCGCGCGTTGTCAAATTAAAATATACAATTGACAATAGGGGGTCTCAAAAGATATGGAAGAGGTTATAACTTAAATTACAAAGTACTGTAGTTTTTGTTGACTTATGACTGATTTAATTCTCATTTGATAAATCTTTTTCACTCACTTTTAATTATGTAACGGGTTAACTTATTATGTATATTTGAAATCCAAAGTCAATGTCCTTACTAGCCAAACAGGTAAATCCTTGGATGAAGATTTGTAATTTTGATTTCAGTGGAATTAGCATAAATCAACAAAGTGTTTGGTTTAGTCATGCTGAAAGCTGTGTGAGAAATGAACAGCACTATTCACCTTTTCCTGCAGAAATGATCGCTGCATGGCCTTGTTAAACGTCTACCTTTTGATATTTACAAGTACTTTAGTTTCCTGAAGTGAGAGGAGCATTTTTTTGTGTTACCTACCAGTCTCCACAATGACTATCTAGTCTGCCACAAAGTCTGGGGAGGAAAGGTTTGACTGACATTAAGGTTTATGAATGAGGATTTGTCCAACAGTACTTAGAGGACATTTCTTTAAAAAACAAAAAAGGTCAAAAAAAGAAAACGTGGACTTTGTAATTAGGCTGAATCACTAAACATACAAGAAGTGGAAGAGCACTAACAAACTCCACCTACTGACAGACTATAAAGCAGGTGTATGCACAGATAGGATGCTGATATATTCAAGATGAGAGGTCTCACACTGCTCTGTTTCTTGGGATTATTTCTCACAGCATCCACTCTGGTGAGTCAAGGGATTTCAGATGATCTGATCTCAAGAGATATTTTAACAAAACGCTAACTTTAACTTATTCATCAACAAGAACTGTCGTTGTAGGATTGGAGATAATATAAAAAATGAAACAGCTTTGATTGAAATATTAACTGCCAATGCTTTGTAGTTTTTTCTTCTTTTTTTTTTGCAATAGCTTAAACGTGATTTACGATGCCCCATATTAGATGGTTATCACCAAATTAATACCTATTTAATTCAATTTCTCCTACATAGTGAATGTTACAATTTAAATATATACCAAACTTAATGTTCAAATTGATACTTTGACAGATTGTTTTCACTGTAAAATAATTCTAACATAATTTAAGTGAATTCAATTTCACTATTTGGGTATTTGGTTAGAAAATTCTAATGTATTCCCTTGCTTCCATATATAATTCATTTTGTATAGTTTTTTAAAGAATGACACTAATCAATAGAGAAAGAGAGGCATGTGTCCTAGAGCTGCTTTTTTATCGATTGTTTAGTTACTTTGTTTGTTGAAATCCAGTGTCAATGTCCTCTGCAAACAATCTGGCACATGGAGACTAATGAAACACGACATGTCCTTGAACTGAATCATTCAAAATGCAGGTTTCAAACACATTTTTGACCAATGAATTTAAAACTCAACATGACCATATGAATACGACACATTTCTATGATTTTTCCAAAACGTTTGGGATTTAATTTGTTTTCAATTACTTTTTTAGGCCTGGAAATAACCATTTTAATATGCCATGCCTTTTCCAGGTTTTAGGTCACCGTAAGAAACCTGTAAATGTTCATTCGAGGTGGCCACCAGGGGGTTTTACACCGTGGATGATTGAGGATGTGACCTTTAACATGACAAACTCTTCAACGGTGGGTATTTGTGTGATGTCTGTTCTTTCAAGAGGTTTTTAAAAATATGGAAAAGTGTCAAATGGTGATGGGGTCAGTTTAAGTTGTTTAGATGAAAGCTTCAAAAGTTAGTTGAGGGCCGCTGCAGAGAGGAAACAGATTTAAACTTCAACTAATGTCTCTTCATATCTGATAACATAAGAGAAGATTAAAGACACGTTTCTCAGTGTTCTCTCTTGACATGAGTAGTGCTTTTTACCTTGTGTTACCGTGTATGTGTGTGTGTGTGTGTGTGTGTGTGTGTGTGTGTGTGTGTGTGTGTGTGTGTGTGTGTGTGTGTGTGTGTGTGTGTGTGTCTGTGTGTGTGTGTGTGTGTGAGACCTACAGAGGTGGCACTAACCCAAAGGGTTTCTACATTTGTCTTATTTCACAATCCGAGAGCTTGATCCCGCCTTCAAGACTTTCTGCAGAGCTTTGCGGAAACGAGGAAACAAGTACTGTTGGGTCATGGGGTGAATATTTACGGTACTCTCTTAATGAAGTGCGATGCCTTTCCATTTCAGGTCGCAGAGAAACACAATCCAGATAACACAAGTGCTGAGGTAGGGAGACTTTTCATCTCACGAGGAAGCATCAGAACTAGAAATAAAGTCTAACAGACGAATGTGTGAAGTGTCGACATACAAGAAGCGTGAACTTCAGATCATACTTGCATCCCTGTAACGTGTTGATTATTTCCTCCCATCAGTGGGAAGGTACTTGGGAGCCAATTGGGAATCCTCATGGGTTACAACCACTTCCTGAGGGAGAGGACACTCAGGTAAGATTTAACAGTTCAGAACTCAAGGAAAGCCAAATACAAAAAATAGCACCCTTATATATTTATCATTCCATGTCAAACAGCATTAACTCTGCATGCAATGCCATTTCTAATCTCACGATGCACTGAGGTATGAGCTACGGTTACATGGTTGAACAAAAAGGGTGCGTGATTAGCGACAGATAATTACACATGCTGTTCAGCTGAATTCTTTTCTTGTCTTTTCCAGGGAAAAACTGAAAACTGAAGGACGACCCGCAGCAGAGCTCAGCTCAATGGATGCAAACACATGCTGCGTTCTGATGGAGGAAATCATCCATTAGCATGAGAGAGCACACGTTCTGCTGCTGCTTTGATTAAACATTTTATCAAAACTATCACATGAAAATGTCCTTTTCTTTTTGAATTCGGCTGTCTTTAAGTCAGTAAACTTCTGGGGTCGAAAGAGATTCGTCCAATTCCAATGACGTCATCCTCAACGATCCCTTTAGTTCATTCGGTTCTTCTCTTTTCATGACAATAGACGAGCATCTCTACCTACAATGATAATCACTTTAGTCCTTCAATAGAAAATGCTTAACATTGTCAAAATTTAGGCTCCTCAAATGTGAAGATGTCCTGCTTTTCTTATGGACATGTGAGTGTAAACTGAATATCTTTGGGTAAAAAAAGGAATTCAAAGACGTCATCTGGTGCTCTAGGAACTCTTATAGTTTCACTGTATTATAAACTTTCGCACACAAAAACAATCAGTTGTTTTTGTGTGAGTAGGCGATTTCACATCTGCTAACAAATATGCCCAGTTGGACTTTGATATCATCCTAAATCAGCACACGTTGTGTAATGGACTCTGCCCACTGACTCGGCCGCTATAAAGCAGGTGTTTGGACAGAAGGGAGGCTGATGTAGTGTCAAGATGAGAGGCGTCACACTGCTGTGTTTGGTGGGATTCATCCTCGCGGCCTCGGTAAGGCAGAGTGTTAAGATGGTGGCTTCTCCCGGATTTATTGGTTGGTTTATTTTGCTGCCTTGAGTCGATGACCTTTCAGAACCAGAAAGAAAAACAATAAGGCGAATGTTAAGCAAACAGTCAATGTTGTGGCTTTGGTTTTGGGTTTTTGTATATTTTCAATGTGCTGTATATATTTTTATTTCAGTGGTCCACAGGAGGCTCGGTGCCGCTTGCATATAGGTCGCCGAAGGTAGGTGAAAAAAAAAAACATGGCAGCAGAAGAAAGTGATCACGAGGGAGCAGTAGTCAGTGGAGGAGCATAAAAACAGCTGAATTATATCACTGCAGAAAAAACAAACATTTGGACTTTTAAAGTATTCAGAACATTATTTTTTCCACCATTAAAAGGTAAAACCAACATGTGACGTGATCCATTTCCCTTTAAAGCTGTGGAGCGGTCTACGTCAACACATTTAGAGTTATTTATTGAGACTAAAACAATAATCAAGATTGTCGCCTTCATTAAGTAGAATCTATATCACGCTGGTGGACCAAATAAACTATGTAGATTAAAAGACTCTTGATTGTTGCTTTCTTTGTCTCGTGGCCTTTAAAAAGCATTTTAAAACAATGTTTTTCGACATTGCATGTTATTCCCTGTACACGTACATATGCCTGTTTTTGTGTGTGTGTGTGTGTGTGTTTATTTATATATTTATATTTATATATATATAGATATATATATTCCCTATGAAACACTTTGTGTTTTGTAAAGTACTACATAAATACATTTTGCCAGTGCAACACTGAACAAATGTTATGTTGACTTTGTTCGCGCCGAACAAAGTCAACATAAGCAGGTCTCATGTTCATTTTAAAAGGTTAATACTTAACAGAAATTAATAAAATGTCCACAAATGGGTGAAAACTTGAAGTTCATCGTGTGAGTCGGTCACATAGCATCCGATGGGCAAAGATCAAAACGCACGACTCTGGATAACTGGGGAAATATAAAAGGATTTTATGCTGCAATACATTGACTTGAGTAACAAAATATTACAATTCGACCAATCAGAACACAAGGCATCTCACGGACAGAATGAAATATTCTCAAAGGTCGTCTCTAAATGCTTTTGTTCATCTGCAAGAAAAAGAATAAACTAACTCAGAGACCTTATTCTATAGCATGCTCATGTTTTAGAGGTAATTACTGAAGTTCCTGAGACGTTTGTTCTCTTCAGACCACTGAGCGTCCCATCAGTTTTTGGCACTTTCTTGAAAACGACGTTGGTTTCCAGCCTGAACCAACAGACGGAGACGTGATCCAGGTAAGAAACCAGTCACTCGCCACGATCACCGTCTGAGATTTCAAGCTTTAAGTGAGTCGTGTCTTGAAAAAAACAAACAAACAAAAAAACACTTTTATTAATCCCCTGGGGGAAATTCTTCTCTGCATTTGACCCATCCTTGATGAAGCAGCAGTGGGCTCCCCTATGAGGCGCCCGTGGAGCAACGGGACTGGGAATCGAACCGGCTACCTTGTGGTAACGGGACGACCACTCACCCCCCTGAGCTGGATAACTGAGGACAGACGGACGAGGCGCTGAGCGACAGCAGCATGTCTTAAATCAGATAGAAATGACAATTTAAGTAATTTGTTGGACTTTGTCTCAATCAAATAAACATTTCAAGTCCGATGTGTGAGAAAGTTTTTTTATTTGTTAATATGCTTGGTATAAGGTCATTTGAAACGTCTACTTTTTTTTCCAAAAAGAGCTGAAAGTTTTGATAATTTTTTCACGCTTTGTCAAAATAAGACACCAATTAAGTGATCATGGGAGGAGGGATAGCAGGTTCACACAGGTCTTCAGTTTACAAATGGACACCACCTTTTCTGGGAAGAAAAAAAAAGAAAAAAAAAGGACCGTCTACAGTAAATCGCCAATTTCAACATTTAAAGATTCAGACAAGACTTCAAATCACAAGGATCACTTTATTTTTTGTGTTCGGCTCTCTTTTAAATCACAAATATTATCTACGTCCACCCAAAGTGTTCCAGCGGGGATCATCTCTCCCCGACATCTTTTATGGAAAAGGACAGAAACATAGAACATAAATCCAGTTCTTGACCTTTCTGAACAGAACTATACTTGTAGTAAGAACCCTTTTGATTGATAACGGGTCGCACCACTGAGTCGTAAGCGGGTGCTACTCTGTTGGTTTGGTGACTGAATGTTTTTACCGATGAGTAGTTGCTGTAACTCTCGAGAAATTAAGTTATGCACAAGCTACCTGTTCTACTTCAATAAGGGCTGACACAGCATGTCTTATGAGGAAAGCCTTAATTTAAAAAAAAAAAAAAAAGAAGTCTTAAAACGGAGATTGAAATGTAGCACTTAAACAATAAAATAACTTGTGAACTCAGTATGGCCCAATGGGAAAAAAATGATGCTTTTAAAGTGGTTTCCCGTCATTTTTCTTGATACTGTAACATCTGTGAACATCTGGTGTCAAACCACAGTAAAATATGTGTTACAAAAAAAAAAAACAGAGAGAAAAGGTTTCAAATTAGAAACCAGATTTTACTTTCTATTCATCTGATGTCTAAAAAAAAAAAAAAAAAAACCGAAGTAGGGGCAGCAAAATCTAACGGTGGATATAAAAGACAGTTAGTCGTTGCAATCACCAGGCAAACTACAACAGCACTACATTCTTGAACAGAGGGATTATTTTTCATTTGTATATGGGGAGAGGGGGGTTCTTTTTTTGTCACAAAGTGTTGAGATCCAGAGGCAGGCAGCAGCCCCGTGAGACAACACGCAAAGTTCTCTTCAGATGACAAAGCAGTTTCTATCAGTAAGGCCACTTTATATAGAAATTCTAAATGGAGGACCACAACCTATCGCTTCTTGTCCATAGATCTTTGCAGAGTGTCATCATCACGACGGGAAATAAACAAAGCTTCAAGTTTCTAAATTAAAGCGCCTGATGGCCGGCTTGTATATTAGGGGTGGGCTGGTGTTCGCCCTGTTCGCCACCATAGCAACACAAAAAAAAACAAAAAAAAAGAGCTCAGTCCACATTGTCACCACCAGCTATGCTGCTGTGGCGGTATCTCCCGAAGCTCCCCACCGCAACTCAAAAACACACCCCAAAATACCATGTGCGATTGGGTCATAACGATCTTGCAAAAAAATAGATATTTTCACAGAAGTTTGTAAAATCATCTTGCCTCTGTGGCTTTATCGAAAGCAAGTTGAAGTCCAGAGAAAGAGTTGCGCCACACAACTGCTGCTCTGAGTACAATCCACAAAGTCTGCTGTTGCTGCTGCAGTTTTGTACGTTTGGGTGTATTTTTTGCCAATTCCTTTTCAAATATTCCCTCTTTCAACAGCCCCTTCAGATGCAGTCCTTCAGTTTTGCCAACCAATGTCTGTAAAGTGTGTTACTTTCGATTTTTAAAGGGAGTGTCACTGTATGTGGTGCATGTATATGAGGCTGTGTGTGTGAGTAACCAGTGTGGTGATGGTGGCACGGTGAGCTCCGTCAGGACTGCAGTCAACACAGCTGGAGATCAGCTTCCTTCGAGGGGGCTGGGCCGGACCTTGCTGAAGGGGCCAGGGGACGGAGGGGAGCGGCTCTACTTATCCCCCAGGATGGCGTACTGGTTGTCGAGCTGCAAGTGCTGCAGAGAGGCGGTACCGCCGGTCTCCTCTCTACCGCGGGTCCTGTGTTTCACCACCTCAAAGGTCTTCTCCATTTCTCTGTCCCTGAAACACAGACACGCAGCGTTGCAGTCAAAACGGCAACAAGGCATACGTCGCCATCTTAAACCAGCCGTTGTCCCCCGAACACTACCTACTTGCGTGTCTCCACATGCTTGGAGGTGGCCATTAGAGAGGGGAACTGTGTGTCACTGAAGATCTCAGGAGGCCCCTGGGTGGGACCTCGTCTGCTGGTGGTCAGCCGAGCCCCTGGGGGGCGATATACGCCGGCCGGCTTCGACTCAGGCTCTTCTACTTCTTCTGCAATTATGAAAGGCACACCAGTTTAAAAGAAGGAAACCAATTTTCCAGGTGCAGAATTATTTTTGGGTATATTTACAACTGCTTCAGGCTCTAGGTACATACGTTTTTTTTTAAATTAGTTTCATCCAAAAACATGTATATGGCTTGGAACACAGGCCAACACCAGACAGTGACCGTACAGTTAACCATAATTAGCAAGTGCCCAATACATATGAACTGAGTGTCAATGACATCACTTGGGCGGGAAACGCCAACAAGGGCACACTTAATAATAAGCAGTGGTATATTGATCTCTAACACATTAAACCACATGAGCGTTGAAGTTGGTTCACTCACCGACAGGTGCAGCAGCGGCGGCAGCAGCAGCAGCTGGAGGCGGAGCAGCACCAGACTTGTTCCAGGGACCGGACACCTTGTCTCCGCTGACCAGAATGATCTCTCCGTCCTCGCCGACCTCCTCCTTTTCGTACTCCTCTTCCTCCTTCTCGTCACTGCAAACATTTAAAAAGGCAGTTTAGCCGCGGTGAAACCCAGGATGAGCTATCAAGGATGTGTATGGATCGGCTTGTAAAACAAGTTGATTATTCAATTTAAGAGCACATATCAGTTAGTATAAACTATTATGTGATGTAAGGAGTAAGTAAGGATGGATAAAATTGTTTTTACTCATTTTATGCTTTAAAAAAATGCCTCAAAGAATTTCCTCCTGGCAGTTTATCTTCAGTGCAGCAGTAGTTACAAGTAGTGCGAGTGTATAACACTGAATAATACATCACAGTAGTAAGGCTGCATCATCATAGCTTGATAATGGGGATAATGGCCATTTCATAATTTTTGTCACAGTTGAAATAAAAAAAATGGATGGCAACAAGGCTGAAGTGCAAATGTAAAGGACAAATACATATATTCCTCACCTTATCTGCAAAGCCTGCAGCCGGAGCCCGCTGTAGTCAACTTCTTTCTGCTCGAACTCTTTCCATTCCTCATCCTTCTGGACAGAAGGGCGCATTAAATCTCAACAGAATGCAGCACATCTACATTGACAGCATTGCAACAAAGCCTGCCTCTTCCATTTCAGTCACATCCACACAATAAAATGGTCAAAAACTGGCCATAACAGTTTGGGTCAACTTCACCCAGCAGAGTGACTACTTCTTCAATGTTAAATAAAGAAACCCCAGCTTTATTACGTGATTATAATAATTGTAAAGCTTAAAAAAATAATTTAAAAAAAAGGACCGGCAAGCCCTCTAAAAAAACTACAAATGGCGGCTCGGCCTCACGTTAGTTGGACAGCCACGATTCAGAGGGATGACAGCCTCGTCATGCACTCACAAGGCCGTTAACTGCACGAGTTCACAACCGGGCCTCAAATGTTTACACGTAACACAACATTTAGACACGAAGCGGAAGATGAGGTCGTAACAATGGAGCCCGCGAGGCGCCGGTCGCGGAGGTAACCGTCGTGTGACGCCACAATGTGTGCTGCCACAATGTGTGCTGCCTGTAGGAACCATATGCTAGCTAGCAGCCGGCGTTTCCTCCCTACACGTCAGAATAAAGCTACACTGCGCGTTTCGTCTTCCTGAATTAAACGGCAGGGAGGAAAACGTTAGAGAGGTGCGAGTGAGCGGAGTGAAATTAAGCAGGACGCATATCATGATGAGGGATGTGACGGTTGATACGACACCGTTAACTGGAAAAAACGGCATCATTAAAAAAAAAAAAAAAGTTGCCGGAGAGCAACGATAGCAGTTACCTTCTCAATCGGCACGTCTTGATTGTCGGTTTTTGTGGATTTTTCCTTCTCCCTCTTGGTCTTTTTGATCAAAGCAGTCGTGGGCCCGACAACGGGCTCTTTGGCCTTTCCTTTTTCTTTCTTCTTCTTTTTATCCCGCTTGGCGAAGAAATCGTCCAGGCTCTTCTCCGGTGGTAGATCCGCCATTTTCAAAAGAGCAACGTTAAACTCGTGAGCTAGCCGAGCAATGACAAATGTGGGAAAGCTGCTCTCCGAGAGGCAGGACAGCTGTTCAAAGGGACGGAGGAGATGGGCTCGCTTCTCTCGCTGACGGTTTAACTTCTGTTACAGGCTGATAAAAAAAAATGTCCACCCAATCGAAGGCAATCCTGACAACCATGCCATGCACGGGCTATTTGACAAATCTGTACCGTGACCCGGAAGTACCTCGGCCCCATACAGGAAGCAGTTTGAGTCCAAAAAAATAAAAGCAAAATATTGTAACATTTTCTCATATAAATCAGTCCATGTTTCGAAATCTTCTAAAAGTAACATGCAAAACATATTTAATTACATGAAAACTTAGGCAGAGTATCTTATTATAAGAAGCAAATACATTTAATTGGCATAATTAGTGTGAACTTTCAGGGGTAATACAGTTATAAGTTAACTCCTTCCAAGAGGGAGAAAAGATTAGACATCAAGTAAATAATATATCAAAGATACAAAATAAATAACATTTATTATTATTATTATTATTATTATTATTATTATTAAGTTATAATTGAGTTACAATGTATATTTCCTTCCTATTTTTCCTTATTCTCCAATTATTGGAAATCAGTATGAACATGCATAAACTCTGAACATTTAAATGTCATAACATATTGCTGTAATCTTCTCGGAATTCTTTATATTATGTTGGATATTTCAATATGTGTAAAGTTGAATCATAATGACAACATGGCCTCCACCACATGTCCCAACAGTCTTCTTACTTTCTTTAATAAAAATGTACGACACATGATTTTGACATTTAAATAAAAATCATGACTTAATATGTAATACAATGAGTATTTTTTCTTTGTCATTCCTAACATTATATTATATATATGACTTACTAATTATTTTTTGTAAGTTAAAAAACTTTCACATGAATTTCAGAAGAATATCAAATATGTCATATTTCTTTTTCTTTTCAATTTTAATTTCAAGACCGAATTCTCATCCTAACCATTTAGTGACAGGATTCATTAATGCCACAGTTTACAAAGGAGACTAAAAAAGGGAATTCTAAATAGATGAAGTTAAAACAGCACCTACACTTCTAATACTGTATATGGACTGATTGGATCATAACATCCAATAATTTTTTTTAAAAAACGTTAAACTGCTGCATGTATTTGGATCAAACTTGCCAAACAGATTGAGGCCTGTCATGTATAAAAAAGACACCAAAATCGAACTGTCATGTTTTGTACAAACAAACCTATAAATCAGTTAATTACACTCACATCATATTAAGCCTCTCCCCAACAGTAAAGCAGGCTTGTAAACAGATTAATGAACTGACGTCATATCCCCAGAGCTGGAGGTCACTTGACAACACGCAGCACTGGTGCACAAAGAGAAAATTCCAGCCACAACAATGGATGTGCTGTGGTCGGCAAGACTGTTTACACTGCTTTGTTCTATAGTAAATAGGGAAGTATGTTATCTATCTAACACGTGCGGGGCGGTGAGTCAAATATTTGACAAAAAAACTTGTGTTAGACTTTGTGTTGAAGGCCATACCATGGCCATATGAGGACATGTCCGTTGATTGAATTAAAAACAAATCAGTCAGAGTTTTTTCTTTGTTTTATTGCTCAGCAGTAAAAAGTACAGTGTATACTACAGTACAAAAAATACATGATGTTGAACACTGCTCCATCGTGCCACTGAACGTTTTGTAAAATATCCACTTTTGAGCGTGCAAAACAAGAAGCCCAGCTGTGAGCATCCAATGCGAGAAATATCAATATGTTTAGGTGTGTAATGCAACATCACCGTTTGAATCTGTGATTTCAGAACAACATCTCACAATGCAGAAAAATCTTTAGCGACGTTGGAGGCGGGCAGCATTGATTATTGAATACAACTGCAGCAGTGCAAAACAAACAAACAGATGATAGAAGGACCACAGGTTCAATAATTAAACAAAATGTTCAATCTTTTTTAATTATTAAACTGCCTCTGTATGTGGTCACAGTAAATATATTCAGCATACATTATTTATCTCCTTGGTCAAGATTTTTGACGGCCTCTAACACATAATATGTGGTCCAGCAACTAATTCACAATCATTCAACAAACCCAGTTTGCATTGATGGACAAACACGTTGTTTATGGAGGGAGACATTTACAGTAGCAAGGTTGGTCTAAGTGTTTCCTACAGCGCTGAGAAACTCGTTCTTAAACTGGGCTAAAACCAGTAGCCACTCCACGATACAGACAAGAAACAGACACACACACACACACACAGACAGACACTGACAGATAAACAGATAAAACTGAGCTGAAAGTGATACGAAGTCTTGTTTGACTTAAAGTAACAGTGATACTTGGTTACGGGGGGGCAGCAGCTTTACACAGTATGCTGACATGCACAAACAGGGCCTTCAAGCACGCACATACTGTGTGTGTATATATATAAATATATATAACTTAATCTCAACATAAGGAATTAAGACATCTATGTGGTCCCTCAGGTGACACGTGTGGGGGAAAGACACCTTAAGTCATTTGACCAACATCTCTCAAAGCTGCTGAATTACGCCAAATAATCTGCTCAAATCAGCCTTTGGAATCTGAACCCACATTTATCAAACTGCTTCAAGTTAAAAATCTGGACTTATCATTAACTTAAGCTTGCAAACGTAAGAATAAAAGCTATTCATCATGAATTAAGAGAACTAGGTATTGAGGGTGCAAACAAAACAGAATAATGCTTGAATTTGCTTGCGATCACTTTTCATGCATTAAAAAGCATTTTTTTATGCATCTACAAATGCGTACTACGTATAAAATGTGGTACTTTTATTATTACTTATATACCATAAATATATGTTGTTGTTCATTTCAATTAAAGTGTACAGTCAAATGTAAGGATAACAAAAAAGAGTGAAAAGCATGAAAAATGGGTACAGCATTCCAGCTTTCATATGATTAATCATGTCATCACTTAAGAGCTGATCTTAAAGGTTACTCCTACACTTTGATGGAAATTGCTTCATAAATGTGTCTTATTCTTGGCTTCTAGAATCACTTTTTTACTCCTAAGATTGCTCTGTAAACGACTTAAATGTGTTTCTCAGTTTGATAGATATGGGCCCTGATCCCACATACAGTATCACTACCCCCCCCCCCCCACCCATAATGTAGGTGCTATATTCAAGTTCAACAGGCTATAAGTATTTTGGGATTGATCTTAAAGGAAAACTAAAATGACAAAGAACAGCTTTAATGTTTTCATAATACGTTTCTCTCTCGAAAGCAAATTGCACGTGGCGACATCCACAGTGCGCTCACCATCAGTTCACTGTAATGAAACAAAACCACGTATAATCTGTATTTTATAAAGACAATAAAAACCTTTTTTTTTTTATCACAATTAGGCCTTTTGTAGAAAATGTACATCAGAAAAATATGCGGGAGCATCCTTGTAGAGTGTCTGTTCACACCTCTCCTCTCTCAGGTTGCCTCTTTGTGTTTGTCATATACAGTATAAAGTCAAAGTCTCTGAATATTTAGCACATTTATAAAATAGACAACAACAGCAGGGGGAGTAAAAGAGGAGAATCTCGACTGTGTCTCTCTTTTTCCTGTCTCTACATGGCAGAAGCTTTGTCCCTGTTGATGAAGAGCGTCTCCTGGCAGAAAGGGTTAACCAGGACCACGCTGCTGCCGCTGTAGTCTCCGTTCGGGGGGAGACAGGAGTCTTGATCCTGCAAACGCAGGAAAAAAACAAAGAAAGAAATCAGTTAAACAATAGCTGTGACTCAGGATTCACGCTTCAGGGCTCACCATTAGGGCACACGCTGCAGTCTACTGTATCTAAGTCACTCTACAGGCCGTCTAGTGTGGCAGCGAACACTATAAGATATGGGTTTGGTGCAGGCCGCTGGCTTTTAAGGAGACGCACAACAACGATACCTGACAACGCTATGTAGATGAACATGAAAAAAGGAGGGGATGACTCAGAGAAACAAGACAACAGAGGGACTTAATGTGAAACGGAGGGGATGTAGAAATGGTTGTTGATGGTGAGTCAGCAGTAATCAGGCACTGCTGGAGGAGGGAGGCGTGAAAAACTAAATTATTTGTGTTACAGCAGGGGTGAGGCCATTGTATCACTAATCAAATCAAACTAACGTTGTCGTTTTAGGTGATATAAACATGTCTCCTGGAGACCGTGTCATCTACCGAAAGCAGTAAGAGGCTGCCGCTCTACAAAGACAGGTGAAGCAGGGAAACAACACCTGGGTGTCACCAGGAGCATCCCACACATGATCCGACCCCAGCCTCCCTCTGCTGATGCGCCCGCGGACAGCAGAGGAATGCAAATTGAGCAACGGAGCAAAAGAAAGAGGAGACACAGTGAAATGGTCACTGGAGAGACGGTGGTAAAGAAATACATGCACACAGAGCAAAACAACGGCCAATCAAAATGACACGTAGATAGTGATGGATGTTTTACAGTGCCACTTCCACCAGATGGCGCTGTATTGCAGTGAAAACTAAAGTCTTATCTTGTTTTTATAAACCGAATGGAAAAACAAAATAATTAAAACGCTTCATGGAAAAGAGCTGAGGCAGCGTATTCACGTCCTCAACTCCAAAAAACAGCCGATTAGCAGCAACTCAAAAGATTTATGTGAGTTTTCAAACCAACATGACACTTCTTTAGGATGCCATACTCTCTGCGGTTTGAATGAGTCTCCAAAAAACAATATACAGCATGCCAAACATAGAAATGAATTGAAAATAAATGTAATATTTTCTATGTTGCTCTTGTATTTAAAGGCTGCATCTAAAACACCATAAGCAGAATATTATTGGCAAACTGGACTAATAATCTGTTATTCCCATCTAAAAAGGATATTACCCACTTAAGACCTTATTCTAGCAATCTTTTTTGAGCATAAAACAGAATAGCTAGAATAACTTGTCCTTCATATTTCTTCTGCACTGCTATATGTAATCATTGTTGAAAATACAAAATCCCTGAAGGCTTTTTCAAAAGTCAATGCCATGTGTCACATCATGTCAACCCCTCCTCCTCCTGCCACAAAACCTTTCAAATTCCCAGAAATATTATAGAGGACACAACCTCAGTGTCCTAACTGGTAGCTCATCACATGACGCTCATTTCATGAGCATGTCACAAGATGTTTAGATGGTATGAGACTAAAAACTGGACTTGTCATGTGTATTCCCTATGCTTTCTTGATAACATACTGGTATACCGACAGGGTCATACCTTGACATTTGTTCCCTAGGTGTGAAAAGGCCAACTACGAACACGTGATCTTTACAGAGTCCCTGCAGGGAATTCCTCTTTTTGCTTTTTCCAAATGGCATCACTGATACAGTGTCTCGCTCCAGCCGGCCTCGGGGCTGACAGCAGAGATGGAACATGGATGCTCTTGTAGTTCCCCGTACTCATTAAAACCATTTCTGCTGACTGATAGCGAAACATCAAGTAAACGTGCTTCCACCTCTGTGTGCGGCGCTGTACACTGAGAGCATCGGTGATGCCGGTCGTATAGTACCTCGCTCTCCAGAGTGTGTATCTCTCTGGGCAGCTCCACGGCGTGCCGGCTGAAGTAGTCCATGGTGATGGCGTTGTTCCAGTAGCTGAGGTTGTTCTCCTGACTTGATGACTTCTTCTTCCTCCTCATGCAGCACACAGTCAAGAGCACAGCTAGAGAGAGGGAGAGAGGGAGAGGGAGAGAGAGAGAGAGAGAGAGAGAGAGAGAGAGAGAGAGAGAGAGAGAGAGAGAGAGAGAGAGAGAGAGAGGGCAGAAGACAGGAAAGGAAAATAAGAAGCCGAGAGCTGCTGCTTCAAATAGACCCCGAAAGCGCCCACACTCGGTGCAGAGGTAAAAAAGCCTGCCACGTTTCACAACAACACGCCGCTGTTACAAGAAATAGTTTCGTAAAAAAGGAAAAATAACGCCTTAAAATATTGCTTGAAATGGCTACTGGTGGGTGTGCCATCTAGTCATCTAAAAGAACCCAGCTGCCAGAGTCTCAGGAAGACATTTTACAGGACTCATACGGGAAAGTAATGTATTATCCTTATTCCTTCCGCTCAAACAGACCACAATGCAAAAGCTTTTTCTGAGGTGAAACTCTACTACTCGATGAAAGATATTCGCCCGTCTTGCAGTTCGTACGCTACTGCACTCTCTTCAGTTTAATGCAACAGGATGGAGTCCTGCAGGAGGTCTGGGGGCTGTTAAAGCCGGAGAGGTGAAGAAAACAAGAAGGTATTAAATTAATACATCACAACATTTTACTACAAATTAACTCTCTGTTACCTCGGGGGTCCACAGATGTGTCATAGACTGGAAAGAAGGGAAGCATCTTCACCTACGGGGGGATATCTCTAAGCAGTTCACACCAAAACAATCTAAATTAACATTGTAGGTAAAAGGAAGAATGTGTATTTTAGTTTTTCAAACATTAGAGTGGTATTGATTTTCTAATCCAGCTCCCCACATTAAAGCAAATGAGGCAACTTCCTAAAGTGTAGAACTATTCCTTTAAAATAGATTTTTCTTTTATGATACTAGCATTAATAGGTTTCACGTCAAGGTCAGCCAAGTGATTTGGCACTTTTACCCTTAAATTCTCCCCGTTTTCCAAGCCACTCTGGCATTACTCACAGCACGAGGACACCGGCACGCTGATGGCCAGCACGATCCACACGATGTCCATTCTGCTCAGGCAGATGGTCATGCGCGACAGCGGGGAGTCCACGGTGGGGCCCGAGCTGTTGCCGGGCGTCCAGGGGTCCTCGGTGGTGGCCGGCACCTGCCTGTTCAGGAAGTTCCCGCTGGCGGTGGAGGCGGGCTCCGAGGAGCTGTTCCCCGCGGCGGCGGCGGCCCCCTCGCCGGAGCTGCCGTTGAAGAGCGGCGCCCCGTGTGCAGTGACGTTCACGGTGCGAGGATCCCGAGGGTCGCCGTCCGTGCCGTTCCCTTGAACGAGACCGCGCCCCTCCTCCTCGGCGGCGGTCTCGTTGGCCGCGGAGCGGTTGTTCGGCGCAGTCGTTGGATTCCGCGTCTGGAGTTCGGCCTCGGCGGACGCCGCCGGCGCGGCCGTGGCGGTCGTTAGCTTCTCGGTCGGGCTCGCGACCGGGGTCGCGGCCCCTTCCTTCGGCTCTGTCTCCAGTTCATCGGTGGGGGGCTCGCTGCTAGAGTGCACCTCCCTCAGGGTGATGGCGTGGTGGCGTGCGGCCGCCGGCTTTGAGGCGCCCTGAGCGCGCTCCCTGAGTTTCAGGCCGGCTGCGGGGTCGGCGGTCGACGATGGAGCGGCAAGGGGCTCGAGACCTGGAACACGCTGCCGGCTGGGGTCGGCGGGCTCCTCCACGCTCAACTTCTGGGGCTCGACGTGGTGCGAAGCGAGCGTATCCCCTCTGTCCGGTTCAGAGATGGGAAGAAGAGCTTCTCTGGCAGTAGAGCCCACGTCTATACCTGGGGCCGCTGTGCTGGGAGGCTTGAGGACGCTGCCGCTGGCCTGGTTCGCGCCGTCAGTAACCGGGCGGTGGACTTGCGTTACCCTGACCAATTTGTGCATGTGGCCTCGGTTCACGGGCTCCAGGGGCTGATCCTCGTGACTCTCAGCGCTCACAGTGCTCGAGTCGCGGATGGGAGGGTCGCCGTGAGCCGGGCTGCGTGTTTGGGCCGGGAGAGGCCAGACCAGAGGGCGGAGGGCGACCGTCGGGATGATGACGTTCGAGGGTCGAGGGCCCCGTCCCTTGGGCGGCCATTCCCCGCTGCCGGAGCCTTCCTGGCGCAAGTTCAGGGCGGGTTGTTCGAGGGCGGAAAGCGGGCTGCCGTGGGCGGCCGCCATGGAGTCCTGGGACGTCTGGCTGAGGTACAGCTCCTGTGCTGATGACACCAGTCCTACTAGCAGTGCTAGGAATGCTAGAACACCTGCGGGGAAAGAGAGAGAGAGAGAGAAAGCTGGTGATTAACGCAGGATGATGATGCAGAATATCCTCTGAGCTTCATGAGTTATTGGATTTGTTTCCCCCCGTGGGTGTGTGTGTGTGTGTGTTTTCAGCATGTCTGTCATGTCTTTACATCACTTCCCTCAAGGATCCGCGCACAGCGAGGCGAGAGCGCAGCCCGGCAGTTGAAACTGAAGCTCAAGGTGTTCAGTGGAGACGCGTAGCCTCGTCCCGCATTCATTATTCTCCTCTGCCTGTTATCTACTGAAACCTAGTTCTTTATCAGCTGCATTATTCACTGCGCCAAGTTGCACCGTGTGTGCTCACGCATGTCTAAGACGTAAGGATCTTCTGGCTTTGTTGCTCTGCAGAAATTCTTGGAGAGCTCACTTTTCAAGGTCGTAATATATAACGAGCAATTATTTGATTCCAATCTCCAGATAACACTGGGGGAAAAAAAGTTAATTTAGTACATTTCTAATGGATTTCTAGATGGTTTTCGATCATTTTCCGTACCGTGAAATGAGATGTCTTTAATGATTGTCTGAGTTAGTATCTTTTCTGAAACAAATAATCAAGAAAAAAAAAAGTAAAATCCTCCCTTGCTTCATGCTCAATACGAGACAAGATGTATTGACGTTTTCTTCACATCAAACAGATTCATGACAGTCACAATAGCCCACTTAACATGCTAAAACCATCCCGGAGAACTTGACAGATTCACTTTCTCAAGCTCAATTCCACACGGAGGCTTTGCCGAGACAAGCCATTAGTATGTGCCTGTGGGGAATATTGGTCCTATTATGTTATCCAGACAGCAAGAAAGTCAAAGAGGGAAGAACGTGGAAAGGCTTATTAATTTCCCCTTTGCTCCCTTATTGACACTGTTAAACACTGCTAATGTGACACATTAGCCAAAACGCTCCCAGCGGGTGTTTCTATGCATTCAGCTGAGAACAGAACGTTCTCTAAACCGCTGTCTGAATCAAGTTATGTGGCGGGTTTTTGCCACAAGATTATTATGTATTTTGTTTCAACCATTATTGCTTTAATGCTTGAGGGATAATGCGGCAAAATGTGTCTTTTTGATGTTCAAAAAGACATGAAAACACTTCCAAACTGTTTTGGTGGCGCTTATGCATTCATTCCCACTGAAGCTGTAAACTTAACATCATGTAAAAACTTCATTTTTATCAAACTTTACTCAAACAGATCTCCATTCTGAGTGTTTTTGGCTTCAGGACAGCAGCCACTGCCACAATGTGGCTCATTCAAGCCTTTTTAATATTTTTTGGAGCTCTATAGCACAAATGTGTGGGATGCAAATAATCGTTTGTTGGATCAATTCATTTTTTCGTTCTTCTTTTCATGAGATTTGTTAAAAGTCTTATCCTTCAAAGGCACTCACTGAAATAAAGAATAAAAGACTAGAACGTTGGACTTAGTGCTATCCAGTGGTGATGTTGTAGATTGCAACCTAATGTAAAAACTCAAAATAGCCTCTCCAGAGCCAGTGTCTGGTTTGTCCCTTGTGGGCTACTGTAGGAACACGGACAACCCACTCCCTATGATATGAAGAGCTCATTCTATGCAAAAACACAACAATTCTTATTTCTAGGTGATTATCGACGAATGAAAACGCAAATTATGAAAATAAAATGCGTAGTATATTCAATTTCTACGAATAAATCAACTCAAATCCTGCACACTAAACACTGGCTGGATTAATATTATATATATTTCAAAAAAAATTTTTTAAAGACATTCAAGAGAAGGCATGAATGCCACAATACAAACAGTAATATTCTCAAAGACGACCAAGTCGTCTGAGCTCGTACAGGTGCACACACCATGAGCCTGAATGCTTCTATGCTTGTGAGCCTCCAAGATGTGTGCAAAAGAAAAAGTGGCAACATGAAATAGATGACATAAATTTTCAAATTGTTGGACGTGTCAAGCTGGGATTCGAGAGGTTTCTGCATTACAGCGGTCAAGAGAGAGAATGAAGGATCATAATCAAGACATTGAGCATTGTTCTGACATTCATGACACTCACAAAAATGCAAGAAGTCATAGAAGACACACACACACACACACACACACAGAGCCGAAAGCTCACTTTGTGATGTCTTGGCCAACGTTTATAAGGGTGCTCAGTAACTATGGGAACCGAGTTTCCATTACCGAGAGGGGCAGAGGAGAAGGAGTCAAGAGAGAAGAGGTGAGAAAAGCTGTTGAACACGTAGAATGAAAGGGACGGAATATTTAATGAAATGATTACCTTTAAAAATAAAAAAAAAAGCCCCAGCCCAGGCGAATGTCAATATCAGTGATCTGAAATGTCTTTGACAAAGAAAAGCTTCTTCATCCTCTTCCCTCTTTGTTCACCGGAGGATTTAAAACACACCGCAGCAGCAAGAACCCCAAAGCACGGACTATTTAAACTGAGCCTCTTGAATCATTAATCATATTCCTCCATACTCAATAACACAGACGACCAGGACAGAGGGTCCAGGCCCCGTCTTGCATTAACCGAGCCTGTCACGTCTCTAATCCACAGAGCCCACTCCAGACTCACATCTGAGGAGATAACGCACATGGCCATCCCGTGATTTATGACTGCTTGTCTCTCCTGAGATGATCCTTTAGGCAGGGAAATGGGACACAGACAAACCCAAAGCTATCAAAGCTCAAGTATCCGGGCTATTGTCGATGGTCTGAAATGCGAATAGTGGTCACTTTAGGACACGTTTAGAGGATGAAGACCTCTGAGATGCTCAAAAAAGAAGAATTATATTATATGGAAGACTGAAAAAACAAAGGATGAGAGACAAAAAGACACAAGACAAAAGCTAAATAATAAATAAAGGCTTTATTACGACCAAATTTTAGGATTAATATATGAAATACTTACAGCTGCAAGCAAAGTAGAGAAATAATGATGTTTTTTTATGTAAAAAAAGGTAGCTGAAAGTGATTAAAGAGGCCAATTAAGAGCGATGATGTTGAATCATACCTTCAATCAGCTCCAAAAGTAGCAACAAGTCACAACCTGGCGACCCGATACTGTGCCATACTGAATAAAACATAACAGCCGGGCTCCATTTACAAGCAAAGTTATATCACAAACAGGCAAACTTAACGCCCAGGAACACATTATTCCGATTTGTCTGATCATAAACTCTGACGTGTGGGTTCACCCTGGAGATTAATATGTATTTTTGGGACATTGCAGTTTTGCCAAATCATGTTTTATTCAAGATCCTATCCAAAATGTTGAAGAGGAGAATCTGCCTGCACTCAGATGTCTGACTGCCCACATATTCATGAGCGCTGATAGCAGATTCTGCATCGGACGCTGTTATTCTCATAATATTCTCATTATTGAGGGTCATAATAACAAGAAGGCGCAACACAGGATTCCAAGCGAGGTCTATGAGGGAGCTAGTGGAAGATTAGTTACTTTGAGCTTATGAGGGGATTAACATGAGAAGTGCCTTAAACCGCATGGAAGTGCTGCAAAACAAAGTTGAAGATAGAGAATGTATATTGCCCCTGTTAGCTTAGCGTGATAAATAGCATTTGTACACAATCTGTGACTCTGTGACAGCTGATAGATGTGCCTCACTGACGGCTCGGGATGAAAAAAAGCGTCACATTGTTAACGCTTGAGACAAAAAAAACACACAAAACTGCGTGCAAAAGCAGCTGACGGAAAATATCCATCCAATCTATCATCACACTGTGGCGATGCGTTTCCACCTTCATTGTGTGTAAACAAGAAATCCATCTATTTCTGACCTGCACAATATGTTGTATTGCAGAATTTCTGCTCAGGGCAGCGATTACATAAGCACCCGTGCGTTCTTACACGTGCACAGTGTGTTGCACACTGAGGCAAATGGGTGTGATTTGTCACTACGGTTGTGTGTCTGGCTGATGGAGTGAGAGCGTAAGCCGTGGGAAACGCAGGCCGAGAGCCCAAAGACACGCATGGAGGGGGGAAGCGGGGCGCCGCCGCGGGGTGAATTAACTCCGATGAAATGATTGAAAAGGCCCGAGGAGTGAATTGCGCTTCGTGAACATCCGTTATTGAGTTGAAGCAACTTAAATAATTAGAAAATTGGATGGAAAAGGGGCAGAATAGCGAGGTTGGTGGGAAAATGTGCAGCGAGGGCGCCGGAGGTGTGAGAGAGGGAGATGTGAGTTTCATCAATGATAAGACACGGACAAAAGGGAACAGGTTGGATAAGACACATTAGACCGAGGTCCAAAAAAGGACACGCAAAAGGAAAATGAGGGATAAGAGATAGGAGCGTATAAGAGGCTTGTTGATTTTACTCCGCATGGTTTGTGCCGCTTGGCTGTTTAGTGGCTTTACAAGATATTTCACAAGCACAAGAAAAACACCCACAAAAGTCGGTCCATTCATTGCCAGCGATGACGCAAAAAGAGGAGGCGGACAACAAGAGACACCTCAATCTTTTGCTCAAAAAAACAACAACAACAACAACAACATCAACAACACAAGGGGCGTTTTCTATTTCAATGGTGGCATTGAATTAAAGGGCCTTTTGTCCTTGTCTGGACCGGAAGGAAGACACACAGCTCACACCGTTATCACTCACACCAACATGTTGCCGTCACTATCTGTAGCACCCAGCTGACTGATCGCCTCAGAATAGCGCATGCTAATAATACGAAGACAAACAGCTCCCTGGAGATATTACGGTGAGATAATGCTGCCTGTTTTCCAGGCTCGGGTTGTATGGAGGGAGGGGCAATGTATGCAGGGGAAAACCTGCTGAATTGAGGCTCTTTTTGAATGCATAGCAAGCCGCTGACATTCGTTGAAGTCCTCCATTGATGCCATCGGGGACATCAATAAATCATGTTGCAAAGCAGGATCCCGCGCACTGACCCAACGCAGGCTTTGTGCCACCAATCATTCATTGTTAGATTCAATGTCAGGGGCCAGAGCGACTGTCACTGCATCTAAAGTTACACTAGTGAAGTAAAAAAACAACAACACATTTACTCCTGCTGATTAAGTTCTGTATGAAACTTATGCCTGAGAAGAACCACGTTGTTCAGACGCACTGATCAATCACACTGGAGCACTTAGTGGGTGGTATGCAGCGCTCATGCACGAGCCCGGATGCATCATCAATCCTGAGGGGCGGGGCCGCCGCTCACTGTTGGAAGGTGGGGTATTTATCTTTCTTTTCCAGGGGTCACCTCGAGCTACATGCAATGAAGAAAGATGTGGTCTCCAATGCACGCGCACAGCGGCAATCTGCCGATGAGGCGAGTGTCGGTCGGTCGCGTCGCAGCGCGTCGTCAGCGGGCAGCTGGCCGTGGCACCATTTGAATGGGAGGCGCTACGGGGAAGCCAAAAATAGGAGCCGCGAAACCCATCCATCAATGAGACTGGTTGACGGTTCGCCAGGCGGTGCTTCTGGACTGTTCCTGCTCCGTCATCGGCCTGCTCGGGCAGCGTGATCGGCGATAAAGAACAACTGTGCGCGTGAGGATTGAAATGCATGGCTTCATAAAATGTACTAAAACCGCTTTCCAGCATCTTTAAAGTTAGATTTAAGATTTCTCTGCGGTATGAACTCCAGTGAGGTTGTTTGAATGATGACTATAAACAGCATCAATAACTATCTCAATGTGCCCTTGGGAAACAAAACCTCTGCCTACACTTCCTTGGTCAGTTGCTTTGAATAAATGCCTGCAATGTAAATAACAACTACAGGGATTCACTGTGTGTCCACCTCGTTACTCAATAGGATAGCATGTATTATTGTTGGCTGGAGGACCCCAGGGCATTGGAACATAACCAATAATTAAGGATGTCCTCCTCTCTGCCCAGCCCGACCCCCCCGATGGATCACGTTTAGCCTCATTTATGCTAATCACGACCAGCGGACGCACCACCATGGGATTCCCTCTAAATCCCTCCGGGCAAATGGAGAGGCTTTATCTACAGTGCTCATCGGAATACCGATGAGCCTTTATCACATCACAGCGCCGCACACACACACACACACACACACACACACACACACACACACACACACACACACACACACACACACACACACACACACACACACACCACGGCGCTGCTCACCCAATACAAAGAGTTTCATATCTCACGTTCTGGGATAACGGCTGACAAACCCAAATCAAAGCGATCATAAGCTTTAAATGGAGGTTTTTGTTGAAGGTCCAAACCCTTAATTTGGGGCTTTTGACGGGCTGTCAGAGCGAGTCGACCAGATCAGATCCATCAGCTTCAGGCCGACCGGTCTGACTAACTGCTGGTAAAATTGGATTATCACGCCTGGACAGAGCACTATCAGCCCTGACTCACTCCAAAAATACCAAGAGTACTACGACAGTACCACTACTACTACGACCGTCACTGCAACTAATAGTACCACAGCACTATTACTATCACTTCCTGTACTATACTAGGAATATGTTATATATAATATAATGTTTATAATATTCTACACAACTAACAGCATAATTTCTGCTGCTACTATTTCAGAATAATGTATAATATATCATTGGATTACATTTTGTGATGCATTAAGCGTCCCTTTAATGTTGCAGCTGGCAAAGGTGGGGCTGGTTTTGACTACTTTATGTATTGTTGTCTGGCGTACAGTCATCATAATGACTTGACCTGGTCTTATGAAGACCTAATGATTGACCTGGTAGCCCCGCTCTAAAGAATACCACGCTTTATCATCTATTATACTTTAAATGGGACCATAATTTACTAAATGAACAACATTCTGCATTATCGACTTGTGATTGAGACCATAAACTCCTGTCCACAATGTTTACTGAGGAAATCCTTTAAGTGGGAAGTAAAGTCGTTTCCTCATAGACTTCTATCCAATCAGACTTCTTTTTGCAACCTGAGGAGTTTAACTTTTCACACCCAGAGGTTGCCACCTGACTGGAGTAAAGCAGAAAGTACTTGAGTAAAGTACCTCAAAATGGAGCATGGTGTTGTGGTTTTAGTGGTTTCTCGTGTTGAGGTTGCAGATTACATCAAATGAACGCCCCGCCGCTCAACCCTTCCCCAAAGGGCCACTGTGGCTCAGTGGTAAAGCAGGGTCGACCTCCAATCAGAGGATCGGTGGTTGGATCTCCTGTAGCCCTAGGCAAGACAATTAACCCTGAGTTGCTGCCGGAGCTGTGCCCACGGTGTGTCTAGACAAGTGCTGTCCATTTACCAAGTGTTTTAGTGGACTACAGTGGACTTCAGGAAACAAATGAGAGGTTTTCTCTAGAACCGGTCTTCTGTTTGTCCGTTCTGGCGGTGCAACTTGGCGTACTCCGATGTCAATATATGAACGGCTCGTTCTCAGCTAGGGAAAGTGAAAAGACTCATAGTTTTGAATATCATGCTCCATTGCTGCCAATAAGTCTTGGTAAATTCTACGCACTGGTCCTTTAAGTACATGTACGTTCCAGTTCAAGGGCTTAAATATGTGTCGAAACTGCTGAACTGCTAATCCTCCTCTTCTTCCTCCTGTCAGTCATTGTTACTGAAACAGTAAATGAAGGCTGTGTCATTCTCGCTAAAAGCTACAACAAAATGGATGACTCAGGTCATCTCATGATCCATCAAAGGAAACAATAGCTTTTCCTTCCTGTTTGATGACGTTGCATGAGAACGCTCGACTTTCATGAATGCGGCTTTTTCATTTCAGAATACCAAGTTTCTTCATTTGACAGTTCTTTCACGACTGAACTACATTTCAATGTGCATTCCTGCACTAATAAATCCTCCAGCTTCATGCGATCATGCTCATGTGGCGGCGTATTCATGTCCCGTGCATGTATAGCGAGTCATCTTGGAGGTGACGAGCAGACACATTCCTTTGCTTCTGGGTGTGTTCGTCTGTCCCGTGAGGAGGGAAACGGACAGATAGGGCACGTCCTGAGGAACCTCTGGATCCGTCCTGCCGGAGGAGGGCTGGACGGGCGGAGCGGGTGAAGAGGCGGCGAGCGGGGAGGGCGCTACAGATGTGAGCCCCACGATAAGAGGGGAAAGCTTTCGTAACGGGATAATGGCTTCCTGTTTGAACGCCGCGCAAATTGTTTGTCGGGTTACCGCGGCTTTGAACACAGAGACACGTTTATCTTGAGAATCAGACGTGGGGGGAGAGGGAATGTGGAAACAAGAACAACAAAGAGTCCTTCTGCCGTTTACTTGGATAATGATTGAGCTTTAGCGGCTGACAGCGGCAACAGGAAGGAGAAACGCTAAACAGGAAGCTGTCTGGAATCTGAGGAGAACACTGAATTACAGGCTCGCAGTTACACAACTCCATTAAAGTCACAGACAATGTTTTCCCCTTTACGGAGCATTTCAACATCTTCACTGTTGTTGACGGCTTTAAAGAGACTACTAACTGTTGCGACAACACACTCCAGTCATACAAGACGAGGCAAAGTCAGACTGGGAGGATTACTCAAGCCTCCTGTACTCATTTACACTTCACGCCGACTGGTCTTTCAAGGAGACAACTTTAAAACAGAATGTGCAAGCGACTGCCTCGCTTGTCAGGCTTTCAGCTGCCAGACAAGAAACTTCTCTGCATTGTTCTTGGTGTATAATGCCATCACAACATGCCCGCTTAAAGTACACAGGGACCACTGACAAGGCAGAAGACGAACGAACACAAAACAGGACCGAGGGAATGTCTTCCTGCTCCGTCGCCTGTCAGGATGCGGCATCATCCGTCTCAGTTCTCTTCCATACCTGCAGCATCCCTTCTCTTGCATGCAGGCTGAGGATGTCAATGCACATCTGTCATCCTGCAGATGGCTGGTACAGATGAATGAGACATGTCTGTGTATAGTACAGCAGCAGAGATCTCAGGTAAGTCTCCCTGCCCACTGTAAAAGAGGCAACACCCTGTTGGAAGTGCCTCGATGCGAAGTAAAAGAGAGCGCCGTGCTCTCCGAGAAAGAGAGATATGGTCTTAATATAAACTCTATATGAAGAGCTGGCCCGCAGTTTCGACTCAGACCGCTGCGACGTGACCTCGCTCCACCTCTGTTTACAGCTTAGAGCACTTCGCTCACAGCAGTCCAGTCCGAGTTTATCACTTCTGAGGGATTAAGGCCGATTTGTCAGACAGCCTTTGGCTCCGCTGGCCTGAGGTGGACCTCGGGAGGGGGGTGCATATCAGATATCATCATCAGTCTGTTTAGCTAACCATCCAGGCCGCCTGGTGGGTCCCAGTCCGACCCTCCACGCTCCATATTCATGTGACATTCTGCGCTGGTGGCCTGCCAGAGCTGTGTACCGAGACGTTATCCTGTCCTCTGAATCTGAAGCAGCACAAACTCGAACTAGAACAAGAACTGAGGGGATGCAACACTGTATGTACAGTGAGATCTACAGGTTCCTGCATATATAAAGGAATATTTTGAGCGCTTGTGGTTAGAAAAGGCATCACCCTGGATGTCCTCGTCCGCCCCCCTTTGGGTTTACTCACTCAGCATCTGGCAGCGCAGGACCTGCAGGCTTGTCTTCATGGTATCATGTGATCCGGTTCCTCCTCCACAGTGCTCATGGTTCTCTAGTGAAGACAGAGAGAGAGAGAGAGAGGGAGCAGAAAAAGACAGAAAGGTAAGAAGAAACTCAGCGATCAGGTGTCAAAATCACGTTCAAGTCACGGTCTCGTGTCAGTGTGATGTACTGTGATTGTGTCGGGGCAGGTTTATCAAGTAGGGTGGACACAAAAAAAGAAAAGAAGGCATTGCAGATACGATTGTGCGGCTTAACCTCGACACTTTAATCCTTGTAATGACTGCTAGAAAAACAGTAACACCTCTCACAGCGGATCATATGAACCTCACCCGACTGAAATGTCACAATAAAAGACCGGGTGCAGCCTCCGCTGCTCGGGCTTCAGATCAGCGTCGGTCATCCTGGAGGCCGTGCTGGTGAGTAAAACCGATTATGGAGCATTAACCGGTGACCAGTCAGCCTTGTTCTGAGACAGACAAGAACCCAAAGGTGCTCTTGAGGAGAGTGACTCACTGGTGGCCTTCTGTTGAATGAAAGAACACACAAACACACACCCTTTCACCCCCAGAGGACTGTGTGTGTTCGCCTCCCTTTGTGGTGGTGCCCTTGGGCAACACACATGCCCACACCTCTCAGACGCAGTAGTACACATAAACAGACTCATACTTCTTAAGAAGTTATAATAATAATAACTTATGGATATAACACTTTTAGAAACAGGTTTACAAAGGGCTTTTATAGATATTCAAAGTCGTCATTTTATGTTTTTTTTAATGTTTTTTATGTTTTATTTTTATGATCTAATATGCAGGTGTTTTTGTTCCCATGGTTTTGTTTGTTTATTTTATATATTTGTTTGTTTTCTACTGGTCTTTTTGCTTATTTATTTGGTTGTGTTGTGTTACATCACTTCAAAGCAATTCTATAAAAATGGGTTTTAAGAAGTGATTCAAAAGAAGTTACTGATTCTGCCAGCCTTATCGTATTGAAAACACACACACACACGCACACACACGCACACACCTTCGCACCATTCAAGCTACCTGCATGAATAATCTGTTGTGAGTGTGACATGTGAAATTGGATTTGCGTCCCTCAGAATGAGAGTTCTGGTTTCAGGCGACCTGTAATTCTGTGTGTGAGTTGTGTGAGATGAGGGAGGACAGACAACAAAAGCACAGGGTTGTAGGCCGCTGATCCTTTCATGAGGCCTTATTTCTCATAAATGGAGCCCCGCTGTGAGGCAACACACTACATCTGACTGAGTCATCCGGCTTATTCTGCTGCAACCTTCCAACGCTTAATCTGAGCACACACGTTTTGAGATATTTGGAAAAATGTGTCGAATGAGCATAACTGATGTTAAATCCATCTAACCATCCATCCATCTACTGTCTGTCGGATACTTTAGAGGATTTCTGTAGTGTTTGCCTCGAGGGAGAGTCAAAAGAAAAGCATGAAATAATGAGCACAGAACTGTAACAAATGACAATTTAGAAGAAATATTCTCCGTCCCTCCTCCTGACTTCGTACTACTGTTGCAACACGGAAATAAATAAATAAAATGAACGACTATAACAAGGCAAGATGAGAAACTAAATTAGTTATCAGGGCACATGTTTGGTAAGTAACACACACAATTTTGTTCGAGAGCTTGAATCATAACGCCGTGGGTTCAGACCGTCACTTTTTCCCGGCTCCACATCTGAGCTGCAACCGTCCCGACACCCATCATGGCGTCGAACTCGTAGCCGTGATGCTGCAGCTCTTCTCCTTCTCTGTGTTTACATTTGCCTTGTTTTCCAGCGTCATTTTCCCGGCCTAATGAGCTCACTGGCGGGGTGCGACGAGAGCAGCTGAGCCTCTCCACGGTGATTACACCTCATCAGCGCTCGCCAGGCCAGCGCAGCCTCATAGACACGCTCTTTAAATGCACAGCGCACAAGGAGGTGAGGGCCAAGCGAAGGTGAGTGGAAGGGGGGGGGGGGAGACGAGAGACAGTGGCACCGAGTGTTTGGTTTGTACTTGTTACTTCAGGACGGAGCTGCACGTCGGACAAAAGACAAGCCTCCTCCTGCTGCTGCGAACACATGCAGGTGGAAGATAATGAGAGATGACGGTCAGGGTCGCGGCCCTGAAACCTCACACGGGGTGAGGGATCCTCGGCTGGCGCTGGCAGTCTGTTTGCGGCGACGCTTAACCCTCTCCCTCCAACGCAGAAGCATGGATTCACTTCCAGTACAGCGGACGTGTTGGCACGACGGGAAGCCGGTGAGGGATCGTGTCGTTGTTGCTTCGCGAGGGATTCCCACTGGGTGAATGGAGGCCTTCGCGTGGAGGCGGAGTCTGCTGCGCCGTTACATTCAAGCCCACGCACAAAGGGGCTCAGACCAAAAAAAAATATGCGGAGTCATCCGGAAAAATGAAGCCTTGGCTAAACTTCATACTTTTGTTTTCACGCTCTGATAAACTTACAACCTCAAACTACGAGGATCATATATATGAAACCGGTACGTTTGAACGTTTGAATGCTGTTTCTTTGGGGCCTGAACATGGAGACATGGACGTGAGGAACTTTGTGGACGGAGGAAAGAAGGGAGCTTCCTGTGTCAGAGAAGGCAGATGTCTCCACCCTCTCCGAGCCAACAACAGTGTCACAAGTGACACGGAAAGAAAATGGGGGAGATTTGAAAACCACTCTACCTCCACCTCTTCAAAAAAAAAAAAAAGGAGAATTATGATAAGTATGAAAAAGAAACCTTTTCTTGCAGACAACATCGACACTACTGGCTTCAACAATCATAGATCGGATGTAGAAAGACGCTGATGTACATCTCCAGCTCTGTGCACGTAGAGAGCAGCCTCGCTTCCCGCTGGAGAGAGAGAGGAAAAAAAAAAAGTTGCATGGCAACTGACATGCACACAGACGGCAGCCATCACCATGGCAACCCTAATGGTACATTATATTCAAATTCATTCACAAGGACATTTTTGGGGGTCTAAACTGAACCGGGGTGTGGAGGGGAGGGGGGAGAAAGGGGGAGGGAAGTTGCTTTGAGATTACTGAAATTCTCCCTCAGAGTGATAAAATCCAGTAACGAGCTTTTCTCAGCTTTTTGTGTTCCCAGTCCTGCTGACGGGACCTGGTCCGGGTCTGAATAGTGTGTCTGGAGGGGAAAAGGGGGGGCAGACCAGAGGCCAAAGCCAAGGTCACCCGGGGGGACGTCACAATGAAATAAGCCGATCGCTCTCCAACTCTCCGCGGCCACCGGCCGCGGGGACAACAATGCTTTTAATTTTGGACTTCCCTCTATTCTGCGGTTCTGTATAGGAGCCGTGGCAGCAGGCTGGCTGCTTGCCCACAGCGGCTGCAGCCTGAGAGCTTTTCCATAACGAGGAGGAGGAGGAAGAGGAGGAGGAGGAGGAGGAGGAGGAAAGTGTGGGAGGCGACATCAATGGTGCAAACCACAGTGTTGTGCTCTCGCAGTACAACTGATAACTGGACCTCCCGATCACGACGCTTTTTTCCCCCCCGCAGTTCTGAAGCTCACGCTCTCACGCTTCGGTTTATCTCTCCGTCGTGACGCTTCTCTCTGTGCAGAGTGAAGAGAGGTGGAGCGTGACACCTGCGGCTGAGACATCGTCGAAGAGATTCTTGCAGCAAATTACCCAAACGATGTGGGAAACTCATCTTTCGGCGTTAACGGCGGACTTTCAGGATGATCACATAAGAGAGAATCTGGTTACGTCAATGTCCCAGATTTGACTCCGTTTCAAGTTGTGTGAGGCAAAACTTCCCTCAGCCGTGCCCTTCCACAGCGACCCAGGGGACATGCTTACACAGATGGTGCCCATTTTTCCCTTTAATGCTTGTTTTACCCTTTGATGGAAATAAACGAACATTCCCACGTGGCTCTGTTTCTTCCTCTGCACACGTGTTTCCTCCCCAGAAAAGTGCCGGAGGTTGCGGCTGTACTTCGGGCGCTACCTCCTGGCACTGTCGTCGCCATCTTGGGGACCTTGCAAAACAACGTACTGCTTGGCACCAATCATGTGAGACTGTGGCTTATTGTGCAACGGGGAGGCCGATTACTGATTACAGCTGTGAACAATTCTGTTACCAGACCATTTTCCGTCAGTGGGAGGGTTGAAAAGCAGTGCTGGTGACTCAAGAGAGACTCTGGGGCTTCGATAACTTCATTGTACAGCAGGATACACACACACACACACAGACACACACACACAACAACTGAATGATTATGAGTATTGATCCCGTCCAACGACAGGCCTAAATTAAATGCAAGCAGCAAGAACCACAATGCAAGAACAGGTTTCCAGGGAGCTCTCTAATCCTTCCATCCCTGAAGGCGGCCATGTTGCTGAGTCACAGCGGTGAGCTGAACGTGTCAGTCGAGGCTCTGGATGCTGAACGTGGCGGGATGAGTTGCAGGTGCCGCGTCATGAAGGCTGGAAGGAGGAGGACGAGCAGGTTATCAATCAGCGGCATCACTCCCCCTCCAGGTGCAGCAACACACCAGCCATTAAAAGAACACTAGACTCCCAGCATGCCGTTCACTGTGAAGTACCACCGGAGGAGACGCGCTACTGTACTTCATTTGGTTGCACAAAAGCAGGAAACCCCAAAACAAACACTGGTACTAGTACTGTTTAAACACGTCAGCAGATTTGCTTCAATATTCGTTCATTAAAGATACTGAAGAGCTCGGAAGTGCGCAGAAAACTGATATAATGACGACAGGTGGAACAAGTGGACAAAGTCAGGTCAGACCACTTCAGAGCACAAATGGTCCTCAGGGGGAAAAGCGCGTATTGAAGTGCTCTATTGCTCTATTATCGTTGCGTCGTCCCGTACATTTTGTATTTCATTAAACATTTTATTCTGTATGTTTTTCTGTGGATCTGGGACACGGCTGCAATCTTTTGTGAATGTCATAACGCCAAAGCTGATTACAGACGTCGACAGGCACTGAAAGAGCGAGACGCAAACTGTTCACAGCCGTCTTTTAGGCCGAGAGGATTTGAGTCGGCGCGCCACGATGATTCTGGATAAAATAATTGCTGTTCACGACATTATCCTGATCATCAATCATCTAAACATGTAAAAAAAACAAACTATTAGCATACGAAAACCTAACAGAATCACTTTATTCCATTTTCTTAAGAAACGATTGGTTGGAGTGAAGATAGGTTCCAGTATTTTAGACTGAAAAAATGTATATGTTTGCCATATTTCATACATGAAGTATGTCTTATTAGCAGGAGCAGTGGGTTAGTGAAGAGCAACATCCTGCTCAAAGACCTTCAACATGCAAACTATGGAGATCATACATATTCAGGACAACCGCTCATCCCCATGAGCTACAGCAACGGAGGCAAAGATGCAACCCAGATGGGACTCGAACCCACAATCCCCAGCTCCGGAGGCTGATGCCTTATCCATTAGGCCACTGGGTCAATACAATGAATGATTTTGGAGATGGATCTGTCGTTGTTGGGGGTAATACTGCAACCAGCGTGGTGGAGAACGTTGTCCACCGGCAGAAACGTCAACTTTTTAAATCTGCAAATTCCTTCAACCAGTGTGAGACATGTTGAGATGTTTCTGTGACGATCAAAACAGCAACTTCTTCTCAACAGGAAACCCAAACATGACGTCAGAGTGCATTCAGAGTTCAGGTAACCAATAACAAGCACATTTCTCCAAACCAATCGCCGCCTATGAACCTGTTTACTTCAAAAAAAAGAAGAAAAAAAAAACACCTCCAGGTTTGATGTTCACATGTCTCAGGATGCCGGCATCATGCTTACACTGACAGACCTAATGTGCTCAGTGAGCAAGCTGTCAGGTCACATCTGTGTCTTGGCTCGCGTCCACAAGTTAACATATTTCATATGCCCAGTGCTGAGGAAGCAGGACAGTGTGTAGCAGTAAAGATGATGCGCTTGTCAATAGTCATTAATGTCGAAGCCGCGGAGAACAGCGCAGGGCTGGAACACTGTTAGTCACGACGTACTCCCAGATATTAGCGTGATTGGTTTGAAGCCCTTTCTCCTCATCATCATGCAAAGGGCTGCATGGACCTCACCACTGATTGAGTTTGCTGTGACCAAATTTGTATTGGTTCACCTTTTTTTATACCCCTCTTACAGTCATTATGGAGGCAACATTATGGAAATGAAATAATCAAATCTGTCTTTAACAGGTTAAGGTGATAAAATATGCATTAGCCATACATTGGCATTCACATAGTGACACAGGATTAAACACAAAAGCTAGCAGAGTATTGTCTTTAGAACAAGCACCCGAAAGAAACTAGAAGGTCAATTATGGATTATAATTTACAATTATTGAGGTTATAGTATGAATCCCCACATGCCAAGACTGAGTACTTAGCGCTATTATAAGTTCTGTCTACTATCATAGTGAGAAAAGGGCCATAAATGTAATTTTAAAAAGTCATATAATAAAGAAAAGCTACGTAAAGAAACAGTCAAACATAAAATTGACTTTTGAGTAGATTTTTTTAGAGTGTTTAAGGTCTATCCTTACTTAAATGGAGATAAGATAATTCCTCTATTGTACAGCTTTTCTCGAGTTTCCAAATGTTATCGGACCGATTGGATCAAATTCTGACACTCAAAACAAGGATTAGGCTTCTTTTTTTTTTTTGTAGGAGGAAAACGGATTAAAAATTCTCATAAATGTATCATTGTTATCGTGGGAGATTGTATCACGACAATTTAGAGATCATTTGTATAAAAAAAAATCCCCACCAAACATCCCAAAAGCATAAAATCTCAGCTTCGCTCTCACATCACATCAACAGAGAGGAAAAAGCTGCCGTGGCTCTTACAGGACGAATCAATCTCTCACTTGTTCAGAGGACAACAGGAAGAGCTGCTGCACTCGGGGGGCATACGAGGAGGAGAAGAAAAGCATCACCGGCCTCTTCATTTCACACACACACACACACACACACACACGACCAATTACTGAAGCAATTCATCAGAGGAATCGTGGCCGAAGCCCGGTCTGTGGGCGTGGGAGCACATGCGAGACACAGATAGAGAGATAAATGGTCGCCGGCTCCATCTCCTGCCCATCTTTATGAGTCCATTTTCACAAAGAGAGTTTTAAAGCGTGAGCTTCCTGTGCAGGTCACGGCTGTGTTACATCTTTTAGAGCTCTCAAGCCCTCTACGGCCACGTGAAGTCATCGCAAAGTGCATGTTCAGATCTTAAGAAGTTATAAAACTTAAGGCTGTCGCTTTCAAGTATCAAGCCGAGCAAAGTACGTCTCATGGTTCTTAAGTCCAAATCTGATTTCCATTCTTTTTGTGGCTTAAGTTCAACTTAAGTCACAATATCAAGTCCTTAAATTAAGTGCAGAACAAGTCTGGAGTCATCATTTAGTTGACTAAAGTCTGAGTCAAAGCTGAAGTAGTCAAGGTTTAACTAATGTCTACCAAGAGTCAATTGCAACCCAAGACACAAGTCAAGACTTTAGCATGTGTCGTGTCAAGTCTTACATTAGTTCAGGTCAAGTCATTACGGTGACTCGTGTCTCACTGGAGTCCAGGTCTTTAGTCTCAGGACTCACAGCAATCAAGTCTAATTAATGTCAATACCTTTGTAACTCGAGCTTCGAGTGTTTAGAGAGTCAAGTCTCACAATGGTTCAAGTCTCATGTCCTCATTTTAGTCACTCAAGACTGATCTTCTATTCAATCTCTTGGGAGACGAGTCTTCGCAGTCAAAACACTCGCTCCGCAATCAAGTGCGGTCTCAAGTTGTTATTCTGATTAATTAAGTTCCACCTGAGTTCAAGTCTTTCTTTCAAGGGTGAATATTCACTATGGGGAGCATTGTGACTCATAACTGACAGCGCTAGCAGCGCTAACAGTGCAAACTATGGCGGAAGCGCTAACAGAGCTGTGTTTACCTAAAGGGGAACAGGAGGATGGGCGCTACTCTCACAGGAGTCCAAGTCCAAGTCAAGTCCTCGTCTTGTTGACCCAAGTCTCAAGACTTAAAACCTCAGTTTCATGACGTGAATTCCGACTCGAGTCTCAAATCTTTAGGGAGTCACGTCGTCGACGGGCGCCGGCGTGTTTTTACACGGCGAGAGTCGGTGCCAGGCTCGCCGTATCAAACCAGGCGTTCATTAAAACCGAGGCAAGGCCAGACGGTCTGAGAGATTGAAGCCGGGGGGATGGAATCAGCGGGAACAAAGAGCGAGGCCGGTAACAGAGCCCTGGGGAGGAAACCCGTGACAGACTTTGTTATATCACTGGGAAGACGACACCGCCGACTGAATACCAAGCACTTGGATGATTGAAGCCGCGCTGTCAGTGAATGCGTTTGATTAGCGTTGAAGTCAGACCTGACGGGCCGACTGCACGCGGTACAAACTTTATCTGGAGATGTCGCCCCGGGTTTCAATGATCACCGGTCTGTGGAATCCATTATTATTTAACAAAAGCCTTTTCTGTACATTTTAGGAAGGGTGAAAACAGAAATAGAAGATTGCGAAGAAAAAAAAGAGTCTGCACAGGTAAATTAAAGTGCCTCCTCACAAAGCACCTCGACGTGGACGAGCTCTTAGATGATGAACGCTGAATCCGATTAGATGGATTTATCCTATAAGTGGATGATATTTGTCTTTTTTTTCCCGGTGATACTCACTCACCTGGAGATCACCTGCAAACGCTCTGCACAAGCGTGTTGCTTCTCTAATGAGAGACAGCGTTCACGTCACGGTAGTAAAGGAGCAGCCATTGGGATTCAGCTCAGCCCTCGCCACTGTCTGAGTCGTAAATATCCTTCCCTCTGTCTCTCTCTCTCTCTCTCTCTCTCTCTCTTCTTCATGTCCTCGTGTGACCCCCCCCCCCCCCTCATGACTGACTGCTATGCTGCAAGCTTCTGGGTGAAGAGTAACGTGAGACTACAGCGTGTCACGTCCCCGCCATGCTTGTCACAACCGGTAACACAATCAAAAAAAGGAGCGTCGCTAACAAAATAGGTGAAAGGGGCTTAAGATGACAGGTCCATTCACCACACTTAGTGGACGCATAATGACACCCGCCGCCAGAGACGTTCGCTTTTTTGACGCAGCGGCGGAAACACAATCCAGACACGCACTAAAATGCTTGTTTTAATACATCCGAGGGTCACGTTAGAGCAAATCTATAAAGGATATACATATCTGATCAAACCGGAGATCTGACTGACACACATGCACGATGACATGAATACAGATTTGGATGAAAAAATATTATTTTTCGAGCGGCATTTGTTTCCGGCTGCTGTTTCCAAAAGGGGATATTTAATTTGCCTGCTTTCCTCTTTGTGAATCTGCACTAATGAAGTGAAAATGATGTAATGTGTGTGCACAAAGCATTGCTTTCTGTTCACTTAAAAAAGAGAACAGCAGGGGAGAAGGTCAGAAGGCGACATGAATAATGTAAAACAAATGATCTTTTACAAGACTTTTTTTTTGCAGCTTTGAGAAAAAGTGAATAATTAGAATACGGAGCTCAAAAATCTGTTTGCTAAAACGAACACAACCCTTTCTTTGCCCTTTTTCTCTTTCATATATAACACACCCAGAGGGGGTAAAAAAGCATTCGATCAAAGCCTCATCCTTGACTTCTGTCTCACAGCCAGATCTCTGGAGCGTTACATCTGACGGTGCGGCTGCAAACTGTCAGGCCGACCAACAGATTGATATGTAAAGTCTGCTCTCTCCACATCGATTATCGGACCAGCGCCGCTCGATGAGGCCACAGTATTGGATAACAAGCACATAATCCTCCCCGTAATGGCTGTCAAAGATCTAAATTTACACCAGGAAAAGAGGTTGGGAGACCTTTGATGAAGTATTTGACCTCACCCATCAAAGATTGTCGCGCTGCTGGATGGATACGCCGAGACGCTCCTTCCTCCTCCATCTTCAAAAGCATCATTTTTCCTTTCAGAAAGACTATTTTCAGAATGGATTTAAACTCAACTAATGTGGTTTTGACTACAGCTCCTGATTTAGCGTCCCAGAGGCTGAGACAAGCGGTTCACGGTGATAACTTTCATTGCTTGTGTGTTCTCCAGGCATGGATCCTTGGCAGGCTACAGGATGATAGACTTACTTTGCATATGTGCTGTCTTAACTCCCAGAAGTCGGGGGAGGCTGTTACCGCTCTCAAACGTGATCGCAGCGGTTCTAACGCGGGGCTTGATGTCGTAGAAAAAGCCCTGAGCCGCGGGGCCTCTCGTTTCCTTCATCTCCAATCTCTCTTTGCTCCCTACTCCTTTAATGTCATGTCAAGCTTTCATCCAAATAAGTATCCTCCTCTTCCTCTTCTCTCATCTTTACTTCACGCTCGGTCTTCGTGCTCGGAGTCCCTTAAACCAAAGGGGGCGTTGTAAAGCTGCCAGTCTTGAAGATGGCAATTATGGGACATATATATATATATATATATATATATATATATATATATATATATATATATATATATATATACATATATTTATATATGTATATATGAACCAACAAGAACACAAGAAATCTCAACCTTTATTATATCTCTGTGTGTCTCTATGTGCATTTGAAGCTGTACTGATCAATATGTTTATGTTAACAATAGATGAAATCAGTATTTATGATGTCAAAGAGGCTGCTCAATATCAGAATCACAATCAGCTTTATTAGCCGTGTGTGTACAGACATGGATTTTGACACCGGTTAGTTATACTTTGCTCTCTTTGTACCTATTTACATATTATATACAGATACACAAGAGAAATATAAAAAAAAGACATTAAAGACAACAGAGTAGAACACATAACTTATGCATCTGCATTAATATTTAACTAATGTTCACTGTACATATATTATTCAATATATCTATATGCTAAAACACTGCAGTAGAGTATACTAATTATATTATTATTTCCCTACTGCAGTGTTTTAGCATGTTTTCGCTAATTGTTTTGGTTAACGTCACAGTTTTGGTTCATTCTTACTGGCAGATATTTTCAGTAAAAAATGAAATCTGAAATCCCACTCAGTGCTTTTTGCACCAAACAGCCCACAAAATGAGGGGGAACATCAAGCAGCTCAACAGCCAGGTATTTCTGTGTTGTGTTGACGGAAACACAACTGCTAATGGATGCTAATGTTGCTCCGTGGCTGACAGGTTCACCATAACAACTTCATATGATAATAATAAATTAGCATTGTGTTTTTCTCTTTTTCGGCCGCCTCCAAGGGGATAAAAAAAAACCCCACACACACACGACAGAACATTACAATTGATTGATTGAAAATACACTTGTAATTTGTCCTGTATAAATACACTTAAAACTCAAGATATAGTGAGCAATTTTGACAGCGTTTAAGTCTCGATTCTGCAACTTCCTACAAAACAGTCATCATGCAAATGTCTGCTCACAAAAGAAAACCGCGAGCTGCTATTGTGACTGAAAAGGGACATTTCTATGATTGAGATATTGTTGAGACGTATGTAAGCTGTGCTCGAGCACTGGAAAGACCTCTGATTATAAAGATTAGCAGAACCACAGACGGTTGACGACACACAAGTCAAAGGAACATTCGGCATTGCAGAAAAGTGCGTCAATATAAGAAAGGGTTCACTTTCCACTGTTTGCCCCAGAAAAGCCTCTCTGACACCACATGGATAGGAATCTTATCTGAGGACACACCTGCCCGGCCGGCTGCATCTACCTGCTGCATTCAGAAAGCGGTTTGAGTTTCAGATTGAGACCGACCGGTCAAAAGAGTGAAAGTGGTTATTACTGTTGTAAGAATGCGACTGCTGCAGAGAAGATAAAAGGAAGAAGTGTAAAGGGATAAGAAGTGTAGAAAGTTTGACATTTTTGATTAAACGTACAGAGATCAACCATTTTTTTTTATTCATTTAAAGATTTTCTGTATTATTGTCCAATTTGAGGGGATTATTAAAAAAAAAAGAAGGTACAATGTATGATATCCAAACCGTCTACGATACGATATTATCGCGATACATTGAGTATCGCGATATAATGCGATTTATTTAAAAAATTTAGCCGCAAATTGTCCCCAAAGGAAAACTTTGCCAACAAAAAGTAAATTGATTTAATTATTCTCGGACCGAAACGTTTAGAATTGATTAAATAAAAGATCGATTCTTGGCTTGCAGCAGGTATCGATACAATATCGCCGCGCAAAATATTGCGATACTATGCTGTATCGATTTTTTTCCCCCCACCCTTAGTTAGGACTGTGTCACATTTCCCTGTAAAGCCGGTGACGTGTGAGTCCTCCACCTGACAGCCTGTCAGCAGCAGGTTGAACACCTGTCAGGCCTCACGTTCTGCCAGTCAAGGTGATGGCCGACCTGCTGGTGGCCGAAAATAGAGCGATTCAGTTAGAAGAGCTTTGTAAAAATGAGTCACATTGATTTATTGTTTGTATTTTTCAAAGTTTTAATTACTTATTTGTAAGATTTAACATCCGAGCGGGGGATTAGAAAGGAATATATTCAATCTGCAACAAACAGGAAATGTGTATGCAATCGTCCAACCATAGAAGAAGAGCCGCCTCCCGAAATAAAACCCTGCACATTTGCCTCATTTTGAGCAAATTACCTTCAAATTATGGTCAGACTTGTAAAATGCAGATGAAGAAATCCTCATCAAGAATAATCTGTCAAATAACGCTGCTAGTGTTTGCAACTTTCACTTCTAATGTATTCATCGGCTGTAGGTTTATGCCGTTTGATATTTTTGTCGAGATCTGGAGAACCGTTAGCAACATTCATTGGACGTCGCGGCCAATCGCCTCGCTGCTCGACCTGTTCTCCGCTCTGATTGGTGAGGCAGCAGGTATTTTTAGCTCCGGATCGTCAATAAAAGGCAGACACTTCTCCAGAGGTTTTCAAATTGAGACGAACAGACAAGCCAACGCTACAGCAGGAACAGCATGACACAGCACTGCAACGCCGAGGCTGCTGCGAGCCGCCGTCTGCCCTGCAGCCTCCCCGGCGCGCGTCACTGTTAACACAAGGCCTCCCTGACCTTTACCCTCCCGTACGAGAGCAGGTGAATCTTTCATTAACGCCGGCGATACTTTGTCGAGAACACACGCACGGGCTTCGACACACTGAGTTAAACCGCCGGGATCAGTGAGCGCGGCGGCGCTATTAGTGCACTGCAGCACGGCCGCTGCGACATTAAACTGCGAAGGAGCATTTGTCAAAGTGCCTCGAAGTCCCCGACGTGAAGCCGTTTCTGAGAAGGGGAGGAGAGTCGGTCGCCTCGGAAGAAAAACGATGACTCACACATCGATGAAGTTGAAACTGAACCACATCCAGACGAGCTTGGATACTTGCATATGTAAGAAGGCTGAAGTCAAGCTGCAGGTCTGAATGATTCATGTCACCTAACAAAGTATCGCGCAGGAACATGAAAAGCAGCTGTATTTGCCTCGAGGGTGAGAGATTACAAGATGTAGTGGCGTAAGATGACAAACCGAGAGGTTTGGAACCCGACTCTTCTAGGTTTTCACTCCACGCTAAAAAAAATAATAAGACGCCCCCGGGTTGCCACCAACAAAGAGGGCATAATATCACAAACAAGCTTAATCCCTTCAAATCGGCATAACAGATTTAACAGGGCGGGATTTTGGGTTTATTTCAACATACTGAGGGGTTGAAAAACAAACCCTGGGCGGTTGAGTCAGAGCAGTTGGACGTCTGATGGCACTCAAGTTATCATCATTATTATTATTAAAGATGCTGTGAAATGCAAGAGATGCAATAGAAGAGGGGGTCTCACCCTACGGCTCAGGACCCCCTGTGGGGTCATCTGATAATTTACGAGATTAAAAACGTATTGTTGTTTTAAATTGTGAAATACTGCATGTTTGACCTAATAGTGTAATATCTCAACTGCTGATGAGGACCACAGGACAACACATAGTGAGTTTTGAGATGATTTAGTTGAACATATTGATCCTAAGATTAAGAGTTAACTCGCTCAAATATAATCCTCTGTAGTTTGAGTCTCTAAAAGAAACAATGCAACAATACAACACAACTCTCTTGGTCGAAAACAACAGCACTTCGAGGAGTAACAACGCAAAAATGTTGGGGAATGATAACACGCTGAATGTCTTATACCTCCGAGACTCCAACGCAACAAAGGAAACCCCCCAAAAGGAAATAACTAAGCAAGAAGATTCTTTTGTTCCACAACAATATACATATTTCATGATGTCAGGGAGCAAAAATGCGACAGTCGGCAGAGGAATTCACCCGTTTCCTGTAAACATACGATCTGATAATCTGACTATTGTGAGAGTGTGAATCACGCAGGAGCTATGTGTCGGCGGCAGGACAGGAGGCGAAAGGCCTTTTGGTGCATTCAGGATCAGGAATGTCCATGAGGTAGACGCAGCAATACATATGTTTCCACACACCTCAGAAAGCCCTCACACACACACACACACACACACACACACATTCCTAACTGTACCCCTGGACGCAACCTCTTGTCTGGTGACAATGGCCGGAACGAAAATCACTGGAGAAGGATGTTTTTTTCCTCGGAGGGGAGGGCGGCTATTGTACCTCGTTTCCTTGAGCGGCGCGGCAGAGACCGCTGAGAGCCAGCTGGGACGAGCGACCGAGAGGAGCAACATCCGTAAAGAACGCTCCAAGGTCCAGAGATTTCCCGCCGGGCGATGACCACGTGTCCGGAGACGGGGAGAGGAGGGAGGGGAGGAGGGGGAGAGATGTTGTATTGTTCTCCTCTCTCCTCCTCTTCCTCCTCTGCTCCACCAGCCCCCCCCCCCCTCCACTATTAGTGAGACGGATTAACTCCAAGAGCTGCTAGTCCGGAGACTGTGTCTGGCTTGCTGTATGCGGGCACACACACACATATACACACACACGCACGTCGCATCAATTACGCCTTCTCCACGCGATTCAGGCTGACGGAGGAAGGCAGATGCACTCAGCAAAAACATGACAAGGACAATTGGCCTGAAAGTGGAGAATTTACTCATGGATGAGCCGCCCAGTTGCTCAATTCTGCAAACAGACTAAAGGCCTAATAAGCCAATTACACCAGGACTAAATTGCATGTCCACACACACACACACACACACACACACCCAAATCGAGCCCCGGGTCTCCCATCCGGACAGGGGTGACCTTTCTTCTGAAGCCACCGCGGGAGAACGCAACGATTAGAGAGAGAGGCGGCGGTCGGGTTGGGAGCTGGGAGTGTAAGTGACGGACGTTCACCTGGAGATGACAGGAGAGGTGACGGCGTGGGGACCCGACGGCGTCGACATTTTGAAGAGTGAGACCCTCCTTAGGCCCGTTCAGTGAGGAGGCGACATGTGGGATTGTATCACGGTGTTGCTCTCAGGAAAGAAACACATCACGACTGGGAGTAGAAATAACAGAATTGAATTGCAAGCGATTCGGGATGACATATCTCTGAAGGAACGAACAATTATTTATGAGCAATTAAGTGTTTCGCTGTCAAAGAAATGTGGAAATAAAGGCAAAGAAATATCTCTGACAGCACAAAAATGAAATCAATTTAACGTTTTAGCAATACAACCTGATTGTGACAACAAACTCACACACTCAGGATTCTTCTTCAACCGTGTTATTGTCAAAGCGATTAAAATATGACTGCGACCAACGATTATTGATTCATCCATCTAGTATTTGCACAATTATTGGATGATCTTTTCAGCAAATCGTGGGCAAATGGCGAGATCCCTACTTCTCAAAGCACAAAGAGGCGTCTTGTTGTTGATTGTTTGGTCCAAAAATCCAAAAAGACTCACTTTACAAAAGATATAAAAGCAGCAAATGTTCATATTTGAGGGTCTGGACATATTAAATGACTGACTAACAACCACGGGCAATATTTGGCAGCGCTGCTTGTTTTCTGTGTTATTAATCAGGTATAATGTTCCCACCTTCCCTCAGCATGCTATAAATACAAGCCAGCCACGCTGCTGGATGACTTCGAAATATTCATAATCAAATAGTTGTCTTGTTCTTTTTTCCTGACACAATAACTCAATCGATTCGGCGCTGAAGTCAAAGCGCTGCTCTGCATGTTTTGCTGTTGTGTGTTTCCACAAACACCTTTGAAAACAGTCCCACTTCCCAAAAGACGACGATTGTGCATCGTTGCCAGTGTCTCAAACCGTCGATATCTTGCCGCACACGAAAATAATCGGCCTGTGAAAACCGGGGACGGGCGGTTGATAATCGCTCCCCTGCTCGCAGCGTCACGCTGAACTCGCTGTGAGCCAAAAACAAACACACTATTCTGAATCCTCCTCCTGCGAAGCAGCCGCATTTAGAAAAACCTCTCTTTCACAACTCCGACCGCAGCGTGCGACCGAAACCCTAAGAGGATTCACACGTTTTGTGCACGCTCGGCGGTTAAGTGCGTCGAGCTTCGGTGCGTCTGATGCAAGAGGATCAGGAGGGATGAGGGGGCGGCTTGAGGACCTGCGTGTGGTAAATGGGAGTGTTGCGAGGCGGCCTTCAAAGTTTGACGAGTTGGCGTCCGCACGAGGAAGCTCCAGCGCGGACTTTCAAACGCGCAACATCCATCAAATATCTCTCGCAGATGCCTATCGGAGAAATAATGAAGCAATCAGTGCAACCACTCAGCACGCTAATTACCAGCGCCAGCCCGGACGCCCACCGGCAGCTTCTCAGAAACCGAGAGAGTGTGTGTGTCTCTGTGTGTGTGTGTGTGTGTGTGTGTGTGTGTTTTAAAAAAAAATGCTTTCCAATAGAAAAATGTCTCACCAACAGACGTTTAATTACCAGAGGATGAAGCGCTTTGGTTTGCCTGTGCCATCACTCATGGCTGAATTAATGAATAGGTAAACAAGCTGGACTCAGCGTGGTATGGATGAGATGGGTGACACACACACACACACACACACACACACACACATAGACAGTCAGCAGTGTTTAACATTATGGATGAAGTGATGGTGCAGTGCTGTGGTAGGGCGGAGATGGAGCAGTGGGTGATTTGTTTGCTTCACAAAGTCTATGATTGAGTGATAAAGCCCCATGTGATGCGCGCCCCTTTGTTCTCACATCAAACGGACAAAAATAATGAACAACACAAAGAGGATATTGCCGATATGTCATCGGGAAAGTTCATGTAGTTTCTTGGTCTCGGAGAGATTAAAGGATGGGTGACAAATGAGAGGAAAAACGATGTGCAGTCTAAAACCTAAACATATTAATTCAATATTAACGACAGGGAAAAGCAGCAAACTGGAACCATTAAATATTGGACATTTCTTCCTTTGTAGTTCTTTAAATACATCATATCACCGCTAGATTTTGTTTACTGATTTAACATTCGTGCACCAACTCTTTCTTTGCATTCTGGCTGGTTGAGACCACGACGGCGCAGAGGAGCAGAGCTGGAAAGAGACAAAACCGCGAGAAAAAAATGAATGTCAATGGCCTTGCGGTGGCCTGTTCACGGCCATCGTAGTTAAATGTCAAATGTTTGGCCCCGCGGGGAGACGGGGACGGCCTGAAGAGCATGTGCAGGTGCCGCTGCCTCCATCACCCCGCTGCCCCCATCACCCCGCTGCCTCCATCAGCTCGCTGCCTCTCTCTTCTGTGTGATGTTGGGCGTGGGACAATACGTCAGGGATGAGCAGCGGGATCTATTATTGGTGGAAGAATGGAGCGAATCCCCGGGGGGGGGGGGGGGGGAGCAGAGCTGAGGGCCAAAACCTCTCTGACATTATTTTAAGCGCTGCTGTGGGGACAGTTTCTGCACAAGATGACTTCTGTACTGCATCACGCAACTTAAAGGATCATCTGCATGTCTTATTTACTACGGATTACAGCCAACCACTTTGCAAAGAATGGAACAATATTGTGTTAAAATGTTGCACACACTGGTTGCACACTTGTTAGATTCACATCACGGGCTGCAATCCATCACAATGAACATCAAGTCTTCATTCATTTGGATATTTCATCATCGTGGTCAGGAGGCCTGGGGCAAAAACATGGACCAGTATTTCTTTCTCCCACTCTGAGTAAAATTGGTACGAATTAAACGCACATTTACTTTGTGAAATACACCATGCAAGGACAATTTATAATGATATTATAAAACTGGCTGTTTAACTTCATTTAAAAGTCAGGGTGCCAGATTAGTTAATGAAAGTGCTTCAGTCATCCAAACTGTATTAAAAAACATATTTTCACTCATGAAAGGATCCCAAACTAAATGCCACATAGTGAACCTGGTGACTTCGGTATGCAGACATAATGTTCACTGTCATGTATTACAAAGTAGAAAAAAACCCAACAACTGCTAATTGATGCATATGATGTATATGCTACGTTTGAAAATGCTCTGCAAAATGTGAAATGTTAAAGTTCTAATTTTAATGAAGCCAAACCCCATTTATTTTACCTTTAATGGGCAGCACTTCATCCATCGATAACCATTCAGTGTCATTGAATTCTTCATGCTAAGCTACGCTAACATCCTCCTGCTTGCTCAGCGAGCAAGTGACCAAGAGATTGGTATTGATCGTCTGACTCTCGGCAAGAAAGCAACCGAGCCTGATCCCGAAACGCCGAACCATTTCTTCAAGGATCATACGGTCGCATGTTCAAACCACACTGCTGGTTTGCTCCTCTGAGCCGAAACACGAAAGATGTGGAATAAATCCTGACAGCGTTGCGAGGGAGAGAGAAATCATTGCAGTGACTACAGCGTGTTTGACATGTCATATATATACGCGGACGTCTGTACTGCATCACGCAACTTCAAGGGGGCTGCAGTCCTCTTGCAGCACAAACAGCCTGCGACAGTGTCCCAAATATTTGCAGCTTCTGACGAACCCCCCCGAAAAAAAAAACGTCAAGTCATCTCTTCTCGCCCCCAAAGGACAGAGTCCTCTTCAGGGAGCGCTGACAAGGGGGGAGTCAGTCCAGCAGCCGCTTGGATTGGCTTATGCGGCCTGGCGTTCCCAGTGCATATTGGGTAATCTGGGTGCACACATGGACCTTGTGGTGTCAATGGATCAGCAACACAACCACGTGCAGGTACAACTGTGAAAGTTAGCAGCGATAAAGACCGTGAAGGACACGTTTCCAGGTTTTTTATTTTAAAAGCCATACGTCTGCCCAGTGGCGTCCACTCCGATTTTGTTGTTGCCACGTTGCTTCTTTCTGCTGCCAATGCCGTTCTCACTCCGGCATCAAAGTCCTCGCCACACGCTAATGGCACTGTCTCCATGGTGACACAAAAAAAACCCCACAATCCCAACCACCACTACCAGCAACACAAACACAAACACACAAACTTACTCTGCAAAAAATCCAACTGTGACGCAATTTCTTTTTTTTCCTTTCTCTAAATTTCAACGCCACTCCGTGTATGGAAATTAATTTTACGGGACCGACGCCTTTCTCTCTCCATCTTATTCAGTATTAATGCCGTCTCAGATTACGAGACAGCTTCCCAGCCCCCCCTGGGGCCACGGATCTCTCAGACGGCAGAGCGAGACGGAGAAGGAGGAAGAGAACGGGAGCAAAAGCACATAAACTGCTCTCTAATTGGGGGTGACAAGCGTCGATAGTTTCATATTTGAGGAGTTCTCCCAGAGGTGGTTAATGCAATGATTACAATGAAATGTCAGCTCCCATGAGACATTCGGCGAAGGACGACGTCAGATACGTACTGTATCGGCGTTCTTGGCTCGCACTTGTACCTACACCAAGAGATTCTCAGTAAACAACCTTTTAAAAAGAGCAATTTGGCACTTTATATATCGCAGCCTGACTAATCTTTCTTCTTCCATTTCGTTTTTTTTACCTCGCGTGACCCGGACGAGGATTGGCCTTCTGCCTTGCCGAGCGCCGTACATGAGTCACATCAGCCCCGCTGCTCTTCAGCCCATCAATCAGGCTCTCCAGCAGCCATGAAATGAGCCATATGCGGCATGGGCACACGGAGAAAACAATGGTTTGATACTCTCAAAAAAGCTCCAGATTTCCTTTCCTGGCTTTCAGACTGGACTCAATCTGGACTCAAATTGCGTGAAAACGAGTCGTACATGACCATGTCCACGCTATACGTTCACACACACCGAGCGTCCACACTAAGACGGCGTTTTAAAGCGCCGAAAGAGGATGAGTTACAACCCTTTATCGTGCAAGTAACCATATATGATCATTTCCCTCACAAAGTATTTCAATGAGTGCCCGATAAAGGGCTGCAAAGTGCTCCAGAGGACGGATAAATAAAAAAAAAATCTGCAGGATTATCTCCGCCACAAAGGAACCGAGAGGAAACGCTGCTTTGATTTAGGTGGCAGGGTAAAGTAGCAATGACCGAGCGTTTAAGACGAGATAGGGAAGTCCCCTCTCCCCGTAACCTCGGTCCTCCACCACAATTAGCTGCTGACAGTGATATAGAGCGCAATAATAAGATCTACCATCGGGGAGGGGGTCTCCCTGGTCTGCAGCATATGGTGCCACTTTAATCTGCAGCCTCCATCAGAGGAGTCTGGACAGTCGACGAGGTTTGATTTCAACTGACTGCAACTCAGAAGCCCGGCGGCTGGATGCATGCAAAGGACCGTCAATACAATCTGCTGTCACCCAAAAGTAGAACTGTTCACAAATTATTAAAAAAATTGCGTTTTTGCTGTTGCGAGAAGTCCAGCGCTGAAAAAAGCAAATATCCAGATTGAAGGAGTTGCAAGGGAAACCAGAGACTAACGGTTTTAGCTTCTTTTTTTTTCACAAATAAGCACTTTTCTTGGGTGATTTGCTTCCTCGCGGGCCGGGGTCACAAGTTCACAACCCGCCTTCCATTAGAGGCTCTGAGTAATCCTCGTAGGTGAGCCCAACCGCAGACCCCGTAATCATCGGCTGGTATTGTCCCCCTCCATCACATGACCCCCAGGCTGGGTTTGCAGGGGTGACGTGTCACCCCTCCCACAAGGCCTTCCCATAATCCTATTAGACCCGGTCATCTGAGTTGCATTAAAAAAATGTGACAATTGATCCTAAAACACAAACCCTCAGAGTCCCGAGGTGCCTACAAAGGAGTTCCTGTGTTTCGCTTTTCACATGTCGGTATTAAACATGCCTCACGTCACAACATATGACACACATTTATCCTTTTTCAGGATCTTTTTGACAGGGCAGCTGGATTAAAGGGGGTCTCAGATGTTAACAACACAAACATTCGCTAACACAAACGAGAAAGGAAAGAGTTGTGTGATTAGTGACCGTTAAGCTTAAAGATCTTTGCTTTTGAAAAAAAACTGAAAATAGCTGGAAATAGTTTCATCGACTAAAGGGATGAAGCCTAAAGTCCAGCCTCATGACCGCCTTATACAACAAGGCACAGGAGATTTCAAACAGAAGCATTTGCACTTTAAGGCCTTTGATATAAGAAATCCCTTGAAATATATCCAACTATTTAGGTCGATTTAATGCCTCATCATAAAATAATGCGGCAACAGACGACAAATCTAGCTTGCTTTGCTTTTACTCATTTAATATCTAAATTACTTATTTTGAGTGAGAATTATGTTCCAACACTGAGGGATCATCGTGTAGGTTAAATATTTCAGATTATAATATTTCAGAACAAATCTTTACCATAAAGGTGCGTAGTCAAACAAGACTAGTCTCCAGCCATGCTAGCAGCTCTGTGAGGCTGCACTTAGCTAAACGCTAACGTCATTGTGCTTAGATTAGTTTGTTAGCGTGCTATTATTTACTGATTTACTCTGGGCAACATGAAAGTATGTTCCAAATGTCGATAGCTTTTGGGATTTTCCGGTCTGGACTAAAGCGTTGGACCGGCTGACGAAGCACGGCAGCTAGCATAGCTGCTAGCATGGCTGCCACTCACACTTCTCCTGTGATTAATCCTCAACACACAAAGCCATCGCGCAATGTTCACTGTATTTGTTGCATCACACCTGCTTGGTTCACAAAGCCAATCCAATGGATAACAACAAACGTATACTAAAAGCTCCGTTATTTTGCTTAAGCCTGAACTCAAAAATCCTTTTTTCCCCCAGTTAAAGCTAAAAAAACAAGCCTCTGTGTGTCAACTTGGGGTCCGCTGCACCTGATCCTCAGCCTGCTTTCCTAGCCCTATCAAATGCTGCCCAAAATCTCTAAAGCAACACTCTCGAATCGCCTTACATAACACATTATCAGGGTCTACTTCCTGGGGAGAGAGGGGGCTATTTGGGCCATTTCGCCCCTTGGGTCCCTCTCGGCACAGAGGGTGACCATCAGTGGGTGGAGGTGCAGATTGGAGTGGCATGGCTGCAGCTGAGGAATGTGAGGAATTCCCCTTGTAAACACCTCACGCTCCGACGGTCGCCAAACTCTTATCCACCCTTCAGCCCGTCGCCCCCTTTCATCAGCATAATGGTTTCGTTATTCATTGCCGTCTATCGGCTGCACCTGTGCTCGGTCGGGGGCAGGTGGGGTTGTTTACCTGAAGCACCGATACCGCCCCCAATGGTCAACAGAGCCGGCGCTGACACCACTGATACGGGATGAGGGCTTTCAAAAAGTTCAGAGGTTGCTTTTGGCTTTTTGAAGCCGCCTGGTCCTATGGGAACCCTCTTTAGCTGATAGGATTATAAGTACTACGTGGGAAATGTATTTTTTCCTCATGCTTTTTCAGAGCGGCGCCTACCCCCTCAGTGTTTCCTGTATTTAAGTCATTTTGAAACCAGCGGAGGGCCTCCGTTAATACCGCGTGGCGTTCACAAAGCACAGGAAAAAGAAATGGCGGAGGCACCGGCTGGCTTTTTCCTCCCATTGCTTTCGGCGAAATCCTGTTTTGTCAGGCCGGACGAAGGTGCAAAGTCCATCGCACATACTGTGCGGCATGAAGGGGCCCACGGGGGCCTGCATTCCACCTCATGGTGTACCACTCTCCACCAGCCATCAGTGGTGCTTACTTCAAAAGCATGAAACCCATGCAGCCCTGCCACGCTCACATTCCCCAACAGTTTCCCATCGGCTCGGACTTTCTGCTGCAAGAGTCAGAAACCAGATTTTCCTTTTTCCTGGGACTTCCCCTCGATACGTTTGTTCAAGGGAGGTCCGCTGACGTGGACGTGAAAGCTGATAGTTTCCGTGTTAATGTAAACTTTTCCTGACTTGGCCGATAAGAGAGCAGCTGTTCAGCCATTGAACTAAAAAAAAAAAAAAAGATTCCTAATGTTGACAGAATCACACCAAATAGGAAGGTGTTGAAATGACTGACGCACACTTTGTGAGATCATACGGGACAACATCAGAAAGAATTGGCAGGATTTGTTGGCGATATTGCCAAAACCGCCTCAGTGCAATTTTCCTCTGTATTAATTGCTTAGTATTATCAAATATAAGGAAATACTGAAAAACACCAGCACATAATCCCAGAGGCCAAGTTGACGTTACCTTGTTTTGTGCATTCTTGAGGTTCACGTTTGTTGGTTTTGTGTACATCTCAATACATACTGAATTCTAACAGATTATATTAGACATCAGCATGTTTTCCTTTCAAGCTGACATCAGCATTTAGCTCAGCCTCAAAGAGTCACTGTAGTGCGACTGTAGACTCTAAGTCCTCTTGCTTCAGAAAGATTTTTAACAAAACAGTTAGCGATTCATTTTCTGACAATCAACTAATTGACTAGTTTCAGGTTTGGGACTGTTTAGTGTCGATACGAATAAGGGCCAGTTTGTAGGTCAGTGTGAAAATAATATTTACAAGTATGTTTCAATTGGTATAGAATAACCTGAAAATGAGATTTGCTGTGTTTTCGTTCGCCTAGAATAATCTCTTAATCAATCCTCTCCTATATGTTTGGCACGAAGCAGAAGTTTCAGTTGGTTGCATTCTGCATCTCCACCACTAGATGTCGCTACAAAGCAGCACACTGGACCGTTAAACCAATTTAATCGGTGTAAAGTCGCTGAAAAACAAAAGGATTTCAGCCAAGCGAACGTTTTTTTTCCATCACGCACTTTCGGATCAACTGCAATCTAAAACCCAAATCATCTATTTGTGTATCTGGTTACAGTCAATAGATGTCGCCAGAGTTTGCCGCCCAGCACGCCATCTCTCCAGATGCACGAGGAATAAATGTCCTCATTACTGTTAAGTGCTTCGCTCATATGTTCCTTAATACTCATTCGTGGTATCACAGCATGTCGGCTCGCCCCGAGGAAGCTGTCAGCTACAGATGTCAACACCCCCGCTGACCCCTCTCCCTCCCCCCCTACCTCTGCACACACATGGCACTGGAGGATTGTCCCCCCAGAACAAAGGGATGGGGGGGTTTCTGTGGAGGACGGGCCACCAAACATTCCTGGCACAATGGAGAGAGTGGCCGGCAGGTTCAATTAGTGCACACTTTACTTTATACTCCGTACGCTCCCAGTGTGCCTGCAAACAAAAGCTGGAGCTCCACACTCCAGCGGGGTATTTGGCGACGCCGGTTTGTTCACGGTGGTCGTACATTTTAAGAGAGTTCCTCCTATTATCTGCTTTGTTGCTGCCATGTTGCCTGAGAAATAAACCACTTGAAGGGCACTTAATGCAGAGATCCTCAAGCTGCAAGACGGATTGGCCTAAAAAGAAACTTTTAGCTCCTGGTTTTTGGAAGTAAACACGCCTACCAGTGTCGTCAATAAACTGGGATCACAGCCAGCCACTGCTAGGAATCTTTACCACCAATCCTTCTATGAATGTGATGCCACCCAAAGTCTAATGAAACGCTTTAATTGAACATAATAATCTATTGTTTTTAGGATTGCCAAGAGAGTAAAACATAAATCCATAAACAAACAATGTATTCATTCATTTCTTTCCAGGGAAATTAGGATTTTCCAGGAATCTTCCAGCCCACTGACCAGCAACTTCTCCACCACGCAGTGCATTCAATGATGCTCTGAACTCACAGGACACCATATACTGTTACAGTCACAGCTGGATGCAGCACTGCCAGTGATGAGATGCTCGTCTCTGAGACTGTCACTGGAAACCTTCAAGCGGGATTGGCAACAAATCGGTTGCTCAACATGATCAACACGCAGACGGCAGCCAGTAAAACACAGTACAGGTACGCTGCACAGCAGAGAGGAGAAGAGCTGTCTGAGCCCAAACACACCGATGCACTCACCTATGATACACAAGGTGCGCCGTTACGTCGGGTACTTGGCGTATCCGAAAGAAATGAAGCCCTCCCCCCCGCCTCCCTCCAAAAAAAGCCGCCGCGTCACTCTTCACAGCATCCAGGCGCACATGTTGCCAGTCCCCCGCCGAGAAATGTCACAATAAAAAAAAAGGGGAGGTAGGCAGGAGGGGGACAAGAAGCACCAGTGACCGTGTGTCCCCCCACACACACACGCACATGCACACACACACACACACATACACACACACGCACACGCACACACACACACACACACAGCGCGTCCGGCCGGCCGCTGGATGAGACGTGGAAGGCGCGCCACCCTATTTATTGCGTTGCCGGACCTCTGCGCCCACCTTCTCTCCTCACTCCAGCCTTGACGTGGAATGAAATGTACTGGGAGAGAGGGAGGGAGACAGGGAGGAGGGAGGGAGACACGAAAACTAAGTCTCCGCCTTCGGGGCAGCGTGATTCCGCCGCTGATGGAGCTGTGGGATCCGCGATCGCTCGCGAATGCGTGGTGCGCAATTAAAGAGGCGCGCAGGACGCCGGTGCCACCCACTAAAGGAGGGTTTTTTCTTTTTTTCGTGGCGAGTGTACGGACGGGGAATTTTAATGAGGGCTGCTGCAGAGTTTTTCCCTCCCCCCTGGTAGGAGTGGGTCGTGCTCTCCCCCCCCCCCCCCCCCGTGCAGACATCCAACTGTCCCGACCGAAAGAGAAATAAAAAGCTTAAAGTTACCTTTCGGGAGAGGAATGGCGGAGTGAAAAGCGTCAGGGAAACGCAACTGTTGGCGACCAGCCAGTCAGCAAAGTGGGGGATTAGCCCGCGGGACACCTGTTGACTGGAAACAAGTTGTCCTGACTCAGATCAACTGTGCTGTGAAACCTGTGTGCTGGGTTTTTTTTGTTTGTGTCACTTCATCCCCACAAAGCTTGCCGGGTTGTCTCTCGTGGTGCACTGCTGCAGAAACACTAACAGCTTCCTTTAAAGCTGCAGGGTGTGTGATGGACATGTGTCCATCTGTGTCTGCTTCAATGATTCATTGGCAGCCATTTATGTCATTAACTAAATACGACAATTTTCTACGGCTTGTTTTGTTTTCTTTAAAAAGAAATGAATACACAATTTGCTCCAGAATCTATAACAAGTAAACTTGGTTGATGATCGAAGACATTGTACCATTACAGGGCAAGTTCATTCAGGCTCCACATAGATATCATTGTCAGTCATATATGTGTGAGGGTACGAGGAACAAAATAGGATGGTGACAATTTATTGCTTACATTAGTGTTAATTAAAGATAATTTTTTTTGCAGAAAATGTCTGACAGGCTCCATGTGGGCTTCTCCTTTCCCCAGATAGTTTTAATCTTTTCTAATCTGACGACTCAATATATTTTTTTTAAAAACCTTTTAGTTTGAGTTATACTAAAATAGATTCACGTTATATCATGTTAAAAGACTTCTGGTTAAGTGTAGCGTGCTACAGCGCAGTGGTTCTCAACCTGGGGGGTCAGTTGAGGACCCATTGAGGAGGGGTTGCATGACATATCCAACGGGTCGCCGGATAGTTCCACCTTTTCAGGTCTTTAAAGGCAAATATGTGAAAACCACGAGTGGAACAGCTCACAATTTATTACTTCATGACCAGGTGTCACAAAGCAACTGCTTCACTCTAAATGGACCAGAAGTCAAAAAGGTTTGGGACCTCTGTTATAAATGCATAAGAGAGAATACTGTTGCGAGGTGGTAAAGGAGAGAATTTGCTCAACCTTTTTTGTCCAAACTCGTTCCTTCGTTGGAGGCTCTGAGCAGCCTGAGTCATGCTCCTCTAATCCCTCACCTCTCGAACAGCAGCTCAAAGCTGCGTCTGTGTGGAGGCCGTCAGCTGGTCAGTCTATTATGAGGTTAAACCACTTATCCGGTCCATATGGGAGGCGACAGGGGCATCTAACCTCGGCCGGCACGCGGGCATGAGGCGGCACAACGCGCGACCAAAAGGCCCGGATCAACAACGGGTAAACAAAATCTGGTGTTTACCGCGTGGGCAGATCAACAGCAGATACAAGTGGGCCGAGGTCACATGGGCGAGGAAGAGTACGGGCGATTGATTGAGGTTATTTATCGCCTTTGACTTCTTATTACGACGTGAACATACATACACAAAGTTTGCTGATGAATAGTATAACAGATTTTAATGGAGGAGGAAACACAAATATAAGTCAACAGAAAAATAAATAGTTATTCATGTGTAATAATCATTTTTTAAAGGGATAAAACGGCACAATAGAAACTTGCCTTCTCATTGTGTTGCTGTGAAATCACTTGTAACCGAGTCACACCGTGAAGATGTGCTGCCCTTCACAGGCCGGGGAATATCATTGCACCCAATTACAAAACGTGACTCAACACTTTTTTTTCCCAGAGCTTCATTAAGTCATCCATCATGGCGACAGTCTCACAGCTCACTGCACAGACTGCAATGCACTTGGATTAAGAAGCCAAAACAAATGCTACTTTTTAGCACAGGAGATACAAAGACAAAGTCATATTTACAATTATCATTTTAAAGACAATATTTAGGAGCTTGACATTTCAGTTCAGACGCGTCTTTTTCAGGCTGGAGTTGTCCGCTGCTACTTTGCGTTTGCGTGATGGCGTGCCTGAAGCGTCTCCAGAGGCAGCTTCAGTGAGTTGGTACAGCGCGACGGGCGGGGTCGGCTCCTGTTTGGGTGCAATAAAGCACACGGTTAACATCTAATCTACTTAGCGCTTATGAAGTGACCTCACTTCTTCAAAATAAAAGCATTTAAAAAGCACAAGACATGTTTAACAGCCCGTTAGTGTCAGCATTTATGAATAAAACATTCACTTTTTAGTATAAAGTATCTAAGAGGGTTCATACACATTTCGACCCAATGGACTTTCATGACTAAACATTTTGTGAAATCTCGGTATAAACATGAAAAAATGAGAAAATGTAGTTTTTAAACTATCAATGAGAATCCCAAAGCATTCAGGAGACCTTAAATGACACAAATGAATGAGAGACAGTAGTTTAATTAAAAGAATAAACATTTATAGTTGCCTGTATGTATGCCTGCTTATATCTTGAGCATCTTTCTTTTAAAAGCATATTAATTATTTCAAACTCAGCGTAAATAATTGACATGAATATAACACATGTCCATGACTTTAAGGACTTTTCCAGGCCTGTTAATAACATTTTTAAAAATGACATGACTTTTCCAGGTTTTCCATGACCGTATGAACCCTGCTGGGGTTTTGTTTAATCTCAATAACATGAAGCCAATGCAGTGCTGATTCATTTACAAAAAAGCTCCTCTAACCTGCATGAGGTAGTCTGCGATGTACTCCGGCTTCAAGCAATGGACTCCGTGGGAGGAGACCTCCGACACGTCGACTCTGAAGTCTCCGGGCTTCAGCCGGACGAAGTCTGCAAACAGGTGAGTGGCCTCCTTGTACAAGGACGGGGAGGGACTCGGCAGGACCTGCAGAGAGAGAGAGAGGACCTGAAGGTGAGAACTACGCCGCCGCTACGTTCACAGACAAACCCGTGTCAACTTCTTTGTGAATATTTAGCGCAGAATTGCCGACGTGGGACGTCTGATTAAATCGTTTGCCTTTTCTCTGCGCGTTCTTTTGTCAGCACTTTGCTCTCGCGTGATTGCTCTCTACGGTCGGAAGTGTTTTAATACTTGCTCTCTCAGTGTTTTATAGCGGAGATGAGTCACCTCGTCTGAAACAAAGACCAGTAAATGTCACTTTAAAGGATCCTGATAGCTGTTTTAAGAGCCATCTCCCAACTGAACTGATCACGAGGGGAGATGTGTCGACATCTGGGTGGTTGATTCAGATTATAACACATTATGAGTACACCTGTAATGCATTAAACGCTTTGCCGTTAGCCTGATTTGAAAACTGCAATAGCGACGAGTCAATGATGTTGGACTCAAACACAACAAATGAACAAAGCAGCAACCTTCGCCCTGCCAGACTGCAGTAACCTCCTGAAGCCCGATTCCCGGCTCTGGTCGATGTTCAGCATGACCGTCCATCCACTGAACGCTCCCTAAACAAACATATACACACATTTAATAATGCAGAGGATACTTTAACAGTCCAGCAGGAGACAATACAACACAAACGACAGGGATGAGGACCGTCGTGTTAACTGTACCCCTCGTTCAGAGCGTCCCTGCAGGGTTTTTCTCCAGCGCATGGCAGCTAACGCCAGCCTCCTCTGCTGGGAGGTAATGGAGGGCAACGCGTCCAGAATGGAGCTGCTGCCCCACTCGTACTCGTCCTCCTGGAACAGACGCAGAACATAACAATGCTGTCAGAGTCGGGTGAATGAAACCACTGCAGATGAGAGAGCGATAATCAACGTCTGCTGAAGAAAAAACATAAATCTTCAGGTCCTGACCGGGATGAAGCGATCCACAGAGCGGCAGGCCTCCAGGTACGAGCGGTGCAGGATCCATTTGCCCGCCGCCATGGCTGCCAGGTACTTCTCGTTGCGCAGAGGAGCCCCGACGATGATGTGGGAGCAGCTGGGGTCGAACGACTGCTTGTCCAGGACGACACCGCCTGAAAGAGCAAACAGAAATAGAGGAAGAACTGTAGATGAGATATTCTGCATGTAATCTGTAAAGTCATAGTTACAGACCTGATATGGAAGATTGAAAAGAGTTTTCTATAAGTATGAACAGCTGCTGAAGTGAAACCTTTAGAGGCAGAATTTATCACACTTTAAGAAATAATTAAGGAAAAAGTAGTTTTTTTCGCATTCCTATGAATACTCTTGATGAATTTAAGTAAATGTGGGAAACTTTAACAACATCAAAACATCCGTTTACAAACTCTCACACAACTCCTGCAGTGTAATAAGTCTCATGGATCCAGCGTTATGCTCCTTACTCCCTAAACACATGCATCTTCACTAAAACCATAATATTATGCATAAACAGTCGCATTCTTGCGCTACTTGTCGATGCAATCCTGAATTGTTGTGTCACTTTGTGAGTGAAGTATTCCTTCAATGGCTCCTTTTGTAGATGCTGCATCTTGGTTGAATCTACTTTCTAAGTTTTAATAATGATTAAATGTATGATGAGCAGTGGTTCATTTGAGAATACTGAGCTCACAACAGGAAACCTCTGCAGGATATAAAACGTTCCCAGAAGCCAGAGGCAGTTCCTCCTTTGTTAGTCAGCAGCGATCAGCTCCTCTGCATTACTTTAGCAGGATGAAACACTGTTAGAGCTCTAATTAGGTGGAAGACTCACCAAGCTCCTCTATGAGGTGACTGTAATCAATGCGCTCTTGTGGGCTGAGGGAGGACAGCTGGAATCTGGGTGGCTGCTTCTCTTCCTCCGGCTCCTCCTGAGACAAAGAAAGAACCGTTTAGCACCAGTAGCTTGTTTTAAAGAGGCCGTACTTCAGTTATATTAATGCATCAACGTCTTATTGTCAACGTAAACAGGAGTCGTCACCTGTGGCTCCGGTGCAACCGGGGGCTTGGCCAGAGGGAAGGCGATGCTCGGGGCTTTGGGAGTGAGGATGTCACTGTCTCGCTCCTCTGTTGGAGCTGCTGTGACTCTCTGGCTCATGTGCTGGTCGATGACGTCACAAGCAGCTGTGAGAGGACAAAGTGATGACGGTGAAGGTTCAAACTGAACGTACGGTACGTCAGAAGCCGTGTCGTTCCATTGTGTACGTTTATGGTGAAATTATTCATTGCCGAGGCAGGTAAATAAACAAACCTATCTGACTTACTTGACACTTATGTGGTAGTCACTAATCTCAGCCTGAGAACATGTTTATAGCGTTTTACTTTGCTATAATTCTCTTACCCATCTCCACCAGCTCAGAGTCCGTCAAGGAGTCCCTGAACTGGGGGCCGTTTTCTGCGCTGGGGGGTGGAGCAGGAGGAGCGAGGGGCTCAGAGTATTGGGACGGACTTCCGGGCCACTGTAAGTTATCAGCCAGCTTGGCTCTCTCCTCTCTGGCTGTCGGGTCGTCCCAAACTATCTGCTCACTCTGAGACGGCTCTGTGTTGATGTCCAGAGCGGCTTCTCTGGGGACCCTGAAACCAGGACAGAACGGGGTGGACGAGGTGGAGGTGGATGTTTAGGTTTCATAGCACAACAATAGTCCTAAAAATGATGCACATGATATGAGTTTTAACATAAACTGTCTTCTCAATGCATTGCTTCCTTACCTCAGAGCTTCCAGAGTACGTCTGCTCCCGCAGCGTCCGATCCGGCTCCCGTCAGGAGTGTGTGGGCCCGAGTCGGCTCCTCCGGATCCCATCCTGCTGAGTCGGACCGAGGTACGCCTCCCCGTCGTCAGCTTGGTGGCGGACATGATCTCCTGGAGCTGCCGTTGCAGGTTCTCTCTCATTTCTAGAGTCTCTGAAACCTCTGGACGCGAGAGAAAGATCAACTACATAAGTCTGCACGTTCTTCAAAACGTTCAGAAGCTTTGTGGAAATAAATGACAGCTGGAAAAAGACACCCACCGCTTCTATCTGCAGCGTCACCCGCGTCCTCTTTATCGACGCTTCCATCGCTCACACGGCGTGATGTTGATGCATCTTCTGGGGCAACGTGTCCACACTGAAGGACAATTTCATGAGACACTCCATTAATGACGTATTTCTTCATTAGATGTAAGTAAGAACATCCTCTTTTAGACCCACCTTCTCGTCCTTTCCCTCCGTGACGTCTCTGAGTTGGGTCCGTGTAAAAGGAGGAGACCTCTGGGAGCTGTTGGGCACCTGGCTGAGGGTCAGGCTCATCTTGGGGTTGTAGGTGAAAGGGTACAGAGACTCGGGGACATGCTTCTGCTCCTCGGCACACTGCTCACAACGACACAACACACATGGGGAAAACAGAAGCTCATCAGACACAACAATTGATTTCATGAAACAAAGAGGAGGAGAAACGTCGCTGAAACTCTCATTTGTCTGCAAAATAAGTTTATCAAAGCAGTTTTTATTTAATATTCCACACACATATTTTCATTATATGTGTATATTTTGCATACACACAACTGAGATAAATAAATGTGACGAATTATTGAAAATACCTGTAACAATTATTGTATATTTTATGTCTTGATTGTATTTCCTTATTTATTTTCTTATTATTTTACAGATTTTACAGATTTATCCTTTTCTAAGGCATTCCCATGATTAAATACTCTTGACCTTTATTTTGGTAAATGGTTGTAGAGAACACATGAATATCTTTTAACTGAATAACAAACTAAATCAAAGTATTACAGTACGTCTTTGAATTATTTTAGCTGTTCTCTACTTTCTATAATTATCATATATTATGAATATTTTGTTTATTAGAACGTTCGGTTAATCAAAACAAACATTAATAAAAAATGACCGTGGGCTCTGGAAAACTAACGGGCATTTTCACAATCTTCTTCTTTCTCGACTAAAGTATGAATCAATTAATCATGAATCATGATTAATTCCAGTCCTGATTAATTTTAAAAGTGCCAAACTACGAACTGTCGGACAGGTTTGTAAATATCTTCCTGCCCCGTGCAGTTGAGAGTAAAGAACAAGTTGAGTCGTGAAGTAAAGCACTTGGTGTATATTTCTATTTGCTACTGGGGAACGTACCGCCTGCAGCCAGTACTGGGACACCACATGCAGCCCTCGCTCCTTTACGCCTCTGTATTCCCGGGTGTTGTCCCCCACTCGGCCCTGGTAGATGTAGTGCGTCACAGTGTCGTCACAAGCCCACCTAAAGACACGATGAGGAAGAAACGTTTGGACAAACTGCATCCATATTTACTCAAACTGTGTTTATGACCGCATCCATATTGCTTTATTATGAAAAAATGTTAACTAATCCTTCATGGAAGTTTGCAAAAATGTGTTGAATACCTGAAGTCAGCGCCCAGCGAGGCAGCGACAGCATTGAGTTCACTCTGCATTTTGCTCAGCTTCTTTCCCACACAGATCACGACTCCAGTCAGAGGGCTGACGTCTTTTTCTGGGACCTGACAAACAAATTTAAGAACGCTTTTGTTTATATATCAACTCAAATAGACAGTGCATCATCTACCCTATCACATGTGGTCATCATCCTGTATCAAGAGACAGTAAAGACTTCTAGAACTAAAAGAGATCCTCCATCAGCGTCACTGTATTTAACAAATGAAGAGATTTTAAGATTAAACCACCGACGTCAAGTTTACAAACAGGCAAACTGTATTTTTTTGTGTATTTCCGTTTACCTCCTGCTCAGTCGTCTTGGTAAATTGGGGGCTAGCGGTGATGGCTTGCATATCTGAAGCGTTATTTCGGTTGCTATTGGCGAGAAACACCTTCAGGTTCCTGTTGATGACGTCAGTCAGCGGGGTCTCGGCCGTCTCTCCAGGTTTGGATTGTCCCCCCGGAGTCTCCAAAGCTCCTTGAGCATCCTTCACAAAATGAACAGTTGTACAATTTATAGCTTCAAGCCTTTATCATGAAGCTAAAATTGTACTTGTATCACTAGATTCTGCTCGCTACACGCTGGCTCCAAACCTTGAAGTTGAAAGACGGCCTGAATAGCTGGTCTCTGCTGAGGAAACGAGACGGCGTGTCCAGCTGCAGGGAGGCCTCGCTCTGAGGGGTGTTCTTTCTGCCTCCCTCCTGCTTTTCTTTGAGGGTGCCGACGTCCTCTTTGGGCTTCACGTCATGCCACACGGAGCGCGACACTTTGCTTCGGAGGCGACCCAAATCCATCGGCGTAACAACCTTACCGCTCTGGAGACCCTGCAAAGGGATCTCTGGAGACAAACGTGCCGGCGGAGGCACGACCGGCTTCTGGGAACCGCCGACAAAACTCTCATCGTCCTTCTCTGCGGAAGAAGAGAAGAAAAACAATGTTATAGCACAAGAAACAACAAACTCACTACACCGTCACACTCAACAACGATTACAGCCAAATTGTATATCATTTCAGTCAAAAACACCGCGACAAATTCCCTGGACATCAATCTTATTATACTTTTCAACTAAACTAATGTGAATTATAGCACAAAACAGAAAAGCCCTTTATGGTAATTTACTAAATTATTATCCATCATGTTTCTAAACCCAGCCAATGCAAGAAAAACACACATTTACATCCACATGAAAGCTTTAATGAACAGGTTTCTAACCTGGTGAGGGTGGCAGGTCAACCAGAAAACGGCCCTCCTCTGCTCGCTGGCCGGTCCGAGCAGACCGTAGTATCCAGTGCATGGTGACGGCTGGAAGCCCCCATTTCTTTGCCGCTTGGTACTTTGTGCCTTCAGGGCTCTGCAGGACCAGATGAGTGCTGGCCAGCATCCCTTTCTTCTGGTTGGCCAGGCGCACAAAGTAATCCTGGACACTGCGGGAGGCAGAGAAGAAGAGCTTCAAAGACAGGGAGCGCACAATCGCAAGGCAGGACGCAGCCGAGGACGTCCTCTACCTCTTCTTCTCTCTCTATTTAGCTGCGGTAAAACGCCACAGATCGGGATCATACAGCAAGAAACATGTACAAAGGAAATTACACGTTTAATATTCTTGTTCTTGACACAAAACCTGCTATTAGAGTACAAGTACAATATACTTACAACTACTAATATTGTTACTATTGGATTAATGTAGTGTAATATTATGATTCATTGTATTATAGAGCACAGGACAACAAAACAATACAACTAAAATAACTATGTAAAAACAATGAAAAAGCAACTGATGTTTAATTTAAGTATACAAAATAAAATATATCTTTAAACTGCCATTAAGGAGTAAATCTGTTCAAGCAAGATTTTTGTAAAAAAAAATCTCCGATAACAAGCACCCTTAATGTAGCATAAAAGTAGGCCTGCAATGTCACCGTACTTGGCTCCAAGGTGCTTAGCCAGCTCCACCAAAGACTCCCTCTCTGCTCCCGTGAACTGGCTGACAGAGAGAACGCAATCGCTGAGGGGGAAACGTCCGTGCATCAGAGAAACGGGTGTGAACAAAGGGTTGGAGTGGAGCTGCAGGACACACTCTTTCTCCACACACATGGCCTGAAAATGAACAAAGACAAAGCACGCCTGTCAGGTATCAAGCTTACGAAGCATAATCATGGCACGCAGAACTGATGGAGGACAAATATGTATTTCAAAATCAGTGGAATGTAATTCTGTTGGACTGCAGTAAAAAACATTACAAAAAAATGTCCAGCACAAGTTCCCGGAGGCCGAGGTGACGCCTTTAAAAGCCTTGTCCAAAACTCAAATATATTACATTTAACAGGATATGGAAAAAAGGAAAGCAACAAATACTTTTATTTGAGAAGCTAGAACCAGAGAATTTTTCCCTTACTATTGACTTTTGCCTCTTTATTCGACACAACCTCCTCCCGACACGGATACAATTAAAGCGGTACGACTGTGGTCTTACCAGCCATGTGTCAGTGACCACCTCGTCCACTGTGGCCTCTACTGAACAGCCCAACAGCGGGACCACGGCGTAGTCTGCCACAACGCGTGTACGGCCCATCAGCACCTTGCCTCCATTTTCCGTCACCAGTAGCGACAGCTGGGTCTCTGCTTCGGCGCCGAAGCCCACAAGAAGGAAACATTTCCCGAAAAACAGGCCTGCCTCGCTGGCTTCCTGCAGGGTTGAGTCTGGCTGTGTTCCTCTGGTGAGGTTTGGCGCCCAAGGTTCAGCAGATGTATGGATAGACTTCCTGCTGGTGCTCTCTGCTGGTGGGGGCAAGTCCACTGGGGATGAAAGAAAAATGACATTAGCTGTGATATATGAAATTATATCTTGTAAAATCTCTCTTTAAGGTGCAACAACGGCGCTAATTCTTTAACATCAGACATTTACCTAATGTAGGGTCATCGTCCATGTACTGAGAGAGCAGATCTTCCTCTGCTCTCATTTGCCTGGGCGTGCTGGGGCTGGCTGCAGGCGGACCAGCTGACTGTCGGGAGGAGGTAGTGCGGCGAGCAGACACAGATACAGCATCCGGGGCCGGAGGCAGACAGTCAGGGTGGAGGTAACTCGCTTCTGGGAGCAGACTGCCTTTGTTGTAACTGTCCAGCAGCCACTGCACTGTTACTACGTGAGGTCTGAGAAGCAACATACAGACATGAACATTTAACAGACTGTAAACATGCTGAATTGTTTAAAGCTGAATCCTGTAGATTTTACTTGGTAACTAAATGTCACAAAATTAATTTAAGACGTAGGATAAGGTAAGGATGTATCCTGGACTTAAATTTAGAAAGGACTCGAGTCCATGAAGCGTATACTTCTATGCTGTGCTGTTTTATTATATTTGGAGGAATTTGTCTATATTTGAGAGTAAAATTAAGAATTTTGAAAATGAATGAATATTTGGAAGTGATGTTGGTTAAAGAAATGTAACTCAGTGAAAGAAAAAAAATATCAATATATAATTTTATGGCAGTTTTTTGACAGACATTTTTGTTTTTCAAGTGAAGGAACAACAAACTTGCAATAAGCGAGGATGCAATACATTCTATATAAAGTAATAATCTTTACAGGTCGGACCTATGTGTTGCTTTGAAGAGAAAATTCTTGAGGTCCTGGTCCGGCTCTCCCATGACCACATGTGTGAGTTCCTCACTAGGCTGGTTGAAGCGCAGACCTCCTGCAGCGTTCACAAGACGCCGCAGCTTCTCCAGTTTCTTCCCTGGCAGGCCACACAGGTACAGCTGCACAACATTTGACAAAGAGTGAAATAGAGCCTCATATATGCCGTTCGCATGATAACAAAAAAAAAAGACAAAATAGTGGAAATGAAATCTCCACTCTAAATGTAAAGGAACATTCTTTGGTTTACCTTACAGCCATCCAATATATCATCAGCTGGGCAGACGGTGAGATCAAGGGTATCAATGGGGTCTGGAGCTTCCAGGCGGCTGATGGTGCCGTTGGTGAGGGCCGTGTCGTTTATTGTCATGCTAGCATTCACAGAGATGTGGCTCAAGCCCAGCAGAGATGGACCCTCTGGGGTTAAAAAACAGGATTCTTCAATACAATACGTTACAGACCTTCAAAAATACAGTACACAACAAAGAACTATCAGTCTGTGGCTCACCCTCCTTCTTGTTGGTGCCCGTGGGGGTGGAAGTGTGCGGTCGAGTGGTCTTTGATGCGTTACGCTCCACAGTGTACCGGCTCTCGTCTTGACAAAAGCCCTTTTCTATGCTGTCGAACAGCCAGTGCAGAGACACGCAATACACGTTCCACTTCCTCGCACACTCGTACTTCTGACCTGCAAACAAATACAAACACTTACAAATGATACTGGTCGCAATAAAGGAACCCTTTGTGCTGAAACTGATCGGGACCTACCTGTTGGCTCACTAACGATGAGGTGTGTGCACTCATTCATTTTGAGCTGACCGGTGTAGTTGGCTCCATGCTGATCACAGAGCCTCTGCACCTCTTTACGCTCTGTGCTGGAGAGGCCTGTCACGCAAACAGTGCAGCCACGCAACACAGGGCACAGGTAGTCCTCAATGGGTAGGTCTGTATACCTGAAAAGACTGAAGCAGAAGAAGGCGTTTATATCCTCATAAGTGTTACAATGTCATACAACAATTGTATAATCAACACATTTTGGTAATATCAACCAGGAAACCTTCAAATCCTGAAGGTTTTTAATAAACCGTGCAAGAAAGAGTATATTTGGCCAAGAAAACTTCACCAAAAAATCAGGATGTATCCTTCTACATGAAAGTTTTAATACCTGTTTTGAGATTTCTCCCAGCAGGCATTGACCCATGTAGGCAGCAGGATGGGTTTACCCAGGCTGGCTGCTACCAGGTATTTCTTGCTGCCCACCTCTCCGGCTATCAGGTGTGTGACCGATACATTTAGATCAAGATAGACTCGTCCACCCATGAGTTGCACCAGATCCATCACCGCTGCCTGTCAAGAATGACAGACAAACACATTAGAGAACACTGTCCTGTATGTTCCTAAATCTTAACCCCCTATGGAGAAGATTCATTGTGCTCTATGTTACACTTTTCATATGTATTCGGGGATGCAAATCTATGTCCCACTATATTGAGCAGCTATCATATGAATTGCCTTTTCAGACTTTCACTATTAAGTGCAAACAATGTTATGCAAACACTTTGTGGCTTGTGCTCTGCAATTTCATAACAAAGTTGAAAGCTACAATAGTACACATGTCATATTAGCTCTATTCTTTGTTGTCTAAAACTATTAACACATGCTCATATCACTACAACAGGCTGATGGACACCTAAGGAATCCCCACATAACCACCCTGCCTAAGACAGTCCACTAAAAAGGAGGTAAAATCATTCTGATTTAATCCATAACGTTTATTTTACTGAAATTGTGACAAAGACGGCTTTGTGTTTTATGTCCAAAACATGTATACACTTCGTGACGTCTTTGGAATTTATTAGAAAGCAACAATCTGAAAAGCATCACACACAATAATCTCACCCGTGTTGCTTTATCCAAGCTAGTGCAGGAAATAGTGATGTCAGCCATGGCCATGTTATAGATGGGCTCCTCTGCTTTGGGGACGCAGTGGTGCTGCTGCAAGCAGTACAACACCACCAGTGGACTCACCACTCGGCAGCCAAGCTACATGTCAAATAACAAAGAGTGAGAAAGATAATACCAACCCTTAGTGACAGGGCTTCACAAAGTCCCATTAAATTCAAGATCCAGGTTTTGAGTCAGACCTTTTTGCAGTGCAGAAAGGCCGGAGTGGTGAAACTGCTGAAGACGAAGAGAGACTTGTCCTTCTGGTCCATCTGTAAAACTGCATCTTCATCGATGGTTTTCAAGTACTTGTCAGACTGCAGTTCCAAAATGGCCTGTGTACACGCAAGAAAAAGGTCATCATCCTCTGCAAACGAATAGACATTAGCACGGTGGCAAAAAGGTAAACATCAACAAAGCTTTACCTCGTAAGCTTTGACAGCATACTCTGATTTGTGTTCTTTGTTTTCCACAAACTTCACAATGAAGCTTCCCTTGCCTTCTTTGGACATAACTGAATAAGGAACAGTGAAAAAGACATCAACTACATTAACGGTTGTGGAAATGGCATCAACAGTAACGGTAGCCCTCTCGAGTCGACAGCAGCTGTCACTGAATAGTCTTTCACGATAATGTTAACTAACTGAAGGCATCTTACCTGTTCTTTGATCTGCACTGCCAGGTAAATAAAGAGGTAATGACTAACGTTTTAAGTTACTGATCGTAATTAATATGAACGCCAACTAGTTATTTTCTTGTCAACAGAGAAAAATCCAAATATAAAAGTGTATATAGCGTTAAGGCCACTGTCCGTTGTAGGAAGAGCTTGTCTAGCTAACTCACGAGAAAGCGACTGCTTAGCCAACATTCAAACAAGCGTTATAAAGTTAAAAATGAATCAAATAACATTCTTATACATATTATTATAAACGAACGGTCTCCACCGTGTTGAATAAAAGTCTGTACATGTTGTAATTCAACAATAATGGCTTCGCAAAATTGAAATGTCAGCTTTGTTGTTATTATTCGCGCCAACGACGTAACTTCCGGTGTTGCACGCTAATTCGAACGGGTGGAGTCAGACTCCAAGGGAGAAGAGTTCCGCATCGCCGACGTTTAATATTCAACGTGTTATTATAAAAATGCAATAACACTTCAGTTGTACAATTACTAATTGTGAAAAGAGCCAACCAAATAAATAGTAAAAGTCTGATGTTTTGATTAATATTCAGCTCTATACTTATCTTGCAAAACTCTTACATTTCTGACCCATATTAGGTGTAACCCTTTATACGGTCTATGGGTTTGACCAGAGCGGGTGGTGTGACGTTATATCACATGATCCTAAACACAATACATTAGAGTAGATTATATTTTAAAATAATTAACTTTTTAGCCTAAATGTGAATAATTTATCCCAGGTTTATGAGGGAATGACAAAATCATAATCTCTAAAACCTACATAATTAATAAACCACTTAAAAAATATAATAAATACCACGTAATATAAATTCAGGAAAGGTTAGAAGTCCATATCATCAAGATTAACGGTTTTTAAATATTCTCGAACAATACAAGCTTTTCAATTAAATAATCCTTTTGAAAATTATAGATTTCAATAGATTATGTTGACCGAATAAATGTGTTGTCAGCCAATCTTTCTCAGCATAATGAATATAAGGTTTAGGCGAACTTGTCTTAATTTCTCAAATGTTTATCCTCAAAATAAAAATATGCAAGCTGTTGCAGGAAAGCTATAATTTCTGTTCAAGTTTATGAGTAAAGCAACATTTTGATAGCTTGTAGATTTAATAGAATTTAAGCATGAAATGTTAAATCATCTTGTTGTATTCAGAGCACATTTTATGACTTTGTAGGCGTAAGTAAAGGTCAAACATAAGCAAACAAATGTTTCTTTCTGTTGAAATATCAGCTACTTAGACAAACACAAATGTAAATACAAAAGAACAACACTGTGGGTTCCCTTTTATTCTTAAAATTTTATGTACAAGTGCGACTGATTTTTTTTTTTTAATGTACATTCATTATAGAAAGTTTATATACGTAATATTACATTGAACATTTCACAAATTGCACTAGTCTTTCACATCCAGATTTGTAATCCGTCAACGTCTTGTTTTAGCAGAAGCTCATTTTTGTTGATTATTTTTGTTGATTTATCCACTTATAAATATTCTAGTGCTTTTTGCATTCTGGGGGAACGAGAATCACTTAAAATGTGAGGCAGAAAGGGTAGCCTTCAAAGAGAAAGCAGAATGAACTATGAATTAAGATCAGAGGGATAAGAGGCTGGGCATTTGGAGATCAGATCTGTGTCAACCTTGAAAGGGCCTGACCAAACCAGACAAGAGGTCAGCATCTCTAAGGGCTCAAATGACTTTCTTGTGGAGAAACAAGGCCGCGAAATCTTACACAAATGTTTTCAGATTTTCTATTTAAACATTTTTCTTCCTTTTCCATATGAGAATCCATCATATAGACTAGTAAATGACATGTTTATGTAAGAGGTGAATAGGTCCTGTGCACAAATGTGTCACAAACAAGGCCAAGTATCCTCTGTTCAGGATTTGGATAACGGTGTAGCCAATCAGGATATGACACAGAGGAATAAGATAACAGTGAAGAGATCGTTAACTTATCCTACGCCTCAGTATTCCAATGTCTTTCTCATGAAAAAAACAAAATCTAGAGTAAAAAATATATTCATACAAAAAGTAAACTCTTCTGTGTGTCATTGGAAGAAACAAGAACAGTAGCACAGAAACAGAACAAATGTGGTCATCCGTTAAAACAATTTCAAAGTGTTTGTGAAGACTTGAGTGCCGTTTGGAAAGGGAGAGGCGAGTGACTCTGGAGGAGGTGTCGCAGAGATTTTGGTGACGGTCAATGACGGCCAGGCTCTCCTCCATCTTTCTCTCTCTCTCCATCCCCTCGCCTGGGAGCTGGACAGTCCCTCTCTGAGCTGCAGCTGGGAAGCAGCAGGGCAGTCTGGGTGCCTGAGCGTGACTGTGAGTGTGTCCATCAGCCTTGGTCCCCAATGTCGTTGTCCACAGGGGGTGGGACGTTGGGCATTACCAGGGTGCCAGTTCCCGCTGTCAGGTAACCTGCTACTCCTGGACCTACAGGTGTCAGGAACAAAGATACAATTTAGACCAGGTGGGATAGCTGGAGTGCTATTGGTGAGCTACAAGGATGTACTCAACTAAAATACTACTACTTAATGTATGAAGGCGGGATCACTACTCTGACTAAGCGTCCATTTTTTAAACTTTCAAGGGCATTTCTGTTAGTTCCTGAAACTGGATTGTGATAAGTAGTAGTTGGTGGATGTCGATGTATAAAAAGGTAGATTTGTGTCTTTTTTACCAAAGCAAATTTCTCAAAAACAAAAAAAAAACGCTCTCAAAAAAAAAAAAAAAGCTCTTAAAACCCAAATTTGCTCTCAAAAGAAGAAATTTGCTCTAAAAACAAAAACAAAAAAACACGCTAGAAAAAAAAACTCTGAAAAAATGCTCTCAAAAGAAAAATTTGCTCTAAAAAAAAAAAAACCTCTCAAAAAAATAAGCTCTCAAAAAAAACTGCTCTAAAAAATGCTCTCAAAAATAAAACGCTCTCAAAAAAAAAAAAAAAAAACTCAACGCTCTCTATTCCCAGTAAATCTTTTTTATTTTTCTTTTGAGCAATTTTTTTAATTGAGAGCAAAGATTTGGAGATAATTTACTTACAAACCAGAAATTTGCCTGGGTAAAAAAAGACACAAATCTACCTTCATAGAGATGGAGATGAAGATTAAATTATTGTTAGCAATTTGAAGATGGAGAGTTGGGAATGGAAAATTAGGTGTGGGTCAAAGATGGAGGTGAAGGGGCAAGGAATGGAGGTAGGTGCAAGGTCAACGTCTACCTGCATCAGAGCAAGAGAGAGGAGGGCTGGGAGGGCCCAGCTTAGGAGTCTAGAGCCCACCTCGCAGTGGGCTACTGGCAGCCAGGAGAGAAGGAGTGGATACCCCTGAGGAGGAAACGTGGAGGACAAAGAGGAAGGGGAGGGCAGAGCCAGGAAGTTAGAGGCCGTGGAGAGAGAGAAAGGGTCTCTGGGCTCAAGCGAGGAGTCAGCCACAAGGCGGTTTTAGGATAAAGCAAAGCATTAAGATTCAAGATCAGCTCAGAAAAAAGACACACAAGACTTACCTTTTAAACACAGACGGGAGCGTCGTATCAACAGTTTTTGCTTGTTAAATGTCAGGTTTTGTGATGCGATGAGTGTTCAATAGCAAAGCTAAGGTTATATTAATACTTTACCTGTCAGGTAACCTGCAGTCTGAGACTCTGAGATGAAAAGATCATGTTTCTGGTCTTTGAAGGCACTCCACACTGAAGACTTTGCAAGAATCTCATTCACCTGCAAAGCAGTGATTGGTAGAGAGTTTCAAATAAGACAGATAACCAGTATGATGAAACAATTGATGAGATTCATTTATGATCCTGCTGGTCAAGTATTCCCATCATACCTGCTCTCCGTACTGCAGACTACGAGTCATGGACTTGAGAGCCTTTACAATCTGGGCCTTAGTAGCTGAAGGGTTGTCTAATGTCTCCAGGCCGAGTCCTTCCAGCAGCTTCAGGAGGTACGGGACCAGCTCCACTCTGAGAGCCTGTTCCGTTCATGAAGAAGATATATTATTATTATCTATATTTTACATGGTCATCAAACATGTTGCACACACAAAAAACAATCTAACGAATAATACTGGTGACAGTTTACCTGGGCCACAAGTTCAGTCTGCTCTTTCTGGAACATGCGGTTCAGAGCTTCACAAGCCAACCCGGCCATGTCAGCCCGAGATTTCATTCCAGTCATAAGGGGGCCGATCGTCTCCAACGCTGACATGGAGCGCACACACAGCTAGACAAAACAACAACTTCAGTGTGTTACAGTGCAGGAAGGAGAGAGCGGCCCAATAAAGAGTTTGTTGGCAAAACTTAACTCTTAAGAAAGCAAAGTGAGACTGTGAGTATTTGTGATACATGAACTCTCGTCTCTTTGAGTGTGAATCCTTAAAGGGATTTAGCATGGCAGTTCCTGGACAGTACACAGTGTACGATTACATACTCACAGAATAATCCAAGTTTAGCACAGTATTTGCTGTTAAAACAAAGTGCAGATTGTACCGAAAGCTTCAAATAAGTCAGCTGTATGTATGTGCACGTTTGGCTCCTCACCTCATTGTCTGACAGCACGTGGATGAGGCGGATGGCGCTCTTGGGCACGGCGTTGTTCTTGTGGTTGAGTGCTGCCAGGACACGAGGCAGGTGGCCCAGAGGGGGAACCTGGTCGGCCAGCTGGCTCTGCGAGCTGAACAGACAGACGGCCGCCGTGGTCACCGTCTCCAGGGCCTCGCCCTGCAGGAGATCACAGGGAGACGTGAAAGCCTTACAAGAGCTGTCCCCGAACAAAGGAATTCTTTGTCAACTAACACAATTTAGTTGACTTAAAACCGAGTTTCTCCACAAAGAATCACACAAAAGCACCACTTTAAAATCTTGTGCCGAACAGATGTGCTCTGAAATGTATTGAAAAAGCATTAAAAAGCTACTAATGGACTAAAGAGAGAAAGAAAGAAAGAAGAACAAAAAGGACCAATTAGTCTCCTAATCAACTCAGAAGAAGACTTGAGTGAGTGTGTTTCTCAGTCAGGAAGCTCACATTGGGGTTGTTTTTCTCCAGCAGCTCCGTCATGGTCTCCAGAAGAGAAACCAGGAACTCTCGTGGCTTGCGAAGCACCCAGCCCGGCTGAGCAATGAAGATACGCAGGAAGACGCCGCCGACTTCTATCTCGCCCTGTCCCGTCCCGCAAGCCACCGTGAAGTCCTCTGACAACTGAGCACACAAACAAAGAACTTATTGTCACATTAAATCATACACGACAACATATTCATATTGACTCCTATTTTGTTTTTAAATGTTTTTCTTGTGTTCCCAGTGTTGCATAATGACAATAAATGATCCTTAATTAATGTTGTAATGAAAGAGATATACTATTACACTTACTCTCCAGTTCACATCAGGATTATCCTTCTGCTGTTTAAAGTGCCTGAGGGGAAAAAACAATATTACACAGTTATGATTCTCCAATATTTCAAACTACTGGTTCAATAAGGTATAAAATTGGGCTCATTTCATACTCAAGCATCATCTCCCGAACAGTGGTGGACACTATCTCCCTCGAGCCGTCGTTCCAGATGAGCTCAGGGTTCTCGTGCGTTCCCTCAAATATGTGCACGGCTGCCTCGGCGTTGTCTCTCATGGCGTCCATGAACACGCCAGGGAGGAAACGGATCAGCGTGAGACGCACCTGGCGGAGATGAGAATATTTGTGGTGACGCGAGGAGGACTTTCATCTTTTCGATTTTTATCTATTCATATCTGTGAGGACCGACCTTCGGGCCGACCAGCTTGTCCGAGGTCATCTTGGAGAAGAGCTCTGCGGTCTGTGTGCGAACTTGGGGATGTGTGCAGTTGCAGAAGAGGTCTAGCAAGTAGATGAGAGCACCTGGAGAACAAATGGATTAACATGAGCATCTGTGCACTAAGAATTTCCACAAATATGGAAAAATAAACAAATTACACTGACCTTTAGCCATAGCCTCTTTGACTATCTTTGTGTTGGAAGTCAGAGCATACAAGGTTTCCAGCACCATTTGCCTGCCTAGAGATGGAGAATAAAACCATGTTAGTCCAGAGAATGAGTTAGAAAAGGCAGCAAGGAGCAAGAATTATACGCCAAAGATTAGTTTTTTAGTTTGAAAGTGTCTTCTTACTGGAGGGGAGCGAGTGCAGTAGCAACAGAAGGTTGGACAACACCAGCGACTCAGCAATGTTGCTGACACATTCTTGGTTTGACGTCACTGTATTCACAACCTGCAGAGGAAACGCATCGTTTAAAATGCAAAGATCACGAGGAACCACAGTCATGATTAAGGTATCGGGAACAAGAACCTTTACCTCCAAAACCAGCTGCTGGACTCTGCCCGCTCCATGAACCCGCAACAAAGAGAAGAGCAGTTTGAAATGGCCGATGCACTCCGACTCCGAACCTGAAATCCAACAAAGATGAGAGCTTAGGAAAGTTAAGACCTCTAAATATAATGACTGTGGGCTCTTCAGACAAAGTAGGAGTGGAGGAAGTGCCGTCTCTTACCAGGGTTGTTCTTGATGACATTGCGGAGAGCCTCTAAAGCCATCTCAGCGAAGCGGAGCCTCTCAACATGCTGCTGGGACTCCACCTTGTTACTCTGACTCATGGCCAGCAGAGTGTGGAGGTACTGGGCCTGGGAGCCCACGTAGTCCAGAAGACTTGCTGCAAAGGCTTTGGGGTACTACAAGCAGAGATGGAAACACATTTATAGCGTTGCAAATAGGTTTAAAGTCTAGTTTATGTAGCAAATAAGACTATTAAATGTGGCAATACAATTGTATTGTGTCAGTATTCACAGCTACTGTGTAATGAATATGGCTCTTTCAATAGTATAATTCAGACTGATGAGAGAGGGCAAACATAGTTTGTTAAACCCTTTGTGTCTCCTGTTGCAGTGTTTGTTAAGAGAGTCGGCGTCCTTGATAGCTGACAGGAAGTAAACGTGGACCAAAGCTGTTGCCCTTGCAACCGAAATGGCACAATGTTGATTTTTATTTACTCACCTCAAGAGGATAAGTCGGTTGCTCGTTGTAGACCCGCACAAAGATCTCCCCAACTATCAGCTCCTTGCTGTGATCCTCGAACACAAACTCTGCACCGAAGCTTTTATCATTCTCTCCCTGTAAAGAGACAGAATGCATGAATACCTTTTATTTACTCAGACATGGCTCATCATATATAATATCCATGATATTGCACATGTGGTTCACACCCTCTTGATGTTCCCCTCCTGTTCGCGCTCCAGGAACTCCAGCAGCTCGGCTCGTGTTCCATTGTTCCAGATCAGGTACGGGTTCTCCGAGTTGCTGTTCAGCAGCTTCAAGACCTAAATGCACAACAGGGTACTCAGCTTGGCGCCGGGGGTTCATGGATGCAAAAGCTTGAGACCGCCCTCTCCATCCACCTGCACAACATACCGCAGCAGGAGATCCCGTTCCCAGCTTCCGTGAGATGTATGGCGTCAGCATGGCCGCCAAGCTCTTGCGGATGGTGGGGTTCTCCGGCGGCGTGCCCTCGACGCCGTTGGTCTCCGAAACAGGATTGTCCCCGTCCGCGGCGGGCGGTGTCTGGGCGTAGCCTCCCAGACGGCTGAGGGCGACCAGGCTGAGCTTGGCCAGGCTGTTGGAAACCTCCTGCTGGTTTGTGTCCTGGCTGGCCTGCACGCCGCTCTCCTCCAGCGTGTAGTCGTAGTTGAAGAGGCGCACTAGCAGGTGCCAGAGCACACCGGCGTGGTACAGATGGGTCTGGAGGAAGTAGTCGACGGCGAAGGAGCTCACGCACTGTACGGCCAGGGTGGCAGTTTTTGGAAGACCCTGAGAGGAGGCGAGGGAGAGAACGTCAAGGAGCTGTCTGGTTGCAGAAAAATTATAAAGAGGACATCGCTGGTGCTCTAGCATTTAAATATTTATACATAAATATCAGATAATGGGACCACAAACAAGCAAGATGACTGCCAAGAGTTAACCATCATGGCCCTCAATGGAGCCCTTCAATTTATTATATATTCAATCATTACTTTAAAAAGGAAATATATAAATTAGAATACATTTAAAATGCAGTTACTTTAAAAATGGATGAATGGGTTGGACTAAAGATGCACTTCCAGCATCTTTATTTTCATTGGTAAAACAAAAGTACATCTTAAATATAGAAAACATGGATATTTTGTGCAACAGTAGCCTCTAAAATGACAGAATACCGGCATTTATTATTAAAAATATGGTGAGAAACCTCACAAATAATCAAACTGTGCCATATTGATGCTGACAAATTGTGCACATGGAAGATTTTTTCTTTGTAATTATAGAAGAAGACTGTGCGGGTTCTCACCTTTCCATAGAACAAGATGTGACAGAGGTCCCTGATGATGTTGGGCAGTTCGATTATCTTTTCCCTGCATTCCTCGAACTGGGCCGCGACACTGTAGCACTTACAGACGTGCCCGCACACCTGCAGCACATTCAAATATTCAAAACAGTGCGATAGAAATCCTTACAAGCAGCACTGCATTCGTCTCCAGAGAGGAAGGCGACTACAGGTGAATAAACACTCATTTTACCTGTACTGCCATGTCATCGGGCTTGCTGGATGCAGTTAAAACAGCAACACACCGAGAGAGAGCCTCCAGCAGCACCTGATTGAATACAGCAAACAGTCATTTATTCAGTCAAACCGCAGTGCAGCAGTCCACATGTAGATGGACGGCCGTTTCATTTGTCCTGCTTTATATTTGAGGATTCGGGACGGCGTGCGTACTTCGATGCCGTTGTCGCGGCGCAGCTCCTCTGCGTTAAGAGCCGAGCAGTTGACGGTGTGGAAGGCCAGTTCGGCAGCAGCGGGGAGCAGAGGGGAGGTTTTGGAGAAGAGCAGCTCGTCCTCGGTTTCCATTGTGATTGTTTTGATGAGCATGGGGTAACCGGCGTATTTGTAAGGTTCCAGTTCTGTTACAGACAAATAAGAGGAACAGTAGTAGCTTAATGTTATTACGTCTATTGCACTTCTGCCCATCCTGGGAGAGGGATCGCTCCTCAGATGCTCTCTTTAAGATTTCTTCCTGTATTGTTTCCTTATTAAAAGTTTATTTTTAGAGTAGTTCATCCTTGTCCTCATGCATGGGTCCAAAGACAAACAGCTCTCTGAGGCATATTTGTGATATCAGGCTTTACAAATAACATTGAATAGTAAAAAAAAAAACTACATAAAACACACTTTCATTCAAATTCACTCATAAGAAATCTGTCTGAACTCACTTCTTTCAAAATGTTTAGGTAGAAAGAACAATAGCATGAATGAAAGACAGACAGTTAACCGGTCTGCATACCGTCTTTGTGTCGGTTGAACAGGATGCTCTGAGCTTTGAGGATGAGGATGATGTTCTCCGGGTCCGGGCCGTCCAGGATTCGGGCCGACTTTGTGCAAAGGAACTCGTAGGCTTTGTTGACTTTCTCAAACATGTCCTGAAAGACACAAGTTGACACGATATCTGTGGATGAATATATATATATGATACGTAAGCCCTTAGATACATAACATGTCAGTAATGATCAGAACACATACCCTGCCCTCTGGGTTCTTGTCTGGATGATACTTCTGCGCCAGTCTGAAGTAAGCTTTTCTGATTTTACTCTCCTCGTGCCTGAAGACATGAATGGCATACTTTTTTCAGTCCTGCTATCTAAATCCACATAATACAACTACAACATCCACATGAACTGCCTTCAAGGATATTCAGGACACAAAACGAGTAAGAAGTGATAATAAATCAAAGGCCACTCACTGCCCCTGCTCTTTGGGGAGGTTGAGGACTTCGTATGCATCATCTACAGACATAGAGGGAGGCTTTTTCTCCACCTCCCTCTTCCAGGCTTCAAGGGTATCTCTTAGCAGCTTTACCTGCAGTAATGGAGGTGGATCACAAACGTAAAGACGCCTTTCTTAGAAAACACAAGCAAGATGTTATTTTTTTTTTTTTAAGTACAAAAAGAGACATACAGCGTCTCGAATGGGCCAGTTGGGGAAGCGGGTGGTGTCACACAGATGTCTGAGGTAGTAGATGTTGCAGAAGAGCTCGTTGTCCAGCTGAGGGAAGTTGACCACGGGGATGGGGCAGTACTGGTAGAGCGCCCGCGTGTTGCTCTGCAGCCTGGGGCTGAAGTCAGCGATGTGGGCGGCGATCTTCTCGATCATCATCCGCCTGAAACGGACGAGGTCAAACGCAAGCTATTTTAAATTCTCCTATAAACCACACGCCGCGCTTTTAAATATCTTTACATTGCCTTTGAAAGCACGCGAATAAGACGCGACAGAGAACGACACCTACCTCATCTCGCTGCTCCAAATGGCTTCAGGTGTGTCAAATTCTCCAAGGAATATTTCTGAGAAGCGTTCAGCCTCGTAGTTCTCCAGATAACACACCATGGCCTCAGGCAGCGCCGGTCCCAGAACACTACGCTGTACTATGTCCTGGCCCTTAGACTGGAGGGGAGGCACAGCAGACAAGTGGTATTTAGAAAAAAAGGGGGTTAGATTCATAGGATATAATTTGTGGTAACATATAAGGTAAAAATCCATATAAAAAAACTTTACCTCCTCCGATTTAAAGGCTTGTTTCAGATGTGTGTACTTCAGGAACCTTAAGAAACCACAGAAATGTATGAGAGGTCAATACATGCATGTTACTGATGCCAAAATTTGAAGCGTGCTCATGTTAGCAAGTAACAACCAATAACATAATATCTTTATGTCAATTAGCAACTTTTAGAAACAATGGAGGTGTGAACTCATGCTACACCCTTAAGACAAACCATTTTTAAGTGATCCAATCAAATGTAACCGATCTAAATCCCTCTTGTAATTGTAAACTGCTCAAATATTCCATTTCACAGTAGAACACTTGAAAAAATGTATTGGGATAACGAGATCACGCTATATTCATATTATATCGTCACAAATTGCTTGTCTGTGTGTGTTCACCTTGCGACAGGAAGCACGTTGGAGCCCGTGTACATCATGATGAAGAAGAAGATCCCAGTTAAATAGAGGCGCTGCAGATTCGGGTTGTCCTGCATCACCAGGTACAGAACGTTGGCCACCTTCTCCACCAGTATGGGGTCAAAGGTTAACAGCAGCTGGAGGAGAGAAAGAACGGGATACGATCAACATGACGTTTCATTTCAATTCACCAAAGTGGACACGACACCGTTGTGTAGAAGAAATAGTCACCTGAACAATGTGGGGGAGGCAAGCGTTGTCGCTGATCATCCTCTTGATTTTCGGTAAAGGACGGATAATGGCATTATCTGCGTCCCTGAGCAAAAACAAAACAAACAGTTTAAACCAAAATTGCAGAATGGAATGATATGATGATACTGGATAAAATATATTTCTATAAAAAAAGGGGATTTATTTAGTTCTCTCCCCACCTGCTGGGGTAGTAGGAGCACATGGTGATGAGCATGTTGAGGATCAGAGTCGCCAGCTCGGACTCGTTCATCACGGCCTGTCCGGTGGCCAGGAGGCACCATTTTAGCTGCGGGATGGCCTGCAGGGGGCGCCAGCCATCCATCCCCTGAGCCCAGCAGCGCGTCTTCGCCGTCAGGACTCCTGTACTCCAAAACTCCTGCATCTGGAGAAGGAAAAGCAAAAACACAATACAAAAAGATAAGTAGTGGTGGCTGCTGGAAACAAACTGCAACAACTACAGGAGAAAAAACAAAAACAACAACTGGGAGAAGATCTCAAGATGTCTACTCTGGATAACATCAAATTAAATGAAGTGGGTAATTTCACTCCAATATAAAGACAAAATAAGAATAAAATATGTTAAAGGTACTAATTTAAACTAGTTATTAGATTAATCAGCAATATTTTACATTAGAATATAATTATTGTTCTTGATTTACTACATTTTTTGATTTACTTAACTTTTCTCAAATTTCCTTCAGAAAATTATCAAAACAAGATTAGATATTTAACATTCAAATTTTTAAAATTATATCTACATATAAATGTATAGTTATTTATAAAATGCTGTGGAAGAAAACTCTTGAAATATAGATCCTATATACATATACATAAAAATATACATCCTTTAATGTAAATACATCCAAAATAAACAAAAACATTTGAAATAGATTATAGTTAATGAAACTAAATGACAAATAAAAAAATAACAAAAAATAGGAAATAATAAAATAAAATGTTCTATCAGCTACGAGCTAGTACAACAGAGTGATAGCTATTTCCACTCACACCTATCACGTAATCTTCTGATCTGTTCTGCATTCTCAGCCCGCGTTTGACATTTTAGGAATATCACATCACCTCCTCAAAGCTGAAAGGTCCTCTTCTTTCCTTGTCTGCGTTTCCAAAGTACCACTCTTTCTCGCTCTCCCTCTTCATGTCCGCTGAGGCCTCGATCACGTTGCTCTGTGGAAACAAAGACGACCCTCTGGTTTGACACTCGGGGAAGATAATTAACATTTCCACACCAGGGTCAGCATAGGATTAAATCTCCTCTATGGCTCATGAAAGGCTGCAACACCCAGTTATGTGTGATTAGATCAAATCAATGGAGACATTCATTTTGCATAATATAACCTGAAGAGCCATGTTTTACCTGCAGGGGCACAGTCGCTCTGCTGGTGTGCAGATGAGCCATCGTGAGCAGATCCACCAATATACGCACTCCATTCGAGTCCATCACCTCCTTCACATTTTTCTAAAGAACAGAAAATGAATCGTCACTCAAGACAGAGAGGAGTAAATTAACAAGCAATTCTCAGCCCACAATAGCTCACCTTTTCAAATTGTTATTGATTTTCTAGATTTGAATATAAAGAATGCACACATAAAGATACACATGCACATATAATATAAATAATAGATACATAAGAGTATCTATGTGTATATACACACATATACAGATGCATACATACGTACATATCCTTATATTTCCTACATATATACATACATACATTAAGATAACTAGCTAACCATTGAAGCTTTGTAAGAGTATGACGTGGACTCGAATGCATGGCTAGGATTTTTAAAAATTCTTTTATAGCTTTAATATCTCACCTTGTTGAGAATGAGTTTGTTGAGGAAGACGATGAGTCGGTCTCTTTCTAGTTTGTCTGTACACTGTAACAACATTAGAGTATTTTAGATTTTAGGATGAATTAAACGACATAAGACACCTCCAGTGCATTACATATATACGGGATCCTGCAGTAAGAGTTTGTACTCACTCGGTCCAGCATGCCCACAATGTATTTTGTGTCTGTGAAGGGGCCAATCTCCTCGTAGCACTTCCCATAGACTATAGCGAGCGCCTGCAGGCACAGGCACTTCATCGTGACTTTGGGTGTAAGCAGAAAGCGATGATAGAGTTCATTGAAGAACTCGTATCTAAGAGCAGAGAGAGAGAGAGAGAAGCATGAATCATCTTTTTGGATCGTGTGCAGAGCGATAACATTTGTGCAGCTGGTTGTGTTGTTGTTGCATCGCAGTCTTACGATCTCTTGATGGCATTCGATTCTTCATTTTCATCCTCCTCAAGCAGCAGACGCAGGTAATATTCCCCAATCTTGATCTCATCTGAAAGGCACTCGTATTTCACCTGCGAATAACAACAAAGACGTCGCTCACAGTGTATGCATTCGATTTTTAGAAAGTGACGAGGTTCAGACAGCGGCGAGCGCTTAATGGCCCGGCTGAGCACCAACCTCAAACTCCTGGTGGTTCCAGGAGATGACCGTGGCACTGCCGAGCTCGCGGTCCACGCTGAAGGAGCGCATCTCGCCCTCCAGAGCGTCCCGCAGCTCCTCCCTCGTCCTCAGGTTCCAGATGAGGTTGGACCGCGCGTGGTCGAGCTGGAATCTTGAGAAAACAAAAGCAAGTGAGGGTTGTTTGTAAAGATAGTTTTACAGCTTGTTGCAAGACAGAAGGGTGGTGTGTCTTATTCCTGCAAAATCCCTTTGACAGACAGGTGTCACTTAAATTACATAGGAAATGCAGCAGCTGTCTCGGTTGTGTTTTTATTATTTATCTTATTTATTGTAGTTATTATGTATATATGTTCAATGAGAGCTATGTGAGGCAAATTCCATGTATGTGTAAACACAATAAAGCTGATTCTGATTCAGTGTTTTTATGGTCGTTGAAAGCCAAAATACAGAGACATTTCTTTAAAAACCTGCAGTCACTCCTAATATAATTGAAATCAGGATGATGTGCAACACAATGGAGTCAACAAAGCGAGAATACGGCTTGGTCTCCATTTCGTACCTGTAGTAGAAAAGCTCCCAGTTGACTTCGATCTTTATTCTCTGGCGTCTCTTCCTCAGGATGACAGGCTTTTGGTTTGGGTTCTGAAATCAAAAGGAAAAATGAATAACTTATCATCATCATTCTTCTTCTTTAAACAGCTTATGGCAAAAAAGAGAGTTGTGAAGTTGAAATGGCAACAGCATGAGCATTACTTTACGGACAAGGACACCAGAGATGAAACAAATGGCACCATGATGGAGGGGAAAAAAAGGTAACAAATGATTTTGAGGATGGAGAAAGCCAGGTATTAGGAACAATAACAATGTTGTCATCATTATTTTTTATTAAACCAACAGAAAACCAGGTTATGAAACAGAAAAACCAAAGTCAGATACGAAAACTGAATGTGTTCTGTAATTCTTGCCGGGCGAGACAGAGTTATGATCATAGTTCTTATGAATCACCAGAGGACGTTGCTACTGGAGCCTTACAACGTTAGTTAGCATATCAATTGATTTGCAAATCATATTTGGTGCGATAAATCAATTTTAAATTACATTAAGTTCCATTTTCTGCATAAAGAAACCGTTATGAGCGATAAAAAAGGATAGAAAACAGTTCCAGAGACGAAACAGGCGACCTGGCGAATATCCTTCATTCATGTTAATGACACTCAAGGTCTCAAACTGAAAGTGGTCGTACATTATTCACTGATTACAAAACACAACAGGTTCTCTGAACATGTCCTCTATTGACAGCCGGACAAGAGGAGACTCGATCAAATCTATGCAATTATTGTCTACCGTATAATGTGTTATTGACTTCCTCTTTTCCTGCATCTACTTGGAGACGCATGTTGCAATCGCTCGTAGATAATAGTAATAGTAGATCACACCGGGAAGAGTGTGTGTGTGTGTGTTTATTGCCTGTCTGAATTAAAAAAACACACCCAATGCGTCACATGAAGATGGAAAAATGGGTTTCATCGAGAGAAAAAAGATGGAAAGAAAACAGCATGGATCCCATTGGTCAGTCCTACTTACCAGGTTATTTCTGTCCTGCTGCATTGTTTGACAGCAGAGAAACCACATAAGACAAGGAGGGTGGGGGAGGGGCAGATACAACAGAGATTATTGTTCCTCGGATCACACAAAAATAAATCTCAACAAAAAAGGTTCAAAGTTCACCAGAGTATATCACACACACACACACACACACACACACACACACACACACACACACACACACACACACACACACACACACACACCACTAAATTCTTCATCGTTTATTAGCTGATCATCTGCTCGATTCAAGTATTTTTGAAGATTTGCCGCTAAAAACAAACATACATGGATCATGTGCTGTAAAAAAAAAGATGATGAGGGGATTCATAGTGAAAGCAAGGTAATCAAAATATGTCGTTCATCAGCCATTTTGAGACATTCAAAGCAGAAGTGTAGAAAAGGAAAAAGGAAGCCGGGTGGTTTTCCGGTCAAGCGGGTTAATTTTAAAAGAGTATTTGATTTCAGTTTTGTGCAAACGTCACAGAGCAGACAGGTAGGTGTTGTTAATCATTTAGATGATGCCGACAACCTCAACCCACCCACACACTCTTTCTAAAAGAAGGTGACCTTTGAATTAAAACAACACGGACACATTCAGCTGTCGTGGAAAACACTTGTCTTTGCCGGAGAAAGAAAATGTCAGTTAAACATGGATGAAAATGTGCACGGGCAGTTTGAACAGCAGGTATGCGAGGCACAGGAAAAGCAGACGTGATTGTTTCTTGTACGGTTTCCCGTCAGAGCCGACATCGCTCTGCATGCAAAACACACAGCAGCAGCTGAAAAGTGTATAATTGACTGTGCCTCTGCAGAAGTGTTCAGCGTCAGCAGGAGGATGCAACCGTTAGAGACACCTGACCAGACAGCAGCGGTAGTAGTAGCAGCAGCAGTAGCTTGTCTGATTGATAACGGAGAAATCAGCCACTCAGCATCTTTACAAAAGATAAATATATCCTCACCTCCTTCTGGGCTATGCCCATTTTATCCCTCCAGTGCATCAACACTATATCGGTCTTCTCCTTGGCGAACTTCTCCACCTCTTTGGCTGCTTTGCCGGCTATCCGCTGCCACTCGGGCACCTTGTTTCGATTTAGCTGGTCCTGTGGGAAGCAAATATGAAACAACTATTATAGGACGGCAAATACTTTCTTATCGAGCCGTTTGTTCCCTCTGCTAAAAAAGGTACAGATGTGATGTTGCTGCAGATACCTGGGCAAGTTTCAAGTTGTCACGGATGTGCATTCGATCCATATCTTTCTCCGGGACGGGATCCTGACTGTCCAGGTAAGCCAGCAGGCCTGTTGGCTGAGAGAGGACAACACACAGCGAGATGGGCTCAGACTTATAAATGAGGCGCCTCCGCTGCCAGAGAAAAGCATTGGCCTCCATCCTAAAGTACTCTGCATGCGTCATATTATCCTGATGGCGTCTCCCATGAGTATTTGAGAAGCTTCAAACCTTTGAAATGGACTGATTTCAAGACTTACCAGTATCCTTTTCAGGAGGTTCATGGCAACGGGGTTTTCTGCCGTCCAGAGTCCCACCAGGTGACGACTCAGCTGCCTGAGAAAGTTTGTTAGAGAACACGTCTTCCTGTTTATACACTGTAGAAACTTAAGCTGTCGGCCGTGACATATAATGGAGTGTTTAACTCGCTGTGGTTGCCAACAAACCCAAATCATTGTGTGTGAGTGTGTGGATTTATTGTGGTTGGACCTGTTGGTAAGCATCCGCTGATCAGAGCTGATGGTGAACAAAGACGTGTGCAGATGTCTGGGAAGAGCTCCTTCACTCAAGGCCAGGTCCTGCATCTTGTTGGCTATTTCCTTGTCTCCCTCCTACATTGAAACAAGCACAGGTTGGTAATCGTCATAATTACATTCCAATCATCAGGAATTTATCGACACCGTAAACCACAGAAAGGCTTACCTCAATGATGGCCTTCATCACCAAGCCGGCCCCCTTCACTATTGCCATTGAGGGATGCTAAAGATAAGGACAGCATAATTCAACACACAAGCATCAACTGAATTCACATCAGATTACCATCATAATCAGGGAATAAAGTTCTATTCACATGACTCCACTACCTGGAAGAGTTTAAACAAGGTGCGTCCATCAGAGGCGACCATCTCCAGCAGCATGTCAAACTGCTGCCCCTCTGTGGTTTCACTGTAGGGGGCGCAGAGGGCAAAGGTTAAGAAGTCCAGTAAGGAGCTGATGACCAGAGCTCCTGTTCCATGGTCCTGAAAAGAAAAAAGAAGAAATGGATGAGAGTTTATATTGAGGATACACATTTTACAAAAACAAGGTTTATGAAACTAAACTACTTCTACATTTCCAAATTCTGCACCCATCAAAATGAAATGTACCACATTAGTGATGAATTTTTCAAGCAGGTTTTCCAGGAACTTCTTGGAGGACAGCAGAGAGGCCTTGTTCAGCTGCTCCTGCCTCAGGTCATAGTCATCGTGCATCGGCTGCAAAGAAACGTTAAAAGAAAAATGTCTCGGCCAAAACAGTAAGATAAAGACAAACCCGAGAAACGGTTGACGCATATGTTTAGAGTTGGCTGATGTCCAGGTGTTTAGGGGATACTTACACACATAAGAGCACAGAGCATGTCTACAGCAGCATGCGTCACACTGTTGTTGTTCCTTTTTAAAGCTTTTACTGTCTTTACTCCCAACTTTTCCCTGAACCTAGAACACACAAACATTCACAGATTTACCAACACCGCTAAAATAACCATGCCTTGAAAACGCCATAAAAGGGATCATAAACAACAGAAACACAACATAATATAAACAATACAAATAATGTGTTATTTAAAAAGGAGGTCTGGGGTTGGATACACAAATAATTCATTGCTTCAGAAGTGGCTTGTTGCTTCTTTGGTTCAAAAGGTGTCACATCTTCTACTGTACTGAACAACTAAGCGTACCAATATAAAAGAGGTTTCCCTGAAAGCAAAAAATAAACCATTTATGTATTTATAGTGATCGGCATCTTGTGCTTGTCTGAGGGAAACACCAAGCTACTCTGGCAATGAATCTTCCAGGAAAAAACAATCCTCATCTGCCTCGCAGGAACAAATAATAAACAGTAAATACAGTTCCTCTCATACATCTCAGTGACCCGAAAAGACTATGGGCTTCTTAAATATTGTGGTGTGCAGAAATATAAAAGGATAGAATGGGCAAAGCAGATAGCGGGAAAGAGTGAGAGGCAAAAATAAATAAGAGTGTGCGACGTCGAGAGAGGAAGGTTAGAGACAAATCGAGGCAGACAGCTCGACTGAACACAGTGAAGTGACATAACCTCCCTTCTGAAGTGCCTGTCTGAAAGCCTGGGATGAAAGCAGAACAAAAGATAAAAAGAGGAGAAGGCTGATCGATAGATAGCAAAGAGAGACTTCGGGAAAAAAGAGCAAGAAGGATAAGAAACAGAGACGGGCAAAAGGGCAGACTGAGATGTATGGATTCATATTTACGTTGCATCTGTGACTCCAGACCCTTGACCAGACCTTGGAATGACAGAGCATGCCTGTTACCAGCAGCTCAACAGAAAGTACACTTCAAAAGAAATAAAAGCAGGAGGATACAGTGGCATTGCTGCTGGATACTCACTTTGGCAGCTGGGTGAAAGCCTGGAAGCCGGCCTTGGAGGCCACCAAGCGTCGGATTGCCTGGAAATGGCTCTCCAGCTCTGTGTTGAGAGCCGGCAGCTCGGCCTCCTGGGACAAAAGAGCGAGGATGGCGTTGTTGATGAGCTTCTCTTTGTTCTCGGAGAAAAGACCCTGAAGAGAGAAGAAAGAGATAAAGACGCGGGAAATTAGTGCGAGTTCTGCTCTAGTCGACAGACATACATCACAGGGATTAAACACACTCACATCTTGGGTGACTGCATGCAGCACTCCACTGTAGGAGATGTTGGCGTTGAATCTGAACACTGCATCTGCAAAGTTTCCATCTAAGCAAAGGAACGAGTGAGGAAACAATTAAACAAGAGCACGTACAGATATCAAGAACAACCAAAGACAAGTTTTGACCTCGTGGTGGCCATTCAAGTGCATGAATCTCATGAGATGACGCGCTTTGGACTCACTCGGAGGCGCCGCCAGGAATTTGAGATGCAAACTCTCCACCTCCTCGTCCACGGGCATGCTCAGCAGGCCCCACCTTTGGCCTCGCTGCGTGGGCGCCATTTTGACGCACACGTCCCTGTTGCCTGACGCGCGGACTCCATCAAGCAGGCTGGCTAACAAGGAGTCCCTACAGACGCACAGACCCAGCTGAATGCAATACAGACGACCGGCAAGCGCACAGTAACAAGAGCATGCAGAGGACTAATGCACGCCAGCAAATTACTCATCTTGTAAATGAGGTCATTACACGAAAAATACATTTAAAAAGAGGCAAATGAGCACTTTTAGTAAAGCCACCGGGCCTGTAGTGTCAATAACCACATGAATATGGGTGTTTGTGTACCTTTCTGTGGAGGAAAACTTTCTGATCTGACCTCGAATGAATTCAACAGTAAACACCTGAGGGTTGTCTACGTCACAGATGAGAGCAAATACCTGAAGGGAGATGATATAAGAGGACAAGAGTGAGGAGAGAAAAAAGAAAAAGGGAAAATGACACAGAGTCGGGTGCTTTCATCCAAGCTGTTAACTTGCAGTGATGAAGTTCATACACAATGAAACAAAGACAAACAAAGTTAAATCAGCAGCTATCTTCACAGGAGTACAAGACAGAACAAGATGGTTGTGAGTGTAAACATTTCAGCCTTGAAGTGACACCATGACTTGGTGCCGCTTTAGTTTCTGAGCGCTCACCTCCCCGAAGGGTTTGATGGTGACGATGTTGTATGAAGCCGGGTCTCTCTCCACGAGACAAGTCTCTGTCAGAGCCAGAATACGCTTCACAGGCTCCTGAGGACAGAGACAGGGGATTCAGAACACTAACAAAATATTTGAAAGTTATATTCTGTCATTTACAAATGCCTGCATCATTTCAAGTGTTGATTTAAAATGTTATTTCTGTTATATTTGCACTCTTTATTTGCACTCTTCTCACTTTGTATTGTAACTGCTGCACAACAATTTCCCTCTGCAGAAATAAAGTTGCATCATAACTTATTAAATGTATCGTACTTCAAGAAAGAAATAATAAAAGATAACTGAGAGCAGAAGTAGGTCGATACTTTGAGATTTCCTCGCTGATGAATACATTGTAGTTACCATCAAGTTCATCAAAGTACTGGGCATCACAGCGCATCGGTTGACGACCATCATACGTGCATATTATCCAGAGTATCATGCAAAGCTCAAAACTTTCCAATAATTGTTTTTAAAACATGCAATACTTAAGTTTGTTATCAATTTAGTGCATTAAGTTACGTTTTTTAATGATGTGCTGAAATAAAATGAGTCAAATGAAACTGCTGCACATTTTCCAAGTAGACTCGAGTAGTAACAATCTGTTAAGAGAGTCCTGGTGGGTCCCTGGACCTCATGTTGAGAACCCCTCCCACGCAGCACTGCGATGCACCAGGAGAAGCGGTTCTCACCGGGTGTCGAGGGGTGATCTTCTGCACCACGAACTCGGCCAGTGAAGTGATGCTCTCGTCCGAGCTGTACTTCCCCAACCTGTCCGTCACAAAATTCTCAAAGGTCAACGACTCCTTCCTCAGCCGTAGCGTGATGCCGATGAAGTTCCCAGCATGCTCTATGGCGCTGCGGATGATGTCATCCCGGTTCTCCGAGGCAAACAGATGCTGAGAGAGAGAAAAAAAAGGCAGTGGGCAATGGGGGAGTGTGAAGGAAAGGACGAGCAGATGAGTAACGTCACTTAAATCGTCCGTCAGACTTCAACCTTTAATTCTTATTCTTCTTGTATACACATTTTCTAGAGAATACATGGTCATGAAAATGTGCCTCAAAGTTATGGAAAAGTCCTGGTAAAAGTGTGTATGAACCCTGAATGGGTGATCTTAAGATTTCTAATAAAGTATTTGTCAACCAATGCCTGGAAATCTTCCACAAACCATGATGTTTTTCAGATTTTTTCACAAGCCAAGGAACCTTGCACATAACGGACGCACTGAAGCGTTCACACATGCAGAGACACGGACATGCAGAGACACGGACATGCAGAGACACGGACATGCAGAGACACGGACATGCAGAGACACGGACATGCAGAGACACGGACATGCAGAACGACGCTGTGAACGCATACCAGCCTGCTGAAGCCCCCGTAAAGGATGCAGAATCCTCCCTGGTAATCAGAGAGCTCGACGAATCCCTCTACGTTGCGGTAGTCGTAGGAACACACCACCCGGTTGGTGTGCGGGTCGATCTGGTCGATGCCGCCCGGCGTCACCTCTAAACTCACGGACTTCCGCGCGTCGCTCCAGTGGTGCTTGTAGCAGTTGTATCGCTGCGAGCACACGCGTGAAAAGACATTCATTTTGGGTGTCACCAACAGTGGAAAACATACTTAAATTAATGATTTCCCTTAATAGATTCCAGTACTTACCCTGCCAGTTATTTTCCCCTCTGAAAACTCTGTTCTGAATCTCTGTGGAGAACAACAAAGAAACGAAAAGGTATTACATTAAAAAGTTAACTAACTAGCTCTTAAATCATCCTTTTTTGTCTTAATTGCAAAATAACAAAAGCATTTAATGAGTTCTATGGGGAAATACACCTCCTCATCCTCCTCTTCCTCATTCCAAACATACCTCAGCATAATGAATGTATTTCTTCACATCAACAAAACTATCTGCTGATGCACGTTTGTGATAACCACCTACAGCGAGTCAAAGGGGCCTGCGATTTTGCAAGCACTGCATTCTCAAACAGTGCGTAGGTCATTAAGTGACTTTGCTGCGATTTATTTTGACAGACAACGCAGCAAAAAATGTGCAGCTATGATGCAAGTAAGACCTTTCTGAATGATGGCGATGGAGTGATGAGCGTTTGTCCTCACCAGCGCTTCTGTGAGCAGCTCAGTCCGGTGCTCCGTTGAGAACTTGAGCGTTTCCGACTTCTTGCCGCTACCTTTGCGGAATGTGAGGTTGAACTCTGTTCCCTGACCTTTTCCTACCGGGCCGATGCCACAGATGTCCCCATAAGGCCACTGGTAGCGCAACAACATAGAGATAAACACACCGATAGTCACATACAAGCAGTTTGAACATAACATAAGAGGTTATGGTACTTTGGGTTCCGCTTTTTAGCATTTATAAGCCTTTCTTTGCTTTCTTTACTGCATACTGTAAACTTCTGGAGGCTCGTGAATGAACATATAATGAATGATAATAAAGTAAATCACAGTTGTAAATATAAATAATATGTCTTTAGAAAATAATGTAGAATTGCTGACAAATAATGCACATTATTACACACTTAAAATGTCTTGACAACTATATTATGGCGTGGAATAAACAATTCATCAAATATTTAAATACTGCTTCAAAAGAGCAGCACAATACAAATGTATATATTTTTTATTACAGTGCTTAATATAGTTATTTCTTTAAAATAACCACAATGCCTTTTTACCACTTAAACTGAGGAGCTAACCGAGTACAGTATCATGCCTGAAGGGTATTGATTAGGACATGTTTTATGCTCTAATCAGTGAAAAGACATGTTCACAGCAGTCCTGTGTGTGTGTTTTATTTTGTGCATTTAAAGACTGCCCACTACAGGCACAAAATACGCCGTTTCAGCTGTTAGCAGAAGAGCAATGTGCTTCAAATGGATTCTCAATAGTCACATGTCACTAAGAACAGCGTGTCCCACGAGCGCCTGTGAGGCGGCCATCGCTCCAGAGACATGAGGTTTCTGAATGACTGGAGTTCCTGTGCGACGGGGCCGCACGCACACTGACCTGATTTGTTACTTCCAGCGTGGTTGGGTTGTAAGTGGTGATGCCATGCGTCCCCACCGAGAAGACTCGCTTGTACCTGGAAACGCAGAGAGAGGAGATGAGTCACGAACACGGCCTACACATCACCGACCGTACGCTGCAGCGGCACCTACAACAGTCACATAACATGAGCCGTGGATGTGGGGAAGTGGCTGAACGTGCAGCAGGTGGGAGTTAGCTGAAAGCAAGGCTGACAGACCCAGTCAGCTCGAATAACTAATATCCCATCATGCAAATAAAGCTGCATTACATATCTGCAGGACGGTCTGAGAGGAAAAGCTCCGATGGAGATGATGAGTAAAGGACGGGTGACATCACCAGGGATCAGTTAACCTATGCTATCATCCGTATTACAGGTTTAATATGCAAGTTTGCAGACATTTTTTATGAGGTAATGGTCGATATAAGGCACAGACGGGGCGTAGAAATGATGAGAAAAGGTGACTAATGGCCACTTTGAAAGCTGCGATCAGACAGTTATCTGAACTGAACCTCATCAACATGCAGCCTTAATTCTCACCATTCAGTGTCGACATGTAATACCAGACGGGAGCAATGCAGCTGGGCTTTATGAATACTTACCCGTGTCCCTTACTACTCGGGAATTTGCTATTCTTTGAACTACACTCTGTCTCTCGATTGGCTTTAAAATAAAAAAAAGGTTGCAACTTATCGTACGTTTAACATTCGTTAATGAGTCACTCTTTGACTCCGAAAAACAACTCGCACTTATTCGTCGTAACGGCTGTGAGAGTAGGGCTTTCTCACACAGTAGGAAGGAAGTGTGAAATTCAGATTTGACAATCTTTCTGCGCGTTTTTTCGCTGACTGTGTGAGTTTGTTTTTGTGTGTGTGCATCCATGTGTGTGTGTGTGTGTGTGTGTGTGTGTACGTGCGTGTGCTTGATCGTTGTGTGGTTTCCTAACACATTTCTGCTCAATTCATAACATTCAACCAGCTGTTTGATTTGAAAACGGATCATTTAAGGATTTTGGTTTCGTAAAAAAAAGCAAAAAAACAACCACAATGTTTGCTGAGGTTTTTAGATTTGAGGAGTGTTACATGTAAAGGTGTGTTTGTATCTGGTACAGATGCATGTTCATCCATGTACAACACACCATCAGCCTGCACACTGAACACGCCGACTCGGCTCCTTTCTTTCTTGCACATCCTCTCTGGGACTGGATATCATTAAGAAGTTACCAGCTAGTCCCATAAAAAAACCCAGCAAGAAACAGTCGTAAAAAAGGAAGTCAAATTGAGAGGTTACTTCTGCATAATGCATTCAGGCTAGAGTCCATGACTAACACAAACAGACAGGTCAGGCAGCGGCCTGAGGAAAGGCCGCAGTGGAATATTATGTCCGGGCACGTCCTATAGTCACGCCTTCCTTTTTCACAATTACACAAATGTCACATCCTTTCTGCTCCCATTAGAAGAGCCTGTTCAAATAAACTCATTCTGTCCTAAACGTCTTTGCTCCACACCGAGTTTTCCTTTTTTTTTTGTACTACTCTGGGTTTTCAGTGTTCTTGAGACACAACGTCTGACACCACGTCTCTGTCCCTGGTTTCGGCGTGCTGTCTCTCTGCGCGTCTCGACCTTGGCGCTAAGTGGCTGGTTCAACCGGGTGTCAGCACAAACTTAGTTAATTATTCATTCTCTGCGGACTGATTTACCCCAACCTTCATTATATCCGCGTACAAAGGCGTTATCCAGCCCTCCCCGGCTATCGTGTTCGTCTATTTCTACTGAATGTCTCATGACAAAGTACTGGAAAACAAAGCCACGCACACATTTTTCCATAATTGTGATCAGTTTGTCAACAGGTTTGTGAATGAAGGACTTTGAGTATCTGTTCAGTTTGAACAGTGAGGCAATTTCTGGCTTTTCCATATTCCAGTACTCCATATTTTTTAGATTGAAATTGACAGTGAGTTTGATTTTGAACATAATGAGAGCAGGCGACACCTCATGAAGAGGATAATGAGGAACATTCCTTTGAAGGATAACCAGAAAACCTGCTAAAAACAGACCGATTGTCGCGCTGAAGCGTGCCAATTATAGAAGATGAAGAAATGCGCAAAGTGTCTCTCTAGCCGGCTGCATAAGTGATGCAGTGATAAGTACAGAGGAGGAGCTGGAGATGTGGCCAAGGACTGAGAAGCCAATATTCACCTGCTAAAATAAAATAAAGCCTGAATGTAGGAAGGTGGGATGAGTTGAGATTAAAGTGAATTTAGTACATGTATTATAGCATAAAGAGATTCTTTAGCGGCAACAAATCAGGTACACTTGACATTACTGCTCACCATTTTACAACATATGCTGCTGTGGTTCATATTTCCATTCATACAAAGATATGAAAATCAAAGCAGAGACTCACTTGACGGTACTTTGTGTTTGGCAGCACCGTGTCTGCTTCTAGCATTTGGTTTGTTTCACATAAATGAAACAAAGTAGTGCTATTCACGTTGTGCTTTTTAACAGAGGACTGGGCTGAATGGAAACCAACATCATGATAGTTGGAAAACCTTCACAAAAATCTAAATTACTTTGACAGTATACCTTGAAAATGGTCAGTGGTGATGTAATGGATATGTGATTTGTGCTAAGTGATTTAACACAGGGGTATAGTGCTTTAGCTCCTCCATATGAGGAGAAAAGAGAACTATATGCACAAGCTTTTCATGCACAGTAATCAAATATATTTTGTGATAACTCTTCATTCAGTCGTACTGTACAGATTGTTTTACAAAGCTTTTCCAGCCACTTCACAGGATTTCATAATGCATCACATTAAGCAACTTCCCGTGTCTGACTAACATCTGCTTCTCCTCTTTAAAACAAAGAAGACTGAGTCGAAGATTCGTTTGACTACAAGAAAAGCTCGGACAAAACAACACAATTCTCTGTACAATACTCAACAAACACTAGATCTCAGAGAATTGAAGAGTGTTGGAAGGTGAGCTGAATGTGAACAACAGACCCCAAAGTGTGATGTTCACATATGTATAAACACTACAAGGGGAACACGATATTTACAATACATCCTACATGCTGTTATGTACACAGATAGGAAAAAAAGAGGAGGATCTGTAGCTTCCTTATTGTCGGAGGTTTGAAGGCATTCAAAGAAGATTAAAAAGGAGATTTCTGATTTGCATATTCATGCTGTGACAAAGAGGAGGAAGTGCTGCTGTGCCCGAAAAACCATGAAATGACAGAAAACTCTGGGACAATCAATTTGTGTCAAAAACCGTGGACTTGCCCTTCATTAGGAGACGAATCTAACTCTCTAGAAGCTGGAGTCACAAGACTTGAATTAAACACACACACACACACACACACACACAAACACACACACACACGCACACGCACACACACACGCACACACACGCACACAAAAAGCAAAAGCAAAACTGCAACAGTGAGCAGCTGTTGTAATTTTTATTATTGTAGGAAAGTATCAGCGCAAGATTGGAGGTTCTCTCAGACATTCAGTGATCTTAACTCACTGAAACAAGAAGAAACACTTGTTTTAGACACGTAAAAGGACACCAGATTGTATAATCATGGATTTTTTAATCCCTCTTAAACTCCATGCAGAACAGATGACCATGAGTCCCCCCGTCTGCTGACCAATCTGCCAATTATCTCATCATTTTAACTCAGGATTGCAAGCTAACGTCTCCTTTTTCAACATACATTTTAATTTCACTGGATCTTTTAAATTGGCGTTTGACATAAGCACTCAGAGATGTCTGTTACACAAGTTCAGACTTCAAAGAAGTGGTGCTGAATACTGTTTAACATGCTGACATGTCAGCCCTTTGTATACATAACCTGAGGCACACTGATCAGATGAATTTAATTCAGATTTACTGTTAGAAATGAATGTTGTGTATTGAAAATGAAGCGCTGTGCAACTCTAATCTGTGGCCCACTGATGAAAGTGTTACAATACTTATATGTCTGCAGTATTACAGACTCTGTGTCTGTTGCAACATTCACGGGAAAAAATGCTGTATTGTTTAAATTTCCCTCTGGGGATTCACATGAAAAGCATTTAACTGGCGAAAAACCAAGTTCACTTTTTATCATAAAGCAGCAAATGCAATGAGATCGTCAGAGAGCTTAACACTAAATGTTATCATTCATAAAAAAATGACTCTACTCAAGACAATGGGCATGAAAATGGTCACCGCTAGCTTACGTAAGCCCACGTCATATTGTGTTTTACAGGAAGAAAAAGATGACAAAATAATTGTTAAAAGGCTTAATTGTTAAATAGCTGCACAGTATGACTGAGGATGTGATCCAAAAGGGTTTAAAAAAACATTAGTTATTATATCCGCCAAGCCCACAATATCTGAGGTTGGTGTGAAGCAAACTGAAAGAGGATCTCCTGACTTGACACTTTCCCTTTCCCTTAGCCTCTTCAAGCTCTGTGCGAGTTTTGCCCTTTTCATACAGAAGACAGGCAAGAAAAGGCAGATCTACTAAATTACGTTGGACCAATTCATATGAGCCCGCTGTCAAAATGTAATCTCCGGTTGTCAGCGTTCGTACACTGATGTCTGCAACTGCAGCTTCACGGAAAAATCCTAGAACAACATTAAGCACCAAATACAGTTGTATTTATGTCTCTCTCTCTCTCTCTCTCTCTCTCTTGCATTGTCCTGTGCCCGATCATCTTTCTGTCTCTTTTTTTTTTATCTTTCTCTTCGGAGAGTCACCTAAATGACCTTCCAATGTTAATATCAATAAATGAAGTTGCCCTGTCTGACAGAGATGCCTGTTCTCCAGAGCTGGACTCAGGTCAGCCGACGTGTGTCGACAAACACTCTAAACGAGGGTATCGGTCTGCGCCGCCCGTCCACCACACATACATCAGCACTCGTCTCCGGCGGACACTTCGGGAAGCATTAGCAGGATGAAGCTCTGATGATGGCTAATGCTCTGCAGCCCTGCTTAAGTTACCAGAGTCAATGGCCGGCCTTAATGGCACAGAGACATTTAGAAAGCAGGTATTGGTAATGTGATCCCTCTGGCTCACTGCTCAAACTTGTCCATCCTTTAGCTTTAAGGGCCACCCAGGATCGACATCAAGGCTCATCTAGTTTTAGGCTTATATTGGCTACAGGGTGTAATTTAGCTGTAATCTATAACATGAAAACAGATACCCTATGCACGAGAATAGATGATGATCGAGGACATAGGCCCATCTGGACATATGTTTACAATTGGCTAACTCAGTGTTTTGCGTTTTTGTATCCATGCAATAAATGGAAGTCAGTACATGGACGTCATCTTGGTAAAGACGAGGGTTCACTGTCCTTATCTGTGTCTTTGGGTTACATTTCATAGGACAGCTCTACGTCACAGTGACTGCTGACAGGGGTCTGCAGACCTCGCTGCTATAAGGAAGTCAACACAATAGAAGTACCGAGTCAGGAATTTTAAAGATTTTCCCAAACAGTCTTTACAAGGTGACAAAATGAAGAGTTTAGGTAAATGCTGCTTTGTAAACAAATACAAAAGAAGACGTGGAATAATCAATGCAGCCAGCCCTGAAATCTGATCAGTGGGAGGGTTAAATAACAAAACAAAGTTGTGAGCCTTACTTTCCCCTCCAGGAGTGTTTGGTGGTGTAGAAACAGGCCATGTCTTTGTTTTCTTTGATCACATTCATCTTTTCACAGGACCTACAGAAGAACAGAGCAACGGTTATTATGACTTGCATCATAAAAGTAAGCCTGTGTACATCATCAACACAGAAAATGGTTATTTTGAATACTGCTTTAAAGAAAATGTTATAACAGAAGTGAAGGATAACCAAAATCTCTTCCATGTCTCAGTTCTTTCGAAACCAAATAACCTGTTCCTTCACAGGTCATTACTACATCAAGTTTAGGTATCACACATTCCCATATACTGCAGGACACACTTCACGCCGTCGCTCAACATTTTGCAGCTTGAAGGGAGAGACTCCCAGCAGACACTCTCTCGGCTTCAGAAGCGATGCAAAGTAAACGGTGATTATCCAGCGACACAGCCGTCCCATCTCTCCATGACTAACCGATTCCTCATCGCCGTCGTTAGCTCAGCTATCAGCCGTAGCATCATGCAGCTGGTAGCACATGACTTTTAATTTTTTACAAACCGCTCCCTGACATCCACACGCTCTCCTTCGTGTTTGCATTTTTTTCACAGGCTCACTCTGAGGAGAGGCAAACCTCCTCGGGGAGCACTGGGATACAACCTGCTCAGCAAAGCAAAGAGGAGGTAAAGGTCTTTCATTCCAGTCTTATATCACAGCCACCCACAAAACACACAACAGTGCACCAGCTGAGTATGTCAATAAAGTCTGGTGCAAAGCCAGTGGGGCCTATTGATTGCTTTAGATAAACAGGGGTTAGTCTCAGTGTTTTGGCCCAGTGCGATATTTGAAGGAAATCCTTGTAATTTAAATGGCACAATAGATCAAGTAGGATCAACGAGGATCCTTTTTTTGTCACTAAATACAAAGAGTTTCCATTTCCAACTAAAACAAACCACAGAGCATCAGTGGGACTGTTGAGATTGATATTTTGTGAAAGATTGTTTCAACCAAATTAAAGACAAACCAGTGGCCAGAGCAAAAAAGAGCAAACTGGGGCCATAACTGCCTCTCTTATCCTTACTGCAGTAATCAGCTGGCGGCTGTACTGTGACAAGGGGAACCTGTGTCAGCACTCTGGCAGGATCCTGGAAAAATCTGACTCCTGTTTTCCTTCCTCTCCAATTCAGTGTGCGATTGAAGCAAGGGACAGCAAAATAACTCCAAATGATGGAAACCACCATTAACGGAGGGGACAATTGACATAAACACAAGCTACTTTCAGGTGCCACAGCAATGGACGAGGATCTGTAAAAAAAAATTGCCAGTGTCGGGGTCTCAATAGTCGATGCCTGTGCTGGAGAAAACAAAAAGGTGCAAGGAACAGTCAAGAGCCAAGTTTTGCTTTTTTTCAAACACTCATTCATGTCCCTGCATAATGAATGTGATCCAAAGCGGGGGGCTGATGAAATGCACAATAGGAGATGTTAGCAGCAAGCAGTGCACAGCGGGATCTCCACTGCTGCAGAGGGCTGTGCAGTGTTTTTTTATTACATTACTGGGTCGAGAGCGTTGTGATGAGTGTTAAAGAAGACCATGGCAGATTCCAGGACTGGGTCACGTGATTGCCCCTCACACCGCTTCCTACTTGTATGCAGATGAATAGGAAAATATTCATGGGCTGTCCTTAACAGAGTTAAGAAAATAGCCACAAAAAAAACAGTGAAGGCAATGTAAATGGCACCAGGCTCAGAGCAAAGCACACAACATTTACATAATAACTTGCTCCAGACAGGTCTCACAACTTTTCAGAAACTTTCACAAACACAGCTTTTCATGACAATATTGTATCAAACCTCTAAATGGGACCTATCTGAACGTATCTAGGTCACGACTAACTAGATTACAGCCACAGGTTAACTGTAAAAGTTACGATAGTTAACACTTGATACCGTGTTTATGCTCCTTTGCTCTACCTATTTAAAATCTGTTTTTCCACAGCTGCTGGCTAGAGAAAAAAGTTGGATCACCTGATTCCTTTTGTACAGAACAATATAGAGAAAATGAAAAGTTGCTTCAGCATCATCAGGGTGGGTACAAGGGTCAACTGATCATCTGCCATTACCTCACTATATGGCCTTCACCCTTTTATACATCTCGAGTTAAAACCATGTTGAACGTAAAGCTATGACCATAACTGAACTGACAGCACAATAAAAAGCACATGATCACAGACAGGGGCGACAGAGCCACTCTGAATGGATCACACATTAATCAAATACTCTACAGTCAAACATGACGCTGGTTTCTACAATGTGGTTTTCCTCTTGAAAGCTTAGACGTGTTGCAATGTCAATCTATATGGAGCAATCTTTCTGGCCACTTTAAGGTCTGTCACTGACTCTAACTACTTCATCTTAGAAGGCAACATATAGCACACCTGCAGCTTTTCTTTTCTTAAAAACGTGACAAGAAATATATAAATATAGACGTTGCACGAAATGCGCTACAGTAGCTAAAACGGTGCATCTTAAATTCATTTGAGGATGTACGCTGGGTCCCGATCTGTCAAGTGAATCCACGACGAGCGGCATTAACGTCACCTGAAGCTCGAGCGCTTAGCCAAATTCTGCTTCATTGCAGCGGGCCTACACGTTTAACTGAGGCTAAAAACAAGCACGACAGCACGGTTCGTTGTGATGTCGACACTGCTGCAGCTCCTCACTAGAATACCAGACAGCGCAGACACCTGTGTTGTCAGCGTTTGTTTGCCAAAGGCAAATGTCAAAAAAGAGGGGGCTGTGGCAGGCTAATGTTGGGTTAGCCCCAAGCTAGCGGCTAGCTAGCTGGTCGCATTAGCAACGGGTTCCAATCAAGCAAACATAGAGAAGGCAGTGGCAGGTGGTGGCGGTTGCTTTTACCTGTAAACTCGCTAACGGGTGTTAATCGTGGCGGTCCCTCAGCCCCACCCACCCTCCTCTGAGTGCGGCTGGTCCTTCTCAGTTTTCCCACTCTGATGCTGTAGGTGCTCAGTTACGCCGTATTCCCCCCAACAGGGCTCAGGACGCTGCCATATTCCTCGTACCGAGAGTGTGCTACTGCGCATGCGCGAGGCCTGCCTGTCATGCGGCTGTCAGCTGATTGGTTTTGTTGGAACGCGCAATTGTCGAGATGCCGACCCGAAATCGGTTTTTCATCATTTCCCTCAGTGTTTGTATTGATAGAGACAACCGAAACTGACCTCGGAACAGCCGACGCTGACGACTACATAGTAAACTCTTTAATTTCCGTTTGACAGTTTCAAAACTAAATATACATACCAACAATTGTTCGATTTTAACAGTTACTTTATTAGAACGGACTTTTTTGTGTGTAATTTTTGTAAATTTAACTTATGAAATGGAATTGCAATATTTATACATCCCTGCATATTTTGCTTCTTTATATATCGGAAGTTGTAAAAACACTTATAGGGTGATTCAACTTCCATTATTATCATTATTATTATTATTTTCACGACTATTATTATTTCTGTTGTTTTTATTTATTTGTTCTTTTCTACATTATTGTTTGCAGTTTCTATGTATCAGTAGTTTGCAAGGCAAAAGAACAATGCACCTGGGGAAAGAAAGAGTATTGTGCCCTCTAGGGACACTGTCTCAACAATGCAGAAATACCTGCACTATTATAACAGATTACACCAGTTGGGCCTACATGAAGATTGAGACCAGGACAATACCACACATACACACATTTACAGGCACGTACACAATATATATATATATATATATATATATATATATATATATATATATATATATATATATATATATATATAATATATAAAGTGTGTACGTGCATATTTTTCTGTCATAACCTTCCTGTTGTACTACAACAGCTTAGTTAAACACATCTGTCAACTGCTTATGTTTGTGCAAGCCCATCACATTTTATTGTAATGTTTTTTATTGCTTTATTGTTTATTAGACATTACATTTTTATGCTCTCATTCGATTGTTTGCTTTGCATAGTTTTACTCTCTTGCAATAACCCACATTCTTCTACAATCTATTAACTTTGACAGCATCACCAACATAACAAAAACTAAGAATTGTAATATATTAATCAAACCTTGCAGAATCTGGTTAAAGGTGTGTATTTATGTCTAAAATCGTAAGTAACTTACCGCGATTGAAGGTAAAGGGGAAACATCTTGGTCTCTGTGGCTGACTGATGTGAATTTGAGCGGGGCACCACAGAGTGGTCACATTTTGAGGCATCTGATTTGGTGACCAACCATGTGCTGCTTGTTAGTCTAATTTAATTACAGCTAGAGACATGAGGAAAAAAAAACATTTCCTTGCACACTGACAAACTGGATACTGATGTTTTTTTTGGCTTCAGTGAGATATTACAAGTAAGCAATGCAACAACATCTCTGTGAAGTTTGTATTTGGCTCACATGCAGTCATTTTAGTTTAACTGGAGAAGAATCAGCCATGATGAGTCCAAACAGTTAGTCAATGTAATCATGCATTATAAGTGAGTAATAGTATTGTAAATATGCAAACAAAACACTGCCGTGCGTTTAAAATAGTTTACCAAAATGCTGGTGGAGGCATAATCTACCAATAGTCATTTCGAGAAATATGGATTCTACACGGTCAAACATGACATTTCTTTTTTTTAATGAGAAAACATACAGTTAAAATTGTAGTGAGTGTCAAATCTGTCATAGCTTGACTTTTTGTCAAATTAATTATCTGTACATGTAAGTGCCACAGGAAATAAAAGGCCTATAAAGAATGTAGATTATCTCAGTGTAGACTGCTGATGAGGAGCTGAGGTCTATGCCTACATCTTCTCAGGACCTCTCACACTTAAAGCTCAATACTGCCACCTGCTGCTAAATACCACACACTAACATACAAGCTCATTTGCAATTTGGTTACACGTTAATACATGTTGTGCATTTTATTTAAATAATCTTAACCTTCTTGTACCTAAAGCAAATAACATAAAGCATTGAAAACACAATGAATGTCAAAGGCACTTCTTTTAAGAATGACCCCTTTCATAACTGTAGATATTTCGTAATAAACAAACATTACCTTTAAAAACCAAAAGAGGTAACCGTACACGATGTATACAATGTATTAAAGCGTATGATACACACTACATTTATATATATATATATATATATATATATATATATATATATATATATATATATATATATATATATATAATATATGCAACTTGGCTGTAATGACAATGTTGTTTTAATAACACATCTTATATTCGACCGCATAGCTTTTTGTTTCACGTTGTACGGAGCGCCCTGAACGCACCTTCAGTAACCAATGACGCTATTCTCCGTTACCAAGGCATTCTCAAGGCAAACACTAGCTAGCTGGATAGCTCGGCTAGCCAATCTGCCAGATAATCTCATAGCTATGATATAACCTACTTTCAGCCTCTTCGCCGAGTTGAACTATAATCACAAGTAGTTTACCAAAACCCTCGACTCCAGCATATTACCATTAACTTCTCGACTGCTCGCTGCTTGGCCTTAAGTCGAGGCCGAAACACCCTTTTTTTTCTCCTCCCCCTCTGGATCATCTCAGTCTACGAGCTAGCTTAGTAACGTGAACGTTAGCTGCACAGCCACCATGGTAAGTAGCTGCGATTGTTTGCTGTGTTTTTCTTTTTTGAGTGGAGGGGAGCCAGGCCACCTGTTTGCTTTTATAAGCTGGTTTAGTCGGCTAATCATCCTACTCAGTTTCATATAAAGACAAGAAGACAGATAGCATTCAATCCCCAAAGATAGCACCTTGTGAATAGGCCTTCACATATTAGCATGGGGAAATCCTCTTCAAGTTAGCTCATAAGCTAGTCGTGGATGTCATTACAGCCTCTCTGTCCGTCTCTGTCCATCTTTCAACTTTGGTGACAGTCTCTTTAACGTTACTCGTTTCTCTCTTGTCTCCCATGTAGGCTGAATTTGGACATGAACACCATCAGAATGAAGTCGTCAATTACATGCGATTTGCACGTTCAAAGATGGTCCTGAGACTTAAGACCATTGACTCATGCTTTGAAGAACTCAAAGACAGCAGGTGACCGGTCTTACTGAAGTTTTTTTTAAATCATTATTTGCATGTAAATTCAACTTTGACTCACTTATTCACTGGAAGGGACCTATATGACACAACAATGACAGTGTTTCTCAGTGAGATGGAACTGTAATGTTGATGCGTGTATGTTTCTCTCTGAAGGCTGGTGGAGGAAACCTTCACAGTGGACGAGGTGAAGGAGATGCTGGACGGGCTGCAGATGGTGGTGCGTGGGGAGGTGGAGATGGAGCTCATCAACACGGCTCACACCAATGTGCTGCTGCTCAGGCAGCTCTTCTCGCAGGCTGAGAAGTTTTACCTTCGACTGCAGAGCGATATTTCAGAGCTTGAGAACAGGTGAGCAGCGAGGAAGGAAGGAGATTCAGGATCCCTTTTCACATTGTTAGGTTAATACGACCAAGATACACGAAGCACACATGTGATGACAGGTGACCCTGTCAGGTCAGTACATCATATTCTTATTCAGATATTATACAGCGCCTCTTTGGTCCTGAAAGTTTTTTTTTTTTGTTTTTTTTTTGTAAATTCATTTAGTGTGCACAAATGTATATCTTCTTGAACTTTTATGCACACAAAATATGAACAAAGCTGTGAGTTCAAGGTCAAACAGAGTGCCACACCAAGGTAAGAAGTGAGCGAGGCCTTTCAACATGGAGTATACCTTCATGTTCATGAGAATAACACCTCCACTTTCTGCCACTTCCTCCTCAGCTGTTCAGGTGTAGATCTCGTTCACGTTTCAGTATGTATGCCAGGCAAAAAGGTCATTGCTAAGCCACATAGACAATTTTAATTCAAATCTTTTTTTCCATTACAATGGCTTCCTTTTTGCAGCAACATTTATTTAGCTTGAAAGTTCTCATTATACATTTTAATGACAGTTCACAACTTTATATAAATACCGTACTTTGAGGCCCCCTCAAACCCCCAAACTGAATTTAATAAACATAAAAGGAATGTAACGCCCCACAATATATTATTCTGAGAAACAAGGACATTGCTCATAGAATCACGTTTTAGAATTTTTCAAATGAAATGTTTGTTTTAGTCTTACAACAATGTTAATTGCAGAAGCCCCAGCAGTGTGTGTGTGTGTGTGTGTGTGTGTGTGTGTGTATATATATCTCAATGTTTTTCCAACCAGGAGTGCATTTCCAAAAACATATTTTAGAGTTTAGGTGAACTAACTCTTTACATCTTAAACAAAATTAAATTCACACTTTAAATATTGTCTTTTTTTAATTTTATTGTTTTACTGTCAATGATTATTGACTGGTCATGTTTTATGATTGCATGCTTGTAAAATGGGGAAGTCATCCACAGTTTTGGGCCGCATGATAAAACAGAATGACCTAAAAGGACCGTCTTGCTGTTGTTACTAAGCGAGGTCGCCATGAGGCCTCTTGACATCACAACCGGAACACAGAGCAACGCACGCATGAACATGTGATACCAGCGATAAAGATAAATCACATTCAAGCTGTTGTCAGAAGACACTTTGCGCTCTTGACAGTTTGGCCAAGGATGTATTACGGCTTTTTTTTGGTACAAATATAGTCCGGTTTTCCGGAACTTCTCGCCACTTCTGACCTCTTTAACCTTTCACCTTGTTAAGACACTGCGCATGTTTTGGAAAAGTTCTTTTGTTTATAATATGCACACGGAGGGTGGATAAATACACCCTCAAGGTTATTGTTTTTTTTCTCAGCCCTACGTGACTGATACGGCGTACAAAGCAAGGAACACGCCCCGTGTCACAGTTGACGTGTGTTCAGCTGCTTTTTAAAAACCACATTTAAGCTTTGCATAGAGCTGTTCTGTTCACCACACGCATATATCTTATATCACAAGTGCCAAACTGCCACCTAGAACAAGGGTGTTTATTTACCTTGACAAAGATACATAACCGCCAAATAGCATTTTATTTTTGTAATGTCAAAAAAAAAAACATTGTGGTGGCGAGCTGACAGTTGTGTGAGGAGATAAACGTAAAGTACATATTATCTGATCAGTTTCAATCCATTCTGATGACAATAGAAAGTTTGCACACTTTGTATTTTATGGAGACATGTTTAATTTACTTATCAATCTATTTGAAAATGATTTCAAGCTTTTTCTAGCCCCTTCTCTTTTATTTTCTTCATTATTCCGCCGTCCAACTCTTTGCTCTTCCACCCGTGTAGGGAGCTGTTGGAACAAGTGGCTGAATTTGAGAAGACGGACTTTAAAACTGATAAGGTGGGTTTAATGTGTAGCTCTCTCGCATGTAGAGCTTTACATATCAGTCAGTGGAGTCATTAATCATGTGTTCGAAGGATATTTTACACCCACATGGAATTCAGTAGCTGGAGAGCAGTGCTGCTGTGCATTTCAAGTCGTTTTACATGTCAGGCCACCTGCCCCTCCACGAGTAGCCGTGCAGTGAGAAGTCACACATCCCTGAGGTTGACGTGTGGTTTCATGACAAGCAGTTGAAGAAAAAACATATCAACGTTGTAATACAATATGCCGCTCTTTCATGGGTTTGACTCTTCACACCTTACCTTCTTTAAAATGTAGACACTTAGTCATCTTTACAATAAAATTCTAAGAAAAGCGAGTCAAATATAAACATTTTTTTTTTTTTTTACCTTTCCGTCTTACATACAGCAATTTGGCGGTACAGACGACATGTTTTAAAGTGTTTACTTTATTCCCAGAGAAACCAGGAAACAAGCAAACCCAAACTAGCACCGCTGAATGAAGGCGGGGTGTCCGAACTTCTTAACAAGGTAAGGAATACATTGCATCAAATACATCTGGTGTAGCTGTTGAAAAAAGTTGTTTTCATATTCATACACTCCTTCACACACATCTTTTCCAGGAGATAGCGAGACTACAAGAGGAAAATGACAAACTGAAAGCCAGAATGCGGACTTTAGAGTCACAGGTAGAACAATGAGCCAAACGTTATTCGACGCTACGACATTTCTTATGACTCATGCGCCAGTTTACGTTGTGAACCTTCTGCTCTGATTCCTTTTTCTGAGGCGATGAGTGCACTGGACGAGAGAACCAAAGCAGACCGAGCCCTGAAAGACCTTCAGAAGGTGCAAGGTGACCAGCAGGTACTGTTGGGAGTGTTGCCGGGCAAACTAGCGTCAACTTCATTTTGACTTTTCAAAGCGTGCTTTCCATTTTAACTCTTTATTTTGTCGCATCTGAACATTTTGCTGTCATTTGGTTTTATCCGCTAACTTGGACCCGGATGGTATGTACCCGGCTGATCAAAGTGTTGCTTTTGTCTCTCCCTGTGTGAATAGGAGTAGGGTATAGCTTCTGTAGTAACAGCAGTGATTGCCATTCGCTCTTTCTGAGCTTGGACTTTGTTTCTTTTCCCCCCCTTCAAGCTGGCTTCTCAATCCAAGGAGATCAACAGTCTGGAGGACACAGTGGCATCTCTGAGGGATGACTACGAAAGGTCTCTCAGTGCCAACTCGGCCTCCCAGAAGGGTCTGCAGGAGAACCTGATCTCTGCCAAACACGAGCTTCTGCGAGTGCAGGACCAGCTGTCCTTGGCAGAGAAGGTGCGTCACCGTGGCTTTTGTTTGTTTTTTTTTTACCTGCGACCGACATTAACCAGCATCTGAAGTTAACACACGTTATTGTGTTACTCAAACATGTTTGTTGCAGACAAACTTCCTGGACTGATCGGTTATAGAAACCGTTCATTGTTGGTGGGTTCAGCAGCAAGAGACACATAGTAAAAATAAAAATAGAAAAACAAGTAATATAAGTATAAGAAAACAGGAATAAAAATGGTAAAATAATCCACAATAGCAGCAGTAGTGTATATATACAGACAGAATACAAAGTATTTCTTTAGTGACGTGTGTGTGTGTGTGTGCGTGTGTGTGTGTGTGTGTGTGTGTGTGTGTGTGTGTGTGTGTGTGTGTGTGTGTGTGTGTGTGTGTGTGTGTGTGTGTGTGTGTGTGTGTGTGTGTGTGTGTGCAGGAGTTGGACAAGAAGTTCCAGCAAACTGCGGCTTACCGCAACATGAAGGAGATCCTGACCAAGAAAAACGAGCAGATCAAAGACATCCGAAAACGATTGCAGAGGTGAGCTGTAAGCGTAACACAATCCCTCCAGAATGCGCCATTTACACAGAGGAATGTCTGTGTGGAAAAAACTAATAAAACAAACTATGATATCTTTTGTAAAACTAGCAACCGGTATGTCCTTTTTTAATTTCAGTCCCTTTGTGTTCTGTTCTGTGCTTAAAGATTTGCTTTTCTTTCGGCGATATTTGTCTAATTCCAGGTTTGTGACGCTGTTGTTCCTCGTCTGTTTCAGATACGAGCCCAATGAATAAGGTCTACCTTCAGACCTGCAGGTGTCCGCAGGGTTGGCCGGGAACAAGAAACCACCAGTTCCACTGCTGCGAGACGAGAGAGACAGAGAAAAGCACTTGTACAAGGATTTATTTGCGCTTTTATCTGGCATCTTCAGTAGTTATTGTCTTTAGTAAAGAGTTTGTGCAGAGCGGCAGGGGGTCGTCGACGCCCGCCGCTCTGCACACTAATGAATTAGTGACAAACGATAGCCTTCTCCAGCTGTGCTTTTTTTCTACGTCCCAGTTGTGGAGCTGACTTACTGTAGCGAGCAGACTCCCCCCTCAGTGCTCTATGCAATTACTATCACGTCCCTGTTTAAAGAGGCCTTGTCTATTTGCTGGACTGGACAGATACGTCTGCCTGAAGCACTGCAGTCGCATCTATCAGATGGTTGTAGGTGATATTTAGGTTTCCAGCATCGGGTAGTTGATCGTTGATATTCTCAGTTTTGATTTTAGAAGTCCATTTTGTTGAATAAGACCCAAGCAAAGCTCGAGCCTTTGCACTTATTATTAGTGAACTTCAAAGTCACGTTTACCAGCCCTTCCAGGTCATCCCTGCTTTCATTTGTTACCTACACTTTTTATTGCATTTCACACACAAGATATTTCCAATGATTTGACATTCTGTGAACGTCTGATCATCGGAAATACACCAACGTTTGAATCTCTTTTTTTTTCCTGCTTTCGCTTGTTAAATGACGTGGATAGCGAGTGATCTGGAATGATTTTCCCCGACACTGAAGGGCACAGAATATTTTTGTCTGGGATCTTTAACGGTGTACTTTTCGTATTGCTTTGGGTGATGGGGTGTAAGAGAAAAAAAATGAATATATACATGATGTTCATGAAGTAATGCTCTTGTAGAGTATGATACATCTACCTTATATTACACTAGATGTGCATTTGTTTGTATTGTGCAAAGTATGGGGTAATAAAAGCTGTTGACAAATAAACGTGTGGTCATTCTTAGTGAGTTAAAAAAATAGTTTTTTTCACCTTAAGTTCAAGGTATATTTAATCACATAACACCAAGTCAGTCACTGAATACTGAAGCTTTCTGACCTGTGTGTATGTATATGTATATGTATGTGTATATATATATATATGTATATATGTATGTATATGTATATATATATATATATAATATATATATATATATATATATATATATATATATATATATATATATATATGTATATGTGTGTATATGTGTATGTGTATATGTGTGTGTATATATGTACGTACTTATGATCATGTGGACTCATAAGATTATGATGAACTATTTTGAAATTGCAGTATTGCATCATATTTTAACCACTAAATGCTTTTACAAGGAAGGAAGGAGCGAGACATTTGTCCATGGTGGAGGTGCAGGCAGTGTGGAGCGAAGTTTGACGTATGATATTTATAATTTTGTACTCCTTTGTATTAAATTATGATATTAGTGTTTATATAGAAAGAAAAGAGGATAACATGCAATAAATCTCACACTAAACCTTATTGTATATGTGTGTCCAGGTCAAAACAGACCAGACCTGAGCGATCAGGAAAGGCTGCGTGTATTGTCTCCAGTACACAAGGCTTTTTATGATGGGATCCTAAATCAATTTAGTAAAATAAGAGAAACAACTCTCTCCCCCTCTTGAATCGATTTAACGTCAAGAAACCACAGAGGGACACAAGTGATTGTGAAATGCGTCCCATGGAGTCACTTCTTCTGCTTCCTCAGCTGCATGTATGAAGTGTCGAGAGGAAGAACTCATTGTTTTTGCGTTGGCTGTGTTAAAGAGTTGGTGGTCACCACCCCCCTCCCCACACACACACCTTGTTTTCAGTGAAACTCTTCAAGCCACAGGCTGTCCTAAGTTAAACTTGTGCTGGTTTCACGTCATGTATTTAAAAAACAGTTTGCTCTGCTGTCAAAAACAATACGGAAAGAAAAAGACGAATAAAGACGAAAGGTGTTACAGACATTAAAAGACGAATTTCTCATCAACCTATTTATTGTCTTTGTGTGCTTAAACGTGTGAATGCATCTGTTTTCTATTAGTAGCATCTAAGGGGTGACTGTCATGGGAAAGCTGCTTGTAATTTCACATATGGATGCACATGCCGAACAGTTGTGTATCAGTGCATGACATACTGTAAATCACAGCAAGCTGCTGACAGGAAGTGGTGACTTGTGTCTCTCGGTACCGAACTCAGTCGCACCGCTGACGGCTCCACTGGAGCTTCCTGCTCAACAACAAGCCATCAAAGGGGTTTTCTTAGTTTCACGAGTGAGACAAAAGCTTCCGTTGTTTAGTTTTTCTCCAGAATTACCAAGTTCTACTTTTGCTTGAGGAGAAATGACAGACGGTGATGTCCAAGAAAAACAATGGTGGAGTGACCGCTTTAATCCTTCGGTCCTTCATTACAAATCTATACTGTTTGATGAAAAAGCTGCTAACTTCACAAGCCGTCAGTTTCACAGAGATGTATAAAGAAGGCAGAATACAGGTGTCATGATCTTGTAGTTTTTTGTTTCCTGTTTTATTTTGTAGTCTTGTGTCCTGTGTGTCTCTGTACTTCCTGCCCTGATGTTTGTCTGGGATTGTCTGTCTGCCTGGTTCCTGATTGTGTATTCCCTTCACCTGTGCTGCCCTCGTTGTGACCACCTGTTGCTCGTTACCTCTCTCTTGTATTTAAACCCTGCTTGTCTCCTGTCGTTTTGTCGGTTGTGTGCTTCCCCTGTGCTTCCCCGCTGCCCCGTGGATAGTCCGTCTCTATTTAATGAGTGTTTTTTTGTTAAAATAAGTTACTTTCAACTGTCGCACAGGCATTTGGCTCCTACTTCCTCCATCCCGTGACAATATGGTCTGGTACTTACTTAAAGTGAGACCCTGTACCTTTTTGTAAAAAATTATAATCGCGCTTTCTTCCTTATCCAAATGTTAGGTGAAATTCCTAGACAATACTAGAAAAGGGCACTCAGTAACCACTGACCAGAGTCTTTGTGGTTTATTTTCCCCAAACGGATCTTTAGTGTGGGTGTGACTCACCCACTGGCTCCTCAGCTGCACCTCCTGACCATCTGGTCATGGCAACGTCCATGTGAGGCCCAGGCCAGTCAGGAGGCACGTTATGAAGGCTATACAAGGTTATGTGAGTTCAGGAGCTTAATATCTGTTGCTAATCTGAGTGTGTACATTGAAAAACAAAGTACCACAGATCAAGATTAACAGACACCAGGCGTACATTTCAGAGAAATTAAGTAACATATCTGCGGCATCCTGCAAACATTGAGTTCAGCTAATGACTCGACACTCAAACTGGTTTGTGTATCATTTTATTTCTATGATGCTGTGATGCAGAACTCAGTATGATTAGCTTGTGATGCCTCATGGAAAAACTGCTGAATGAGTGTTTATGGACACATGAAGATACAATTGATGACGTGTCCTCATTTTCAACATGAAGGTATCTGAAAACACTAATTTAAGGTTTGAGTCAGCACGTCATGCAGATCATGCCAAGAAACCTCTCTTTCTGTGTCAACTAAAACAGGGAATTTCTTAATCTTTGTGAAACTCACTGACATGCCTTTTAAAGGAGATGACGCCAGCTGAAAATACCACAGCGCCGAATTAATCAGGAGGTATGTCAACATGAAAGTTATACTACGTAGACTGTAGGGGACAGTCCAGGTTGATCTGATGAGGTCATATATGTATGAATTGTAATAAAGGCTTATATTATTCAACACATGATCATAAGTGCTGAGTCAAATCCCTCCACGTTATGATAAAACCATGCAAAGTCAATGAATAAGGAAAGTTTTTTTTTTTATGCGTCTACTCCAAAAATAACAACATGCATTATTGCAAAGGCAGATTATGAAATATCTCCCTCCATCCATGTGTATCAGTCAGTTATAATCAGTAGTTCCCAACACGATAACTTCAACTGTAGGACCTGATGCTGCATCGTCTTGACACGCTGTGTTTCACAAGCTCACAGATCCGACCAATCAGGTCAACTCGCTGCACTTCTGCCGTTAGCGAGGCTGCGTGAGTGAAACCTCTGTCTGTCACTTTCTTGAACAGCTTGTTCCCAGAACGAAAACGCTGATCATGATACACACAAACACACACACACACACATACACACACACACAAAGCCGTTTGTGTCTGCCTCACTTTGAGCAAAACTGAGAAACGCAACAAGCGTTTAGGGAGAAATCTGAAGAGCTGATGGCCCACACGCTGTGCATCTCCTCTTCAGGCCAAGAAGTGAAACAGAAGAAGAACCGCATGTCTGTCCTTCACCAGAGTCAACACAACCCCACCGGAGTAACACACACTGATTTAAACACTTCTGTTTTTCCTTTGTAAACGCGGCTTTGTTTCGACTTCAGTCGGTGTGATGGGGACTTTCTACCCGGCCGTGTTTTGTAGCGTGGTCAACAATGTGATATCAATTTCCCTTTACTCTCTGCAATACCAGTGAACTTTGCTTCCTCAAAGTTCTTGTTTTTTTCTTCAAAACACATCACATGAAACCTTTAGCAATTGCCACATGCAGTTCAGCTGTTGTATGGGTTGTTTTTTTCAGTGCCTATGCTACTGTACGCATCAAACTTATAGTTTAGTTTAACTTGGATGGGACAAACTCAAATCCAGGTTAATTCACAGTTCAACACTTTTTTTTAAATAGGACTCCTGGTTCCAGATTTACATTTACTATCCAGACAAAAGATCTTTTCATTCAACTGTCAGCAAGACATAAATCATCCAAGAGGTTGATTTGTTCCTTTTAAAAATCAACTTTAACATGTTGGACCCTCTATCTTCTGATGAAAGAGGAGATGCTGTTTCATCACCGCTCACTTGAGATAGAAATTCCCCTCTTTGAAAAAGACTTCCTCACATTGTTGACACATCTATTCAGTAAAAGACATCTCAAAGGAAAGATAATTGTTGCTCGGGACGGTCATTTTAGGCCACACAGCTGGAGCTTCAGACAGCTGGAAGTGCTGTGTAACAACGGGGCTCACGACACCTCGACATTGACTACCTCCTGCAGGTGTGATCTTTAATCACACCTCATGGTTTTCAGTTTCACGCATCACTCATCTGTGGTGTTAAGTGCTCCACCTGTGTACACACAGTGTGTCAAAAAACAGGCTTCGACTTGGTCAAACTTAATCGGCTGAGGAAGGAATGTGGGTGTATTGTTTTGGTTCTGGCTTGATAGCCACGGTTTCGGTGGGTTACGTTTGAAAATCACAGCTTTCCTGTGAAACTCTGGCACACCGAGTTGCCTTTCAAGTCAATGCATATGTCGTGTACAGCTGTGTTTAGGGTAAGAAATGTACAGCACCAAGGGTCGGGAGTGGGTTTTTTTGTCCACAGACTGAGAAGGAGATGGAGTGATTTGATGCAGCACGTGATCCGTGTGGTTTAAGGGAAACCATATAAGCAAGCGAAGAAGTGTCTGTGAGCCAAACACACCAGTTGTACTACAGAGACAAAAAAAAAAAAAAACAGAACTGTGACTGAGAGGTTGCTCCATTTCTCATCACCCACAGGGTAAGTGATTTGTTGCACTACTACTGCACCACTGTAGAAGAGGAACACAGGATGGCATTCATGTTACATTTAATTATTTTACATTTTTACAAGTGTGTTGTATTAATATCCTTCTGTTCTTTATAGATAACATGGAAGAGGCATTCACAACGCAAATGACCACAGGAACTGATTATCCTGGAACTGATTATTCTGGAGCTGATTATTCTGGAACTGTAAGTATTAATTTGAGCCACGACACCAGTGAAAAACAATGAACCAGAGGTAAAGGGCATTTTGGTGTCGGTTTGATTAAAAAGAATAGAGTAGGACAGGTTCTCACCATCACAGACAGGGAAACTTGCACGTTGTAGTATTTACAGTATGCTTTTAAAGAACACCATATGGTTAAACACAATACTTAGTGCTGTGCATTAGATATGTTTTATGTTGTTATATGTTGGATTGCATGCTCCAGGTACACACTGGGGAAAAAGACCGCTTCAAAAATACAAAATAAACTAGAATACAAGGTGTTATGATTGCAAAGCAATCATGCAAAACACATATCAAAGTGTTATGATATGACTGTTTAATTTCAAAACAGCTGACAAGTCAAAAATCTTTGTAAGATCTTGTGAAATACAATAAAATGACCTTTTTATTTAGGCCTTTCAAGTAAAAGAACGGATATTTGCTTAATTGGGGAATCTCGTATTGCGTTATATTCCATCAGCATAATAAAGTGTCATGTGGCATAATAAGCCTAAAAACAAGTCCTGTCTCACTGCTATGTTAATTGTTGGGTTATTGCGTCTCGTATTAATATATTTCGACCAATATTGGGCCAAAAACAATATGTATACATTGCATTCTTGCAGTGCAGTAGCTGTAGACGCTGCGAATGTGCTATTTGAGGATACTCAAACGCCACGTTCACAGCTGCATCAGCGTGACATTTTCCATTGTTTGAGAAAACCTTAAGCCTCTGCTTCGCTCGCTGTTTATCTCTGCCCTAAATCTAAACTCCAAGCTTCTGGGGTACCGAGTTCTGCTGCGCGCCCCCTTTCTGGAGCCCCTCAGGATCGGTTGCTACCCCTCCTCACCTCTTCTCCCCCCGGCCCTCACCTCCCCAGGCCTAGATTGCAGCAGGAAGTTGTGCAGTAGTGTGGTTTCTCTCCCGTACAGACACAACACCTGCACCTGTCAGCCATTTCTTTTGCACGCTCTGGTTAGCATGTACGTCACTGAGTGTTTTTCATGTCATATCGCGGTATCCTCACCAGAAGCATTCTATGTTGTGAAACCTTGACAGCAGTTTGTGAGTTCAGGAAATGAAAAGTGAGAAGAAGAAGAAGAAGAAAAAGGCAGAGATGGAAAAAGTAGTCCGTTTTTTTTACGTAACGTAAAAGTAACAGAAGGATAAATACTCTGTTACAGGTCCAAAAGTGACATTTTGTAGCATCAAGATAAAAAAGTAAAAGTGCTCATCAAGCAGAATGGCTTATTTCTATTTATTTGTGATATATTTATACTGCCAGCTTGTGAATTTCAGCAATGGTTATCTTTATCCATAATAATACATAATACTGTGTTTGGTTATATTTTGTATGAACACTGGGAATCTGCAAAGTAAGTATGGTAACCAAAATGTACAAAATACATTTACTGGAGTAAAAAATACAATATTTACCTCGGAGATGTAGTGGAGTAGAAGTATAAAGTTGCAGAAAATGGAAACACTTACATAAAGTGCAAAGCTCAACACTTAAATAAATGTACTTAGTTACTTTCCACCAGTGTCTGCCACAAAAAAAACCCTCTTTAACATTGAATAAGCTAATCAGTTTTTCTGTGTTGGATTGCAGGGGCCGACCGATTACTCAGATTACTATGGCTCAGACCCGACTGTAAACTCCGGCATGTGTGTCAGAAGCTGGGTCAGGGATTTCCGCAAGCTGTACGAACCACCTCTCTTCTGGATCATCTTCTTCCTCGGCGCTCTGGGGAACCTGATGGTGGTTTGTATCTACTCCACCGTGCGCAACCGCCTGAAAACCATGACCGACGTGTACCTGCTCAACCTGGCTGTGGCTGACCTCTTCTTCCTGTGCATGCTGCCCTTCTGGGCAACCGACGCCATCAAGGGCTGGCACTTTGGCATCAGCCTCTGCAAAATGGTGTCGGCGGTCTACAAAATCAACTTCTTCAGCAGCATGCTCCTGCTCACGTGCATTAGCGTGGACCGCTACATTGCTATCGTGCAAGTCACCAAGGCCCAGAACCTGAAGAGGAAGAGGCTGTTCTACAGCAAACTCGCCTGCCTGGGTGTCTGGTTTGTCTCCGCTCTCCTGGCCCTCCCTGAGTTCATCTTCGCCCAGGTGAAGACGGACCGAAGCGGGCAATCCTTCTGTGTCCTGGTTTACTGGAACAACGCCTACAACCGCACGAAAATCCTGGTTCTGTCCCTGCAGATCTGCATGGGCTTCTTCCTCCCTCTGCTCGTCATGTCCTTTTGTTACTCGGTCATCATTCGCACGCTTCTGCAGGCCAAGAGCTTCGAAAAGCACAAGGCCCTGCGCGTCATCTTCGCCGTGGTGTTTGTGTTCGTTCTCTCTCAGCTGCCTCACAACGGCCTGCTGATAATGGAGGCCATGCAGGCGGCGAACACCACGATCACCAATTGCGACGTCGTGACCGGGTTCGACATCGCCGGACAGATCGCCAAGAGCCTGGCGTTCACTCACGCCTGCCTGAACCCGTTCCTGTACGTCTTCATCGGGGTGCGCTTCAGACAAGACCTGCTGAGGGTGGTGAAGATGTCTGCTGACGGTCTGAGCAAAGGAGGGCTCAGTAAGATACACTCGGTCCCCAAACGTCCCTCTGTCATGTCAGACACTGATACGACCCCCGCCCTTTCGATATAAAGGGCAATTTCTCTAAAATCCTAAACCTGAGACCTGAGCCAAGTTCAACATGATCATGTTTACTTCTGTTCACAAGCATTATTCCTCACAAAAATACTTTGAAAAGCAAAAAAAATCTTACATTCATATTCTGAAGGTCACAAGAATACTTGTTCTGGAGTCACTGTATAAAGTGTACATTTTGTGTAAATACTTTTTTTACGTGTTTGTATTCTTCCTTTTTTCCCCCTCATGTATTCATCGTGTGCTGCTGAAACTGAATAAAAAAAATAATTGTAATTCAGATTTTCACATAGAAAAACATCAATAAAAATGACAAAAGCATGCTGCAGGGTTTCTCGATTGCTTTTCTGCAGAAAAAAGGGGAGGGGGGACTTTTAACAGTCGTTACAAGCAGATGCGACACAACGAAAGCGGTGGTAAGTGATGACATCGACAGTTCACATCTATTATACATGGGAAAGTATTTCAGTGCTTTCAGTGGTGTAACGTATCTAGTGTGGTAGGAAACACTCAATGGTGGCCTGTTCAATCTGCAATGTTTTCGATCTGACTAGACGTCCCGCTGCCGCCGTCTGTGCCGCTGTCTGTGCCGCCATCTGTGCCGCCACGCTTCACTGTTGAACTTTGTCTGGCTATGACTCGGCGGTTTCACGGTGGATGCCAACGGATGCCCATTCAAACTGGCGCGAAAGAGGTTTCCCACAATCTCCTCACAACGGCTGTAGCGCAGAGACTGAGATGTGTCATTGCCTGAAAAAACTTTCTCTGTTCAGCTTCAACAGTCACAACACTCCAAGCAGCAGATTTTGGTTTCACTGACATCAAGAAGAGGCAAACTGAATCCTGGAGGCCTTGTTTTGAGTAAAAAAAACACACAATCCACATGCAATCAACGCACACGTTAACAGAAGTACTTACCTGTCTGACCTGTGCTGGTGATGTCAGGAGAATAAACACTATATACCATAAATAATCTTATCATTGAACATAGTATCAGTTAAACCTTCCTTGGTGTGACCATAACAGCATCTGGGAGTTTCAACAAGGCAATGAATAAACAACAGAAAAGGCGTGAACAGCTCTAAATGCAATTTAAAGGGTCACTGAGTAGCATTTAAAGGGTCTCGTTGCAGCTTTTTAGCATTTATTAGCAGATATGGAATATAATGTTAACTTAGAAAGAATAGTTTGTATTTAGGTAGCTGCTAAGTTGCCTGAACCGACAAACCAAACTCCTCCCATTTGCATTTTCACACAGGCCACCGTAGTTGGTTACAATTGGCAACTTTAGCTGCAACTTCAGGCCCCAAATCTGACACGCTGGCCCTTTAAGTGAACGTGTCACCGCAGCCTCTGGCGCTGGTTATTGTAAAATATGGGGTCCACTCAGGCATCATAGCTATACTCGTTGGGACAAACATCCAAACACGAACAAATGTGTGTGTAGCACTGATCCAAAAGAAAGCGCTTAGACACCCAAAGCCCTCCAAACCCAAAAGAGAGTCCCCTGCGGCAGTTATACGGAGGCAAACTGTCCTTTCTGGGGACACAACAACACTGCTCTTTGATTTATTGGAGAATTGTCCAGTACAGTGAGTATTATACAGTATACCACTGTCTCTCCCGACAGAAGACAGGAAGAGCACAAAGTACTCGTCAGCTGCAGTCTCACACACTGAGTGTTAAAAACAGAACCCGGTGTTCCTGTGGTCACTGAGGTGAGCCCCAGACGACTGCAGCCTACCTGCTGAAGTCAGGTGAGATCACAGAGACGAGCTCTTTCATTTTTCTTGCCTGGTACGGTTTCACCCTCTCACGACAGGAAACACCTCAGTCAAGTCAACAACAACGTGTCTTCTGTTTATCTGCAGCGCCGAGGCCTCGCAGCGAATGTCCACGAGGACCCGAGCGCATCTGTCGAGTCAGACCTTTAGCATATTCTGAATAAATGTGTGTATTCTGGTTTAATCTACAGTACAAACCGGGCGTTGATGTGTTAATTTAATATAACATGTATCCGTTTCTCTTGGGTTCACCAGGCAGAAGTTCGGCTCACGCCGGTTTGAAAAGGAGAAACTGCAGAAATGTGCGTCATCCACACAAATGTTGACAGTCATCAGATTAAATGTGGTCTGTTTAAAAAGAGACATGATGAAATGTGGCACTTTTGTACTTTAGGTTGCCTCCAATAACGTTTTTTTTGTCTGATGGATCCTGTTGTATTTTACTGCAGAGACGAGATGGATTGAATTCCTTTATTTGTTCTTTTTTTCTTCTTCTTGAAATTGTTTTTAACTTAACGATTACAATAATTATTTTTTAGTTTTAGTTTTAGTTTTGCTTACTAGTTTTCGGTTGCACAGCAACACTCGATGGTCGGTGCTACTGTCTCATGATTGTCACTGAGGCGTGTCGTGTGTGTTCATATCGTTTTAGATTATGCAAAACAAATCTTAAACCAGCAGTGGCAGAAGCATTACGGTATTTTAAGTACTAACACCAAGAAAAAGACACAGCTTGTATGCTCCACAAACTGAAAGAATGTTAAAGAAGAGTAAAACTCATGCAATTAAAATGATTACTTCTGTAAAGTAGAGAAATCATATCAGTAAAAGCAAAAGCAATTGTTCTGCAGTAAAATATCCACCGTGCCCAAAAGCAGCATTATCAGTTACTCCTCAGTTTCTCCAAGCACCACCTGGTAACTGCAGGAATGACCCCCACCCCCCCCTTTTTTCCCCCCATACGGATGTAAAAGACCCCTCAGTGCCTCGCGTTGGCGTTATCTGGTCCACCTGCACATCACTGTCTGTATGAGCAGACTGTGTGAGCTGTCCTTTCATTACATCCACCACACGGTGGCGTAGCTTGCACAGCATACTGAGCCTGATGAGGGTTTAGGAACACAACCAACCAACCAACCAACCAACCAACCAACCAACCCCATCTAGTGGTGGTCTGGATGGGAGGCCGTGATGTCTGGTGGGAAAGATCTGGGCGTCAAAGCTTCACGTTCATGAAGTTTGTCTCTTCCTGCAACGGCGTCTCATTCCCAAAGAGCTGCTAATAGACAAGCAGATTGATCGTACACTGTATTACTAATATTCCATCTTCCTCATTATCCCTACCACTGGAGTGCCGTGGCAATGGCCACTGGGGAAAACCAGTAAAAAGTCAAAACCCAGTAGGTCTGGACTTGGTTGTGAAGAATACAAAAGACTCACAAGTAGAGCAGCACCTGTGGTTTGGGAACATCCCATCCATCTTTCTGCACAGGGGGAATTGTGAGTGTGTGTGTGTGTGAGAGAGAGAAAAAGAGGCAAAGAGGGAGGACGTGGTGAAGTCTATGAGTAATAGGAGAGACAAAGTAAGCATATGTGACCCATTGACATTGAGCAGGCTGGTTTCAACTGGCCGATGGTCTGATTCTGTGGGCCACATCCTGAGAAACGATGTCCCCATGTATCAACAACACACGATTTACGACCACAGCACGACACACAACCACACACACACACCCCAAAGTTCCCGGCTCATTCGCAAGTGTGAAGCGTTTTGCAGGGAAAACAATGCAATGATGCGCACGAGGAAGGCAGCGGATAAGGAAAAGCTTTCCCTTTTATCCCAGCACACAGGATCGTAGCGCTCCTCGGCGTGAAAAAAAAAGAAATGTAATAGAACTTGGACCTCCACAATTCCAGCCCAAACAGGGAGCCTCTTATCAGCCGCCATCTCTCCCACAGCTAATATTTCACTTCAGCTCCCGGGCCCGCAGAATGAGAGACGTTTCCATTTCATGTCAGTCATTTCCAGGCCTGTGTGTTACCTGTGTGGTGATAAGTGTTTGACTGACTGGGAGTGTCGTTAGTCACTGTCCGGCTCCGAGTGACAGCCGCAGATTGACGCTGATGATGAGAAGGGAGGAGAGGCGCGGTGCGTTCGGGGACCGCAGGAAAACACGGCTGGTGTAGGGAGAGGAATCACATTTACACATGTATATATATATATATATATATATATATATATATATACATATATATATATATATATATATATATATAGCCGCACAAATACGCACACACAGGCGCGCACACATACACACGCACACGCACACAAAGCTGAAGGCATGACATGTTTTATCAAGAAGGACAAGAAAGAATTAGTATTAAAGGTTAGTAAATTGTCAGTTATTGATTTTTGGGGATTTGTTTATTTTTTAATCTCAGTAAATATTAATGGGGGAAAATATTTTTGTCTGTGGAAAGACATTTTCTAATGTTCAGCTGACGCATTGACGTTCAATTACATAATTTAAAGAATCTTGAGTTGCTATTAAACACTAGTTTTTTAAATAATTAGTACAAAATCATGATAAACCGTCCTTTAAATCTTCAGTTTACTTCTCGAAAAATGCTTTGGAAATATTTGAACCCCCAAATTAAAATAGTTTTCTCAGCTTTACTTCCAAAAGCATTACGAGCATCCATGAAAGTAACATCTCGAAGAAGTTAAACAACCCAAACATGGATTTTATGGTATTTAATTCAATGTACAGCATTGAACAATGTCAGTGAAAACCCTTTTTGATCCCAGTATCAGCAGCAAATAGAGCCACTGGGCCAAATCTCACCCTCCAACAAAGATCCTTTCTTCCCTTTGTTTACATCACCAGCAGAAAATAATGTGAACCCAATGATTAGTCCCAGTAATCATGACCTCATGACACGTGTGGAGGAGCAGGAGCAGCGACTGAGCCTCCAAGAGATGTGACAGCTGCTGGTGCCGATATGCCGGATGGAGTAACCAGATAAATAACTGATACAACAATACAGTCAGATTCCTATTAATGAATCTGTTTGCTGGCCTCGCGGGAAAAGATGGCGTCCGCCGTGCTGGACGGGCCTGACCGATCCGACCAGCATTTTCAGTTATTTCATTTGTTTGTCGGCACGGTTAATATTGAATAAGTGGTGAATACTTGTCTTTATTGTAGTTCTGTTTCATGCCCGGCCCTCGTTAAAATGTGCTGGTTAAAATGGTTTTGGCCAGTTTATAGTGTTTCTCTCTGTTTTCTGAGGTTAGTTTGTTAAATTAAATTACTCTTACGGTTCAATTTGCTTTCAGTCGTGTGTTTTGTTGACAGCTTTTATGGTCCTAATTGACTTTAAGCAACGCTTCTCCCACAAACTAACCATTTGCATGTCAATAAATAAACACAATACTTATTTAATGATTGAATCCTCCTCTCGTTCCCATTTTACTTTGAATTATTGAAGAAAAACATGTTTTTCTCAGAAAAGTCTATATGAACAGAGAACCTTAAAAAAGTGAAATAATTCATTTTCAACACTTTGGACCCCTTGGGATGAGCCGTGTGTGTTTTAAACAGTAACAATTAAATGAAGATGTGCGTTCATCACCATGAGAGACCCCTTTTTATGTTGTAACATTGATTTACATTGTCATAAAACAGATTATATCCACTTTAATAATCACTTTTGTTGTATTGCCTTTTTAATATCTAAAACCTGCATTGTGTCTTCATTCTGTGCTTGTTCTGTATGTTTGACAAAAGCTGCTTTAACTCAGTTAATCTTCACTTACGAAGCGTTTTGTGGCAGATGTATGTATCTGCCATCAAACGCAATGCTAAAACAACATTTATTTATTTATTTATAGCTATATAAATGAAGAAATATATGATTTATATAGATAATTCACACCTGATGCTGATAAAATGCTCAAAAAAACCTTGCCCATGTTTGAGCCTTACTGACAGGAGGTTCTTCTTCTGCTGCAAATATCTTAAAACAGTCGTAATGGTGATGATGCAGATGACAGCGGTGATAAGGAAGATGTTTGCAACACTATTTCAGTCTCTCAAAGACGAGTTACAACACCCTGCGTTCGCTCTCACCATTAGTCTCACTGTGGGCCGACCTGGGAAAGAAAAAATCGGAAATAATACAACACTACAAGGCCGTGAAGTTCAACCTCTGGACATCTCTGGAAGCTGTTTTTCGCCCTCACAGTCTCTCTCGCCTTCCCCTTTTACCTCCTCTTCCAAAAAAGCGAGGCGGTGAGCCGTGAGACGGACGGTCTGAGCGTTGCAAGGATTCCAAAAAAAGAAAAAGAAAAGGCGAACAGAGTCTGACTGCTGCTCTACCTGAGGAGCGAAAACAAAAGAGCCATCTCTACCTGTAGGACTGTGGGAGTCGAGGCTTTGATCTGGACCAGAAAGAGAGAGTAGTTTGATGAAATATTGATGTTTTCTTCTTCTTTTTTTTTATTTTTTTTTAACTGTGTCCTGCGGGAGCTCAGTCTGCTCTCAGGATGTGTGCTGCTGATGCACAATACCGCTCCATCCCTCGCAAGATGAGAATGGACTTGTCTATACGCGGCTCAGGGAGTCTTATCGGTCCTAATGGGCCTAATGATGACCCCCCATTCGGGGCCTGTATCGGTCAGGGACTCTTCTTCTGCTTGATCAAAAGAAGAGGTACTTTAATCAGTCGACATCAATTGCGAAATACACACTCAGGTGATGCGAGTCAGACAGCGGCTTGACAGCGAAGCCTGCGCATGACTTAAATCTTTATTTGCCGTCGGATGGGTAATTATTTGCCCTTGAAACAAAGGCGCAACGGCTTGCGGTGCACACGTTGTGTACTTTGACACGTGCGCTTATGAATGGAGAACCTTAAAACTCACCATCTTGGAGAATAAAACAATACAAAGACATCCTGACTTATCAAAGATAATTGGATGCTTTAGGTCTTTAAACGGGCCGAGACCTTGCAAATACAAAAGCATCACCTTGAAATAACGAGAAAATGTGATGCACATGTTTGAAGGGACTGTTTTTGGCTCAGTATATTTACATATGAAGGTCTTGTTGAGCCCAAAATCAGACCATGTAATGGGATTTCGACTGGCTGCTCAGAAACTTTGATTTGAGTTTATGTGAGTGACCCACATTCATCAAGCAACAATGATCTCAGTGCCAGAAAATACCACAAAAAATCTGAATATTGATAATTGCCCAGAGTGCTTTTGTCTGAAAGTTAAGAGGCCGACACACTACAATCAAACTGGAAAAGACGAGGGGGGGTTATCACTGTCCCATGCTCACGTTCATACACAGAGATAGACGGCGGGCATAATGACTTCTGCGGGGGGAAGAAAAAAAAAGCAGAGCGATTATTTCAACTTAAAGCAAGAGGAGAAAGAGGCAGAGAAAACGGGTCGAGTGGGGGAGGGGGGAGGGGTCTGAGGAGGAGCCAGGGGCAGGAGATAGTCTGGGAAAGGTCTCGCGTTAAAGTGGAATTAACATGCCTTTCCATTGGAGTCCATTAGATAATCATATTCATACCACACAAGGCTCCAAACCCCTCTCTGTTTCATTATTCCCTTTTAATCCAGCCTGATAAGGGGGTGCAGGCGTCGTGCTTTTATTATGTCGTCATTTGGAATCCACATGAAATCCCCCACGGGATGTTATCACGGCGAAATTGCTTAAATAGCCCAAGTGGATATAGTTTGGCATTTATTATTTCTGACGGCTTCAAAATAACTGCAAATATCCTTTTTCCCTGATTATTGGGGGCAGAGAGCCTTATCAGTCATTCGCACTAATGGGCCCACTCAAGCCACCCGATACCTCCGGCAGGGGGAGGGCGGAGGGATGGAGGGGAGGGAAGGGAAGAAGAAGAAGAGGGGAGTGCTGTGTTTAGTGTCCTGGATGTACAAGTGTGTACAGGTACAGTACATGTGAGGAGGAGGGAACAGGAGGAGGGGAAAGCAGCGTGAACGAGGCGGTGGGAGAGCCCCTTTGAGCTCTATGTACACAGCTTAAGGATGGATCAGAGTGGGCTCGAGGTCACGGAAGGTCTCCTTTGTGGTATGTTTGCTCGGCCCCAAATCTCTGGTCCTCGGCAAACAGGCCCAGTGTGAAGGTGCACTTGTAGTGCAAAGATTAAGAGCAAGCAAAACACTTTGAGTACCATCCTCTACAGGGCCTTGAGAGAGAGAGACAGGAAGCATGGAGAGCGTTGGCACTCATAGCGTCGCCTGTTGTTGCTGTTAGTTTGAGACGCAGTGAAGGAGAGCTCATTGATGGGTTAAGAAATGCTCCAAAACCATTAAAAAAAACACTGAATCATCTGCAAATGCATTGCCACAGAGCTGAAAATGCACTTAAAAAGATGATTAATTTGGAGATGAATGTTTTTCAAATAACAACGACGATGAGATCAAAAACAAAAAGTGTGAAAGTAAAATTTTCCTTATCTAGTTTAAACCATCTTGGACTGGGATGTCGAAATGTGGAAATATTGATATACAATAAACTGACCGCCCTATTCCATTCACATCTTAAAGGGTCAGTTCACCAGAAATACAAAAGGAGGCGTTAAGTCATGCATGTAGATGTAGATTTGTCCAGGTTTTAAGATATATCTATCCCACTATACATTTCAGATGAAAATACACACTTGACTGCTTTAGTTGCTGCAACATTTGACATATTAAACCTTCGTATGATCATCTTATGAAAGGTGAAACATTAGGATAGAATAACATCCCCAACAACACACAACACTGTGTTATAATGCCGCTTACACATTTAGAAATAAGATATTTTGCATATATGATATGTGTATAATTACTGATGGCGGCATTCTGCACAACAAGAACTGTTCCTTGTTATGCATGAAGTATATTTTCTTATATATCTCAGAGACATTTTCAATGCAAGGCTGTTATATTGTGGCGCTGCTGCGTTGCAATGAAGTGGAAGACACTTCCCATGTCCCTTTATCTTGAAACACTGCCTCTCTGCAGCAGCAGCAGCCTCCGTCAGTCCTCGGGTCCCTGCAGCCAGTGCGTTTGCATCGCATCAGCGTGGATATAATATGCCTATTCCGCCGTATCCATTTCCCGGTGACATCTGTCCAGCGGCGAAGAATTAAAGGCAAAAAAAATAAAAAAATCCAAATGCCTACACGACATTCTGCCGAGTATTGATTTACTGTTACTGGTGTAACATACGTATAGGACACACTGAGCACACTACATTGTACTTCAGTGAGATCGTGGAAACACGCTCTGTCAGTCGGTCACTCTCGCAAAAAAAAAAAAAAGGAAGAAAAAAGACGCAGATGTTGATCTTCAGTGCACAGCGTTTCTTTTTGATTCTGCTGTGAGGGAAAAGTGACAATGTGTGAGTGAGTGTGTGCGAGTGCATGAGTGAGTGTGTGTGCTTGTGATTGGTTATCGTGTGTGTGTCTGTGTGTGTGTTTTGTGAGCGAGCCTGAGTGTCTACCTTAGTGAGTACACCTCCCTGTCTGCAGATCTCAGGCTCTGGAACAAACAGGAGTTCCTTCTTAATTGGGGTGAGATCTGGGGCTTAAAGGGGGCCAAGAAGGGACCCGAACCCCCTTTTTTTCTTCCTTTTTTTTTCCCTCCTCCAGAATCGCTTTGGCTACAGAGGTGCTTTTGATGTGTGCTTTGGCTCTGCGAGCCTTACTTTGGAATATGTTCTTGGGAGACCATTGGTTACTTGCCTGCAGGCAGAATCTCAATCCCCAGGATCCTGGCCCTCTTTGATGAAATACTTTCGGGAGCCGCTAACCCTACTGATGCCCATGTGCACCCCCCCCCAACACTCCCCCCTCTCCTTTACCCTTATGCCCCCCCCCCCCTCTCCCACCTCCACGTTCCTCGGATTCTCTTTGAGAGATTCATAACAAGGACTTTATCTCTGTGTAGTCCGGGCCAGATGAGCACCGCCTGACAAACTGACAGGAGAATTAGTCGTGTCTTACAGAGCACCTTTGACTGTCTCCTCTCTCGGCCCGACTTCCTGTCGTCACGAACACATTCGTCCTCATTGTACTGATACTGATTCATATCGCGGCTCATATTCCATCATTGTGCTTGTGTTTTACATATAACCTTATACATTAAGTCTCAATTATAAACATGTGTGTTTTGATGTTTTGACGTTTTATGGATCATAATGACAAAATGTATCTGAAGATTTCTTTTCATGAGTGTAGAAACTATTTGAGTTAAAGCACTGTAATGTTTAAAAAGTCTCCTTGTAGACTCGTAATAGTCGCGTCATTTCTTTTTACATTGAAAATCCATTTTCACGCACTCGACAAATCAAACATTTTGGGGGTTTATTGACGACAGAGATGTCGACAGTTGTGACAGAAGATCTCCGGCTCTGATTGATGAAGGCGCTAATTAGTCAATGCCGACTTTATTTGCATAATAAGCAGAAAAGTGATGGCCAAACATTATTATCAAATATGGAAAAAAAAACACACATTTTGTACAGTCTTCTTTATTGTGACATTGCCGCTAATTGGATGAGTGTTACAATCAGGTGGAATACACTTCCTGTGACTCGATGCACTTGACCTCTCGGCCACACACACACACACACGCACACACACACACGCGCACACACACATTCAAATCCTGGCTAAACGATTAACCGGTGATTTTCCTCTCCAAACTCCCACCTCTTCATTGATTGAAACAGCACCCTAAAGACCTTTCTTACCACATAATTTCCCTGTATATTGATTATGTATATTGATTATAACCTAACCCTACAGGAAGGCTTCCCTCTGCATTAGGTATCACTCTGACGGCTGAGCCCAGGAGACTATTTTAGCTCTCATAAATCGACAGCTTCAGATATGTGAGCTCCGTCATGTAAATGTCGTTTTTTAAGGTGGATATTGGACGTAAAAAGTAAAAAGTTACATTACGCCTTACACGCATAAGTTACTATTGTTGTTACTGTTACTATTGTCACAGGCAAATTGGTGAAAAAAGTTGTCACGTGATGCAGGACTTTCAGCAATATATATCAAAAATAGACATCCATTTGATGCGTATGTATGCGGATATTATGAGAAATGTCTTGTCACACATTAGTCTAATTATAGGGATTTATGTAAATGCACACACATGCATTTACTCGCTGTCCCTTAAGCTTTTGTGAAAAGTGGTAATTTATCAGCGGAAATCACAAAGTCCTTTTTAAAAGAGAGTCATACAGCCTTTGATGTGATCCATTAAACACACATAACGCTCATAATTAAGTTACATGGTTATATAAAGAGACAATAAACAGGGAAATAAGGCCAAAAACTATAAACCTCTAACTTTCTTCTCAATGTAAACCCATTTCCCCCCCAACTTGGATCAGTTGGAGACTTCCAAATGTGCAACAAAGGCCCATGAGCAAGAGTGAGGTGGGTAAACTGAGCAATGTGGGTTTATGTGCCATAAAGTGTAGTATTAGGACTAACTAGGATTACAGTAAAAAAAAAAACTGTTGGTTTAAAGAAAGAAAGAAAGAAAGAAAGGGGTACCGAAAATAAAAAAAGGAGGGAGGCAGTGAGGAAAGGAGGGAGCAATCCGAAGGGAGGAGTCTAGCGAGGGAAGGAGCAGCTGGAGTCCCACACTTCGCCCTCTCTCTTCTCCTGGAAAAAGCGCACTAAATGTAATAACAACTCTCCACGCGCTTCTCTGACGCCTATGTTGGTTTTACGCACATCTGCGGTCTGCTATCGGCAGATTGTATCGGCGGGCTGATGGTGTTGGTCCGGCGGTGGTTGTACACAGAAAAGAGTCAGCAGGAGGAGAAAGACCGGCAGGAGGAACAACTCTGGCAGCGCCGCTTTGGAGTTGGAGTTGCAGCGTAAAAAAAAAAAAAAGAAAAAAGAAAAGAAAAGAAGAAGAAGAAAAAGTCCCAGGCAACTCCTGAGGCACATCTGCAACTTACGCAGAGAAGAAGCCGAAGAAACAAGATAAAACACTTTTTTTCTCCTCCTCCCCTGTGAAGATACACAAAAAGTAGAGAGGGGGAATCACCCAGAAAGAAGTAAGTAATCTATTTTACGCACATTGTTGCGCTCATGTGTCCACTTTTAAAGTTGAGAGGGAGCCGTTGGTGAAGCAGCGGAGAGGTTTCACGTTTCAAAACGATGGAATTTCATACGAGTTAAGATGTAGACATGGAAGTGGATTAACGGAGGAAACACTGGTGAGAAACACGATGAAAGCTTCGGTCTGGGATCCCGAAAAAAAAAAAAAAAAAACTGCCCGAAAAAAGCAGCCCGGCAGCCTTGTGTTACACTTGGCCTGGTGTGTGATTTATGCTCTGTGAAATAAGTGTTGGTTGTTAGAAACCCCGGATGGCACACTTTACAACTACCCGACAGACAGATGTGCATTTTTCAACTATTTTTGGAGTTACATAAAGTTTGGTCGTAATGGAAAACAGTTTGTTTTTTTGTTTTAAATCTTTTTTTGTTGTTGCTGTGTTATAAGACAGAAGGAGCACGTGCGTGTCTGTACTGCAGGTTTAAACTTTATAAACTTCTGCGGACATGCAACTTTATTGGACTTTTGCCTAAAGAAACGCGCGTGGGGTGAGGGAGGGAGGGGGGAGGGGGGGTGAGGAAAGAGGAGGTGGGGGGGGGGGGGCATATGTATGTGCATGTGTGATCATATTTCAGGGTCTGCTATTGATTTAGTTTATTCCATAAAGAGTCTGCAGACGCATTGAAAGGGCTGCATGCACATATAACACACACATTTGTTAATCTCTGGTTTTTACAATATTTTCTCAGCTTAAAAGTCAATTTGAGGCCTTTTTAAAAAAAATACAAACAGGACATATTTGCACTGCAAAAAAAATAAGAAAGTCCATTCTCACAACTCATTTTGTTTCACATTCTGCATTAAGCTGATATTTTTGAGTTAAAATTACAACCTGGAAACTTGACACAATTCAAACACAAGTATTTCTAAATTAATTTGTGCTTCATCTAAAAAAATATAAATGTGGAAGGAAGCATAGTAGCGTGTTTGAAGGCATGTGCTCAGAGATATTTAAGCCCATTGCAGGGGGGTCTGTGGCCCTGCAGGGGTCCATGTGGGGAGTTTTATGGGGCCCCGAGCTAAATTAGAAATGGCGTAAAGTCACTATGATTTACTTTATTAGAATTCCCTGGATTCATCACAATTAGGAATGCACTATGGAGGACTGACACAATCACAGGTTTGTTCCATTCACATTCTTTTCAAAACAAAATCAACACTAAAAAAATAAACTCTCACATGGACTTGTTCATGGGTGAAAAGAGAAAGACTCTCAAACAGAAGTCTGTATTCCTTTTTTTTTTGGAGGGTGGCGGGGGGGGGATCCGGGACATGAAAACGATTGCGAGCCCCCGAGCCTCCACATGTGCGGATATTTGTTTGAAACTTTCCCTTCTGTCCACGCCAGCTGTTCCACATTTTATCTGCTTGTCTGCTCTCGGGTTTCATACAGACGACGAGGGTCCGAGGTGCTCAGCCATGCGGTGCAGCTCAAATACTCCTTTTTTTTTGTGACACTTGGCAAATTATTAACGGAGGTCTGGCTGCAGTGGGCGAACACACCTAATAAGATGTTTAACAGCACAAGTTCACACAGATAAAAATCTCCTTTTAGCTATTTTTTACGAGGCTCTTCCATCATTCATCTTGGCTGTGGGTTTGGCGTTGAGCAGAGCTCTTGGTTACATTTGTCTAATAAAATAGAAAAAAGCTGTCACATGAGCTGTCACTCGATATGTCCCTTATTTTATTTATGATAATAAAATAACATTTCCCATGGCCCTACAAGTAGGGAGTGAATCACTGTCATGTCAATGATTCAGCTCAGTTAACAATGAAAAGAATAAAGAGACGCTTCAGGCCTCAGATTTTAAGGTTAATATTTTATATTTTAAAATGACATCATGGGAATATTCATTAAATGTAATGTTATTCATTGTAATAAACCGAACAGGGATGCACATTTATTCCCTTTACATGTGGCATATTGTGGCTTATTAATATTTTTTTTTAATAAAACTGATCATTAAAAATACAATATCATTGCCTCTATATCATTTTTATTTGAGGCCAGAAAATTAGGATGGCATCCGTTTTTATTTATATAAAATAATAAGATATGCTACATTTTCCACAAGCCTTGAATTAAATGGGATTAAATCAAAACTCAGTGGCCGACTGATTGAAAGAGAAATCTGTGACATTTTTGGATTTAATAATCAGTGGAACAACTTTAAACACAACTATGTTTAATTTCAGTCTTTACTGAACATGTGAATGTCAGTATTTGTATTTTTTAAAGAATGTGATATATAATAAAACATATAAAACAGCTTCATATAAAGTAAAAAAAGACCAATGCTATAACACACATGTATAAATATTACAAAACAACACTACAGTACTATTACATTTTACCTCAAATAAACTACCAGGGTGCACCGATTTCAAACAGGTGCACCTTTACCCCCCCCAAAAAAAGACTTTGTCTCATTATGATGCAGCAGCGGTGATGAATGCAGCAGTGTTTAAGATGCTAATCTGCCTGGAATGAGATGCACGACTCAGAGCCACTCGCTTACTGTAGCCAGCAGAGATGCATCACAGCCGCTCTCCGCTTCCTTCAGCTCCGCGCGCGAGGAACCGCTTCCCCCCTGCAGGAGTCAGCCCCGTCAGATAGCAGCGAGCGCAGTCGCGGCGTATTGTTTTATCTCGACCCCGAAGCTCCCGTTAGAGTAAAGTTATGCGTAGCGACGCCGGCCCGGCTCACCCGTGACCCGGCGACCCGGGCAGAATGAGAAGGGGCTGTCGCGTTAATGCAGGGAGATGACACGCTATTAGCTTTTCTGAGGTATGGCCCTCTCCTCCCTTTAAGGGCCCTCGCATTCACTGCACAAGGCAGGTCGCGTCCTCGGGCCTTTTACACCCCGCAGGAAGAATACCTGTTATCAGGTTTGTATGCAAGAGGCCCTAATGAGCTGTGTTGTTGTGCTAACGCTGCGACCTGAAGCCCTCAAAGAGGTGGCAGATGTTTAGTTAAAACGAGGGTAATGTGAGGAAGTTGTTTTTCCTCAAGATAACGAGGCCTGTGCTTAATGTTTTTTAGCGTTAGCTCGCTTGTTTCTTTGCCTGCAGGTGTTTTGTGTTACGGGAACCACACGGTGGTGTCGATAAGTTTTTAAAATACACAGAATGAAAGCGGAAGTTTGGAGTAATTCCCTGTGTAATATGATGAGCTGTTGCTTCCCTTGCATGTAGCTGGCGTAGTCGAGTAGATGGACCCCAAAAGAAATCTCTCACTTTGATGATTTAGTACTTTGATATGTTGACATCAAATGAAACAGACACAGTGGGGAAAGAAAGAGGACAAGTCAGACAGAGGTAGTGATTGAGGGAGGAAAGAAAAAAGGGCTATGCATGAGAGCGGATGGAAATGTGTGTGAGCGCGCGTGTGTGTGTGCGCGTGTGTGTTCGCTGGTGTGGGTTTGCGAGGACCGAATGAAAAAGGACCTATGAAAAGTTGGGCCGAGACGGCGAACCTGAAAAGCGTCAAAACGTCTGGATGCATTTGCGTGCGAGCAGAGACAAGAAGGGGGTCTTCGGGCTCGCGAGGGCTTCTCCTTGGCCTCCTAATCCCCAGGCCCAGCCATCCCTTCAGGGCATGCCTCAGATCTGGCTCTCTGGCTCTCTCCGCGAGGACGACCCAGCTCCGCCAGCAGATTTAATATGCTATGTGTTCCCGCTCCCCCGGCTCACTCCCCCCCCCCCCCCTCCCTCCACCTCAACCATCATTGTCCCAGAGCGGGACCCCCGCTCCCCGCTTCAAGGAGCCCGCTAAAGGCACCTTTCAAGCCGGGGTGATGTCTTTCGGATAAGGCTGACGTCGGACGTGGGGGGAAAAGCGGCGATGAAGAGGGTGTGAGGCGGGAGATATCGCACAGTAATTTCAGATATGTATATTACACACATCCAGGAATCTTAATACACTCGGGGCTTTCGCAAACAGCATACTGACACATTCACACACACCTCGCCGCACTCCAACTGCATGCGTGTACATGCAATCTTCCGCTCATTCACACTTCTCTCTCTCTGTTTCTTCTTCCCTCGCTCACACACATGCGTGTTTAGAATTTATTTTGGCTCCCCCCCCTCTCTCTCTCTCTTGTGGAAGCAACTTTTTGCTTTTTTTTCTCATTTGTCTGAAGAAATACGAAATGGGAGAAAAAGAAGAAGAAGAAGAAAAAAAAAGTGGGAGCTCAAGTTGCCTTAGCAGGGGCTGAGAGAGGGCTGGTTTGTTTTCCATGGCTGTGGCCTGTTGGAAACTCCAACTGGACCTGACAATTAGTCTGGTCAACTGCTCTCCCAGAGCGAGGCACCGGAGACGGCCGTAAAAAAAAAAAAAAAGCGAAAAAAAAGAAAGAGGGGAAAAAAAGAGTGAAAACAGTCAAGTAAATTTGCATAAAGCGGGTTGAATTTACGATCGATTAAGTCGAGTTTGACAGCTTAACATAAGCCCCGTTGTAGGTCGTGGTAAATTTTTACTGCAAATACTCCGGCTCGTGTGCGATAATGCAGAGTGTGCCATCGGGCGGCTGCGTTTCTTCTTCTTCTTCTTCTTCTTCTTCTTCTTCTTCTTCTTCTTCTTCACACGCTTGAGGAGAAACAGGACAAGTCACGCTTGCATGTGGGCGCCGCTCATCCCCTCCCTCTGTTTGCTGTCGCCGCCGTAAAAACGTCTTTAAGTCTGCGGTGTGAAGGATAGCAGCAAGAGGTGAAGTGCTTTGGGGTTTTTTTTTGGGGGGGGGGGGGCATTTGCCGGTGGGCTGCGCGTAAAGTTGAGCTCCTGAAGACACAGTGTGTCCCCCCCGGGGGCTGTTATTGCAGATGTGGCATTGTGTCAGCTTTGACGGGACCCGGTTGTGGCATCCGTGAGGGGGGTCTGTGCTTTTTTTTCCTGGGCCGTGGGCCGGTGATTGGGGGGACAGATGAACTGGCCGCTCGCTGTGAACAATGATCTGTCACTTACCCCTGCCTCTTGATGTGCGATGCCATGAGTCAGGCTCTGTCTGCTTCCGAGACGCCCGTACGTACACGCACTCTCCGTGCAAATGATCTGAACCGGGGAGGCTTTCTTTGCGAACTGTGCCTTTTTCTGAAACAAAACTCCTGCACCTAACGCCAGTAATTAAGTTATGCATTGTCATGCAATAATGCCCACAATGTGCACCCCATGTGTTTGCAATCCCATGCTGCTTAGTTGTCTTTCGGTGGGAGTTATCCCTGAGTTTGGATGCGTCCTGGAGTGGAGGTCAATGAGGGGGTCTGTTGTTTGAATGTCAAATGTAAATCCCAAGGTTAATACCTGAAAAGAAGCACATGCCCGGACATTCTCTGTCCTCTCCAAACATGTTTAGATGAGTACTTTTTTCCCCCCTCTCTGCTCCTTCATTTCCTTCTGCTGCGGACTTGGGGCAAGTTGGAAAAGGAGGGGATGGGGGCGGAGGAGTGGAGGGTGGTGGTGGTGGTGGTGGGGGTCGGGGGGGGCATCCCGTATAAACCCCTCTAGTGTGTTTTTCTCAGCAATGAATGCTAACAGACCCTGGCTCCAATAATGCCTCATCTTGGAAAAACAAAAGGAGAACTCTACTATCTGAGCAAATTTCTGCCCCAACCTGAAAGAGCCCTCCTTTTGACAGCGGAGCATTTGAAGACTAATCGTTTTTTCTCATGCAAAGCACGCTGTTTTAAGAGCCCGGGCTTCGGAAAGAGAGAGAGAGGGGGGGGGGGGCTGTGTTTTAACAATACTCCGCAGGGAGTGAGGAACAGGGTTCGGGGAGGGGAGTTAGGGTTGAAGGGGTGGGGGTATTCCTCTCTCCTTTGCTCCTCAGACAAAGCCCAGTTCCTTTCAGGGTTGCATGGGGGGTAGGGTGCACGGGGAAGAGGAGGGAGCATCCAAGAGTTTGAGTTCCTTGAAAGAGAGGGACTCCAGCCGGTTTTAATGACAGTTTGTCACCACGGCTGCTCCACCTTGCAGAGAGAAATGTAGGGCTGGCCTTGCAGTGTGACAGGCCTGGAAAGAAGTGGGCCCGGGAAAATTTATAGAGAAACAGAAATATTAACGTGTACACGAGGCCCTAAAACGGCTTTGGCTATTCCTGCCAGACTTGTGTTTTTATTAAGAGGGGTCGACATGCTTTGGAAATATATCTTATTCATGAAGAAAGCCAGGTTAGACTTCCCAAAGAATTCATTATATTCCCCCAGATGCGGCTTTGCGGGTTTCGCGGCCGCCCCTCGGAGGACGTGGAGCGTGGAGCGCGACATTGTAAAGCCTCCCTCAGTGGGCACGGCGGCGCGAAGGGTTCCATTTGTCAAAAGGTGCTCCGGTCTTTTTCCCTCCTCAACACTTTCCCGGCTTCAGACTCAAACTCATTGTCTGAGCAAAGGCAGGACATTAGTCACCGCGACGCCGCGGGAGCCCGCGGGGGCTAAGGACCAGCGCTCTGGAGCCCGGGCCCGGGACGGAGGGGAGGAGAGAGAGAGAGAGAGAGAGAGGCGAGAGGGGACGGAGGGAGGGAAGGATGAGGTGAGAGAAGGGCAGGAAAGAAGGAGGAAATGTGGGGTATAGCCGGGAAAGAAGTGAGGAGAAGAGCGCCGAGTATGTGTGTGGGAGAGGGAGGAAGACCATGGGGGGGTTAGAGGGAGCGGAGTCTGTAGCTCTACCTCAGGGCTCAGTACGTAAGCCCCTGTCTACCCCCCAAAGCTGCTTTCACAAAGAGATTTACAAGACAGGTCTCCGGTGTGCTTTGCTGCCCTGCATTATGAGTGAGTGAGAGTGTCAACGTGTGTGTGTGTGTGTGTGTGTGTGTTGCTGAAATTAACCTTTTCTTCTTCGCAGCACTTGTTTTTCCGCATCATCTATGCAAGAAAGATACTCGCCTACATTTACCAATGGTGGCAGGTCAGACTCACAGCAGCCTCGGTTGGAGGAGTGTGAATAACCTATTCCCCCTGGTGGCAGGGTGTGTGTGCGCGCGCCTGTGTGTGTGTGTGTGTGTGTGTGTGTGTGTGTGTGCATTCATGTGTGAATGTATTTCACAGATTCACACATACAAGGGATCCTGTTAGCTTTTGGAATTATTTATAAAGCCTGGCTTTTGTGTGGCGCTCTAAGTCGCTGTCTCCTCCCATTACTGCGTATGACTCTACCTGGGCTTCCCTCCGCCAGCCTCCCAGCACAAGGAACTGAGTTCGGTGTTATATCTAAACCCTTCGCAGCTACTAGTTTCCTGAGAGCACTCACTTTCTTCTCTCTCTCTCTCTCTCGGTATATACTGGCTAAAGATGTGCTCCTCTGGAAGAGAAAACAGTGTTCTCATTTGGGAAGTCGTAATGTGCGGAGACAATCCATACACTTCACAGAGACACACAAAGTTGTACCGACCCATCCCATATGGCTCTGATTACCCTATAATCCAGGAAAGTTTTTTTTACCCCCCCCCTTTTTCTTGCGCGGACCGAGCGGGGTGAAGGTTTTAGTGTGTTTGAGATGGTTTATGCTAATGTTGCTTTTATTGAAACAAGCTGGGATGTGATTACCGTCCTGCTCGGTACATACGAGCAGCGAACTGCTCCAGTTTCCCCCGTCTCCCCCTGGCGCAGAGATCAATGCAAACCAGCTAACGCGGGGTAATAAGCCATTAGTACACACATTGTTGGAGAGATTTACATACATCGACCGGCGGACTGATAAACTGGTCTCCGTGTCCTCGAGGTAAGAATGATTGTGTGCGTGCGAGTGATTAGCAGTGTGTGAACCATCGCCGGGTGATCTCTTCCCTCCGACTGCCAGTCCTGTGTGATAGGTGCCAGATTGCGTATAGCTGGGAGCCGGGTTGTCTCTGCTTGTCAGGGGAGCAGGGGGCGGAGGAGGGGAGATGTGAGGCCGATTACACTGTACACCGTTCCTCTGATCTGATTCATCACCGACCGTCTCTCCTGCAAAGGGTGAACTTATTATCCCTGTCTCAACTTCCACCGCGGAGCCAGCTGCTCTCCATGCTTCCCAATTAACCCCAGGCTCCCCCCCCCCCCGTCAAACGCTCCAATTAAGGCCTCCTTCCTTCCCTCCCTCCTCCATCTCCTCCACAAATTTATTTGCCTGCGTTAAGCGGGGCCTTTTTTTTTTTTTTCCGACTCCTGGTTCGGGATGCGCGAGCGAGCGAGCGAGCGTGCGGAGAGGAGTGAGTGAGTGAGCCGGCGAGCGTCGAGCGTGTTTGTTTAGTAGCGGTCCTAAGCGATGGTGTTACAGCTCCCAGATTTATTCGAGGCGGGGTTGCAAACAGCTGAAACCGAGTAAATACAGCCAGATGTTTGGCGTGCTCGCAATGGAGTCGGCGGGCCTGAGGGTGGGTGAGGGTGGGCGGGGGGGGGGGGCTGCCTGTCTAATGACGGTCTTGTTTTCAAGGGGGCCATTTTGTGACTGCGCTCTTTGGAGTTTATGGGACGTTTTTTTTTTTTTTTTGGTGTGTCAAACACTCGGCAGCGCTGTGAAGGTTTACGGCGTCTCGTTCCGGCGCTGTGTGGTGCGATACCGTCTCGGTATTTGAGTTGCGTGAGTCTTTTTCACTGGGGGAGGGGGGGGGGGGGGAGTGAGTTTCTTCACCAACTCTTTCAAAATCTACCCCCAAAAAACTGCGTGTTTCTGATGAGCAACAGCATGTGGGTGTGTGTTGCTGTAGGTGGGATACAGGTTTTGCAAATCCTCTGAGACTTCCTGTGCGTGCTTGCGTGTGTGTGTGTGCGTGTGTGTGTGTGTGTGTGTGTGTGTGTGTCTGTGTGTGTGTGTGTGTGAAGCCGACGAGCAGGCGCAGAGGGATGGGGTGGGCTCTGTGGCTGATATGAAAGTGAAGGGAGAGAGTTGTCTCCTCTGGAAGCCGCCGCTGGGAGAGCCGTCAGGACTCCCTCTGAGCTTCAGCTGTCTTTTGATCGCACACCTCCGCCGCCGCACACTCCACACTACTATAGAAACACACACTCTGGGCCGCCGCCGATCCGGCAGCACGAACCCACACGTCCACGTGAATGGCACTCTTACACAGGGGCCGGTGAACCCTGCGGCGTTGTGGTTTCACGCGAAAGCGCGACTTGTCGTACGACGCAGAGCGACGTGAACTTCTGCTAGAAGATATTGAGCTGCAACAGCTGACTATTTCCATGATCAGTTCAATCTGTTTCCATTATTCAGCGGATCACTTAGCGTATAAAAATGTCAGAAACTGGTGAAAGGGGCCCATTTGAAGTTTTCCAAAACACGACAATGTCCAGTTTTACAATTACATTGAACAGAGACAAATAGACTGTTTCTTTTCCCCTTTTGCAGCTGGAACCAGCAAATGTTTTGCATTTGTCTTTGATAAACGACGAATTGATTCAACTTATCAACCGTTTCAGCACCAGATAATAAATTAAAAAAAAACTCTGAATTATGGGTAATCGACCATGCTGATGAAAACAAAGACATTTAATCACAGTTTTTTGGACAAGTGTGTTTTGTTTCTGTTATTTTAAGCGCAGAGCCGCTTCATTCAAGGCATGCACTTTGTGTTGAGTGTACCCCCCCCCCCCCCATGGTACGCCTGTCTGTCACTGACATGTTGCAATAAGGTGCTGATGGAGTGACCTGATTTTACGGTATTTTTCAACCCGCCTGACGAAAGATAAGGAACACGCAAAGATACAATAAGAATCATTGCATTTTTTTTTTTCCCGGTGCATTTGTGGAATGTGTGACCCAGTGTTACCCTTCTGGATCCGTTCCCATCCACACAGGAAGTCTAGCATTAAAGCCATGCCGTTTCTCCCTCTTCTCTCCCTTTCCTCCCTCTCTCCCCGCATTCCTCGGACTGACTGCGGCACATTTCAGGACAGCTTCATTCAGCATTCCTTTACATGCCCATTTAATAGCCCTCCCCTCTTCTTCTTCTTCTTCTTCTTCTTCTTCTTCTTCTTCTTCTTCTTCTTCTTCTTCTTCTTCTTCTTCTTCTTCTTCTTCTTCTGCTTCCCCCCCTTCTCCTCAAAGTCTCCCTCCGTTTAGGTCCGGCTTCATCATGCGCGAGCCAAACACCAAGACAACTCCATCTCATCCAATTTTCACCCCTTTAATTCGGTTTAAATGGCATGGCCGCGAGGGCCAGAACGGGAATTAATAAGAGCCAATAAAGCTCGCCGCTGGGGCATGGAGGCCAGTCTTTAAGTAAACATTATGACTTCTTGCGGGGGGATTCAGGGGCGGCACTTGATGAATCGTGGCGGAGCTTCGGGACGGGCTAATTTCTCACTTAGCCGTCCTGATGGGGCGAGCTAATAGGCCTTTTGCGTTGCCCGCCTGTTTGTCTGCTTGGGCTTTATTATTGTGCATTATCGCGCTGCCCCCTGGCTGTTGTTAGCGCTCGGCCCCCGAAGAACGCCGGGGCCCGTCATTAATCACGCCGCGGCACCGACTCAACTCCGCTCCGACACTTATTCCGGTGACACAAAGGAATGAAGGAAAGGGAAATCGAAAGGAGGAGGGGGGGGAAGAGTGAGAGGAGGAGGAAGAGGAGGAGGAGGAGGAGGAGAGGGAGTATGCGTGAAATAAGTGAGAAGAGAAGGGGAACTTTGAGTATCGGCTGGCAGGAAAGTTTCACTTTGACTCCGTGACCTGTGGCTGTGCGACCTTTCCGGATAGTCGCCTCAGACACTCTTTGTGTTACGCTCTTACATGTGAAGACCTTCTATCAGAGGCGTACCTGCTGCCACTGCACTCACACAGGACCATCCATCTGCTTGATCTTTCTCAGAGTGCACGTGGGAGGAGGAGGAGGAGGAGGAGGAGGAGGAGGAGGAGGAGGAGGAGGCAGAGAGAGTTGTGTGCGAGGTTTTCATCAGTACAGGAATTTCTCTTCCTCCACTCATCCCCCTCTCCCATGGGGTCCCCTCTCTTATTTATGTTCTGCACACGGGGATCTCACTTGCCTACTGAGAGGCGTTATAGAGCACCTGGTGCATCCGACTCCTATACACAGCGTCATGCAGCACGGCTCACACGCTCTCAAACACAGCCCCCTCGTCCTCGTGCCATGTTTTCACACACACACACACACACACACACTTGCATGCATTACATAGGGAACCGTGCTCTCAAACAACGCAGCACGCCGCCTCACATGCACTCTTTCGCTGCGAGAAAGCTCAGTGAAGGATGTCGGCGCCGCGCTCCGCTCGTGGCATCGTGCAGAGCTCTTTCTAAAGCCTTGTAGGAAGACTGTTTTCACTGGAGATGAGAGGCCCGCTGACAGGATACAGCCCTCACTCTCTGGTGCTTTGCAGTGGGTGCCATGTGCCGGGCCCACTCAAGTGGAAACCTTGTGGCGTGCGCCGGCTGCGACAACTGATTTTATAATAAACTGAATTCCGACGCAACTTTGTGGATGCGTGCAAAGTTGGGAAGTCGGGGGAAAGTATTCGCAATCATGCTAATCTTAATCAAATGCAAATTTAAACGCGAAAAGAAAACTTTTGCTGATGGAAAACAGTTTCTTCGTCTTCCTCCCGGGGACCTTTATGTTATTTTGCTGCGGTAATATGTTGCATTGTTTGCTCGGGCCGGCAGTAAACGGCTGAACAAGCATCTTTTCCTGCTTCTCGAGAATCAGGCAAAGTGTCCGATCAAACAAAGGATCGTTTTAGCGTGGGGAGGGAAAGGAATAAAAGTGGAGAGCGGGGGGAAACCAATACGGCCTAACTGGGCCACCAGTGCAACAAAGCTGCCCGCATCATCCATTGTCTCCGCTCCCTCACAGCCCCACTTGCCCCGACACGAGTGGCTCATGAACAAATGCAAAGTCAAAATAAATAAACAATCTAATAAGCAGGGGGGCCTGTAGAGGAGGGGGGGGGGGGGGGGACGCTGAAGATTTCCATTGTGGCGCTTGCTTTATTTGCCCCTTATCTGCCGGGTAGCGAGCGCAAAAGAAGCATCGTGTAAGCATTACGATTACATCGTTTGGGTTTGTTACCCAGGAATGTAAGATGCACTCAGCTCACGCTGCAGCGCAGCGCACACGGTCCCTCACCAACCCTCCAAAAGCATCTCGAGCAGAGAGGTCTGAGGGACCGAGACGCGCGCCAGGATAATCTCATTAGCGCCGCTGAAAGCGACTGATAGGCTGCGTTGTTGCATGTTTGTCCTTGACACACACACGCACACAAAAAGAAATACAAACACTCCGCGTTTGCACAGGCTTTTCCAAACCAAACGTGCAGTGCGCTCGCGATAGCGGCGGCCAGATTGTTTCGCCGATGGGACGCGACTCAGATTCGGGGACCTCAGGTGGGGAGATGAAATAAAAAGACAGGTAAGGTCTTTTGTAAAAAAAACAATCTGGAAGCAGTAAATGTGCATCTGATGTTCCGTGCAGTAGTCAGAAGGTGATTTAGCGATTCAAAACACGGGCCGATAAATCATCTCAATAAATGCCTCGACTTTAAGTTTTACAAGCTAGCAGTAAAAAGTGGGACTCTCACATTCTGGTGGGAGGATACAGAAACATGGAGATGACTGACAGTCTGAATAGCTGCGCCATGTCACGGCATACAAAAGGTTGAGAAGGCCGAGCACTAAACCAGTTTGCACTGTGCATATGTGTGTGTGTGGCGGGGTGTGACTAATTCCTGCTAAATGGCCCTTACTTGAGGGGCTGGTCCCCATCAGCTGTAGGCCAGACTTAGTGCCATCTGGGCACAATGTTAAGTTTCACTGGTGAATGGGAGCCACAACCACCAAATCCCTACCCCCCCCCTCAACCCCCCAACCCCCCACAACCCCCTAGTCCCCCCCCAAACACCCTCTTCCCCTTTGCCTTCCAGGGCCAAGGGCGAGCCATAAGTGCAGTGTTGAACACAGCATGGAAACCGAAGTATGCGGTTTCCTCTGAGAGCCATTGAGTTTTTTGGGAAGACCTCCTCAGTGAACCCCCGCGACAGGTCCTCAAAACCACCAGCGAGCACTTCCACTGTCTCCCCGACCCCCCCCCCCCTCTCCCTCGCTGACCTTATCCAATGCAAACACATGCAGCCTGAGCCAGCGCGTTATGTTTTATTGCTAGATTCAGCTAATCTGGCTGAAGGGCTCCCGCTCCTCCTCCTCCTCCTCTTCCTCCTCCTCCCCCTCCCTCTTTGCCCCACGGTGTTTTTTAGTTATTCCAGCTGTGCAGGAGCCCTTAATGTTGTTGGCATAGCTGCGAAAATGTGCGAAAAAACACACGTCGTACACACAGGAAAACATGTGCAGGCATGCAGGGGCACAGTGAGGTGCACACACATGCATGACACACACTCACACACACACACACACACACACAGGCTCATGCTCCTCCTTTCCTTCATTCCACCATTCACCCCCCCCCCCCTCTTATCCCACTTTTGCTCACAATCTCCCTCAATCGTCTCCATCTCCCATCTCTCCCCCTCCCCTCTAACTGGCTGCTCCGCGGTGCGTTTGTGCCGTGTTGATAAGCCTAAGATAGCAGATCTCGGTGGTCGCTGATGTAATGATGATGAATGCCGCGGCGCTGCCAGTCTCCCCCCTCGGGGGGCCCTCGACGCTGAACAGTCGCCCTAATGAAATGAACACAAATACAGTACCCGGTCTGTGAGGGGGTGTTGCCAAATCTAAGAAGACACTTCAAGAGTTTATATCAAAATGTCCCTCAGTTTCTGAGTGTGTGTGTGTGTGTAAGTGTGTGTGTGTGTGTGCCTTGCATTTATTTGCAAATGCAATTGGAGGTACACCTTAAGCAGTTTCATAGAGTTAAGCTTGTAAAGATGGAGCCTTTAAATAACAAAAGGCGGTGATTTTTGATAGCGTTAGCAGCCGTTTAAGCTCGCGTGAAGAAGGAAAAAAAGGAAAAACTCAAAAGGCAAAAGTTTATTTTAGTGTTTCACTTTGATGTGTACAATTTGCAGATGACTTTCAACTCAGTGCCTTTGTCACCAAGGCGTATAATTTATGTTAAATTGATTTGCTTAATGTGCTTATAAAATAAGAATGTTTTTTTTTTTTTTTTTCCCTTCTTTTTCCGAGGGAACAGTCTGAATTGTGGTATTTTAAACCTGTTTAATCGCCTCCCTTTCTGTGCGGAAGGATTACAGTCGAGCACAAATAAAGATACACCCTCTTTCTCTCTCCTCTAATTGGGTGTAGGACAGACATTTCATGGGAAAGACATTAATATGAAATTAACATTTATTTTGAGTCACAACAGCGACCGATGCCTCGTTGTAATTCCTTCGTTTGGTGCCAGGCCTCTGTGACACACCGCGGATGCGGGGTCTGTGAGCGAGTCCCCCACACAGACGCTTATTCCTCTGCTGTCTCATGCAAATATCTTCTTCAAAAATCAGATTTTTTTCCTAGCGTCTGGCTCGTGAGCACATTCGCGTTCCTCCTGTAAAAGTTGAACGCGCTGAATAGAAAACAAGTTCGCACCAGGATCTCTGTCCTTCGATGCATTTCATCTTGAGGAATACAGCGTCGCGATGTAAACACTAGACGGAAAGAGTTGTCTTTCCGTGCCCGGTGAGTGTTTGAAAATGGCGGAGAAAAAAAAGCAGAGGCGGGGAACATCTGCAGGATTTGGGGGAGAGGGTGAGGGGGGGGGCGTCCAGGTCAGGGGGATTATGGGTGAAAAGGTCCTGCTTTTAATTGCTGCTTTGGAACTGTGGCCTGCCTTGTGGGAACACAAAAGGCCGGTCAGACACGCTTCGGTGGCTCGGACTTGTGAATATTTGCCCCGACCAGAGGAATGCCCCGCTTTCTCCTCACCTCGCCTACAAACCTCCAATCACGCCTCCACATTCACTGCACTTTCAGCTCTTTTTTTTAAACTTTAGCACTGGTCTGACTCATCTTGGGGTGAGAGGGGGGGGAGGGCGGCAGGAAGACACACACATGTACGCTCAACTACACACGCAAAGCATGCTGGGAGCCGTTCAGCAACAGCCTGCTACAAAGTAGGTTCCTCCTTCCACCGAGTCCATTCGCCCACGTTGCAGAAGTTCAGTCGCTGGGATGATGTAACGACAGTTTCACACGAGCCGGAGCAAATCGCTCCCTTTGATCGCGCGCTCCTCGTTTCCGTTGCCGCCAACGGAAATCCAAACGTTCGCGATCGGGCGAACTCACAGACGCACACGGCGTTCTCACCGTTAAACTCGCTCGCGCCGCGAAAGGAATGAAAGACTCCCGTCAAACACGCGCAGCTGCGGTTTCAGACGATATGGACGCGCGTACGCGACAAAAAGGCCTTTGGTTTGGGCGCGATGGCTACACGTGTATTCACGTGGGAGCGATTAGAGGACGAGCTCTTGTTTAATTCTGTTTTGATTGGTAAGGCGGTAATTGCATTGTTTTTTTTGTCCCCCCTCCCTCCCCCTTTTCTTTTTTTTTTCCTCCTCTCGTTCATTTTTTTTTTTTTAAAGCCAGCAATTGCTTACAGATGTTGTTGTCGGGTCAGAATGGATGACAGACTCTGGTTTTTTCAGGGGGTTGGGAGAAAAAACAAACAAAGCACACAGTGTTTGTCTGAAGTTTACCCCTCACCACTTCCCCCCCCTCGCCTGCCCTCCTTTGGGGAATTGCTAAAAAAAAAAGAAATCAGCAGCACTCCTCTAGGTTGCACTATAGCTTATACTTTTCCGCTGGCCTTTGTATGCACGCGTGTTTACAGGGCGGAGGACAATTAAACAGTACAGTCGGGTAATTAGCCGGTCTTTATTGGAAAGAAAATGTTAGTCAGACTAAATATTTCCACTAATTATCCATGAATTACGGCGTCTAAGTAAAGGCCTGCTATTGGACGAGATGAAGCCGTCCTGTACTTTGTGTAAACGCGGGGTTGTTGGTGCATCGCCGTGTTGTCTCCATAATCAGAGACCTCCATGACCTAGATAGAGTTGAGTTTGTAGACAGCCCTCTGAGGTGCTGAACTGAGCGGCGTGTCTGCGAGACTGTTGGCTGAACCCCTTCTAAACCCACAGACAGTATTAACTTGAACCACCTTTATTCTTTGAAAGAAAAATTGCCCGGCACCATGATATTCCCAAAAGGGCCTTCAAACAACCCTTGTTTTTTTTTTTTTTTCAGGACTGTGAATGTTTCTCTCTCTGTGGTATCCCCTTAGGGTTTCTCCTTTCTCTCTGGAAACACTGCTGGAGCAGGATTATCAGTATATCCACAAGCTGCCTTTACTTCTACTCTGAGATATAAAACCTAGTCAGGATGTCCTGCCTCGCTGGATGTTTAGAGGCTTTTTTGACGTGAAGTCAGAAGTTTAGTGTGACATAGTTGAAGATAAGGTAAGCTACATTTTTTAGTTTTTAGTTTTTTGGGGGATATTTAACCACAGTTAGTGGAGAGGCAGATCGGAGCCCAGCAGGCTCGAGTTAAAATAAATCAGGGTGAGCTGGTGGATTGACCCGTGGTCTGCTCTGGGCATCATGAAAAGGGAGGATTGGATCTGAAGTTTTCTCTCACTGGGTTCTCACTGTTAAAGTCTTTTCTTGAGGCACTCTATCGTTAAAATGTTTAACTTCAATCAAGCAGGAAAGGCAATGTAATGTGTTGAACCTAATGCACAAATAAAACAATGATTTAAGCTCTTCAACCATGTGCAATTCCACTTTTTCACGTCTTTCCATTCACCTCTCTGCCTTCTTCTTCTTCTTCTTCTTTCTCCAAAAGTTATCCCGTCTCCATGAGGTGTTGAGGAATGAGCGATCGCGATGGAAACCCACTCCCATGCCAGTTCAGCAGCTGAGAAGAAGAAGAGGGTGGAGACCATCGTGGCGACCAAGGGCTCATCAGCGCGCAATGACATCAGCGAGAAGGCGGTGGCCTCCAGCACCACCTCAAACGGTACGCCGTCGCCTCTCAACTGCACATCAGCCGTGTGGCGAACGCAGATATAATTATGGTCTGTTGGGATCGGCCCTGGTTTTTTCACCAGATGAGGAACATGCAGCCCAAATTAGGCCCCAAAAAAACCCCTCGACACCGCTGATATTAAGGGAAAGTAAAGTATGATACACTTTCAACATGTATGCATCCACTTTTCTTCTAATAAAATCCAGCGTCAACTTCGCGTCTATAAAATAATGTCCGTAAAACTTTGCATTTTGCTGGTGCCCCTCCACCTCGTGGTCGTGGAGGTGTGGAGAAACACACCTTTCTCTGTGCGAGCACATCTGTTACTGCAACTTCCCCTCGAACCTGTGAACAAACATGCCACTGAAACACAGGTTTCATCCATTTGTATCCTAAATTGAGTCACAAAAGGCTCGCAGTCTCTCGTTCTCAGGCCTTTTTTTTGTTGATGTTTTCCAGACCTCTGTGAGCTAGAGACGGAGGTGTGGCTTCCTATACGTGGCAACATATTTGAGCGTTGGGGCCACTGACCCACTGGGGACGGAGGAATGTTATTTTGCCGATGTTCTCACTGCTTTAAGATGAAACTAACTCCCAAAAGCCAGATCTTAAAAGATCTAGACACACACACACACATTTACTTTCCTCCTTACTCTCGCGGCAAGTCACACACACACACACACACACACACACACAACCCTCGCTGGTAGCTAAACCTTTGGCATGTTTACACAGCAATGTCTTTAACGCATGCTATTAAAAGCTACGCGGAGCTCACGGTTCATCAAGCCTGTCGTCATTCATCCTTTCATTCTGAACTCAGATGCTGGACTGAGGAATATTAAATGGCGATTTCTTTTCTTTTTTTTTTTTTTTTTGGTGTTGGTCTGGCTGGAAAGCCCTCGGAGCATCAAGCTAAAGTCATAACAAAACCAGAGTTGAGATCACCGCGGTCTGAGCTGCAGCTGTGCTCATTAGCTGTGGGAGGATTTGGAGGTTTTTTTAGGGGGGTATAGTTGGCTCTTGTCGCTGGAGCTGGTGGCCTGTGAGGGAGTTTTCCGCCTGCTCGACTCTACCGATAGAAAATGTGATCGTCCCAAGTGTGGAGAGGGGACAAACAATCCAGGAAAAGGGTTTGCGCTGCGGTGACTTGCTCCTCATATGGGAGTTATCACAGGAAGTGGGGTAAGGTAATGCCTCCTTAAACATCTTACTCATTCCCAGATGGCCAACACTGTTTTATTAATTAAAGCGGAAGACGTTTTGGAAAAAGCATCGATGTGATTTTTCGATTGTGGATCTTTCCTCCCTGATGCGCTGGTCATTCCAGCTCTGGACAGCTCACGGTTGAGACACTACACGAGAGACACACTACAGCTTTCATAAATGTCGCACTCTCTCAAATACAGTAGTCTCATAATTCACTCAGCGAAAGGGAGGAGGGGACGGCGCTGATCTGCAGGGGAAAGAAAGGTCCCTTTTAGATCCCTATCTCCCCTCTTGGAATCAGAAGATAGCTTACACATTCTTTGTGTTGTTATAATTACAGCACATTCCCCAAGTCGGCCCCCAGAACTCATAACCTCTTATCAGGTGTAACCCTACACTCGCCTCAACTTTAACCCCCGTAGCCCCGGCCCCCGCCCGCCGCCCGCCGCCGCCGCCTCCCTCCAAACAAAAGGTAATTGTGAGCAGCTGTGGAACCCCAGTGACTGCTTCTTCTGAGGAAGGCCCGGGCGAAATATCCCCCCCCCTCTCTCGTCCCCCAAACGTCAAGGCAGGAGTAGCGGCCCCTGAGCTCGGCGCTGAGGAAACCCCGTGGTGCCGGCCGGCAACGGCGTGCTACGATATGAGTGTGTGAAAAGTGGAGATGGAGGGGGAAAGAAAAGGGGGGGAGGGACACGCCGGATGTTTAGCTTTTACAGAGCTGGAAGATTGTCTTGTGATTTGGATCACGTTGCAAGTTGATCAGATCTGTTCTGATTATCAGACTGGGAAGAGATTTCGCTCTTAAAAATCTTCACCTCACGTGCACCACAGGGGAAAACATTGAAACATTCCTCCCTCCACTCACCGCCGTCCCCTCTTGTCCCAAAGTTTTGTCCAAGTCCAGCAGGGCCCAAGGAGTAATTATTGAGTCCCGGTCGAGCGTTCCCACATGGGTTTTTGGCTAAATGGTGGCTTCATCCTGCGTGCCATTCATCTCCGTGCCCCCTCCTCTCGCACTGACAGCTCAAAAGAGCCGACTGTGCCACAACAATGCTGTGATTGGTGCTCTTTAGGAGGGGATCGGGGGAGGGGGGGGGGTTGTTCTCCCCACTCTCCCCTCCCACCCTCATCATTCGGCAGGCAGGTGGACCACAAAGTCCCCCTGATTCTTTTGTTGGGTCCCGAGCTCCAAAAAAAAAAGAAAAAAGATGTCCCTTGCTCCTTGGCTGAATAAATCCTGTCGTCATGGGATAATTTGCCAATAAAAAAAAGAGGAAAAAAATGGAGTGGAGGGCTGGAAAGGGGGGATTGGTTATTTGCAAAGGAGAAAAAGAAGGGGAAAAGTTTCTGGTATTGGACTTTTATGATTCCTGATGTGAGGAAAGAGAGGGAGCGAGTGGAAGTAATGGGATGAGGATCGAGAGAGCAGAACAACTGGACGCAGTTCAGACAGTTTTCATTATTTAAACACACCACGGCCTCTGTGAAGCAGGATATGAAGTGGGAGAATTGGGACCTTTTTTTTTTTTTTTTTTAATGGTCATGCTTTAATAAAAGGGCAAGAGCCCAGGGCCCTCAGTGGCAAACAAGTTAAGCCTTAAAGGGCGACGCATGTTCGGCCTCCGTGTAGGTTACCAGAGAAATCCCTAAGCAAATGCAGAGCGTGGCTAAAGTGTTTAAAGAAGAAAAGGAACACTCGACTGCTTTGATGGCGGGGAAGGGAATACTACGGAGAGAGGGAAGAGGGGGGAGAGATAGAGGAAGAGTGAGGGGCCACCTTTCTTTTTTTAAAGGCAGCCATTTAAATGATCAACAGTAAATAGAGGGGAATGTCATCCGACAGAAATAAAGTTCCCGTTAACAGCGGGGATGGAAAGTAATTTACAGATACGCTGTCCCCGCCATCTTTGTGCCTCCCAGATAAGGTTTCATTTCAGAAACGGATAGGAGACATTTTCACTTACGGGCCCCCATTCTGGGACACCTGTGATAACAGCTTGTGGACCCCTAATTGAAAATGGGTTTCAAAATGGATTTTCACTTTTCTTCCACCCTCCTTCGTCTCCCCCCCTCCCACCCCTTCTTCATTCCCTCCCTCATGACTAACCCCCCCCTCCCCCAACACCACCACCACCCCCGTCAACACCCAGCTCCATCCCTTTTTTCCTTGGCGTTCCCTCGTCGTTGGCAGAGGGAGGCAATAGTGGAAGGACAGGGAGGGAGGGAGGGAGGGAGGGAGGGAGGGAGGGAGGGAGGGAGGGAGGCTTGGGGGAAATGGAGCACTGGGAGTGGATCATCCCTCAGCCCGTGTCACAGCGATGACAGCCGCGTGATCCGTCTTATTAATGAAATCATTGATCACTTGATGGGACTCATAATCAACTGTTTCTCCACTGTGTCCTGCCTCGTCTCCTCCTCCTCCTCCTCCTCCTCCTCCTCCTCCTCCTCCTCCTCGTCCTCTCTCCTCATGCTGCCACCTCTGCTTTTACACATTTTATCAATGTTGTGTGTCTCCCCCCCCTCGCACCCCTCCTCTAAGAGATGATCTGATTAACTGAGGACCAAAATGATTAATAAATACATAAAACTTGCAAGAACACCCAGATCCCGCCTGACAATAACTGCTGACAAGTGATTTCAAAATGACAAGACGTGCAATAAATAAATCAGCTTCCTCAAACTGGCCTTTTTCTTTTGCACAATACAAGTATTTAAGAAATGCACTTAGTCGTTTGTGCATCGCTGCGGCTAAAAGGTGATCTCTGTCATCTGTGTTGGTGCAGTATGTATTTCCCGGGGACCAGAGGAGGAAGCAGGGGCCCCTCTGTGTTACCCTACTCTGGGCTCTGCCTGTGGGGGCTAATGAGAGAGGACTGATGGAGGGATAAGGGACCTCATGGGAGCTCTGGCTGGCCCACGGGTCAAACAGCACAATGGAGGAGGCGTTATAGACCCTGACACACAACCCCACACAGGAAAACTGTCTTTTAGTGTCAAAAAGACCCCTGTATGCCACATAAATAATGCATAAAATACATAAAAACTTATATTCCAAGCAGGAATACACAGAGGAAAACACTCATTTATCCACAAAATTGCTGTTTTCATGACACCATGCGGCTTTAGAGATACACAAGTAGCAAATATGAAATCTACCTGTAGATTCGGGGTTTTGAAAAAGTCGCTCTGACTCCATGTGCACACACTGCGGATGTGCTTTGCCTTCACTGGCGAGCCATAGCCATTTCATGGACTTGTGCACTGAAGGCAATTTCCTGCAGCAGCGGGGGGACAGGCTTTGGCAGAGCCACCTCGCAGGGGCCTGAGGCGCAGGATTAGCTTAGCCTCGGCGCTACTCGGGGCGGAGGGGAACCTGGGCTGCCCGGCCCAGCCCCGGCCTCTCTTGTCTGGCACACTTCCTCGTGGGCCCAGATCCGCCTGCTGGAGCTCCACTGCTCCTTCGCTGTTGGAAGACGCACACATAAGCCGCCGCCTCAAGACCTTTGCACGCTGTGGAGATGCAGCCAGAATGCAGCTGTAGTGGAATTGCATCTTTGTTTTTTGGGGTTTTTTTTTTTTTTTTTTTTTTGGTCAGTGATCCTTCTACTTGTTTGCCCTGGTGGATTTAGCAAGACATGTGACTTTGAACCTTAAATTGGCCAAGCAAGCCTGAAATGTCAGTGCTTTGTTGGAGAACGGGACAGATGCTACAGCTGCAGTACGGTAAATACAGGAGCTCAGTCCGTAAACTGTGAGAATTTTGTCATATTACAATTTAGGCAGCCTGGTCGTTTATTAAAAACCTGTGTGATTGGGTTCCTTGCTTTCACTTCCTTGTAGCGATGATGCCACATATCCAGATCCAGGCAGTTAACATGATAAATGGGTTTAAAGCCAATAGAGGCTACAAAATTACCCAAAAAAAGTTGCAATTTCCCTTTAATTTGACTCAGAATGCATTCAAACTATCTCAATCTGACACCCTCAGCGATCTATTTTGAACTCTAATATGCTGTGATAGTTCATGCTGACCGTCACAAAGGCTCCTCGGGAGAACCTGAGATCATTTTCACCGACACGCTGAGAGGCCTTTGGAGTCAAAGGTCACGCGGGTCAGAGACGATCGGCTCTGAGTCAACTTACCCGGCCTCGCAAAGACAAATCCGCCTGACACCGACCGACCGGCGTGCACGCCGGCCCGCATCCCCCCGGCAGCTCCGCGGCACCTTGCCGGATCCCACTCCTCTCAGAGTGGCCCCATAAACTCCTAAACCCATAAAGTGGGGAAACAGTAGTTGATTATTCTACCACTCTGTCCATTTGTGGAGAGGCATCACCCCCTCATCCCTCCCTCCCGCCAGGAGGAACAAAGCAGGAGTGTCCTGACCCTGCCAGGAGGATTTATTGTGGTGTGTTCTTGTCCGCGTCCTTTTGGTTTTGTCCTCATCTCAGTTGGACTCTTGTTGAATGGGACGGAGCAGCAACTAGTGGCCGTGCCACCGAGGTGGGAGTTCACACAAAGGACTACCAATTGTTGTAAGACACTGTAATGCTACGACGCTGTACAGGTTCTTTTTTCTTCTTCTCCAGATTTACGATTTGTATTCTTCATTTTTCATATTTCTTAAGTCGCTTGTTTGACGTAGAAGTCGTAGGACGCAGAAAGAGTAATTGGTTCTCAGTGTGCTAAACAAATAATGCATAATTAGATTGCATATGCATGTTTTATGTGTAACTTACAAGAAATAAGATGCAGCAGTTTATTAAACATATATTAATATTTATGTGCTTTCCCCCTCATCAAGTACGTTTCTCCCTCTAATATGTTGGCATACTGGCAGCTGTTGATAGATCAACATGCACTATTTAATTGAGGTAAATTACCAGCATGCATTATGGTTTTAAAGCAACAGCATGTGAATTTAGTCTGCCGTCCAATCAAATCAAGTCTTGGCTTGATGTCCGGTTAAACAGAGCGTCCCGTATGTTTCAGGCCACGTTCGGCCCTCCGCTCCTAACTCACTGGATTAAATCAAGACGTGCTTTCGGGGGTTTGAGGGAGCAAAAAAAGGCCCCCATACCCTTCGTAATCTCTCTCCCCTGACCTCCACACCCCTCTGGGCCTTGACTCTCACCCTTCTCCCTGCTCCCCCACCCCGTTTCCCCCGCCCCGGCTCTCTCCCCTCGCAGTGCGAAAGAGGAGCTCGGATCAAAGGCCGCAAACCACGCCAGTGATTTTCTGGTGATTGATTAGAAGCAGAGGTTTTTCGAGAAGCAGCGGCTCTCAGCCCTCCATTCTTCCCACCCTCCGGTGCCGCGTACACCTTCTCCCAGGGCTCTCGTAAATAGCTCAGGCTTTAAGTGTAAAAAAAAAGAAAGAAAGAAAGAAAAAGAGTTGCCACGATTGGCAGACAGAGCCCACAAACACATCCGAGCCGGGGCGGCCCGGGCCAGGGCTTCTTGCCTCCTTCCTCCTGGATGGCAGAGGTGGGAGGGAGGGGAAAGTGGTGGAGGTGGTGGTGGAGGTGGTGGTGGTGGTGGTGGTGGTGGGGGTGTCAGTTGATAAGAAACATTTGTTGTCTCGCTCGGATCTGGGGAGGGACAGCGTAATCCCCTCGCCCTGGTCTGTTTCGCAGAGCTGGAGGAAAGAAGCAGAGGAGGAATTGATTTTCAGAGCGAGGGCATGCGGAGAATTGAACTCAGATGTGTAGCAGAGACAAGGGCCCGAAAGAAACATTCTACTTGCGGGGAAACAACCGTCTGTAGCTTACAGCAGAGGGGCCGCGCAATTTGAACTTGAGCAAGTCCTTCTAATGTTAATCAATTGCATAGCTGTCTTTCACCCTTCCCTCCCCCCGCCCCTCCTCTTGCCCTCCCTTGTCCTGAGCCCAACTCAGCCTGCAGGCCTCTTGACAAGCAACTGGTCCTGCGAAGGCATTTTAATAGGCCATGTCCGTTCAGAGGCATTGAGATTACTACTTGAACCTAATCTCCCACATGCATGCTTTTCGCGCAGAGACACAAATACACTCGCACCTCTCTCTCTCTCTCTCTCTCTCTGTCTCTGTCTCTCTCTCTCTCTCTCTCTCTCTCTGTCTCTCTCTCTCTCTCTCTCTGTCGTTCCTACCCCGCCTGATCTCACCTGGAGCGGCGAGTCTAATGATGTTCGGAGTGTGGGCCTCGCAGCGACAGCTCCAGTCCCGGGGAGATGTGTCTCATGTCAGACTCCGCGCCAGACAGACTCCAACTAGGAGAAGGAGGGGCGGGGGTGGGGTGGGGTGGGCCGGTGGTGGGGTGGGGTGGAGTGGGTGTTCTCCACCGCAGCTGGAGCGAAGCCAAAACTAAAAGTGCAATTCTCCGAAGGTTTTGTTTTTCCTCTGTGGTATTTACAAAGTGATTGAGCGCATTTTTGAGTGTCGTGGAGTATCTCATTACGCCCGTAAAAGCTTTTTATCCGTCGACGTGCTTTAAGATATGTACACATGCGGCGCATGTTGTCGATGCCGGGCCATTCATGCGCGCAGACACATAATCTCTCATTTTCTCTCACTTTCCTCGACGGCACCGAACTGTACACACACACACACACACACACAAGCGCACACGCACTCGGTGCAGCTGGAGGATGGGCCATCATTATTAACTGTTTGGCGACCTCATGACTTCATCTTCGGTGCTGTCAGAGGCGGCCCACATTATGTCTCCGCTCGGCTCAATGGGCTCTTTGTTCTGGCTTGGCTCTGGAGCAGCTCAGCATGGGGCTGCGTGAGTCCAACAGTCCCACTGGGGCTCTGGAGGGGAAGCGGGAGGCGGGGAGGGGAGGGAGGAAGGATGGAGAGAGGGCGGGAGTGTGCGGGGAAAGAGATGAGGGGAGATTGAGGAGATTTGGGAAAGACACGGGAGAATGTGGGACGATATCGTGAAACCAGGAGGGTGTAATGAGAGTTTAGTGGGAGGAAAGTGCCAATGAGATGCAGGAGGTGGGATGTGGAGAGGTAAGACGGGGAGGGATGGAGAGGGGAGGGAGCGCCGCACGCCACAGGTGAATCCTAAAGCAGGCTTGAAGAAGGCTTTTACTATGATGATTTTAAACACTGCTCTCTTTCCATCCCACCGATTCATTCCGACGCCAGATTGTGAAGGCAATGTGTCACCTGAGCCGCAGAGGCCATCCTGGTGTGGAATGTGGGATTAATGGCAAAGTAATGCAGAGATTAGAGGAGGAGGCGAGAGGTGAGCGGGAGAGGAGGATTGGACCGGTGGGAGTGACAGGAGCGGTCATACATGAGGAGAGCTCATTACAGGGAGGGGACAGTAACAGGCTGGGAGGGGAGGGAGGGAGGGAGTAGGGAGGAAGGGAGGAAGGGAAGAAGGAAGTGTTGAAGCAGGAGATGTTTGATCTGCCAAAAGGACCAACAAACTTTATTGACTAAATACAACTTTGAATGTCATGGTGCCATTAAGATTTTCATTGATGAAGACACTTTCTCCCCATTTTAAATGAGCATAAACACATTTTTTGTAACACTTTCCCCACAAATTTGAGATTATTTCTGATATATGGTCACTCGATCGATTAGAAATTATACAACTTTATCTCTAAGAAGCCAGATTGGTGTCCAGGTAAACTGTTGGCTGGAGTAACATGGCTCTTCAAGGTGTAACCTCCCCATTGATGGTGCAGGAAACACAACTTTAAGCTCAGCGATTGAACGTTTAATGCCACAAAGCTGCTGTCACGGCGTCGTTGACTTTTTAATCACAGAATCAGAAGGTAGGTGCTCAACTTCTACTCATTTGATTCAACAGAAATGATTTCAAACATCTCAGACACCGTCTCTCTTTATTGAGCGTGCATCTAACCTGCGACTCCAGGCCACGAGTCCATCACGTCGTCTAAACCCGTAACTTTCATCCTGTATTGTGCTCCGCGGCGCCACTTATCTAATCATATAGAAAGTCTGGTGCCTTTTTCCTTTCTCCCACTCAGCCTCCATCCCCTTCCCAGCAGACAGCGGTTAAGTCTGTTTGGCCAACATGGCAGATCCTCTAATCTGCAGAGCTTTCCCTGCCTGCTGCAGACGCTGTAATGAAGGGGTCCAGGTCTCACCTGTACTTTAAAAGGGGGGAGAGTGGTGAATTACACCCTGTTTATTAAGCGGGCACTCCCATTCATATCGCACGCTGGGGCGGGTGAGGGTCAGGTCTGGGGTTTTGCAGCCATAGGATGATAGGATGCTGGAAGGCACACGCTGATTGAAAGGTTCATGAAGAGTTCTTTGTGAGGTTGGTTTGGCACCTTTTAGGTTTTCGATGAAGAGAAAAAGTTGTGGAAAATGTTATTAATGTTATTTTAGATAATTAATGTGTCAAGCTGTTATTTCAATTATTGTTTTTTTCATTTTAACACGAGGTGACTTAATGTTTGTGCAGAACAGCCCCTCATTGTGGGAGCAGAGTAAAAGGAGCCGGTGGAGTTGTGTTATTTCTATGGCATTTGGCTTGTAGTTTGGAATTCTGATTGTCATGCTCTCTGGTAAAAAGACCGTATGTCCAAATGTGACGGGTTAGAAACTGTAAGCATTACCAGCTGCAGCATCAAAGGCCCGTGCATGCTGTTCATTTAACCCAGATCCGTCACACTCATGGGTAGCCTCAGATTCAACCTGTAATGTAGACATTCAGCAGAAGGTATTAGACTGAGACTAATGGAGAGTTATGGATGCAAATTTACCCCCAACACCTCTCTACCTGTGATACAGTTTAATGCATTTAGCCAGGGTGCTGTTATCACCGTACATAAATGGATTAACAATGAATACATTCATAATATAACCGGCTAAATTTAATAGTTTTTGTTCCATTTCATGCCGGCGTTTGTGACACCTGTAAATAAAGATTTAAAAAAGTTCTGTCCAGAGTTGATAGGTATTGAAAGCGCATGTGTTTTAATATAAATAGGGAAAATCATTACGTAAGCCTCGTCAGGCGATCCAACAAACCAAAAGACTAAAAAGAGATGAACTACATTTTTCTACAGTTTGGCCATTTCCTTGTGCACTGAAACGTTTACGAAAAGGACCGGGAAATTTTATGCAGGCTTTCACACGCACTTCAACAGCGTTTTACAAAGTTAGCCTGCTTAGTGTTGTTCCAACGCGACTCTTTTCCTGAGCTGCATAGCAGGTGTGAGAGTAGATCAGCAGCAGCGGAGCAGGCAGTGAATTAGACGGACAGATCTGAACATCCACAGGCCTAATCACCACAGAAGAGAGAGAGAGAGAGAGAGAGAGAGAGAGAGAGAGAGAGAGAGAGAGAGAGAGAGAGAGAGAGAGAGAGAGAGAGTCCACTCTGGACTTAGACGTTCACCAGTCATTGATAAAGTGCTTAGCAGCAGGAAAATTAATGAATCCGGCCCGACTGGGAGTGGGGGTTTTGGGGTTGAAGGGGAGGGGGAGAAAGAGGAGGAGGGCTGGTGTGCGGGGGGGTAATCCTGTTCCAGCTAAATGGCTGATCCCTCTCATTCCTTAGATATCAAATGTCAAGAGTTAAATTAGCCTGCTAGCCTCAGATAGGAGTTAACATGCTTTTAAAAATGGGGCGGGGCGCTTGCGATTCCTGCCCCTTCTGGGATGGCGGGCAGGTGCCTTTGAAGTGTCTAATTATCCAGCTCCCAGTAAGTGCAAGCTGACTATCTTAACGGGGGCCTCTATGCCTCAACGCAGCGCACGGTTATGCACTTAACACATGCACCGGGATGTGTGAATGTGCATTTTTACACAAGCGAAAACACATTGCTCACGTAAAGAGTATGCAAAAATAGATGTCAAGTTTGAACCGCTAAAAGTTTCTATACCGTAAGGTGGGAAACATCTGCAGTGGCATTTTGGATCGTACTTGATGTGCTTGAAATTACTGTATTATTTTTTTCTATTTTATCCAAACTATTGGCTCCGTGTTTCTTTGCTTTGGCTGGATATCCATTTCTCTTGGCGAGCCGTTCCTAATCTGAGTGCCACAGACTTGGTCCGGATCATTCTGGTGTCAGAAGTGGGATTCCAATGCTGAGGCCCAGTGGAAAGCTGGCCCACTCTGGTCTGGTGGGCCTTGTGCCCAGATTCACCCTAAAAGACCCACTGTCCCAATCGGACATAGTTCTGCGCTACTCGTCCCTAGCACACAATCATTTCACATTGTTGCAGAGGACAGTGTACATAAAGAACAGGTTATGGCTGCTCGTAGCCGCATTGTGACTATCTGAAGAAATGCTACAACCCAATCAGAGCACTAAATGGCTTTTTTTGGTGCTTTGAAGCCCTGATCAAATGCATCTCTTGGTGTTTGATTCCACAAAGAATACAGGCCAAGGTGCCCTTTGAGTGAAAAACCTTAAAAGCCATAACTATCCATGGTCAAAAACGCTTCAGTGTGCATTTTAGAGTCAGTGCATTCAGCTCTCTCTCTCTCTCTCTCTCTCTCTCTCTCTCTCTCTCTCTCTCTCTCTCTCTCTCTCTCTCACTGCAATCGTCATTGCTCCCTCACAATGTGGCCCTGATGAAACGGTAGTGGGGTTTCGGGGCCGCTCTACGGTGGGCCTGTGCCCCTAATGGGTGAATAGGGGGTAGCTGGGGGCAGGCGGAGGCTTGGCATGATACAACCCTGCTGTGAGGCTGATTTGAGGTGAGCGCAGGGAAGAATGAAGGCGCCAAGGAGGCTTTGATTTGCCCCTCCCCTGCCCCGGGGCCTGGAGGCTGGGATGGCGAGATGCTGAGCTCTGGGTGCGTCCCAGCAGACCCCTGGCGGCAGAAGGAGCGGGCCCGGGACTGCGGGGCTGCCGAGCAGGGGGTTGGGGCGTGGGCTGCCGAGAGCCAAATTGAGATGTGGGAGTCGTCAAAATTTGCCTAGATGAATATTGAAGAGGGCATTCGCGGTGCGCTGTGTGGGAAATCAGCCGCTCACAATAGACTGCTAACCAGGAGAGGGAACATCCTGACCTGCCCATGCCTCTCTCTGCAATTCGTCCAAACATCAGTCACATGCTGATGGTTAAATAATGTACCACTAAGGATTCACTCTGCAGAGACAGAATCAAACATGAGCGCAAAGTTAAAGGGAGTGAACTCTTGTGTGTGCCGAAGTTCTCCGGCGCTTGCTAACTACCCAACCCCTCCCTCTCCGATATCAAGCTAACGACCTGATTCTGCCTTGTGACATTTAGAAGATTTGTTTGTCGCCCTTTTTAGGCAGATTCGGGACGCTCCATTAGGACTCGGTAACCTTCACGTAATGCAGAGTTGAACTGTGTTGTGAGGGAAGGTACCCATCTCCAAGTGGCTCTGGGCACCGTCAGCCAAGAAGTTGATCGGAAAAATACCTCACACAATTGCAGTAATCCCCCGTGCTCTTGTTGTGTTGTGTTTGCTGGAGTTTTGAGCGCTCTCCCTCTCCCTTGTCTTCCAGCCTGCGCTAATCGTGAATGATTCCCTCTGTCTATAGCGCCAGTGCCAGGGCCGGTGAATCAGGTACATAAGCCTAAGCCGCTTGGAGAGGTGCTCTTATTAAACTCTAGCCAGCTGCTGGAATTTTTCTTCCCCCTCTCATTGTTAATTGGGGGAGTCTTGAGTCTTTCCCGGGAGTTGATTTGCAAGAGAAAGAAAAAAGGAGCAAGAGATTATTGCACAGGAGGAGAGGGGCTTTGAAGAAGTGTTTTGTGATTTCACTGTATATCCTCCACTCCTCTCCTCCTTGTTCGCTCTCCATGTGCTCCCCAGCCAAAACCTGTTTGTGCCACTGACAACGGCGCTTTGAGAAGTTCGAAGGTGGAACACAGCATATGTCTGGCTTTTGGCTCAGAGGTACAACAACACCTCCTCTGATGTTTAGGCTTTTAGGAAAAGGCGGCAAGGAGGGGAAAGAGTTGCAAGGCGCAATGGCCCTTTGTGCATCCCCGAAAACGAGTTTAGAGAGTCTGACGGACTGAGTGCAGGCCGGAGGGCCCATCAGATGCTTGAGAGACAAGGACAGTTTGGCATGTGAGGGAACAGCGATCCTTGTTTTTAACCTCTTGCCTCTTGAAAATACCTTCGGAAACAACAAGCCAAGGGTTTTGTTTCACTTTTCATGTCTTTGAATTGCCTTGGCACCCTTAACTTTAGCCCCCGCCCCCTTTGTCCCAGGGCCCAACTCTCAGAGGAATTGGCCCCACTCCATATCTCATTATCTCTTTTTAAATTTCATTTTGTCATTGCGTCCACGCTCTCTTTTATGCCGCCATATTAAAGGCCATGCATAGGGGTTTTTCTCTGAAGGTATTTGCACCACAGAGTTACAATGGAGACCCCAGACAAGGGGGAGAAAAAGGGAGAACCTGAGCTTTAGGATTTAATGAGTGGCTTGCTGGGGGTGAAAGAAGGATAGAAAGCAAGTGGGGTAGAGCAAGAGAGAGTGCATTTGTAGAGAGTTAGAGAGAGAGAGGAGAAAGAGTAGTACGGGAGGAAGAATGCAGGAATGGAGCACCAGGTACCATAATAGTGGCAGAGAAAGCTCCTGAAATACTAGAGCTGGGGCGTGTGCTCTGATCAGGACGGCAGTGAGCACAATTACCTTCTTTTCAAATCCTTCAGTGACACTGCGGGAGGAAGGAGGACTTTGAAACTTGAAAGGCAGGAGCCTGCTTTCAACCTCAAACGCGAGCAGGAAAGGGCTCTGAAATTTGTTCAGTGCTCCCCATCCACCATTAGCTTGTTTCTTCCTCTCGCCTCCAGGCATTTAAGCGCTTTTTGAAAAGATGTTAAGAAATTCAATCACCATAGAGAGAGAGCGGGATGGTTCTTTTTTCAGTTTTTTTTTTTTTTTTTTTTGAGAGGCATGCTTTCCTCTGGTCCACAGAGGACCGGCCTGCTGCTTTTGTATTGGGCTGAATAGACCTGCAAACTGGTGGAGGACTGGATGCGGCAACCATGGGAAAAGAGAAGCAAATAAAAGAGGAATGAAAAATGAGGGAGGGAAAAGGGAAAGGGTCTGTTGGGCCGATGGTCAGAGTTAGAGAAGTGTTGCATGGTTGAACTTTTCAAAGTTGCATGTGTTTACCTGCGTCTGCCTTGTCTTCATTACCCCATTTTTTTTTTACTCTATATTTTTTTGGACATGCCCGATGTGTTGTAAGGATCGAAAACAAAAAGTTTCCAGCAGCAGGTACAGAAGAAAAAACAATCACGAGAGATTTCTGGTTCTCTTTTTTACAGCAGTCGATTGACCCTTGCGCTGCTGAGTGTTTGTTTAACCATTTAAGGTGTTATAAACTGCAGTAATGAAGCCCCTTAAGGTGGTACATTGTAGAATGATGAACCCCCTCTGTGGTGGCCGGAGGGGGATGGTGGGACTGTGACACCGCTGTGATTGAACTATTAGTCGCTTGACCTCCCTTGGAGGAGAGAGACATATCTAAATAGCAGTGGGGGTAACTGGAGAAAGAGTGGAAAGAACAGAAAGACCAAGAGGGAAAGAGAGCGAACAGAACAAACTAAAAAACAAGAATACATAGTGTATCTCTGAAAGAAAGCAGTTGAATCTTCTCAGTAGTTTTTCCGAAATTCTGCAGAAGATGTTTCAGTGCCTAGTGACCTCCGAACTGCTGCGCTAACCGAGGCCCCGGTGTAGAATCTATTTATTAAAACATCAAATATCCCTGTGAATGTAAGAAAAAGAGCTCATAAATATGGACACAGTTTTGACTTTCCCCAGATGTCGTGCTAGATCTTCTGGATGTGAAAGGGAGGGAACGCCGCGGCGGTGGAAGCCCGTGCTACACACACGGTTACATGCTCCACCCTTAGCGGCGCTCGCTCCCAGCATAGTTTACAGTCTCGACTTCCTCCAATCCATGTCGGGAGATGAACCCAATTTCAAAATCCCTTTATGTTAATATTGCGCTTTTGCAAGAGCAGACCTATTAATCCAGCTTTAACCGTATAAGTGCCATTATTCCCTTAATAAGATCACTGGCTGCGCAGTACAGGATTAAATACTTATATCATAACTGACACTGTCATTTCCCGCGGATGAGAGTGGCTTGCCTCTCTGGCTGTCAGTTCCGCGTTAACAATCCTTGAATCCGCTGCCAGTGCTGCGCTGAGGCACGGCTGGGCCCCGAACGCCGGTAATGGATGTGGGAGAGTGAGGGGAATAAAAGAGAGACCCCGTGGGTTGCTCTCTCTTCTTCTTTGCCTCTCTCTCAATCGCATTCTCTCTCCCTGCTCCTTCTCTCTTAACCTCCCCCAGCCCCTTTTCTGATCGCTTCCCTTCTTCTGTGAAGTGGTGCGGCGTCACGGCGGCCCACTTCAGCGCTTAAGGTAGTGCTCTTTAATCAGGCCCTCTGCTCCTGTTCCTAATTGGCTGTCGGATGCCGTACGGGCAGAGTCAGAGTCAGAATCTCTGGCGCCGAACACGACGGCGTTCTGCCAGGTTCCCAGTGAGCGACGTTAATGCAGGAAGGAGAATGGGAGTAAACCGATGACCAACGGTGAAATCATCACCATCGGCCATTGCCATATAACCAGAAATAAACATGGTGTCAGGGCCTGAAGTGACAGCAGACTTTCTGGATCGGTCAATTTCACGTCAAGTATAGCGCCTCACATTTTTGTTCTTCCTCAGTGATACATGCTATGCCAGTTTCTGAGTTAGTCTATGTGGTATCCTCCTACAGAAAAGACTAATACTAGGTCAGGAGGCCAGCTGACCTTTATTCACGTCAGTTCAGAGTTCAGGCCAAGGGTCAAGGGTCATTTCTTTCTGGTGGAGATCAGCCCTTGAACTCAACCCCGCATTTATCCTCTTTACCCAGCATGCCAGGAAGCTTTCTCCAGAGACCCCACTCCTCCTAATTTTGCTTTCAGAGTAAGACAGATTTAGTTTGAGAACAGAGAGAGAGGGAGAGAGTGGGGAGAAGGAGGGAACAAGAGAAGGAAGGAGGGTGGGGTTTATTCAACCCATGATGCTTGTTAATGGGCAGCTTGGAATGCAGACCGAAAGCCTGCGTTGCCTCCTCCATGGCAAGCCATTTCTTTCTAAAGAAAAGTACAGTCAGAGCTGAATTTTAAGAACAGATTTTCGGGAAAAGGAAGAGGTTGGGATTTTTTTTTCATCCATAATGTCCATTTGCTCATGCACCGTTTGCCTCTGAACTCCCACATCTGGCGCCGTGGAAGGCCAACCTCATAATGCCCCGTAGGTTTTAAGCACACAAAGCTGATCTCCAGCTCCTCCTTTCCCCCTGCCTTTTTCTACGTGAGCCGACCTCCTCACCATGTGCACGTGTGTTCACGACATGCTTGTGTGTTCAGATTCTCACATCTGCTTTATCCCAACTCGTGTTCTTCGAATAAATCTGCAGCTCATTGTTTTTAACATCCGATTCCCCCCCTCCCTCTCTTTCTGTCTATCCATCATCCCTTGCAGAGGACGAGAGTTCAGGCACGCCGTACCACCGCGAGAGGCGCAACGCCATAAGCTCCCATGCGCCCCGCGGCTCGGACAGGACCGTGAGCGAGGAGCCCTCCACCTCCACGGAGGAGCGCCCCTCCCTGCTCAAGAAGGAGCTGCACGGGTCCCTGCCCCACCTGGCCGACCATGGCCTGCCGTACCGAGGCACCCTGTTCGCCATGGACCCCCGCAACGGCTACCTCGACGCGCACTACCGTAAGTCAACTGGCACAACCCCCGGTACCGGTCTGCGGGTCGTTTGTTACCGGGCCGCACAGAAAGAATGAATGAATTTTTGAAAAAGTAAAAAAAAAAAGAAAAAAAAATATTTTGAAGAAGAAAAAAAAGTCGGGAAAATGTTTTACTTTGAAAAAAGACCAGATACATCCATCTGTGCGTTTGAGCCTCTTGACATCTTGACATACGTTACCCCAAAAATGAAACATATACTCTGCCGGTATTTTGGTCTAAAATCAAGGCAAAATATCCTGAGATGCCGAAAACTTTTTTTCCATTTCAAACATCCTGTCTTTGTGAAGCGGGATTTAGGATAAGCGGTAGACCGAACATAAAGGTTTAAGATAAGCAGTAGACTGAACATAAAGGTCTAAGTTACAGAGTAGACCGGATATAAAGTCCACACGTTGAGTCCTTGCAGGGAAACCAGCTCACGGCTCACGCTAATTCGGCGTAGTGGTAAGTTGTATATTCAAGCACTTTACTATTGTCTTTATGCCGGACGTATCATTTTATTACATCATATGTATTACGTCATATTTAAGGTTGGGTACCGCTGAACTAGCACACAAAATAAAAAGGTGTCGTTTATCTTTACAGTGGAAAACTTGTAGATTTACTACACAGCTCAAGGACAACATGTTAGCAACCCGACCGCTGAGGCCAAGCTTGTCTCTTTACTCGTACTGTAGTCGAGAGGCAGGACTGCCAGATGCTTGATCAAGTCTGACAGATTAGCCTCTCTCTCCCTTGCGCTCACTCCACTCTCACACACACACACCTTTGTGAACACATGCACACACACTTGTCTTGTTTTGTGCCTGAGAAGTTAGTATGGGGAACGGCCAGCGTAGCTTCTTAATTCCCTCATTAGGGGCCTGTCTGAACACAGTACTCTGCTTTCCCTCATCAACACACACTTCAAAGCTCCAAAGCAGCGCCGCGTCAAACCTCACCACCCCCTACTCTCTCTCTCTCTCTCTCTCTCCCTTTCTCTCTCTCTCTCTCTCTCTGGGCATTACAGACTGTGTGAGAGAAAAGCGGTGTGAGAGAGAGAGAGAGAGAGAGAGAAAGAGAGAGACTAATAGAGCCGAAGCCAGTGAGATTGAGGTGAAGGGAGAGCTGTGGCTTGAGTAAGATACCGAAGATAATTCGAAGAAGAAGAAGAAGAAGAAAAAAAAAGGTGCGATAGACAATAGCAGTTAGATGAAAGCGAAGCAGTGTGTGTGTGTGTGTGTGTGTGGACAGTGAGAACAGGAGATAGATGATTGGGGAGTAAGAGGCTGATTAGGAGGTTAATTCAGCGGCCACTGTAGCCAGGACTTAGCCGGCAGACAAGGATTTGATGTGATAGCTTGTTTAGTTTGGTTAAATTGCCTCCGAATTGGGGCAGACAGAGTGGGACATAGCGATTTTAATCCAGTGGCAGTAATGAAAAATCCAGCGGACCCCAACAGTATGCTGTAACTCTATTTATTCAGCCAGTTCATTAGCTCCCGCTCCCTCGTGCTTGGGTGCCTGGGAGTCACTGAGGTGCCTCTTTAAAAAGGAAAGGTTACTCAAAACCACTGCTGTGGACAGGGCCCTCAAGGGCAGGACATTACTGCCCATTACATCCTGACCTAACTCAGCAACACTGCCACTTCTCATTTTGTGTGTGTGTGTGTGTGTGTGTGTGTGTGTGTGTGTGTGAAGGAGCTCTGGAGGTTCCAGACCACTGAAGCCTCGGGGTAGGAGTGGGGGGAGAAAGAGAGAGGAAGGGAGGGGGGGGGGGGGGTCACTCTGAGGCTTGGGGTCATGTGGAAAAGTCACAGTCTGAAATGGAGAGTTCAAAAGCAGCAGGAAGAGTCAAAAGGGCCGCGGAGCTTCAAGAGGCTTTCTTTGTGCATTGGGGCTCAAGAGGCCGGACGACTTGCAATCATACAGAGTGGAGGAGGGCGCAGTGATGCTCGCTGCGAAGCTGCAGGCGAGAGGAACAGAGATTTGATCCTCCTTCTGCACCGCTTCTTCCACATTTGAATAGAAAAAGTGTTAGTGCTGGGGTGAAAAAAGTCAACTTATTTGCAATAATTTGATTTAATTTAGCAAAAACATTTGCAAGTTGCCGCATCTTAATACAGAACTTTCAGGTTTGCCCTTTTTTTTATTTTTTATCTCATTGCAAATTGAACATCTTAGTATTTATTAAATGATCGATGAATCAATTAAACAAAACCCTCACGGAAAAAAAGGGAAGAAGAGAAATAACATCAACGAAGACGGAAACGCTTCTCGTGTTTTTCATTGATGTCGATTTTCTGAACCCGACTCCGGCTCAGCCAGACTTGTGATCTGAGATGAGAGCGTCGCTGTGTGAAACACCTCCTCCTGGCCCCAGGTGTTAAGGACATGGGGGCGTCCCTGAAGGCGGCGGCGGTCCCATTCTGTCTGATTGAACCCAGCACCAGAGCTCAATCCCCATGAGCTCCGGCGGTCTGAGGGTCAGCAGAACCAAAGGGTTCCCCTAAAAAACCCTTCGCTCCCCCTCCCCCCCACTTTCCTTCAGCTGCTTTGAACCAGCCTGTCGCCACTCGTGCGCCACAAGGTGTAAAAAAGCCACCGGCTCCTGTTCTGGTGTCTGGTTCCATATCCCCGCATGGAGAGCACACACACACACACACACACAGCCTTTACTCCACCAGCGGTAGTCCCTCTCCATGCGGGCTTTGTCACCTAGCTAAATTCATCCCAGGTGTGCGTGTGTGTGTGTGTGTTTGTGATGGAGAGGGGGCCCTAAGCCTTTGTGCTGTGCTTGCATAGTGAGCCACGCCACGCAGCAGACAGCCAGGTAAATCCGATTACTCTTAGCGCCGGTGTGTGTCAGTGCTTAATGTGCCTAAATGAGACGGCACCTGCCGCTTCGCCACACCTGGTCGCTGGGTCGTTAACGTGGCGGGCGAGGCTCTGGGAGGCGTAGGAGTCGAACAACGAGACGAGAGCAAAGAGGGGTTTATCTTTTTCGGGGGCCTAAAGCTCGGCTATTCACCCAGACTTGCGCTCTCGCTCTCTCTCCCACTCCTCGCACGTCCGTGGCCTAAGACTGTGTTTACTCTGTGTTTTTCTACACCCACTTCAGTGCAGAAAGGAAGAGAGGCGCTAAGGAAACATCGGCCCCTATTGTTAGCATTAGCTAATTGTGGTGATGCCTGAGTCTTAGCCGCTTTTCTCGGGCAAACACTGGATAAGAGTCCACACATCCCGCTTACCACAACACTAATACACGGGGCTTTGCTGTGGGATAAGAAGAAAGGATTGAGATGAGGATTAATGAGGGAGAAGTCTCTCTCTCTTTTTTTTTTTAAGATCTTAATTGTGTAGAAGTGTGAATGGGATGCGCGGTGCCGACATCTGTTTACATTGTGCGCTGATTAGTCGGTCAGCGGTCCTGCAGCAACAGTGAGCCCACTTGCTGGCAGAGCATCTCCTGCTTCCTCCGAAGGGGATCTTCTTTTTTTTTATTTATTTTTTTTAAAGTGCTTCTTTCCTAAACACTTGCCCTTCTTTGTCAGCCTAAACACATCCGTAGAGGGACTTAAAGCGCGTCCTTTTCAGTGGCTTTCTTGCAAATGTTCAAACTGCTCTGAGAATGTTTTGTGGGAAAACGAAGGAAAAGGGAGGAGAGTAAAACTTGCAAAGCTTTAAGCGCGACAACGCTGGAGTATAATGGCGCAGAAGTACAGTTAATGATAGTAGACACAACCTATTAAGGCTGTGATGGCTGCCCATCAGCCCAGATAGTCTTTGGGTTACCTCCTTCAAATAAAAATCTCACCCAGATCTGGCTGCCAGGGCCTAATCCCCCACACAAAAGCCTTTGCTGCCCTTGACTGATCTCAGAAAGCATGCCTGCTAAGCTCGAGGCAGTGGAGGTGTGGATCCCTTTGGCTGAAGGATTCCTTCACATGCATCGCTGTAACCCTGCTCTCTGAGCCCGGTGGCAAAAAAAAAAGGTGGCCGCGATACTTACTGGCCCTGTGTCCTTGGAAAAGCTAGCGGGAACACTGAGCCATAGCGCCAAGAACCAGTCCTGGGGTTTTTATGATGTGGTGGTTGGAGGTGGGGAGGGGGGGGTGGTGGGGTGTCCAGTCACAGGGGTTAAACTCTAAACTGCTGTGCAGGGCTGATCTCAGGCCTACTGGGCCGTGGCGCTCGCGAGCCGTTGCCTTCGGCGTCAGTCTGTCTGCCGTGATATCAAAAATGCAGCTGACCACTGAACTGAGTGAGCCGGCTGTCACCGAACTGAACGTGATCCGCACAACAATGGCCTCTCCGCTCCCCGCACTTAATTACAGCGCCTCGGCCCCTCGGTTCATACGGCCCCTGGACTTTTCCATATGTCTTGAAAATACCGGGAGGGTATGGAAAGAAGAAGAAGAAAAAAAGAGCGTTTGTGGAAAGAAAAAAAAGTTCCAGCGGAGCACGCTTCAGAAATTGCAGCGAGAGAACAAACTTTCATGGCCTCTTGTTGGTTTAAACATGACAAGTGCTGGCTGGGATACAGGTTCAAACATCCTCTCCACCCCCACAAAAAAAAGGAACTGGGGAGCACAGAGGAGAGAGCCTGGGGTGAGAAGACACGTGCCTGTTTCAAGGGTAAGTGTTTGTCTTTGTGATTGTTTCAATATTGGCTTTTAGAGCGCGGTGGCACGATGTAGTCCCCCAGCGGTGGGCCGGCACAGAGAAGCCCGGGGCACACTGCAGGCAACGGAGAGGGATCCCTTCCACCCACCTCCTTTCATCAAGAAAGAACAACATGGGCCTGCGCTCTGCTGCGGCCCCCTTGGTCCAGCGCACCAGGGATAATCAGATGATCCCCTTTTATACAGCTTATTAGAGGCATCTCATGCTGTAAGATAGGCCATACTCTCACATGCATGTGCCCCCACCCCACCACCCTCTTTGTAGCGCATGATGATTTAAGGGGGTTAAGCAGAGTTTGAAGTGCGGCGGAAAGCAAAAAAAAAACATCTTAGGGTCATGTGCCGCTCTTCCCACAAAGCCGATGCGTGCGGACGCAAAATATCTTTCCAGAATAATGGCGGCGCTTATTAACAATGATGAGATTAAATGTGAAGGGGGGGGGGGGGGGGGGGCTGAGAAGAATTAAGACGAATTTCCAGAGAACTTAAGATGTTCGGAGAAGAATACTCAGCATTTCTTGGTATCGTGGTCTCAACATCTGTCAGTGTGTGTTTTACTCTCTTTTCAAATGAGACTGGTTAAGCAGTCGTGTCACAGAGGCGAGCGGGAGACAATGGCACTTTTTTTTCCTGACGTTGTGGAGGCTTAAAATGAAGATTTGCTGCATCGTGTCCATCCAAAAAGGAGAATCCAGTGCAGCGAACACCAGCAACAATAACATTAAGCGCGATGCTTAAAAAAACAACAAGACTAAAAGCTCATGGGGGCTTTCGCTCCTCAAGTTACCCGGTATAGTCTCCAGTAGGATAATCACCTCTGTGTGCTACGGGAGAGTTATTTCATGCCTTTCTTCATGTTTTCTTTTCCCGTATATCCAAATCTCATCGCTCCTTTTTTTTTTTTTGTAGTTTTTTTGTGTGTGTATTTGCATTCCTCTCACATAGTGGCAAAGATAAGCGCCCCTTATCCCGTCATGCCAACAACCCGTATCTTGCTCTCGTCTCTGGAGGGTCGCGAGTATATATTGTTCTACACGGAAGAGGAGGCTGATGAACACGGTGTAATTAAAATGTTTTTTTTTTCCCGAGCCGCCTGGTTTGAAATGTGAGATATCGCTGGAGAAGAGAAGAGAGAAAGGAAGTCGGAGGGGCCGAGTCTGAGGGCATAAGTGAGACAGAGGGGTTGGGGAAAAAAGAGAGAGAAGAGCCAGAGAGAGTGGAGAAGAAGGAGAAGGAGAAGGAGGGGGGGGGAGTGGTGTAACAAAGCAGAAAATGAAGAGAGACATAAAAGAATGGGAGCTCAAGGAGGTCAGGCCCATCACAGGCTTTAGTGTTGCCTTTAAAGATGCCTGGGACAGGTGGCAGCTCCAGACAATCTCGCACCACAGAGCAGCATCCTCTCTGGAGGAGATAAGGGATTCCTCCATCCAGGCACCCTCATCTCCCTCCTCCTCCTCTCCTTCACTCACTCTCTCCTCCATCCCTCATGCCCACCCTTCCTCCTCCCCCCGTCTCCGGGTTTCTTCCAGACACGCCGGCTTTGATGTGGCTCAGTGTGAGCGGGCAGCTGTGGGCCGCGGCGGCGGCGGCGGCGGCGCTGCCGGGGCCACGGGGCCGGTGGCGGGCCGTCGGGGAGCCGAGTCGAGCGCGGCTCAATCAGTCGGGCCTCTCCGGTGCCCGGCACTTTCAGGTCTCATTAAAGCGCTCCGGCAGGGTTAATCCTCTTTAAGGTTTACATGGGCCCCCGGTTTGTCTCTCTGCCCGGGCTGAGGGGAACCCCTGGGCGCCACCTGCGTGACAAAGACTCAAAATCACTGTGACACAAGTTCCCCCTCCGTCTGTTGCCTCGCTCTCCTCCACTCACGCTTGTATGTTTTCTCCTCTCTCTCCTTCCTCTCCTTCCCCTGTGCATTCTGCCTCTTCTTTCACAACCCCTTTCCCTTGATAGTACCTCGGCCCGCTTGTAAGTCTTTTAGGATTATTTGGGTGGAATGTGTTGACGGGGAGGAGGAGGGAAGGGGGGGGGGGGCGGTGCAGTAAATGGATTACAACTTTGTCCTTGTTTTTTGGGGATGCTGCGAGGAGGCAAAGGGGAGAGAGAGATCAGGAGGATGCGCTTTGAATAACGAGAGAGGCGAGGAAGAAAAAACGAGATGAAGGCGAGCAGGATTAACGGAGAGAATTAGGAAGACGACGCGAGAGAGAGAGCGAGAGGAGGGGGGGGGAGTGAGGCGAAGGTGACTGGAACGCAGATTGGAAAAGAGAGGGAATCAGAGAGGTGATCCAGCTGTTGTTGCACTCCCAAAGACCTAATTGGTGCAGAAGCATCGACCTCTGTCTGGCCCCCGCGCAGTCCGGCGGCCATTTGTCAGATTGCTGTGACACTGGGCTTTATCTTTTGCTCCGTGACACACAGTTTCCTCCATTAGCCCAAATAATGGCCACGCACCTCTAGGGGCCTGCACAGACTTTGTCTAATGTCTGTATGGGTTTGGTGGAAAATAGAGTAATAGACTTACAGTACAGGGGGAAATACCATTTGAATGTCAAACATATTAAAAAGGGCAGCACTGGAGGTTTTGAATGAACTATTTTCCAAAGGATACGATATATTCTAGGATGGATTTCAAACCTTCCAGACGGCCGTTGGTTTTCCCACTAAGACGTACAACCTGCTGGAGATACAGTGTCCAGACCCTTTAGTTGTTTGGTCCAAGATCGAGACGCTGAAATCGCAAGAGACGACATCCTTTATTCTGACGTGATAAAATAACGTGAAATCTTGGATGCCCTTGGAAAAAAAACTTTAAAAAAGCAGCCCCTTCTTTTAATCACATGTGATAATACGCAACTCTGACATTAAAATAAAGGTGACACAACACTCCCCGTGATGGATTACTACGCTTAACCAAGATTAAAGTCTCCGCGAGCTGATATTCAAAGCACAGAATACGAATAAAGAACTCTACTCGAGGTCCGCGTGGGGATTTCTTTGTCGACAAAATTGCATTAAAATGACCGGCGTTGGTCAGTGGCCTCTCGGCGTGATTCAAAAAATTGAGAAGCTATCCGGTCCACCTCCCCCCCCCCCTCCTCTCCGAGCAGCCTAGAGTGTTATTGTAATGCAGGTGTATTAGCCTCACAGTCGCTATCACACGGCTGCATGCAGTTTTCAGTATCACCTTCGTAGCGGCCCGGAGAGGAGGGGTGACGCGGGGGGGGGGCGGGGCTATGGAGGGTCAGTCTGTCACCCGGCAGCCTGATACAGCCGTGGCAATCATGAACACTGTCACTGATACGACCTTGGCTCATAAATAGGCGTCGTAGTAAATCCAAATAATTTATCATACATTTATGATACATTTAAAGGGAGTCTTTAAAAAACAGATTGTGGACAAAATGCTTATTTTCTTTTGGGGTGGGAGGGGTGACCCCGACCCCGATCTCTAAATAAAGATCTCAAAGAGGATCAAACCCAAAAGCGGCCTTGTGTATGAGGAGAATAAATCACACAGCGGGGAGTTGAAGCAAAATATATGTAGCAAAGTCCTGGTGGGTTAACCTGGGGTTTAAATCAACTCCCTTCTCTCTGAGAGGCATCGCTGTTTGGAGAGGAGGAGATCGACAGATGTGAGGGATGAAGAGAAGGAAGGGGAAAGAGGTGTAGCGCAGTGTTTCAGCTACTAAACTGCTGTGTAAATCTCTCCCGAGCTGGGTGGGGCGGAGGAGGATGGGGTCGGGTAGAAAGGGTGGCGGTGGTGGGGGGTGTGCAACGCACAGCGCTTTGTTCTGTTCCCCCAGCTTATCCCAATCTGGAGAAATTCACCAAATGTAGGAGATAGATTGGCGCTCCGCAGAGGCCTCGCGAAATAACCTTCACTCCCCCGACCCACACTGGGATACATGGGGAGGAAGGGATGGAGGTGGGGAGGGAGGGGGTGCTGTGGGGCCCCTGGAAGAGCGGGTGTGCGTGCTTAGCTCCACTCTGTATAGCAACCCTCGTGCTGGCGTGCAATTTGTTAAGATTGACTCGGCCGGGGTAAATGTCTTGCAGATGCTGGAGTTCCATGAAGATATTTGTGTGACTTATGGAGAAGGGAAGGGGTCGAGGAGCCGCTCAGCCTGCTCCTCAATCTTCTTCATCCTCAAAATCAAGGGTTCTGACTGGACGTTATTCAGATGAATCCACCAGGGGATCCACATCTGCAAAAAATTGCACTCTTGTATACATCTCGGCGGGGAATCGTCGCAGGTCAAGTGGACGCTATTCTCGTGCCTTGATTAAGAAAATGATTGTAAGCTTTTCTATGAAAGCAGTGTTCGAGTGTACGTCGTATGGCTTTTATTCTGAAGGGGGAAAACGGAAAGAGAGGTGCGGAGAAATGTTTCGGGCGAGAACAAAGACGAGGATGAAGAAGTCGTCGGCTTGGCAGAACGAACGAACGAAGCATCGTGTTCTCATTTTCTCCCGATGGTTTTCTTCGGCGGAAGACAATCCGCACCTCGCTTTCCATTTTTCAGAATAAAAGCCTTACATCCACTCGAACACTTGCTTTCATACAAAAGCTTACATGATCCTAAACTTTATACTATGGGCACAAAAGATGGAGATAACCTGCCCAAACATTAAAGTCCCCAGTGCAAATATGCACAGACATGTATCACCGTGAGGAGAACTGATGTCCGTTCACCGACTTGTTCGGTCTAGACAAACAAATGACTTGTGACAGCGAGCGGCGATGGAATGTATACGAGAAACAGGGAGCCTGTTTATCGTGCATATAGCTGACAATTCTCCTCTTTTTTTCCACTTCACTACTCACTTTCTCTTTCCCCCTTATGTTAATTACTTTTACCCGCAGAGAGATGGTTCGTGTTCAAGGGTGTGAGAGCGATTGAGCAAGAGAGAGACGGAGAAAGCGGAAAAAACAGAGGAGAACACAGCGGAAGGGAGAGAGAGAGAGAGAGAGAGAGAAAAAAATCTATTGATTTACAGAGGAAGGGCAGAGTGTGATCTGCCAGCCTTGTTTATATGATGAATGGCAGAGAGATTGGCAAGGCAACACTTAACATTCTTCTGTTATTTAACCTCTCCGCTCGCTTTCTTCTCCCTCCTTCGTACCATTGCTCTTTGCCGAATAAAAGCCTCTCTCTGTTCTGGCGCCCAAGCATCGCATACAGTACAGAAAGCTGTGCACGGCAAAGAACATTAGGCTAATTTATACAGCGGTAATTAGGCCATTAGACCTGAAACAATCTGGGACCCCCGTAATTAAAGCCAAAAGCGCTCCAAAAGTCAACAGCAACTCCCATTGAGCCCGGCTACACAGTCCCGGAAAGTGTTATTTACATGTCCAAACAGCTTGAGGTCTCAGTGTAAGCAAACACGATGAGAGGACGGGGTGTGAAGGGGTTGATCAGAGGGAGAATTCGGCTTTCACGAGGGAGCCGGCGTCCAAACTATTTGGGCTGATAGTCTGCATGCACGGGGGCTTCTCCAACCTCCTCACACGGTTTGTAGTTTTTGTACCGGCGCTTGAGAAAGGCTCACATTCTGTTAGCCGGTACGTCACATCTGTGCTCACTGAAAGATGCCCTGGAGCTGAAGCGTTAACTTTGAGAGTTATTTTGATTAAAGTGCGATTCATTTATTATTTTATGGCAAAGAATTGATTGATTTCTCTCCCCGGGTGACTTCCTGTGGAGGGCAGTAAACGGAATAGCTTATTCACTGGGTGTGACATCACCTAAAAGCGAAGAATAGTTGTGTTTCCGTTGGCTTGCGAGTCCTTTGTATCCACAAAAGGGAGCCGGGTCCACTTTTCTACGGCATCTCAGAGCTGACAAACCACTTGCAAAGTGTGCTGGTGTAAATTTAAAAAGGTTTTTTTTTTGTTTTTTATAGTCGGAGACCACTTGAAAGTACAAATACTTCAAGGTGCCATCTCCAGTCACACTCTGCATTGTCCTGTTGTTTGCAAAAAGTCCCGTCCGTGTTATTGTTTTCAATAAACAGACGGCGTCTGGAGCATCTTTTCGCACGCTCGGCGAAGTGTTGCAGAGTTATGGCGTAACTGTGGGCCTCGGCGCAGACGAGCGCGCCTGAGCGGTGAGATCACGAGCGGGGAGAGAGGTGGCATAATGAAATCTGGCAGTCGCAGCCCCGGCACACAGGCTTCATATGTTCCACATTAGCGATGCACAAAACCCTCTGGAGCAGGGGCCCCGGCAGCCCCCTTTTTCTCACTCCGCCTCATAGTCGCTTATGACAATCTGTCACTGGCTCTTTGTGCTCTGGCGTCGGCGAGAAGCGCGGCGTTTGCGGAGGAGCGCTCGGTCCTCGGCTGGCGGGTGACGCTCCGTTGGAGCAGTCGGTGAACCTTCGCCAGAGGAAGAAGAGGAGGAGGAGGAGGAGGAGGTGGAGGAGCCGGGGTTTTAGCAGTCAAGACAATAAACTCACAATGCTGAGTTGACAACAAAAAGAGGAAGATGAGAAATTGTTTGTGTGTTATCAAAACCCGAATCAGGATTGTGAGCGACGGCTCGAGTTGTCCTCGAGTATCACATCACGCGCGTCCCAAAAGCACAGTGCAGATCCTTTGTGGGGAAAACTGCCATTATGAAAGGAGATTAACCAATAAGGATATTGCAAATGATGTGCTTTAGGCTTTATCCTCCCCTTGTCCTCCCCCCCACCCCTCTTTTGAAATTATTCAAGTGTCCAATAAAGGACAAGGCAATTACCATCCTCTCTTTAATGAAGGGGAAGCTGGCTTTTGGTCTTGCGCACGGTGTGTTGGTGTTGAATTAGAATTAATGAGCCTGGTCAAAGTTTGCCTCTAATTGCCCTTTCATTAAGACCCATTTGTAATCATCTCTTAATGACTTCCATCTCTTTGCTCAAAAAAAAAAAGTACACCAAAAAATGAATACTGCTGCTTCCGGAGTCATTAAAATGTCTGAGAAGAGTTCTGAAGAGCGGACGAGTTGGTGGAGAGCGATACGAAATGTTCTCTATTTGAAAGAAAAAAGTTCTCAAACTATGATACGCTGTGTTCCTGACTTCTTCAACCCGTCTCGCTCTGTTAGCGGTTCACCAAATGCAGCCAGTACAAAACTGTCCGCTTTTCCTCGGGAATGCCGGATGTGTGGTGTGTGTGTGAGTGTGTGTGTGTGTGTGTGTGTGTGTGTGTGTGTGGCCGCAGTGGGAAGGTAAAGGCTGCGGCGGCGCGTGCGCCGGCTTCCCGACGCGCCCTCCAGCTGTACTCTGTATCGGAGAGAGATGAGGTAAAAAAAACAAAACGTGAATATCCAGAAGAGCAGGGGCAATTTAGCCCCGGAGTAAACAGTAAGGAGTCCCTACAGGAAATACTGGAGATGGATTGCAGGATGCTGTCTCCCCCCTTCTCTCTCTCTCTCTCATTCGCCCTCTCTGTTCTCTTTGCGACTGTATACATTCCCTCTAGTGACACGGAGCTGTTTGCCTCGCTAATGGAGAGCCGCGCTGGCGTAAAAAAGAGGTGGCAGGCTCTATTTAGATAGGGCCGCGGTTAAAGTAAACTTCAGAGTTTGATTTAAATAAACCTCGGCGGAGCGGTTTGCCAATGTGGCCCCCGGCGAGCCAAAGGGAGGGGAGGGGAGGGGAGGGACGGAGGGAGGGAAGGAAAGAGTGATGAAGGGGGAAGAAGAAGAAAAAAGGAGTCTAGTCCATGGCAGCGGGGCTGTGCCGAGTGAGGAGCTCCAGAGACATAAACAGAGGGGGGATCTGGGTAATTCAATGAGGAGAGGCGGATGTGGGATCGTAGGTGTGTGTGTGTGTGTGTGTGTGGCGTCTTTAAAATGATTTCACAGTTTGTAATCTCTCTCCAGTCATCGCTCATTACCTAACAGGACAGAGGTCAGTTTAGAGTGCAGTGAGATTAGAGGACACGAGGCTTTTCACTCCCGTCGAGCCTGAACACGGACCTGAAAGGTTCGCTTCCGACTCCTGACAGCCGAGGGCCGAGGAGCTGTGCGCAGAGTAAACAAAGCTCAGACTCCACGAGCAGCCCGTCTCTCTCTCTCCCTCTCTAGCCCAGAAACCCTCATCCCTCCCTCCCTCCCTTCCTCTTCAGCAGCTCGGCCGAGGTGAGCCGAGCCAAAACTGAGTCATCAGGAGGAAACGATCAAACAGACAGAGAGAGACAGAGTGGTCAGATAGTTGCCAGAGCTGCTTTGAAGAGTTTTACCACTAACATGTAGCGTTGCGATTCGGAAAACAAGACGGAAACCCATTCAAGAAAAGTTTTATATGTACTCATTTTGAGCACACTCTAAAGAAATATGTGGTTAAAGTGAATTTGGAGTGCATTATTTCACTTGATTCCTCATCTGAAAAGCCAACACATCTCCTCCTCAACAAGTTAGTCCCTCGTCATGCAAGAGCTTAAAAGACCCACATCCAGCAGATTGCTTCAAATGCTGCTTTCTGGGTCATCAACTGTTGCAGGGGGGTCCGCCTCTCGGCCACAGGTGTGTGTGTGTGTGTGTGTGTCTTTATGCACGCTCCAGGGAGCCGCTGTTTCAGACTTAAAGGGACACTCCACCAACATGTCCGGGTGTGTTTTCTTATCACGGGGAGCGCTATATAGCGTGTGAAAACAGATGTACAATGTTGTCTTTGGCTCTGAGACGCGAGCTTTCCAAAGTCTTAGAGTGGTACTCGGGTTACATCACCCGGGTATCTCGGTATCTCTTGGAGCTCCACATGAGGAGAGGAGACTTAAAGTCAGGGTGTTTCAGCTGTCTGCTGCTTTCTTCCATGAAGTCCCCTCACTTTATAGAAGAGCCATACTACATGCAGTGCATTGATATAGCAGCGGAGCAGTGATATACGGTGAGTAAGTAGAATGAAGTCACTCTTCCTTTTGTGTGCGTTGTTATGCGAGTCGCCCCCGTTCTCTGTTGACATAGCCGTGCATGCTGCTCTCTCATACATTAATATGCACTATTATAAACCGCATTAGTATAAAGTCGGAGCTGTGTCGGCTCAAGCCGACGGCAGTCGCTCTCCCAAAATGAATGACTTAGCGATGAGGTAAGCACACCTGAGAGGTTGATCAACACCTGCTGCGACGCAGCTGCGTTTGGCGTCGAGCAAAACACTCGCACAGAGCTGTCGGGGCACACCACCCGCCGCGGTTGGCCGGCCGCCCTCTTGGCGCACACTGCCAAAATGTTTACAAGCAAAAACACACATAGCTCGCGGCCTCGGAGACTTGAAGGTATGCAGATGTTGACACACGCTCGGCCTCAGGGCGGCGATACGCAACTTGGCAAGGGTGTCCGTCTAAAGCAGTAAAGTGGCGTGTTCTGGCATTGAGTTCATGTATGTATGAGAAGGTGGATTGTTTGCCCCGTGGACCTCTCTGTGTGGCGTGTTTGGGTCTTTCCGTGCAGGTTTTAAGCCATTTGCAGTTTCGCGAAATGTGTTCGCGCGTCGCAACTCGTCCGACAATGGAAGTTGCGACGCAAATCTCCAACTTTGTAGTCGGTCGGATCGCGGTGCGTGAGTGCAGTTCAGGTTAGACGACGAGAATTCAGTCTGGTGGCAATCTCAGCGGGTAAAAATAGAGAAACAACTTGGAAGCTCATATTATGCAAATGTTTCAATGTTTTATCTGGAGGGAGAACAAAAACCAAAAAAAAAAGAGAAGCCTCTCGATTCTCTCTGGCGGTTGTGACTAAACACTGAAACGGAAAAAGGATGTTTTTGTTCTCGTTTTTGTGCGTTTCGTGGCTCGTACTTAGACGTTATCCTTTGTGCAAAACCATATTATGCTTGGTGAAGGGGAGAAACATGCCATTTGGCTGCTTTCCTTTACGGCTATTTATCGCCGCTTATTGTGAGTTCTATCAGCCTTGAGACATTTGCAAAGACTTCCTCAGCGAACATTTTGGAGCTTTTAATGAGGTCTCATTTGGGGTGGGTCCGCGGAAAGATAGCCATCATCCCGCTGCCTTTCATTACAGCGGCTATTTAGATTAGCCGAGGAGGGAACACAGCCGCAGAAGAAGAACCGGGGGTCTTGCAAAGTGTAAAGAAAACGTCTCATATTTATTTTTCTCTCTCTTCCTGTTATTCTATTACAGCGGCACCGCAGTTCTTCCCCACCTTCCATCCTCCCGTGCCAATCGACGACAGACATACCCAGGGACGTTACATCTACGAGCCTTCCCCCGTGCCCCCTCTTCATGTGTAAGTCAAACCCATCACACACACACTCATCATACCTGGGAACACGTTTGATTCAGCCGCATCACACACACACACACTCGCACACATCACTCCCGTGCTCCCCACTCGCCTAATGGCGATACAAATCAAGCTCCTAAACTTCCTTTTTCCGCCCGTGGGCGTGGAGCGTCCTCCTCCGACGTGGCTGCCGGGCGCCTCTCTTTGCCTTTTTTTCCAGGATCAAAAGGCCACGGCCCCTGAACGCGCGCAACACGATCCGCATGTCAGAGACACGCAAATGAACATGTGTCAGAGATGCAGGAAATGAGAGCGGGGCGAAGGGAGGGAAGGGGTGGGAGCCTGGGAGCGTGCGATCCTCATAAGAGCAGTGATCAAGCCCTGTCAGGAGGAGGAAGCCTCCGCTGACATCCACCTCGTCTCTGACAGACACAGACGAGCTCCTGACACGCGAGGCTGTACGCCCGCTAACCACCCCACGCCGCAGCCAATCAAACGTGAAGTAGCGGGCAAAACACGGCGTCGTACCTCGTGAGGGGAGAGCGGAAAGTCTTGTTACAGTACTCTTGTATTTCCCTTCTGACGGTGCCGTCCAGGTCAGCGGAGAACCTCAAAGCATTCCTTCGGCTCGCCTACTTACGTACACTCATGCACAAGTTACTCTTTTTTACAAAAAATGTTTTTTATTACTCCCCTCTTTTCACTCTCTGTCTTTTACTCATTTGTATTCCTCGCGTCAGTCCGGTGAGCGGTACCACTCGGGGGAAAAAAAAAAAAAGGAGCCTCGTCGTCCTCGCGGCGGCGCTTGTTTCCTTTACCCGCAGACACGGAGGAAGCGATCACGGCGCGACGAGGACAAATTGGACGGGGCAGCTACTTGGGCCGCATTATGTTTGATATTCTTCATCATTATCAACTCCCCCCTCCTCTTCCTCCTCCGCCACTCTTTTCTCCTCCTCAAGAGTCATATCTCTCCCTTGCTGATGTGCCACTAAGCGTAATGAATTTTTTATGCCCCTCTCCGCCTCCCCACCTCCGGCCCACCCTACCTCTCAACCCCTCATCTCCTGCTCAGGGGCTGCAGCAGGGGAGGGGAGGGAGAGAGAGGCGAGGAAATAAAAACACAAAAAAAAGGGAGGTGATTGATGCCCCGTGTCACTGCAAACAAAATGGCAAATATAATTTAGCATTTAGCTTATGCAGAGATAATGGGGCGAACACGCGCCGGCAACACAGGCTTGAACAAACAGCCGGGCTTGTTATCCGTCAGGAGTGGTTTGGCACGATGCGGAGCACAGGTTAGGGAGGGGGGTGGGGAGAAATGAGGAGGAGGAGGAGGAAGAGGAGGTGGAGGGGGGACAACACGGAGCCAGGGAATTGAATTAAGGGAGGGGGTGGGGGAGAAGTTACGCGGCGCCGGTGTCTTCAGTCACTCCGTCCGGACAGGCGTTATCTGCGCGCTCGGTTGCGCTGTCAGTGGAAACACGGCCGCGCTCTGCCGTGCTACTTACGGCCTATTTATCCACGCCATTAAGCATAGAGCTGTTTAATGTGACTCGCCACGCCGAGGGGAACTATTTGTCATTATTATAAGACAGCTGCTTAGTGGCCGGCGTTATTTAAATCCGTGGCACCCGCTGTCATGCACGTTATCTGTAAACTTACGTGGGTTTCATGCAGAAATGTTCTCTGACTACTTTTGTGTCTTTGCGATGGCGATATTGCCTTCTTGATTAAAAAAAAAAAAGCTGCACCGTATTCCTCCGTGTGAGAAGTATTACAGCTGGGTCCAACCACCTGATGGCAAATTACATTTAATTGCACTTCTAAGTTTCGGCTTTGACGCAAGTTTTTTAGCCAAACTTCAGGGCCGTGGAGCTACAACGGAGGATTTAAAAGTGACGCATCGGGCTCGGTGGTGTTGCTCGTTGCAACCCGGGTCGAGCAAATAGAGGCAGTCAACGTACATAGCTGTCGCCTCAGGGAAATGTGAGGACAGGAAGGCGACTTATGGAGAAATATTGAATTGTTTTAAAGCAAGTTCTCCTCGGTGAGCAGAATTAATCGTTATTAGCCCTCTCAAAGATATGCCTAAGTACACAGGGACTATTATTGCAGTACTTCCCCATGCAGCCTCTCATTACGGCCTGTAATTACAGTTGGGTTCGGCCCCTGCGGCTGTTCCATCAATCCAGCTCGGCTTCCCCCCCCCCCCCTTCCGCCGCCGCGCGCGCAACGCCATCCACCGCTGGGCGTCCGTGTGTCCGGAGACAAACGCACACACCGGCGAACGCCCAGCAGCTTGTTTCCTCGCCGCCGCGACGAGACGTCCGCCATCACAATACGTGGCAAATGAACGGAATCGTATCCTATTACCGCGAAGGGCCTAATTGAAACATGTTTATTTATGGGGAGCGAGCGTTAGCCGCGCGGCTAACGGGGGGCGCCGGCGGAAAAAAACGAGGCGGTAGAATTAAATTAAAAGCTCGTAAAATGAAATATGCTCCGTATTAGCTGCTTGACACTTAATTTGCCTTCAAATGAGCAGAGGAAATCACAAATTAACTGTCCTTTGTTTTGTTTTTTCTTCTTCTCCCTCCTTACCTCGCCTCCCCTATTAGCCAAGGGAGAGCGCAATTACAGACAGAGGCTAATCGTTTAGTTTATGAATTCTTGTGGGGAAGGTACCAATGTGCCATTCAATATTAACGCCTCGGGGTCAGGACAGAGGAGGGGCTCCTCCTGTGGATGCTAGCTGTACTGAGGACCTCGTTTATTCACGTGGAAGAGAGTTTCAACAACCCCAGTTTAAAATGAAACCAATGCTAACTAACAGCTAGCCGCTTCTGCGTTTCCACAACCTCCCAACTTATGCTAAACCACGATGTCCTGTAAGGATCCAGGACCAGCAAGAAGAGTCTCTCCTGCATGCTTTTCCTCTGCTTGACTCTTGTAAAAACAGCTGACCTCCAGGCTCAACCGAAAATAAAGGTGAAAGAGCCCTCCGCGCTCCAGAGAAAATGCTTCCTGCTTAAATAAACACATTGATCGGTGAAGAGCGGGCTCTCCATGGGAGCTCTGGTCCCCTCTGCCACCTCCATTGTGCGGGACTGGCTTAATGGGAGTTTCTTTTTGGGAGGAGGTGGTGGGGGGGAAGAGAAGAGACCGCTCCTTTCATTGCAGCTTTATTGCCCGACCACAGTACACAGCAAAACAAAACATGCCTCTCATGCGGCTCAGCGCCGGCTCTCGGTCACCCGGAGACCGCTCTGGACAAACAGAGGTATTCGTCACAAGTCAATTATCAGCGTCGCAGTTTACTCCGGAGTCCCGGGCCCTCGTGCTGTGAATGGGGGGCCACTAAAACAACAACACATTCTTACGGGATAAGCAATTGACTCGCAACCTTTTGCGCAGTTTATCGCATGTGGATTTAGGAAAGAATTAGTCAAGAGGGGAGAGTCGCTGTAGGAGTTTGTAAAGTCGTAAAGCAAATAGAAAGCCTTGAGCTTTGACTTTTTTATTTATGTTAGTGTGGATTTTGAATGAAGTACTTATCTATACAATGCAACAATATTGAAAGGTTCTGAAAACAAACGTTTGTGCACATGTTTCACTCACAAAATGTGCATTTAAATCCTCTAGAGAGGGAAAGTAACACATACATTTAAAAGTCTACACTTTTTATATAGCAAAAAAATAACTTATACATTCTGGATTTTATTTTTTTTAGGTTCTGAACTGCATGAAGTATTAAATGTGTTTCAAAAAGCAATAATCTGACACTCGGAGAAAAAAAAAAAGTTTGGATTTTTTTTCAGAAATCAAACTTGTGAGTGCGACTCATGAATAAAGTCATGGACTGTATGTTCTGTCAGTGTGGAGGCAGAGTGCAGGTGGGGGGCTGTGAGCTTGTGTGAGCTTGTGTGTGTGTGTGTGTGTGTGTGTGTGGTTATTTCATTCAGGAGTGTGTTTGTTCAGCTGCAGGCCGCGGCCTGACTGGAAGGCATCCTGGAGGCACCGGGGGAGAGCGAGACAGAGAGAGAGAGAGAGAGATCTCTGCCATTGCGGTGCGAACGCTCGGCTCTGAAACCAAGAGCCAGAAAGGAGTTAATTGACTTAACGGCTGTGTGAGCTGTTGCATCATTTATTGTAAAGATCATACCCACCAAAAAAAAAAAAAAAAAGCCTGTGAATCACCTCGTCAACCTACCTCGTTTTATTCTCCGTGGGCTCTGAGATTCTCACCAATTTCGCACAGTTTTCCGTACGGCAACTCTCTTCCCCATCGCTGTCCTCTGCCTTTGGCTTTTTCTTCTTCTTCTTCTTTCTTTTTAAGATGTGCGGCGTGTTGTTTTTGTTATTTACATAAACTGTTGTCGGAGCGCCCAATCTGGGCATAGAGGAGCGGCGCGTTGCTTAGCATAAAGACCGCGGTCTTATCGCAACACCTCCTTCCAGATGGGACGAGGCCGAGCATCGCAATGCACACACACACACGCACACAATGCAACACAATGGGAAGACAAAAGGGTCTACTGTATAGCTTTTATAGAAGCTAGAGGAGAGGGAGACGGGTTCTGTAAGCGTGACTTTGCATCGTCACGGCCTTATTTAAGGTTTCAGGCCAACTTCAACACAATTTGTTCTCATTTTTAGTCCAAACGCTGAAATCTGTAACTGTATAATATTTTCTGCAGGCCCCATTTTTTTCTTGCAGCTGCTAAAAAAAGTAATAGAAACCATCGTCCGATTGGCTGTTAATGTCCACATTTGAATATTGTCTAGACTACAAACGTGAAACAGGAGCCATACATTGCATTAACGATTGATTATTTCATAATCGCATCTGATAATTTGCAGATATGGCCGCTTGTCACCGAAGGAGCAGGGGAGAGAGAGAGAGACGACGGCCACTTTTTCATCCTCCTCTCCAAGTGTCCAAAAGCCATTCTGTGTGACTTCATAGGTCACCCCTCTCTGGTGCAGTCACTGCTTCCTCCCTCCTCCTCCACCCCGCCCTCCCCCATTCCTCCCCCCTCTCTTTAATACTTTCTCTATGGAGTAAGTCAGGGGGACAGGCGGTCACGCAGTCGCTGGCTTCATGATTAATGGTGTTTATTCTTGACAGAAGGCTCCTTTATTTATCTGCATTGCAGTTTCACTGATACTATCAGTCACCTGAATGAAAAATATTCAGTCATACCAATTTTGCAGTATAATTGAGTAGAGTCACTTCCTTTCAGTTTTTTTCTCCCCCCCTCCTCCCTCCCACCCTCGCTCTCCTCTCCCCACTCTATCTGGCAGCCTTATCATCGCCACAGTAATTTTCGCGCTGCGTTGTTTGATATGGAGAGGCTGGCTTTAGCCGTATTTGACATAAAGCCTCTTCAATTTTCACTGGAGGAAGGAAGAAAAAAAAAAAGGGGAAGAAAGAAAGTTGTGCACCACTCTGTGAAAATGTGCGACGAGAGAGAGGGAGAGGGGGGAAAGTACCGCTCCCCCTCTTCTTCTTTTTTTCTTCTGAGGCAATTTCAGGATTTAGAGAGAAAGGAGATAAATGCCTAAGCAGAAATGTGGGCAGATTGAAGTTACAGTATATCTATTTTTTTTGTAATACACCAGTTTCAGAAGCCTAAATGGGCAGTGTCGTCCTCTTCTTCTTCTCAGCCTCTGCACAGGACCGTGATATTTTGAAGGCACCTGTGTATTTTGAGGATGATGGATCCAGCAGGTTGAGTAAAGGGAGGGGGGGAGTTTGGCACAGCAGACATTTGACAAGACCTGTAAAGGTTTTAGGGTTGAGTCATTACCCGTAGAGATCTGTTAATACATGTTCCAAAAACTCTACTTACCAGGATAGGATTACCTACGCTGAAGCTGCTGCGGCCATTGTTTTTTTTTGCACCTTGCTTTAATATATCTTAACGGCAACTAAAGAAGCAAATTCAGATGTTTTTTTCTAATCAAAAGATTCCTTACATAACCCCTTTTCTTCCACGCAAATCCCATCTGATTATTCAATCAACATATATCTCCTGCTCATTGTTATTTCCTCAGTGTTAGTCCTTTGCTTGAATTTAATTTTAGGCTCCATTATAAATATCATTTGGATAAAAGGGGTGTGGGGGGGAGGAGAGGGGGTGTACATTAATCTCTAATGCGAGGCCTGTGAATTTGCACATGTAACACATTAGTGGATTTGATTTTCTGTACTGGAGTCATTTGCCCCCTCTTCATGTTTGAGATCTCAATTTGTAGCTCTCCCATGGAGCACAATGGAAAACCAGGTCTGAGGGGAAGAGATAACAGGCAGGTGCCAACAGCTCTGCGCTAATGTGTGTGTGTCTGAGTGTGTGTGTGTGTGTGTGTGTGAGCGCCTCCACCCTGACACACACACACACACACAGGCGCTCGTTTGAAATATTTTCTCGTCAGTGTTTGTTTGAGCGGCAGTTTATTTATTTCACTCTCATTTTTTGTTTGTAATTCTCTAAGCTTTTATTTTTCCTGTAAACATAAAATATGTTTTCCTTTTTTTTTTTTTTACAGTTCGGTTCTCAGATATTTAATAATGTATAATGCGCTAAATACTTGTTTAAATAATTAGAATATGCATTATAAATAGGGCTGAACCTAATTATTATTTTATTATCACTTAATCTGACTGTTATTCTCTTGATGAATCATTCTGTCCATAAAGTGTCTTTAGTGCAAAGTGAAAAATAGCAAATCACATTCTCCCTGAGCCCACGGTGACGTATCTATAATGCTCTTTAAAAAATGCAAAAATACAAAAAAAAGTAATAAATCCTCACATTGGAGCAGACAAAGTCTGTAACAATTAATCCAAATTGTCGCCAATCGCCTAATTAATTAGTCGACTAATCTTTTCAGTTCTGACTCCAAATATCACCGACAGCCACTCTCAACAACATTTAATCTGCGTGAGCTATTCAATGCATTAACTGCACACACACACACACACACACACACACACACACACACACACACACACACACACACACACACACACACACACACACACGCACTCTGTCTTCACTGGTGTCGGTGGTAACTTACTCGATGGGTGTGGCCGGCTGTCACTTTTAGCCGGTTTCTTAATTGGCTTTGTAAAAAAAAAAACCCGCCTCTCGGTGGCGGGAAGCTATCAGAGACATTACCAATGCGGCGCCGCCTCACACCGTCTCCAGAACCTCGGGCCCGACGTCGTCCGCTTCTCTTCACAAATAAAAGCGATAGCCCCACTGGAGTCGGAGGAAATGCTGATTTCAGAAAGGAAATACTTTGCTCCTCGCCTCATGGCACAATTACACATTTTTTGACTCAGTTCCTTGCTGCTTTTTTAATATATATTTCTTTCACTTTTGCCTCACAGACGTCATGCTGGAGCAGTGTAGAAATGTGGAGTTTCCATTACTCTGATCTCCGGGGCTGTGGGCTCCAGACCCTGCGATCCCACTCTGGGGGCCGGTTACAAGCGAGTAACGAGACCGAGGGAACAGGGTCATAAATCCTCTCCGGCTCTCCTCATTTTCCATCCTCCCTACGTCCCCTCCCTTTTCCCTTTCCTCCCTCTCTCCATCTTTCCTAGTCAGGCCTTCAATGTGAGATTTAAGAAACCTAAATGCAACCTTGTAAAATATGAACACGCGCCTCCTGTAGTCCAGCTGAAGTCCGGCTCAAGACTGTTTTTAATAGAAGAGGAAGCGAGTTCATTGCCTCCCTAACAGCTTCGGCACTTCTTCTCCTCCCTTTTTTTCCCCTGTTTTGTTTATCTTCTAAGTCACACTACTGTTACACTCCCCCCCCCACCAATGCAAATTAATTCATATCACATAAAGCGATTCTTTTCTCTCAGCCCTTTTCGTTATTCCCCTTATCAGATGCGGCGTCCATTTCATCTGATAGCGCGATGGTCTCACCCAATAATGTGGTTTGCAAAAAAATAACTCGACTTGTGTCCCCCATGATACTTCACTTTCTCTCTCTTTTTTTGAGGCGGGGTCAGCTCGTGATGTGCAGTCATGCTTGTAAGAAGACAGCATCTTTTTTTTTTTGTAGTTGTGGTTGTATGTCCATCATCTGTGGGTGAGTGATTTTGCTCCATTAGCTTTTTTTTTTTAAAGGATGAAATAAAGCTGAGAAAACATGTTTTATGTTTCCCACTGCAGGCTTATTAGGAATTCCCTCTCATTCATATCAGCTTATGTCACTTATGTAGCCGGGTTGTGAAACATCCTCCTTTGGGTAAATCCAAAATGGACACAGGTCTGTGTTTAAGCCTCCCAAAGCTTCATCAGCTTGGCACCGCCACGCACTCAGCCCCTCCATGATTAAATATCAAGCAACTCCACATGACATTTTATTAGTCCAACAAGATGGATGAAATGGCCAGAATAAAGTAGGCTGTGTCTTTTCACTTCCCCACCAGCACTTGCCTTTCTTCTGTCCGGATTTTCTCTCCTTCCCCTCTCCTCCCTACAAGAAGTATGTATTAGCAAAAAGTGATGGATTTCATTCTGAAAAAGGAGATTTTTTTTTCCTTTTTTTTTTTTTTTAGCGCAGACAAGGAAACATATATTCTTGTTTCTCGTACCTGATGCTCCTGTTCTCCTCCCTCTGTGTAGCCCCCCCTCCTCCTCTTCCTCCTCCTCCTCTTTTTTTCTTCTTCTTCTGTTGTTCTACCTCAGATCTCTGTCTGAAGGATTAACCATCTCCAGCAGTGTGTCTCTGCTGTCTTGTAGCGCTGTGCATTGTTTGTGATTTGCTCAGGCCCATCCGTGCGGTTGCTCATTTCAGCAGCCCAGCGTGACGTGGTGGATTGAGGTGGTGTGTGTGTGTGTGTGTGTGTGTGTGTGGGTGGGAGAGGGGGGCGGGGGGAGCTCGGCCTCACCTGAGTCGCGGACGCTCGCGCTCGTTACTTCCAGTTGTCGGGGCAGCGGAGGCGGCGGGGTGTGCAACCTGAACCCTGTTTAGCTGCAGGCGTCAGCTGAGATTCTGTGTAAAGGCATCGGGGGCCATCGAGACGTTGAGGAAAGATAGATGTGCTTCCTCTCTGTTTTCTCAAGTTTAACACTTCAACACCCAGGAGTCCCCTCGCCTGTCTTCTCTGTAGCCCGGGGCATGCCAGAGGAACTCAAAAAAACACTGACTGAGAACACTGCTAATTCCACTTGCTTTGAAAAAAAAAAGAAAAGAAGAAGAAAAAAAAAGCAGCAATCAAGAAAGAAAGAGGAGATGAATGTGGAAAGACCAATGCAAAACAATCGCTTTGTTTAAAGGAAGAAGAAGAAGAAAAAGAGGCAAAATCTTTCATGGAAGAGAAACAAAAAGGGAACAAGAAAATGTGTGTTTTTTTTACTTCCAGCCCCCTTGAAATTACAGGAAAAAAGGCATCCTCATTTTGTGTAATTTCACTTTCATGTTTTCATTCCCTCCCTACAAACTCTGTTGATTCGTTTTGGTCGCCGTTCTTATCTGGATGGCTGAAATTACATTTAATTGCAGAGAGTGGGAGGAGAGAAAAAAATGGTTTAGAAACAGCTTGCGAAGAGGACGAAGAGGAAGGAGAGAAAGGAGAGGAAGAGGAAGAAGGAACAAGAAGAAGAAGAAGAAAATAACTCCTGCAACTTTTCATAACGATGATTGCTTTTGGTCATTTTTGATAAAACAGTCCCATGACTCGTTGAAGTGTAAGCAGTGCTGAAGTGCCTTGATCTCAAACAAAAAGCATTTACATGTTCATTTTTTATTGTTTGTAATGTGTGAGACACCTTCAGCGGGTTCAGGCCGCCGTCATAACCGGTTCCTCTCGACACCTGCAACCCGTTTGTTATGACTCAAACTTGTCGCACTTCGCTGGCTCCGGGTTGCTAAACACAAGTTATCGCTCCAGCAGCGTGGAAGTGATACGTGCCCACGGGGGTGTTCTGTGTGCTTATATGTAGACAATGTGAGTGTGACCGAAACACACACAGGGGGGGGAGGGGGAGGAGACGGAGAAACCGAAGGAGAGTCACGGGCATTCAACTGGACAGCTCAGTGTGTGTGTGAACTGACTCTGCAGTGTACGGGAATGTCTGGCACGCCTCCAGAAGTATCCCACAGAGAAGGAGATCCTGCTTGATGTGCCCATGAATAGAAAGCCCATCCCCACACCTCCCTGAACCCACCCAGGCCCTTTGATGTCAGGAGGTCACATGGGGGGGAGGAGGAGGTGGGTGGGGGGGGGGGGGGTGAACATAGCGACCCTCAACGCCTGGCAACCTCCCTGTGCCAGGCCGGGCACGCCGTCTGCTCCGCCCGGCCAGCAGCAAAGGAGAGGGCAAAGCAGAGAGAGAGAGCGTTAAAACAGGACGAGTTAAACGGAAATATACACATCGGGTTCGTTTGAAGTTCGCGTCGAATATGCAGAGAGGCAGATTAGATCTCCGCCACGTCCGATCTGTTAAGGTGCTTACTTGTGAAAGCTTCCACGTTAAGTAACTGCATCCTCTTGTGTGTGTCTTTCTGCAAATCTCTCCAAAAAAAGTTCCATTTATAGCTCCACGAGCTCGTATGTTTGAATTGCGGTTTTGAAGCATTGAGTTCTGCATTTTGGGCGTCGGCCTCCTGTTTTTTGTTGTTGAAAGCAGCGAACGGAAGTGACCATATTGAGGCTCCGTGGTAAAGCCGCTGTATTAGCGGTCGTACGCGGCTATGGCAGCCACCTGTCAGTCATAAGGTAGCCCCGCCCTGAAGCATACTCTGCATGAAACTCGACCATAAACTCATACATTATCATGGTGTCTAATGAGGTAATAAATAAAGTGAGATGTAGGGTCATTTTCTAATACACTTCTAAACAATCAGACTTCTTTTTGCAACCAGAAAAGCGGTGCCCTATTGGCCGGTAGAGGGATAGTATTGTGTCGCCAGATAATCTGTCAATAACACCAGATGTGCTGATGGCTTCATTTCAAGTTTTACAGAAAAAAAAGAGGACTATAAATGCGACTGGCCGTGTTTCCGCCCTCACGGCCCTGCACATGTTGATACTTTTTACGTTCTCGAGGCACTTTTAAAATTCCCAGGGTGGAGGCACTAGTTGCTCTTTAAAGTGTTCACGATGACACTTTACAGCTCCACGCCCACTGAGCGAACTCCATCTGCTGAGGAAGACCATGGCACGCGCTTGAAAGCATCAGTAAGCCAACCTTGTTAATGTTACTGTTGCTATTATCACGCAAATCACAATAGAAACAGAAACGCCTGTGTTGGTTCACAGCCGATGCAAAACGAAATTAACAATCAAGAGTTGAAGGTCAAAGAAAGTTGGCCACTCAACGTCGCTGGCAGTCATGTTTCTGAACGATTTATGACACGGCAATCATCTTTTATTTGCCATCTGCATCACACCGTGTTTCCACATTGGAGTATTTTCAAAAAAGGGGGGGTGGAAATAGTTGGCTTGGGTTGGAAAATGTGTTTTTTTTTTAATAAAACATATCCACCTTTTGTATCTTCATATTAGTGTCCTCACTAATGTGGAAAATGAAGTCATTGGAAAGGACTTTCGGTGGCAGAACTTAATGAAGACGTTCCCGTGGAATCATTAGAAACCCAGAATATATATATATATATATATATATATATATATATATATATATATCCATCTGCCTCCCTGTGTTTGTGTCTCTCAGTCCGTCTGTCTTCTCTCTCTCTCTCCCCTTGTCTCAGTTCCCTTTCCTCTCTCTCTCTCTCTCTCTCTCTCTCTCTCTCCTTGGGTCTCAGCTGGCTCTGTTCCTGTGGCCCTTTGATCTCGGTGAAAGGGTTTGGAGCTTTAAAGTGCTTCTGTTTCCGCTGTCAGGAGCCCCTCTCTTCCTCCTCTCTGGTTTAGGCTTTCAGAGCGGTGGCAGCCTGGTGCTGTGGCTGGGTGGGTCGGGTGGGGGCGCAGGTTTCTATGAGGTGCTGAGGTTGGAGGCGAGGGGTGGGGTCGAGGGGGGGCGTCTGTGTGATGCTGTCAGCCTCGGTCAGGAGAGGACCTGACACCCGACTGATCCCAGTTCCCTCCAAAAAAAAAGAAAAAGAAACAGTTCCCACTCACTCAGCCCCTCGTGGCCACAGGGGCAATGTGTCAAGACAGATGGGTCGACTACATTGGTTGTGTTTTTTTGCACGATTCTTCTTCCCGTATATTTCATATAAGATGTGTACAAAAACCACCTTGAAATATAGTGCGACCTGGAATGCAATCGCATGGGGTTTTTGTCCACGAAGGACTTCTTTTCCGGACAGGAGTTGCTGTGTTTTGCATTTGTGATTATTAGTCACTTTCAGAAAGCAGCGCACAGGCATGAAGGAGCCAAATGCAGACGACAGTGAAACGACAGCACGATGAAAAAAACACTAAACGGAAAGCAAGACAAGAGGGGCAGAATGAAAGCCGAGCGAGGCCGGCTAATACGACACAGGCGACGCACCGGGAAAAGGAGGGAAAACCACAAAGATATGGAGTCAAACAAACACATGGCTCTCCAGTCCAGAGAGGAACCGTGACAAAGAGTGTTACCACCATTACATGTGAAGACTGGAAGTGCTCGTTTACAGCCAGTGAGTTGTTTTCCTGTCAGAGAAAACAAGTCGCAGCGACCTCTTTTCATCCTGTTTACACAGCAACAAGTGTAACGCGTCGTTGCAGAGTAAACACAGGTGCAATCAATTACGTTAATTAACGATGGCCCTGGTGTTGTGCTTGAGCGAGATCGTAATTAAGTTAATCAGCTACACCTGTGTTCACCCGGCTGCTGTGAACAGGAACTAAAGTCCCAATGAGACATGTCTTTACCTTAATCTTAATATAATAACTAAGATTTCTGTTTCTCAGACTCGGCGTCTCGCTGGTTTCTGCAGAAAAACACAATGTGGATTTGTTCTGCAAGTCATGAAGGTTCCTCTTAGTTGGACTAAATTAACTGACGATGTCATTTAAGCTGCATACCTTTCACGATGTGGAGAAGTATGAAACATCTCCTTCATCTAATCAACTTAAAAAAAACGGAGGTTAAAGCATTCAATAGCATCTTTAATAGCATGTATTGTGTGTAGCTGGTGGTTGTAAACGCATGAGACCAAGACAAAGTAATGAGTATTACTACTGTGTTACCGTTTCCCAAAGTGAAAACCACATTTTCCATTTCTCTCGCTTCCTTTTTTGCAGAGTCGTGCGTAAAGACGTTGGAAATATTTACACTCTCCGTTGTCTTGGTGATTATTAATAGCTATTTCTCAAGGTGGATGTGGTCAGTGTCGTGACTTCTCAAGCTGTTTTTTCCTTTTTAGTCAAATCTCCTCCTTTGGACCACTCCTGCAGCTGTTCATGAAAAACGGACGGTCTATGAACATGCACAGTTGCTGGATTATTGGATTTAGACTCCCCAATTTCCTGTTCCCTTCTGCGAAGCACAAGTTTCGATTCCATTTCATGCGCGACCATTTCAAGCACCAGCTAAAAGTATTTTCTCGGCCTCTCCGTTTTAGCAGACCGCTTGTGTCAATACCACGAGGTCCGACCGCCGCCCGCACAATGATACCTTCTGTCCGCGGTGAAGTCATCAACTTTCTACTGCGGCGCTCACCCTCAAAAAAATATTAGTGTGGAGACGACCTCGTTCCAAACAAAGATTCAAGGTCTGTTTACGCGAACACACGCCCCATAAAACCTCAAAATCTTGTGGGGGCATATTTGCATTTGGCAAGTGTGTCTTCATCCGGTGCAATAAGAAGACAGACCGCCCCGTGTAAACATGCCATATCCTAAAGAGGCGCTGGCTGTTTTTTTTTTTTAAGCGAGACCACGTGAAAGGGAAATGGTTTCCATATGTCCGGAGCTCAGTCTTTTTCCTCGCGCCCTCGTTTGTCTCCTTTGAGGGTTAATAGGAATTACGAAGGGAAGTAGAGGAGCGAAGGAGACGTTTTTTCTTCTTTTCTCTCCTCTGGTGAGGGCGGAGAGAGGAGCCCCGCGGTACGGCTTTGATGTAAATCTTAAAATCAGGTGTAACTAAGACGCCGCTTCACCGACGCGCTCACCTATGCCGCGGCGGCGGCGTGCACGCAGGGCGAACATTCCTGCACACGCACTGCCAGATTACTTCCTTTCGTCATGTTGATTAATGCACACTGGCAGATGCTAAGACCATCACGGCCCTGCAGAGAAAGAGAGAGAGAGAGAGAGCGAGCAGCTGAGCAGCCGAGGATCGGACACTCGCTTGCTTTTTTTTCCCTCTCTCTCACAGGCACGGGGACGCACGCCGCACTCCCCCAAAACCATCCATCTCTCTGCTGTCCGACTCAAATCCCCTCACACCTGGCTCTCTACCCCTGGAGACCTCTTTTTCTCATCCCCCTTTCTCCTAAGTCCTCTCTGTCCGCCCCTTTCCTCCCAATTCATAGTCCATATCTTCACACGCTCCCTCCTTCCTCCTCCTTCCTCCTCTTCCTCCTCCTCCCCGACTACTGTTCCCGCTCAAACTGTCTTCCTCCCTCCCTTCGGATCCTCTCTCCACACCTTTCTTTCCCTCAGGCTGAAAACTCTCAGTTCCACATTCGCCACCACTGTCTTCTCATCAATCAACACGTGTGCTTTCGTTTTCCCTTCCAAAAGGGCCTCTGCTCTTATACTCGCTAAGTTAATTGGAAAAAACAAGCCAAGCCGAGGCATTTAGCCAGGGTCAGTGTATAGGGAGATGCAGCCAACGCACGACAGGGTTAATCAGTGTCATGGCAGCCCGAGTGGGTGTCTGGCTCGCCTCAAAAAGGCATGTGGAAGGCCAGACGGAGGGGTGGGGGGGAAACAAAACGGCATGAAATCTTTCTAACTTCCCTTCTGGGCTCTTGTTTCAACATTGAAAACGTCTCAAACGTCACATTTCAAGGACACAGACTCATTTGTGTCACATACCTTGCCATTAAATGCAGTTTTAAAAGTATTCCACTGACTTGTGTATAAAAATGTCAAGTGCAGGAAGTGAATAAAACCTGTCTGTGCTCATTTATTTGAATTTCTTTCTGCAGCCATCATTGATAAAGCATGTGCTTTTTGTGTGTGTTTTCCCTCAACTGCACACCCACATGTGAGCATGCACGTGTGTGTGTGTGTGTGTGATACATGGTCGGCCATGTGGCATCACTCCGCAGCTGTGTTGTTGTTGATCGGCGTAAAGGAGGCGTGTCACGGCGGCGTGTGGGCACACGACTCGCTGATCGCAAACACACCTGTGCGCCGTTGCCCTCGGCGTGACTCGCTCGGCGTGGAGGAAGTAAAACAATCTGTCGCGAGTCTTCTTGACGGGGGCGGACGTGCAGCGACGCAACACCGGGGAGGTGAAACAAAAGAAGAAGAAGAAGAAGAAGAAGAAGAAGAAGAAAAAAAGCGGTTCTGTGAGCAATCGAGTTGCAAACCATCCTTTTAAATCTGTCACCTTTGCAACACCTTGGACAATGAGACGTCTCCTCCTTCGAGTGTCTTTTCCCACCTGAACACCTGCGTCTCGTCACACACTCGTGAAAGCCTTTAAAAAACTCATCAACCCGTCGCCCCTTCGGGCTCATTACAGAAGACAGCGTTTGTATGTGTGAATGCCTGCGTACACACACACACACACACACGTATGTCTCGTGTGTGTCCTCGTGTGTGTGTGTTGCTTCCGCTCCTCTGTGCTCATTATTTGCCCTGGCCTGAGCTCTTTCATTAGGATAGCTGTGAAGTGGAGGGACGGAGGGGCTGGTAGGGGATCAGGGGACGGGGCGGAGGTCGTAATTGGGCTGTTCCGCTCCCTTGGCCTCGCTCAAGGTCACCGTGAGACAAACTCCCGGGTTCCAGGTCTCGCACTCTTTCTTTCTTCCCCCCCTTTTTTTTATTTCTCTCTCCCGTCTTTTTCCCACCCTTTTCCCACTCCTCCTCACCTCTCCTTCTCAAACCCCCACTTTGTCTTCGCCTTGCTCATCCTCTCCTTCTCCTGGGGTCTTTTGTCACAGTAGACCGGTCCACTGGGGAGCCGCAGAGAAGTGGAGGGGCTAATTCAGTCTAATCTCTTAGCCTGTTAATGTCTGGCTGATATGTGGATTTCTCCACATCCTCAGGGGGGGTGGAAGGCCTTTTGTGGTGAAGGCCATCATTATAAAGTTCCCTTGCCCTCCCAGCCAATTATAAGAAGGGAGAGAAATTAGTTAATCTCCAAAAACTTGGCTCCGACAAAGTTTTTCTTGATTCTTCTCAACTTTTTTTCCTTCACATCTCATGGAATCGTTAAAAGGCCGATACCGCTCCTGTTTTCTACTTTTAAAGAAGGAGATTGTGCGTCTTGTGCGAGACCCCGCCGACGGATTTTGTACAACATCGCATCCGTCATGGGGAAACTCTCGCTCAAAGCCGAGTTAGAAGCCGTCCAGAGTATCAAAAAAAAGTGGCGTGGCGTTGCTCGTCCGGAGGCTGGCCGGCCGCGCAGCTCGATCTAACGCTTCCCTCCTGATTAAGACACAGCGGTGAAAAGCTGCCTTTTGATCTGAGGAAATGTCTGCGTAGGGAGCAGCTGGAATGCAGCGCTCTCTCTCCTCTCCGCCTCGCACAGATGGAGGCAGAGAGATAGCGTCACCGTCCGTTTGTCTGGCCTCGCCTCCGCCGGTCCACCCAGGGTAGTGAAATCTCGACGAGGGGGGGGGGGAATTGAGCATTGCGTCGAAATTGCGTCGTATTTGTGTGAAAGATTACCGGATTATTGAGGCTTGTTGACGCGGCGTCGGTGACGTCACGTCAAATCAAATGATCCAATCGTTGCACACGAGGTGTCGTGATTGGCACCAATCGAACTTTAACCTGTCAACTGCACATTTTTAAATGTCCAAATGTGAGTCCTTTAGTAGTTCTCAAAGTGTGGGGCGCGACCCTCTAGTGCGGCACGGAGGTACTGCAGGTGGAGGGGTGATGCAGATAAAAAAAAACTTTTTTTTTTTACTTTTTTTTTTTTTAAGAATCCTTTATTAATCCCACAGTGGGGGAATTATTCTCTGCATTTTACCCATCCTTAGTAATTAAGGAGCTTTGTGCTGCTGTGAAGCTCTGGGGCTACATTGTCTTGCTCAAGGGCACTTCAACATGAAACTATGGGGAGAAAACAGGGATCCAACCGGCTTCCTTGCTAATCTTTTCGCCAAATATGAGCTATTTTTTTGCACATATATAACTTTATTTGCATTGTTTTAACAAAGTGATTGCACATGGTATTAGTTTTTGTCAGATGGAGCAATCTGGTTTATTTGAAAGGGATTCATATGTTCTTTAATCTTTTAATTAAAAAAGCACGGATGGAGGAGTCTCAAAACGTTGGACCATTTTGTTCCCATGTTGTCGGGGCGGTGGCGCCCGAACATTTCACTTCCTCCAAAGTGGGGCGTGACAGAAAAAAAATTGAAAAGCGCTGCCTTTAAGCATCAGTGTTGACATTTCCCTCTGTCAACGTGTGTGTAAAGTTGTGTTTCGAGTTTTGTCACACGGTTCAAATACATACTCATGTTCCTTCTGTATTTCCTCCTCCTTTGTGACGTCTCCGCAGGCCTCCCGGGTTGGCGGGCAGTCCGGCCTTCTCCGACATCTCCCTCATCCGGATCTCGCCCCAGAGGAACCCCTCCGTGGGGGCGGAGTCGCCCTTTCACCCTCCACACCCTTACATCAACCCGTACATGGACTACATCCGCTCGCTCCACAGCAGCCCCTCCATCTCCGTCCTGTCGGCCACCCGGGGCCTCAGCCCCGCAGATGGTGAATAAAGTGAAACATACACCGACGCAAAAAAAAAAAAAGAAGAAGCATGACACACACACACACACACACACAGACACACTCGCTGCACACTCAGCACACATGTGCCTGCGGTGCAGAAATGAGGCGACACAGCCTCGGTAGACCCTTAAAAATGATTGCTGAAATTGATCAGTGAGGTTTGATTGCTATTAGCGGGGAATCTGGAGTCTCAGTTTAATTCCGGTTGGAGATCAGAAGAGGTCAGGTGAGAGGCAACCAGATCCATCTCTATTAAGACCCGGGGGTCGGGTGAGATGTTATCCGAGCGAGGCGGGAGGTGGATGGGAGTATTATGAGTGTAGCGAGGACCGCGTGGGTGAGGGGAGAGGAAGGGGAGGAGGGAGGGAAGGGGGGGTGCAGGTTGGAGGGAGGCTAATCCTTTTGATCTGTGAGTCATGTCAGAGACCTCTGGAGGATGCATCAGTGAGCGGCAGGGTCACGTACAGTTACAGAGCTCACGCCGAGGGAGGGGCGGATTCAAGTTCAGGGTTGTGTGTGTGTGTGTGTGTGTGTGTGTGTGTGTGTGTGTGTGTGTGTTCCACGGGGAGCATTTGTTGCCTGAGAGCTCGCAATGGATTTGGACTAGGAAATCCATTAATGTGGATCCCAGAAGCAGGAAATAAAAGTATACAAAATAATCATTTGAAAAACTATGATAAAGGAGAGTTCATACTTGAATATATATATATATATATATATATATATATATATATATATATATATATATATATATATATATATATATATATATATATTATATATATTTAGCAACTTAGAGTTGTATGGTAAAGTTATTGGTACAGTTAAAAGATGTGGTTTTAGTAATTAGTAGTGCTGAAATAAGAAACTGATTAGGTTATATGATTATATTATATATTAAGGAAGAAAATCAATTTCAGTTTTGCTGTTTTTTTTTTTACATTGGCAGTTTTTGCTGAAATAATTTAGACATTCAGTTGTTAATACAAAAAAATCATTACAGAATAATCAAGAATGAAAATAATTGTTTGTAAGTATTTAGTATTTTTAAGATTATGCAACACACCAGCGAGAGATTTATCCCAGTACAGCAAACTGCAGCAAATGACCCAAAAAGTGTCTTTAGGAAATGTGCGTTCACCTGAAAGGTCTTGAAATGGCCTGTCGATGTATCTCGGCCCTTTGGTGTCGGCAGCCATCGACCTCTTGCCGCTTCAGAGAGACGCTTTAGCTTCCCACCTTGTGTCGGAGCGCATATAGCGGGGGCATTTCCTCCACACTCGACCTCATCTCCTCCAGGTCTGGTAAAAGCGGCGTCTAAGTGAGGGCCGAGAGGCTCCTCTCCTGCACTCCCAACAGGAAGTGCATACTCAATCTCTCCCCACTCACAATCTTCCATCAGCGCAACACAAAGCGCGACCACAGTTCCTCCAACCCGACCACACGATCCCCTTTTCAGCTCACAACGCTGTGAGTTGTGAACGAGGCGCCTAATTACTCCTTTAATCAACGCAGTGATTAATTAAGCCATCAGCCTTTGTGTTGTTAGTATATCACCACGCTTACAGGGAGCCTCCTTCTTCAAGATGCTGTTTTTTTTTTCTTCTTTTCTCTCCCCGCGACCAAAACGTACATTTGAATAATGATGAATTAATTAACAGAATCTAATGGAGATTTGAAGTGGGTGGGATTTAGTGCCACCCTCTCGCTGCCACACATTTGCTTTCATTTTTTTTTTTGTGTGTGTGCTCCTCCCTCACACACTTTTTCCCCTCTCTTCTCTATGTGAGACGGGGGTTCAGAGGTAAGCTCGCCCCTGATCCTATTGTAATGCTGAAGGAGCACCCGGTGGCTCACCGAGTCCTGAGGCGCTCCGCTGCCCGAGTGCCACACTGACAGCCTCCCCCCCCTCCACCTTCCCTCCTTTACTCCCCCTTTTTGCCCCCAGGATCGATCCCGGATGCCAAGATTTCTGATTTAGGAATTCTGCAAAGCCCCTTTTCTCTGCGTGTTGGATCCTGAATGGGCCATATTATGGTTGAATGCAAAAGCAAAGCTAAGGCGGAACAGCAGAGACAATTAAGAAACTCCCCCCTTCCACTCAAGACATAATACCCAGAGCGAATTAATTTAGATTTTTTTCTTTCTTACATTCATTCCACCAATCAGGGATGCATTTTGCCGGCATACAGGCCAGTCTTAAGAGAAAATCTCCTCATACAGTCTTTCTTTATTTATTTCCTCTTCATTTCTTCAGTTGAGGGTTGAAAAAATAAAAGCCGCGGCACTCTGTAGGTCTGAACCGGATTCCATATTTGCATCCAAAACCACAGTGTTAGTCTTTTTCCCTTCTCTCTTTCTTTGAATATTTGCATAAGGAAGCCCACCACCAGATGTTTATTTTTAGGATCTGGTTCAAGGACTTACAGCACTCTTAAAACTTGGAGAGGAGAGGAAACAGAGAGAGAGAGAGAGAGAGAGAGAGAGAGAGAGGGAAGTGGCGGCAGAATCGCTCGCTGTATCTTGACGTCGGGGGGCAGATTTAGGCCTTTTGTTGTCCCCGTTGAGTTTAAGGGAGCAGGTTGCGTATCTGCAGACTGCAGCCCTGATGTGTGCAAACACACAAGCAGCATCTCTGGCAAACGATGTGTTAGCCCACATACCCTTACCACACACACACATATACACACACACACACACACACACACACACACACACTCTTCAAAGTGATCAAGAAACAGTAAGAAGAAGAGAAAGGGGCCTGTTAAAGAACTGCATTGTTAGACGATCCGTTGTGCCGCGCTCGGCGTGAGTGCATCAATCAAACGCTAATGCACACTTACTGTAATCTCTGAGCAAGCATCCGGTAATCCCCAGTGAGGCCGCTCCACTTCAGGTGATGCTCCCCGTGCAGCTGCGTCGCTTCACTCGACGCCGTTGCTAATGTTGCTCATTACTGTTCCGCTGAGCTGATTATCATCTCATGTAAATGAACGTAGCTCCTCGTCGCGTTAGCTCCTCGCCGCCTCGTCCTTCTTTAGCGTTCTTCCTCCACTCTCTCTTCTTCAAACACGTCTTCGACCTCCTCCCTCTTCTGTCACCTTCACTTTTTTTTGGGGGGGGGCCTCCTTTGTGTCTTCTCCTCGCTGATCCGGTCGCTCTAATGCTCCAGCCCCTCACACAGGTCTGACCACGGCCGAGTACTACCACCAGATGGCCCTGCTGGCGGGCCACCGCAGCCCCTACGCCACCGACCTGCTCCCGTCCGTGGCGTCCACCGCCGGCGTGAGCGGCGCCACCGCCCTGCACATGGAGTACCTGCAGGCCATGGAAAGTAAGTCTGGGCTGATCACGATGTTTTTTGGAGTTCACATCCAGCAGCAATAGTTTCATGTTCATGTGCTATGACAGGATGCGAGGTGCAGCTGATGCAGGGTCGGAGGTGTGAGAGTGTGGGATTGACAGATTATGGGAGTTTCAGATCAATAATGGCGGGTTTATGTATATCAGATCTTCACAAAACTTGCAAAGTTTGATAAAAAGGTGAAAACCCTTCATATTGTTTATTTATAGAGAGCAGTTTTGGCATATCATCGTTAACTTTTCATCTGCTATAGTAATAAAAACTGTGACGACACATATTTACATTGATGGTAAAAAGGTCAAATGGTTTATTTATCGGAAGTTTTAAAAAGAAAATTACAAAAATCAAGTTCACCAAATTTGGTATGTATGTTTGTTTTTTCTTCCAGCGGATTTTGGTGAATTTGCGTTTTATTTATTCCACGAAGCTCCGTTACGCAGATCAACCAATTTCTTGCATTCCAGGTTTATAAACCAGACTGGATTCAAACGCATTCACATCGCGGCGGCGTTTTAAAAAAAATGCAGCATATTTTAACGACACATTGAAATGCAATTTACATTTTTTTTTCAGTAGCGCATTAAAACAGGAATTTCCCAGCGGATGTGGAGCCCGGCAGGTGAAAGGACCTCATCCACGCCTACGGGGATTAGACCTTTAAGTGCTACGGGTGCATACCTGCACATTATATAGCATGGGTGGCCCCTTTGGGAATTGAACCTCTAAAAAAAACCGCACCTTCACCGAGCACCTCGCTTGCTCTATTTATAGCTGGAGCTGCGGCGAAGGAGGGACCTGCAACTTTACTTTGACATGATTTAAATGAGCTTTTTTGTCTTAATGTGTGCAGAGGACTTATGCTAATGAGTTATTTTAAAGTGTAAATAGGAAATTAAACGCACACTGAATCTTTTGAAAGGTCAGACAGCCTCACCCCCGAATCCTTTGATGAGAATGTATTTAGTCAGGCGGGCGCCGCTTTCATGGAAATCCGGGGTGAAGTTCCCCCCGTTCCTCCGAACAAACTAATTAAAACTAGCCAAACTTGTGCGGGTATCAGACAATTAATTGCTATTAAGTGGGAATTGGACTGTCCCGCCATTCATCACTGGTGGAATCCTTTCTTCTGTGTCACTCTTTAAGATTAATAGACTGAAACAAAAACAATTAGGGCCACATTTAAGTGGAGATGTGACGCTCCTCACTTGTGATCATTGCTGGTAATAACTCATCACGTTTCAACAATGTGTGTTCCAACGCCGGGTAAAAAATTAACACTTTAAAGCTTTGAAAAAAGGGAGAAAAAACATACAAAGAAGAGAGTCAATCAAGAGGCTTTCGCTAATAATCTGGGCTACTATGTTACTGCGGCTATTTTAGTCTATTTCACATCAGTGTAATTACCTTCGGAGAGAGTTGTGCTAATGAAACAATGGGCCTGTCCTGCCTATTTGTGCTTTAATGGGCCATTGTCTATGTGCCTAATTAGTGCCACGGCTCTCATACATCTCTATTCTAAACTCTGTATTAGTTCGTTTTAATCTCCCCGCTATTTCCGCGACTGATACGGTGTTTTTTTTCTTATTAGTAGTTTCACTTTTAGCAACGTTTTGAACTCTCGTTTGATACAAACGCGCCTTTTCTTTGTAGTTATCGATTCCATTTCTTGCCAATAATTGCATCTCTTCAACAAAATTGACCTAAAAACGCTTCCACAAGCTAAACGTGGCGTATAACCTTTTGAGAAATAGGATTTATGTCGTATTTCCTTTCAAAAAGCAAGTTTTCTGCACGGCCTCACACTCCCACTCCCACCCCCCCCCTCCTCCTTCGCCCCCCTTGTGATGGAGTCCCTCTCTGGTGGCCCACCGAAATTATGTCGACAAGGGTTCAACCCCAGTTTTTTGTTTCCCGACGCCGTGTCTGAACCCTCCCCGGCCGCAAGAATTAATGGCGCGGCGCGTAAGCAGCCGTCCCGTCCATAAATCAAGGGGAAATTAGAGGGACAGTCCTGCGACGAGGCGGGACGCTCCTCTCTCCGTCTCCACGGTTGGCCGATTTATCATTTGGGCTGTGCATTAATAAACAGCACTCCCATGAGGCTTTGCGGTGGTGGGACGCGGGCCCTGCTCCTCTGCAGTGCCCCTCCCTCCCCTTTTCACTCTCACTCGAGGTGAATTAGGAGAATTCGGTTTGTTTAAAAAGTGTCAGGTGCCTCAAACGTCCCGACCAGGAGAAAAAGGATATTTTTTTGAGGGGGGGGGGGGTTTGCAGGATTATACATTTGGTTCAAGCTGAATGAAATAGTGAAAAATCCGACACGCCGCCGAGCGTCACATGACAAACTACATTGTACGTCGTGATTGTGTGCGCTCGGGGGATTTGTGCGTGCGTGTGTGTATGCCCTCTCTCTCTCCAGCAGCTCCTTCACCAAGGCATACACAAAGACAGCTTTTCCATACAATGACAATGTAAAGGGGGCGTCGCTCTCCATACAGCGCGGCGGCGGAAGCTCAGGCCTTAACGTATGCCAGAACACCGCCGCCGCCGCCACCACAGAGGCGTCCACGCACACGCACACACATCCACACACACACACACTCTGATTACCATGTGAATGGAGCGCTCTGTAATCGTCGGATGTGTCAAAACGAGAGATGGAGCATTTTACGTTGTTTTTTTTTTTGAGAGATGGATGGATTGTGGGGGACGTAAGTACGGAGCGGGTGGGGGTGGGAGGGGTGGGGGGGTTATCGGGGCTGTGTAAGCTGGTTTTGTTTGCCTTTTATGAAACAACTCACAATGTTTTATTTGCGAGTCTTGAGTCACAAAGTCATTGTGTCAGTTCACGCACAAAGCGCCACATCCCCTCAGCGCTCCCCTCCCTCCCCTCCCTTCAGTCTCCCTCTGTTTTTCCCCTGTCTTGTTTGTGACATCTCCATGTGAAAAGACAAACAAAAGTCATGTTTTAATCTCTACCCGTGGCTCATTGTACGCGTCGAGAGAATGGCTGCGGCGTTTCCGCCTTTTTACCTTTTCAAACCCCCTTTTTTTTCCGAGTATTTCCAGTCAACACTGATTGCATTTGAATAACGAGTCAAATTGGACTTGATTAAATATTACCATACACAGTCGGAGCATTTCTCCAACATAAAAGGCATGTTTTCTCACGGATGAAATGCAAGCGGTGCTTTAAGTGACAGCCGAACACTCATTCAGAGAGGCCCTTTGTCTGATGATTGACAATAGTGTCATCTGTGAGGGTTAGATTAGGTGAGAGTTTGGATGGAAGTTAAACAGAAATCACGTCAACGCTCCATTTTTTCGATCTGTAACCCATTTGGATTTCGCTGCATGCGAACGAGGGCGCGGATCCAGTTTGACGTACAGTTTTAAAGATCACTCTGACCCCTCCCACTTGTCACAATCATTCTTTTTTCTCCTCCTCCTCTCCCCCTCATCACGCAGACTCTCGTTTCTCCAGCCCGAGGCTGCCATCAAGGCCCAGCAGGAAGCGCCCGCTGCCCATCTCGCCGCTCTCCGAGCACAGCTTCGACCTGCAGACCATGATCCGAAACTCGCCCAACTCCCTGGTCACCATGCTCAACAACTCCCGCTCCAGCTCGTCCACCAGCGGCTCCTACGGACACCTCTCCGCCGGAGCCATCAGGTACTGGGCTGTGGTTTTGTGAAACTGTCCTGCATGAGTTAATTATTTATTTTGGATTAGGCTTGGAGTGTAAATTTAACCTTTTGGCCATTTTAAGTCCCAGCATGCCCCATTCAGACAATCTTTTGACATCAAATATGTCATTTTTTCCATATTTGAACCGAACGACACAGTTTTTTTTAACTGAAACTTCTTCCTAACAGGCCAAGGCTTTGTTTTAATGTGATTTTTGTTGCAGATTCCACTTTTTTTAGGCCCTAATCTTTCCAAAAAGGTGTCTTATTGACCGCACCAGGAGGCATTTTTGAGGAAATCTGGCTCATATCATGCTGGATGTTCATAGTTATGATCAAAATATCTTTTAAAAGTGATTTATTTTTGCAGATGTACATTTTTTTCCCAAGACTTTGCTAAAAAAAATACAGACAATAAACACAAGTAATTGTAATTTTACAACGACTCAAACACACGGAAGAAAAACTCAAACATGGGGGAAAAAGAGGTCAAGAGGTTAACAGAAAGCCTGCGTTACAAACGTGAAGTGTGCGGTTGGAAACAAGTAAAAAGTGAGTTTTAGGAGGTAGAGAAAAGGCATTGAAAGTCTCTTTCAAGTTGCATTTTGGGAAATGTAGGAGTCTGTTTCTCTGGAGCTTTTATGCACATAAAAAGTCTGAATCTTTCCAGCCATGATTTAAAATATTTACTTTGTAAATCTACTGCGTGAGTTAAGTTATACAAACTAACTTATGCTGTCAGCGAATCTTTCAGGAGCTTTGATTGACTGCGTTTCCCTCAAGGTGGTCATTCGGGGGACGACGATGCGCCGATGGATAAAAGCGAACACGGCAGCCTCTCCGCTGGGGGGGAAAAAAAGATGCTGTGAAGGATTTTCTAATATCATTGATCTGTATTTTCGGCACCACGATATCACAAGCACTTACAATAGACTCTGCGTGAGAGAGGAAAGAAAAGCGCGTCGTCCGTGTCACAAACCCTCGGCGTGGGTGACGCTCTCCCAGCCCGCCGGGCCCTCGGCCTCGCCTCCCCGGCGGCTCGTGTCAGTCATCCGGCACACAACCTCGTGGAAACATCGCATACATCACGGCGCCAGAAGGAGAGCAAGAGGATAGAAGAAGAGGGGAGGGGAAGAAAAGCAGAGGGGGGGCGGGAAGATCCATCGCCCCACCCACGGCCATTGATCAGCGATCTGTAAGCGGAGCCGCGATCAATCACGAGCGCCGGCTCTCGGCCCGCTGTCGTCGTCCCCCCCTCCCCTCCCTCCCTCGGTGACAGGACCCAAATAGCCAGAGCCAACAGACTTGATGAGTGATATGACAAGCGAGCGGGCCCCCAAATGTGTCTCGGCCCATTGATTTCCACTCGGCTCGTAATAAGATCGGCAGACGTATGGGTCGGAGGGGAGAGCGAGGCGGCCGGAGGCGCAGGATGAATGAAGGCCGCCGCCGCCGCCGCTGTGTTTATCCGGCGCTTCACCTGTGGTTACGCACAGCCACCTCCGGGGAGGCGCGGTGGCTTCTGGGATTTATTTTATTTTATTTTTGAAGATGAACAAAGTTCGCTTCAGGTTGAGGGACGGCGGGGAGGAGGGGAGGGTGGGGGGGGGGGGGTGGGGGGGAGTTTGGCTTTTTATTTACACGGCGATGCGACACACTCCGGATTTGTTTTATCATCTGTATCGTTTTGCCCAGTGGAAGGATGACACCCTGCCTCACACACACCACCCGATAATTCACTGTGTGTTAACAAGCTGAACATTCATTGGCAGGGATTTGCCGGCAGGCCTCGTGGTTCCAGCATTACCACACCGTCTCCTGTCAGATTGTCCTCAGGGAGGAGAAGCTATCCAGAACAATCCACTTATTCACTGTCTCCCCACTCACCGCCCTTTTTTTTTTTTTTTGCATTTGCATTTGCGACTGATGTTTCAGTGAAGTTGAATCTTTTTGAAATATTTCTACCTTCCTGCTCTCTCCAGCCCGGCGTTGAGCTTCGCCTACCCTCCGACCCCGGTGGCCCTGCACGTGCACCAGCAGCTGCTCGGCCGCCAGCCGGGCCTCGTGGGCTCCGCCTTCGGCCACAGCCCGCCGCTCATCCACCCGTCGCCGGCCTACGCCACCCAGAGGCCCGTACCCGGCATCCCCCCCTCTGGGCTCAGCGCCAGCGAGCGCTCCGCCCTCTCCAACGACTCCTCACAGGTGAGAACGGCGAGCAGCGGCAGCGGCGGCGGCGGCGGCAGACGCCTGTGCGATTCATCATCGCGGGTAATGGATGGCGGCGTTCGCGTCGCCAGCCGCGCCTCGCCGAGCTAACGCGGTACAGGCAGCCTCCTCCCCTCTCCATCCTCCTCCCCCCACTCCAGTCCACGAGCTCATCTCCTGGGAGTTTCCTCCTACTTGTGTTGTCTCTTGATTTTTAGACTGCCGAGCTCGGCACTGAACGCGCCTGCAGCGAACAACAAGGGGCTTGTTAGCATAGAATCCCGCCGCTGACTCCATTAATCACTGGAGAGAGAGCCGGGATATAGAGAGGGAATATTGACATGGATGGATGGATCCAAAGGGGCTTTTTTCTCTCCATCCCCAGCCCTTTCTCTATGTGCGGGCCCACATTTGAAGTAAATATTCAGTGTTTATTACCCGTCCTCCCCGCTGTTTTCCCCCATCCCATCCAATTTGGTGTCATCGCGAATGAGGCCTCATCCAAATTGGGCACGCCAAAATTGCCTTTTCCTTCTCTTGAATGAACAGAATATTGCTTTGGGGGGCCACGGCCGAGTCTCATTTGTTTTCTGCGAAGACGGTTGCATGTCGACAGCGTCGCCGCAACTCTTGAGAGAACAAACGGCGGCGTCAGACGGCGTCCACGTTGACAAAGAAACGTGTTTATTCTTTTTATTCCAGTGAGCTGCGTACAGGTGAATTTAAGCTGAGGCCAGAGCCGGGTCATCCAGTTGGTTCAGCAAATGGTTCATTGAATTGGTCCATGAGTTTGTTTTTAATTGCTGTGATTAAAGGAGCTAATGATTCAGTGAATTGCGTAGTTTTTCATTCAAGCTCATACGGAAACCATTATGGTTCAACCACAGTTGTTTTTTTCCTGCATGATTAAGTCAATGACTGACGGACTTATAAGCAGCGCATGCATTTTTAATGATTTTATAGAGGATAACACAAGAATAGTAGAAGTAGTATGACATTAAATCATCTGCACTGTAAAAAACGCACTGTGAAATTGACAGTTATTAACTGGCAGCCATTGAAAAGTAACTTACTGTTAAAAAACACAGTATATAACTACAGTAGATTCATAGCTACTGTCATTTTCTACAGTACTTTTTGTGTGCAATGATTTTTTTTACAGTATATTCTTGGTTACTGTGATTTTCCCACAGCACTACTGTGTTTTTGTATATATATATATTTTTACAGTAAAGCTTTAAATGAATACACAGTATTTTACTGGGGTTTACAGTAGGATACTGCTCACAAACACAGTAAATTTCACGGGCGTTTTTTACAGTGTGTATATGACATATTTCCCGTTTCCACAGACCAAACCAACGAGTGAATCTGCAGTGAGCAGCACGGGAGACCCGATGCACCACAAACGCTCCAAAATGAAACCAGAGGAGGAGTTGCCGAGCCCGGGCGCCGTGTGCGTACAGGTGAGCATCGCCTGCACGCATCGGCGTTGTTCAAACACATTCTCCAGCTATCTGGTTTGGTAAATCCCCAAAATTCAACCAGCCGGGTTTCATATTTTTAGATTCCTCCACTAGAATAGGAAGGCCCGCATAATGACTGGTCACATGCCAAAGTGTCCCCGCAACAATAGACAAGCTTACCGGCCCCAGTTTGCATTTATTTACCTGCATCTGGCTGTTTCTTGGTGTTCCCCCACCCGGCTCTTATCAGCCGCCGTTTCCGAAAGCGAAACAATTCATTGATCTTCCTGCAGACGAGCAGGAAATTGTTTTTGCTTTTTGTTTAATCAAAATTTTTTTAAAGTGGCTGGCAAGAGAAACGTGATAACAGCGAGTTGTTTGCATCTGCAGGAGAAACCTTATTAGAGTCGATATTCAGGCGGCGGCAGCAGATTCGGCCTGAGGTGTGTCTGTGTGTGTGTGTGTGTGTGTGTGTGTGTGTGTGTGTGTGTGTGTGTGTGGGGTGGTGGAAGCCCAGACTCTCTCTGTTTCTGCCCCGCCACCGCCTCAGCCTGCTAACTGTGACAGTGAAATATGTCTGGGCTAATAGAGCGACCTACAGCAGGAAAAAGGGGGTTAGGTTCCTCAAACGCTCGCCCCCGGCCCTGTCGTATATAACAACCCCCAAAATACAGAGCGCAGCTTTCAGCGCTACATTTCCGCTCTGCACACTTTTTCTCAGAGGCAGCCAAACAAGACCAGAGTCACAGAGGTACAGAGTCACAGAGGTACAGAGTCACAGAGTCACAGAGGTACAGAGTCACAGAGTTACAGAGTCACAGAGTTACAGAGTCACAAAGGTACAGAGTCACAAAGTCACAGAGTCACAGAGTCACAGAGTCACAGAGGTACAGAGTCACAAAGTCACAGAGTCACAGAGTCACAGAGGTACAGAGTCACAGAGTCACAGAGGTACAGAGTCACAGAGGTACAGAGGTACAGAGGTACAAAGTCACAGAGTCACAGAGTCACACAGGTACAAAGTCACAGAGGTACAGAGGTACAAAGTCACAGAGTCACAGAGGTACAAAGTCACAGAGTCACAGAGTCACAGAGGTACAGAGTCACAGAGGTACAGAGTCACAGAGGTACAGAGGTACAAAGTCACAGAGTCACAGAGGTACAAAGTCACAGAGTTACAGAGTTACTGAGACCTGAGAAAAATCATTTTTGGGCCGTGCCTTCCATGTAAACCAGCATAAAATACTGAAAAAGAAGGATTTGGATAGACTGATGTTGGAGAGAGGGAGGCAGTTCCTGTACCTTTTAGTCTCTATATATGTATACTGTATGTATATGTATTGTATTTATTATTCTTTTTATATCTAATATTTTATTTCCCACAACAATGTTTCATTACTTACCGTATTCATCATTTTTACCGTTGTTTTTTTACGTCGGCATTGACATTTATTGCCACCGTTTTCCCGTCGTCGCTCTTTGTTGTTGTCGTTGCTGATGGAGAACTTTTCCCCACCGTTGTTCCCCAGGACCATCCGGATGGGATGACCCTGGTGAAAGAGGAAGGGGACAAGGACGAGAGCAAACAGGAGCCCGAGGTGGTGTACGAGACAAACTGCCACTGGGAGAACTGCTGCCGCGAGTTCGACACGCAGGAGCAGCTCGTCCAAGTGAGTCTCTGCGTTTCAAACGCAGCGGCGCCTTTTAATTAAAGTCCAACTGCAGCACAGAACGCTGCGCTGTCAACATAAAGCTGCACAAAGCTCCAAATGTACAATTTAAAACAACCCAGAAATACTGTGAACGGATATAAAGTCAGGGTGAGGAACGGGAGAAGAAGAAAAAAAACCCTGCTTTGAATGCTGAGCTTGCTCGCAGATGTTTCACAGATGTTTCGCAGATGTTTCGCAGTTCACGTTCTCACGTCCATGTGGGCAGAGGAGTGCTCACGCTTGACCCCAGTTGTTCTCCGGCACCAGCTGAGTTTCTTGTCGTGAAACGAGGCGACACAACAGGGTGTGTCTACTTTTAAGATGGGTGAAGAAGAAAAAACAGCTTTCTTCAAGCGCAGCCCCAAAACAAAACTACAAGGCCTCTTCTTAGTTCGTATGCAGCGGCAGTGTTCAGTGTTTTCTCTCCTCACGCAGAGGAGAACCGAGCAACATCAACCGGCAGCTGTGCCGCGCCGCACAATGCCTCCCTATCAGGCCACAACCCCCCCCCCCCCCCCCCCCCGGTCTGCGTGTCTTGTGTGCAGCGGCGAAGCTACGAGCTACGAGTCGGGCGTCGGGCTGATACCGCTGCCGGATTCCTGATTGGATCCGGGGGACGGTTGGTAATGGGCTCAGGAGCCGGAGAGCACATCCCACAGCTGAACGGCGCTAACTGATTTGGCGGGGTTAAGCCTTCCCCGAGTCGGGACGCGAGCTTTGTGTGTGCGACGCCGGACCGGCCTTTTTTTTTTCCTCCGGCCTCGTTATCAGAACTTTCACACGGCCCGGGAGATGGACGGCTCTCTCACTCAATATAAAGCTCGATATTAATGACATTATGGCCGTCGACCCCCCCCCCCCCCTCCTCCCTCTACTTACACTGACACCATTAGCTCTGCTGGCCTGTGAACCGCTCGCATGCTGAAGTTGGACAAGTGGTGGAAATACACCAATATGATGCTGTGAACAAGGGACTTCAGAGTGTATACACACACACACACACACACATCAGCACACATCTGATAGAAAGATCCTCAGCTCTCCACAGCTGTCTATTCGCCGTCTTGACATTGCAATCCTCAGCCGCGGTGGTAACCCCTATCTATAATTGATATCCTCAGCGCGGAATGGGCTGCCTCCCCGTGTTTGAAGGGCTCGACTCAAAGGTTGAGAATCTTGACAACTTCTTGCCCCTGTTTTCAGGGGGCTGGGATGAGTCGAGGTGGTTGGGAGAGAGGAAAAGAGGAGGATGGCTTCTTAATAGAGGAAAATCTTTGCTCGTGGTGTCCCACCCCCTCCTCCCCCATCCCCCGCCCGACTGTAGTCGCACCAGGTGGCCGTCCTCTCACCGCTCCTCGTACGCCATCCGGGCCTTAACCTTGCAGACGCCAACGAAAAGCCCCCTTATTAGTTTTCCATTTTCCTTCCCCGGAATTGTTTTTTTTCCTCTTTTGACTTTCTGATGTTGCATTTTATTTCTCATTTTCCCGTGCACATGCAGATATGCAGAGCGACGGCAATAAAAGTCTGCGCCTACAGAATCCGTGCCCTCTAATTCAGCAGCAGAGCGGACGAGCAAATGCTCTTATCTCTGCCCCCCCCCCCCCTTCAGTAATAGGATAAGTACAGTATTTGGACCACAGTGGCTCTCCTCACACACTGGGAGGGGTTTGGGGGTGGAGTGGGTGGGGGGGGTTTCCATATAGCCCAACAATGAGCGTCCCTTCCCCCTTGTACTTCTGAAAATGGCTTTGGGGAGAAAAACATGATGGGGGGAAAAAAAAGAAAAGGAAACGTCTCCGTGGTTGGAACCAATTTAACCACCAGCTTCTTGCAGAGTTTATACATAGATTCATATTGAATGATTAGAATATGGCACTGCCGTGTTGACGGTCTGCGTCACGACAAAAAAAAACACGTTTTGGAAGTATTCAAAGTAACAGCTGCGCCGCTTCAAATGCCCCTTTTTTCCCTTTGTGGTTGGCCTAATTTTAGAATTAAGCCTTCACGCCACCCTCATCGCTTTCCACCTTGTTCAAAAGCACTCCTGCCGCACGCTCCTCGTGCATATTTTCACACTCTCGGGCGCGCTCCCGCCGCGGCGTTCCCTTTATCATCCGCGTTTAAGCACTCTCGGTGACGCCGATAAGATAAACATCAGATCTCTGCAATTTAGCTCACTTATCTGGCCTACCCAGTCAGCAAAAGCGAGGCGGGTGTCAATTTTACTTTGCTGTATTTATTTCATTTCTTACATTTCAACTCTCTCTCTCTCTCTCTCTCTCCACCTCTCCAGCTCCCTCTCCACGTTCCTTTGCTTCCCCTTTTTTCTGGGCATGAACCTCTCCCTCTCTCTTTTTCTCTTTCATTTGCTCTCCCCCCCTCTCTCTCCCCCTTGAAGGGAGTACTTTTAAAGATAAGGCCTGGTGGCTTCTTTAATGTCTCTCTTGAAGTGGGCTTTGTTCACTCGTTTTCTCTTTTTTTTTTTTTGTCGCAGGAGATGCCAACCCCTCACTACCCATAACGGCCTAATATGGCTTTGCTCGACAAGCTTTTATTTTCTCATTGATGTTTTACTGATACGGCACTGTGGAGAAAACTAAAAGCAAGCTCTGCATTTGCAGTGTGCAGGTATGATGCACACAAAAAAATCATGCAATCCATAAAAAAAAATATATATATATATGGTGCTCTAGCAGTTTTTTGGTGCAGTTAGTTAGAAAATACACATATTTTTTAAAGTGTGGCTGGATATGAATCAACATTACGTTCTTTTCCGTCACATAATTCATAATTTTTCATCTTCTTCAACTGTGGCTTGTGAACGTGAGAGTTCAGGTCATTGTGGGGATAACAGACTGATCTATTAGGTGAGGGGGGGTGGGTCTCTCTCTGTGTGTGTGTGTGTGTGTGTGTGTGTTCCCAGCGCTCATCAGGTCTTCCCCCCCCTCCACACAGTCTTATCATCCGCTTCCAGGTCATCTACATAGGTGGCGCTGTGATGTCCTTGTTCTTCGATGGGGAGCTGACTCTCTCCCCGTGTGCAGCCTCCTCGTCGAGGCGGCGGCGGCGGCGGCGTCTGTGTGGTGTTGAAGGGAGATAAATGCGGGCGCAGCCCCCCCCCCACCCCTCTCTCTCTCTCTGGCTGCTGGCGCAGGCTTTTAATTGGTAAAATGCAGATTTTTCTTGATCAGGAGAAGGATTAGGCCCCTTATCTGTCAAGAGTATCTTACTCTAAGATGAAAAGACTGCGCTGAATTACACATGCCAATTCTAGCTCCCTGCCCCCTGCTCGCTCGCTCACTTACTATCATCCTCCCTCCTACCTTCGCTCACTCAACCCCCCCACCTCCACCACCCCTTTTGCTTCCTCCCTCCTCCTTCTTTCCCTTCTTTGCCTTTTTCATGCTCTTTTTTCTCCCCCCCCCCCCCTCCTCCCTCTCTCTTTACACAAAGCACTTCAGCAACTGACATCACAAAAGAGCATATGATTTATTAGGCGGTGTTTGATAAAGCTAAACGGTGTTGCGGGTCCCACAGCTTAGTGAAATTGCCTTGTAAACAGGCCCTCTTTTCATGCACGCTTGCATCCTAATGCATGAGGGCTGCGTCCCAGAGAGAGTTTGATAAGGAGACATGGAGACGGATGCTGGAGTGGGCAAATGCTGGGAAATAAGGGAGGAAAAAAAAACAGATAGGACTCCGCCTATTACAGTAATGTGTGTAGAGATATGTGTGAGCATAGAGGGACACAAATACATTTAAATCAGAGGATTTCTTTTGTTTTTAAAGTATAAAAGTGTGTGATTTAGTGATATTTATGTTTATGGATGTCTGAACCCAGAAAACAGTACCAGCACCTGTGTGTGTGTGTGTGTGTGTATATACACGTGTGTGTGTGTGTGTGTGTGTGTGTGTGTATATACACACGTGTGTGTGTGTGAGCACCTCTCATACGTCACCGGCGGCTTCAGTGTCCCCTGTGTCCGTGTCCCCGGCGCTCCCTGTCGTGCGACTCCCTCCTAAATCCATCTTTGTGGCGTTTTTTTTTTTTTTTTTTTTTTACAGTTGTTGGCCGATAAGCTGGCAGGGGAGAAGATGAATAACCTGCCCGCGCCGCCGCTATCAGCACCTGTTTGTCGATTTAGCCGGCCAACGGGGCCTGTCTGCTCAGCATGGAGATTATTGATTCAATAAGAATTGCCATTAGATCACGCCATTAAGGTTCCTCGGCGGCCCCTCTCCTGTCCGACACCCCCCCCCCCCCTCTCTCTGTCAGCTCAGAGGCTCATGCATCACACCCGTCAACGACCTCCTTCATTTGTACAAACAGGGCGCGAGTGTGTATCCGTCTGTGTGTGTGTGTGTGTGTTGTGCCAGCCACCCCGCGTGATCCGACACCACGCCGCTCTCCCCATCGCTCTCAGCCGGACGGCGGGAGAGGGGGGAGGGGGGGGATATTGACCGCTGCTCACGGCAGACCGATTGCTTGCCACAGGGATTCCCTCACAGAGAGGAAGAAAAAGAGAAGACGACTCCGAGGTTTTTTTTTCGGGAAAAAGGCTCGGGCCCGAAGGTAGGGAGGAGATCAATCTCTTGGGGGGGTGGGGGGGGAACTTCACTAACGTCCGTGGTCATCCAAGTCCCCAATCATTTCCCGTGGAATTAGTCTTGTTTTGTCACTTTAGAATTAAAAAAATGTCACGCGAGAATAATGGAGGTCCTTCCGCTGATACATTAACGTCAATTTCACTCTTTGCTTTGGCTGTCGCACCCCCGCTGTTACCGCGCTGACTCATTTGTCGATACTCCCCCCCCCGCCCCCCCTTTAGGGCTGCTGGGAAATGAGTGCAGTGGGAGACTTGCGTTCAGAACGTCTTGAAGAAAGATAAAAAAACAAAATAGGGCTCTTTTGTGGTAGATCTCATGGTTATGGTTATGCGTGGGGTCATGATCTGGCCAGTGGGCAGGGCGCAGGGAAGGCACAAAGAGGCCATTGTCAGAGCGGTGTCAAGCCTGGAGGGGAAGTGTCCCCCTGAATGCTTTATTTGCTTTGGTGCCGCGTGTTTTATAGCTCAACCATCTCGCGAGTAAGAGCTCAAAGAAAGCATGTTTTCCCCAGACATTTAGGAGCATTCAAAGTCAAGTCTCTATTTATCTCCCTTCCCGTCTCTCCTGTTTCCATCCGTCCCTCTTTTCATTCAGCCCAAGGTAAAGAAGAAGACTCTTCTCCGGCTGCTCAGGAATGTAATAATACCGGGTTGCCACCGGTCAGGATATTGTGTCTGTTTCCCTCGGTTTAAATTGCTCCCTGAAAGGCGCTTCAGAGGCCACGACGGTGTTGTCTATGAACGAGAGCCAGATGTTGACATCGTCCCCAGAGGGTCTGCGTGGCATTTTTATTTCATTGTATCATCTTTACCGCCTTTATTCCTCTGCAACATTCACCATTACCCCTGTTTTACAAGGTGGTTAGTGAGGGAAGGAGAAGAAGTGAGAAGGGGATGGAGCGAGAGAGAGAGGTGGTGAAAAAACACATGCGTGGCTGGAGTTGTAAAGCCCTCGCATTTCAGATGTCACGACTGAACTTTAGATTTCTTGGCCTGTCTCCTCACCTCCCTCCTCGCCTCCCCTCCTTCTTAAGCCTCAGATTGGAAGTTGCCACGGCAGCACAACTGTCAGTACTTGTCATGGAGCGGCGAGGGCCCAATGTGAAAGGAAGTGACAGGGTCTTATTTGAAAAAAAAATCCTGATCGGCGACTGAGACTCACGAGTCAACAGACCGACGCAGAGAAAGAAAGAGAAAGAAAGAGAGAAATTAAATGGAGAAAATACATGTGAAAAGAAATGGAAAGCAGCAAAGACAATGTTATATTTGCCTCTCATGCCGCAGAGCAAAAAAATAAATACATATATATATATATATATATACATTTTTTTTTAAATAAAAACAAATATATATATAATAATAATAAAAAATAATTTGAAAAAATAAAATAAAAATAATAATAAAATAAAAATTAATTATTACGTAGGTGAAATTAAAAAAAATATTTGCCTCTCATGCCGCAGAGCAAAAACATTCGTCAAGCTGAACAAAAACTGTGATTTGAGTTGTCGTAGGAACCCTAAATTAATTCCAATACTTGTGTTTATTGTATGTATTTGTTCAGCAAAATCACTTTTAAAAGATATTTTGATCATAACTATGAACTTTCAGCAATATATGAGCCAGATTTCCAAAGAAAATGCCTCCTAGAGCGGTCAAAAATTCAACTTTTTGGAAAAGATTAGGACCTAAACAATAGGAATCTGCAACAAAAATCACAATAAAATGAGTTTCAGTCAAAAAACTGTGTTGAACTGTGTTCAAAAATTGAAAAATTACGTATTTTATGCCAAAACATTGTCTGAATGGGGCATGCTGAGACTTAAAATGGGAGCGTACGGTTTCCAAAAGGTTAAAGTGCTTTCCTCTTCTCTCCAGCACATCAACAATGACCACATCCACGGGGAGAAGAAGGAGTTTGTGTGTCGGTGGGAGGAATGTTCTCGGGAGCAGAAGCCCTTCAAGGCGCAATACATGCTGGTGGTCCACATGCGCAGACACACGGGGGAAAAGCCCCACAAGTGCACAGTAAGGAAGCAGCCATTTTGCACAGTGGACTTGAAAGCTTTAACATGTCACCTGCAAACAGGAGATTTAGAGTCCTCTTTTCTCTCTCTCTCTCGTCCTGCAGTTCGAGGGCTGTGCCAAGGCCTACTCCCGTCTGGAAAACCTGAAGACTCACTTGCGCTCGCACACCGGTGAGAAACCCTACGTGTGCGAGCACGAAGGCTGCAACAAGGCCTTTTCCAACGCGTCAGACCGGGCCAAGCATCAGAATCGCACACACTCAAACGAGGTACTGAAAAAAACGCTCATTTCAGACAATGACGCTCCTCGAATGTGGCGTTTTCTCACGCCTCTTTTCTTCTCGCTCCCAGAAACCGTATGTGTGTAAAATCCCGGGCTGCACCAAACGCTACACGGACCCCAGCTCCTTGCGCAAGCACGTGAAGACGGTGCACGGGCCGGAGGCGCACGTCACCAAGAAACAGCGCGGAGATTACCCGCGCCCGCCGCCCCCACGGGAGCACGGGGGCAACGGCCAGGGCCGCTCGCCGGGGCATCTGCCTCTGGGTGGGTACACGGACCAAAGGGAGTACAACCATGCTACCTCAAAACAGGACGAATGTCTGCAGGTCAAGTCCATCAAGACAGAGAAGCCTATGGTAAGACTTTATTCAAGGCAGATGATAACTCTTTTTTTTGTTATACACTTTAACTACTAATTCCTAACTTTAACATAGTTGGTCTAAATGCCTAGTATTGAGGTTCCTTAAGGGTTTAACATTGAGTTGGGGGCATGCACGTTTTAACACTGACTTCTTCTAATGAGAAAACTTTTTCTTTCTATCCAATGCTTCGGCATTTCTCTCCTTCCATTTCTAAGGACAGTGGGTAATCAGGTGAGATAGGTATCCCTTCACATTGCATTTGTAAAATTTTCTTTCTGAGTCTCACATTTTCCCGTCTTGCTCATAGTTCAATTGTCTTTTCTCATCCCATCACAACTGCTTGACTTTCACCCCCCAAAAAAACAGATTTGCTCTCATTGTAAGTTTCCACACATTCATAAAAAAGAGATTATTCTACTCATTTCCCATCCCTTTGAAGAGTGGCAATGGTATTATTTACCAAAGGGAATGTGTTTTCTTTCGGAGCGATTGCCCCCGTGCCTTTGGGCAGAACTGTGAGGACACTGAGAGTACGCCTGATACTGCCCAGGGCTCCGCTGTGCAGCCAACTTCATTCAACAGTAAACAGGGTGAATACTCTCTAAACACTGCTGACGCTCCATGCCAAAAAAGAAGTAATTCCATTATTCCTCAGTGCAACAGTAAAAAAAAGATTCAGTAAACAACCTAATTAGGCTCGAGCCGGTCTCACAAGAGGCCTTTATCCTATTTGCCTATCCTCTGAAAACAACCCAAACATGATTTCTCTTTTCTCTCTTTTGGGCGTGTTTGTCCGGACTGGCTCACTGAGGGGGGTGAGGGGGAGGCATTACTCATGCCCCAATAATGTGCAAAACTTCCAAACATAAAAGCTGCATTTCATTCTGTGGCTCCAGCACAAACTGCCACGATTACGCAAGACAATGACACCGACGCACAAATTGTCTCTCATAACGGTCTGTCGCTTGTTACGATCATTGTCTAATTGTCATCGGGAATGCATCCTTCAAACGATTACATTGTATCATTGTTTTGTGACACTGTGTACCTTCCGCGTGTGCTTCCTGTAAAAAAAATGAACTTGATAATAATCATCCTCTGTATTTTCTCGTCGCCAGACGTCTCAGCCAAGCCCTGGCGGTCAGTCTACATGCAGCAGTGACCAGTCCCCCGTCAGCACCTATCCCTGCAGTGGAGTCCAGCTTGCTGTGAGCGCCGGACGCTCGCCAGGGGAGGGGCTGGAGGAGGACGGGGAGAAAGGGGAAATGGAAGAGGAGTTGGAGGAGGATTGCGTGGGTGTGCGGGCCCCCATCATGGACTCCACAGTCTCCACAGCGACCGCGGCCATGCTGACCCTGCAGGCGAGGCGGAGCGTCGGCCGCCCCCTGCGCTGGATGGAGCACATCAAGATGGAGAGGCTAAAGCAGGTGAATGGAGTGACGCCCAGGCTGGGGGCCCTGTCCCCTACACCGCCCCCGAAAGGTTCCACACTACCCAACATCCTGGGGAAGGGTAAGTGTTATTTAAGTCTCATCTTGTGTATAAATGACTGAATGTGATGTCCAAGTGGGTGTGAGAACCTTTTTTCCTGACACGCTCTTCAAAAGCCTCACAATTCACGAAGGCACGCGGTATCCTCATTTCCACATGTGGTTGAGCTAGTGTGCCCATTTTTCGCAAGGAGAATAGCACCTGTGCACCGGATTTAAACATCACTGTTCAAATCAGGCTTTGAGAAATAGATTATCCTGAATTCCATCTTGCCCCGTTTTGGCGAAAGCATTCAGGCAAAACAGATGCTTAAAATGTACTGTTCCACTGGAAAATGGTATCAGAACCATATCAAGCCGTAAATCATATCAGAGGAAATAGCATGTAACAGTGTTTCATGGCCAAATGCCGCCTGTTGTCTCTGGTAACATCTGTTTGAGGGCTCTCTCCCCACTTACACTTGCTCTCATTTGCTTTCATCCTCCTGTAATCTCCCTTGTTTACCGTCCAAACTTTCTTCATCCCTTTTTCCCCCTGTCTGTGTTTCTCCCCAGGATCCTGTCTGGGCAGGCAGTGGGGGGTGTCTGCTCCTCAGCCACCTGCTCACGCTGAGCTGAGCAGCACAGAGCTAACAGTGCTCAATTTGCTCCGAGACCGGCGTGACAGCAGCGGCAGCGCCACCAGTTCGGCCTACCTGAGCAGCAGTCGGCGCTCCTCCGGCATCTCCCCCTGCTTCTCCAGTCGGCGCTCCAGCCAGGCTTCCCAGAGCGAGGGCACGATGACGGCCGCCCACCACCGCCGCCTCCACAACCTCAGCTCCACCGACTCTTACGACCCCATCTCCACCGATGCCTCGCGCCGGTCCAGCGAGGCAAGCCATTATGGAGGTGGCACGGGAGGAGGGGGTTGTGGGATACTCACAGGTGGGGGCTGCGCAGGTGTAGGAGGAGTAGGTGTGGGAGGGTCGCGGGGGATGCTCACTTTAACCCCAGCACAGCACTACCACCTGAAAGCCAAGTATGCCGCGGCAACTGGCGGCCCACCTCCCACGCCTCTTCCCAACATGGAGCGCATGAGCTTGAAGACTCGCATGGCCATGATGGATGAGGAGGGTAGCAACCCTTTGCCGCCTCTAGTCCGGCCACATTGCTGCAGCGATGGCACCAACGGGTACACCAACGGGTACATGGGACATGCAGGTTACAGGAGGCGGGTCCTGTATCCCGGCGAGGGACCACTGAATGGCAACCGCAGGGCCAGTGACCCAGTGCGGACGCAGGCTCGTGATATCGGCAGTCTGCCCCCAGTGCAACGCTTCAACAGCCTTAACAACCTCAACCCTCTTCCACCACTAACTCATCATTCTACGCCTGAAACGCGCAGCTTCAGCCTGCAGAACTACACACGCTCAGAGGGCAACCTGCAGAGAGGCCTGCAGCACTCGCCATACACTCCGAGCATCGCCGAACACGCGGCCTTAGAAGCCCTGGCCATGGAGGACGAGGCCGGCCTGTTGCTCGGGGATGAGGACATGCTGCCGGACGACCTGGTGCAGTATCTCCACTCCCAGGTGCAGGTGGACGGTGGCTCCTACATGCACATTGAGGACCAAATAGCTTTGAGCCAAAGGGACACCTCCCATCCGTCTATGGAGGAGATAGAACAGATCCAGACTGCAGGGTTGAACATGGGCTTCACTGGGTCCCAGCAGACGGAAGAGAGGACCAGCCCGAGCAAGCTTCCCATCCAGTGGAATGAAGTGAGCTCCGGGAGTGCCGACAGGTCCCCTCAGAAGGACCAGAACCACCAAACACAGTGTGGGAGGTGGTCAGGCACTGAGCATGGACCCGCATCTGCGCCGTTTGGCAGATTTGGAAACATGGTGGTTCAGCAACAGGTGCCCCTCGATTTCCAGAACAGTTGTGCCCAGGTGAATCAGTCTCAGAGTGCTTGTTGTGTTAACCCCGCGGTGAAGCTGGAGGCGCTGCCCAACTCCTGCATGGAGATGAGAGGTAACAACGCTACGAACCCCTTCGGAAGGCCCAACTTCGCACAGATTATCAACGGGCCTCCTCAGCAGGGCTCCAATGGACCTCCGAAACAGAGCCACTTCCAGCAGAACCACAACAGTAGCACCTCTTGCCAGGTCGGGAACAACCTGATCCTCAGCAGGGCCTCTCTGGACGTCCTCCCGAGCCTCTCCCAGGGAACAGCGCTTCATCACAACCGGCAGGTCCATGTCCCTCGTCCACCGGACGGTTACAGGAACTTGGTCAGGACCCAGCAGTACCTCAACCCAGAGAACTCTGGTGAGATCCAGGCTGGTCTCGACCACTGCTCCCTTGCACATCAGGTATCCGGGCTGAAGCTGGAGGCCCCAGACAATGGGTACTTGGAGCAGGGCTTTGGCGACTGCCTCTCCTACAACCCATTGGATCGCAAGGCCTCCTCGTTCCCGGTCCTGGAGGACCAGTGCTTGCTCAACTCCATGGCTGAGTCCGTGGGCCAAGTGGTTGGCAACTCGGCCGGCCTCCTCTCCCCCGGCATAGACCAGGTGACCAGCACAATGGACGGCAATGTGCCCGGTCTCCTAGACGAGGGGGTGAGTCTGGACTTTGGTGCCATGCTGGAGGATGGCTTTGACCAGGGCAGCCTGGTCTCAGGTGTGCTGAGTCCCTCCATTTTCCAGGGTATGTCCAGGACCTCGTCGCGCCTGACCACCCCTCGAGCATCCGCGGCCTTCCACAGCGTGGCCCCCGGCTTAAACAACATGGCGATTGGGGACATGAGCTCTCTCCTCACCACGCTGGCCGAGGAGAGCAAGTTCCTTGCTATCATTCAGTAGCTGCTCTCTCTCGCTCTCTCGCTCTCTCTGCTTTCTCCTCCCTTAGGACAAAATGGAACAAAAAAAGGAAGCGAAAAACTCTGGTGTATGTGAAGATTAAGACCAAAGTGGCAATTACAAGAACTTTATTATGTACTTAAAAGTGTTGTGGATAAGGCAGTTGCCGAACCCATTTATTTTGTACAAACGTCATCCCACACAGACATGGGATGTGTCAAAATTATGTATAGATGAATAGTTATATTCCTTTTCTGGAATGTAGGCTATTTTTGGAAGCTCTTCTGTTTGTATTTCTGTGTGAAGGTGAGCAAAAAGGTCACTTGCTTAAAACAGTATTCTCTGTATTGTCACTGTTTTTGCTGTACACACTGTCGGTAAAAATGCATGTATTCAAGGTTAAACATGAACACTGTCTATATACGAGTACATAGACCAGCCCATGTGCCAAGTATCCACCCTTCTGATCCCACAGGTACATATCCATCCTTTGTCACAGCAGGTCAGACGTGGGTGATTGATTTAACAGGCCCTGATGATAACTTTATATATCATAGGTTTTTAATAAGTGGTGTATTTTGTTTGTACGTTATTTTTGTGAATCTGTAAATGTTTCAGTGCTTCTACCGAGTTTTACCAAGTGGTGTTTTTGTCGAGAGGAACCGCGGTATTGAACGCATCCGAGTCTTCAAGGCGCCCGGCGACAGTCGTCCCCTTGACATCTTGATTCAGTTATTCTGGAAAGGTACTCACAAGTGTACATAGCAGTGTTTTTATATTCTGTTTGTGATAATCTGATTATTGACGTTGGATTGCACGGTTGTTTGGAGCCGATATGAAAAAAAAGGACATTTTCTCCTCGATGATCAAAAGGTCCCATTCGGTGCTTTATGTATGCTTACATAAGTAGATATATGAGTACTTTGCGTTTTGAATCTGTCTTAACGACCAGCAGCGGTCCACAGCACATGAATTTCCCTCTCATTACGATAAATGCTGTAAAGTGACGTGTTTTGTTTTTATAGGAAATCATCTGTATTGTTTTCTCCAAAGCTCTTAAATTCAGAATGTGTACTGCCGTCAAGTATTGCAGTGACTTTGTCAACAGTGTTAGTATTGCCTTGCAGTCTGATGTGACTGAACACAGAATATTGAGTAGTTTACCTTTTATTCAGCGTCAAAGCAATGAGGTACAAATTGTTTTATTGTTCTTTGGTACTTTTGGTCATTTTTTGTAGCTGTGCATTATTGGTGTTTTTCTTTCTTTTCTTTATTTTTTTCTTCAAAGAAGTAGAAATCATTTCCTTTGAAAGAAGGAAATCACATTGAGGTATGTGCCTTATATGTATCTGCCTGTCGGTAAAGAGAAAGATCACTGCCAATCTTCCATTGTGAATTATGAGGAGAAAAAAATAACATGTAAAGTGTCTTGTGAGACCTGAGGAAAAAAAAGATAAAAATGACAGAACATTTATATAAGAAAAGTCTGACTATCAGAAAAGTTAAGATTTGCGAAATGCATTCTACTTTTCTTTGATTTTGTTTTTAAGTTTTCACATTTATTGTGCTCTTTTATATATAATGTGTAAATACAGTACTCTTTCTGTAGGTTTAGCAGAGGAAATGGGGAGTATCCTGGGGCCAATAAAGAATTGACTTTGAAAGCAGGGATTCCCAGGCCCTGGGCAGAGGTTCAGACACATCTGGCTCAGAGCGGAGCTCCAAGTGCCCAGCACTGCCCCGCCGGCAGAAGAGCCAATTTGCTCTTTTATAACTGACTACAAATGTTTGTATGGTTTTAATAAAAATGAGAAAAGAAATTAAAAAGAAATTTTATTTTACGTCTCTTGTCTTCTTGATGCCGTTTTGATAATAGATGAAACATAAGAGTTATGGTTTTGACAAGTCAAGATGAGAAGATAACTTGAGTAATTATGCACACACTCGTTATATTACTATAAATAAAACAGATTACGTTATCAAACCATTCAAACAAACCCTAGAATTTAATTGTATAAACTGGTTTAACAGTTGAGATTTATACTCAGGTCATGAATAAAAGTTCCAAGGTCGGTCCCCATAAGTGACTTCAGTCACGGAGAATATCTTCAACATCTGACGCCCTCTTCTGACCACCACGAGAAACTACAACTGCGTGGTGAGACGAGGAGCTATGCAATGTGTGCATTTTCCTCATGAATTTAATAGCGTGATTACACAGCAGATTGTTTGGTTAAAGGCCCTCGTTTCTCCACGGCGAGATTAAAGCCAGTGGGCTCGTTCACGCCGACATCTTTACCGGTGGCTGCACCTCTTGTAGCCCCGCTTTATTCACGGGCTGACAGCCCATCAGCTCACATCAGAAGTCCTTTTAGTACGCTTCGTGCCGGCAGAGAGCTCTTGCATCATTCCCCAACTTTCCTAAGTGAGACTCCCATTATGCTTTTTAGAAGCTCAACACAAGTGCAATCATGCGACGGAAATGAAGGCACCGTTAAGACTTTCCACTGCAAAGATGGAGCATTAGAGCTGTAATTTAAACAAGATGGACCGTTTATATTATTTTTTACTTCCAGTGCTCCGAGGGAGCAGCAAGATGCCCTCTCACTCTTTTTCGCCATCTTCAGAATGCACTTTCTTGGGTACAATGGTAAAAAAAATAAAAAAATCTTTTTAACATCCAGTGTTTCGCGTCCTATAAAACACTTTATTTCATATGAAGAGCGCCAATGATGAGCAGCATGTACAGGACAAGATGGCGTTCTGCATGCCAACATGTTGGGGATCAAATGAAGAAAGGGGTTTTGGTATACAATAGGAAACATTTTATTACTAAAAAGTCTTATACTGAAGGTTCCCGTTCAGCGGCGTTTCCACAACTATTCTTTATTGAAATCACAAATAGTTTTTACCACTTAATGGAAGAAAAAAAAAGAGAAGAATTAATCACACATGACAGTAACTATGGACTATATACAACAACGGGAGAGGAGGGTCACAGGTGTGGCTTCGATAGGCCCACATTGTCGGGTGTTGTGACACACTAGGCTCATACAGGAGGCACTTGAATGTGAGAGCCTTAAGAGCCAGGACCTAGCCAGAGTGCTGGAGGGGGTGGAAGGTAAAAAACATGGAAATGTCCAGCAACAGAAAACAATGACTACCTGCTTTGAAAAAAAAGAAAAAAAAGAAGGTCAGGTTCAAGGAGTACATAATATCCATCTATTCCTTCAATTCAGAGTTCAAGGTCTGTTTAAGGGGGGGGGGGGGGGGTTCTGCCACATGTGGGACACCGATGGACATACAGAGCATTTACACAGTTCTGCACCACAGAGATCTAGAGCACAAAAGGGTGCACATTCAAAAGCATGCATCGCCCCACAATGACAATTGTGTTTTTTTTTGTTTTTCTTTAAAAACAACTGAACCGAGTTTCGTCTTCTGCAACTACGACAAGACTCAACCGTCTGCTGCTTGAGATGGTTAATGTGATTGACATACAGTATTTACAGGAATTATATTGTTCTTTTAAACATCTGTCACTCCAATGGCAGTTAAACAAAACAAAAGAAAGTTCCATAACTCCGTTGTCGAGGGCGGGGGCGGGGAGTTTACAATGATATATCGCAAAATCAATGTCTTAAAGAATGGCTACCATTTCAATGATCTATTTACAATAAAACGCAATTATGAATCCGTAAAGAAAATGAAGTTTGAGGAAGAAAACTAAACTCCTGTTTGTGGGTTGGCTGCGTCACTGCGGAGTCAGTTCCCTGTCAGAGCTGGTTTAGTGGTTGGTTCTTTGTCTGCTCTGGGAGTGTGTGGCGTTCAGGGTGTCAGATCTTCTCCTGGATAAAGGGGTGCTGCAGAGCCTGGTTGATGCTGATGCGTTTGGCCGGGTCCAGCATCAGGGTGCTATCCAGCAGGTCCTTCAGCATCATCACTTTCTTCCTCTGGTCGTCGGGCAGCCGCTGGCATCCTATCATGTCCGTGATCAGATCTTTGGTGGGGTTGATGGTGTTCATCACCGTCACCTTTTCCTGTCGGTGCGGAGAAAAAATAAATTTAAAAAAGATTTTTAAAAAAGGCATTAAAGACTGAGACTTAAATAACATTTCATACTTATTCAAAATAATTTAAGGAAGTAGGAACACCTTACCCTTTCTGTCACTTTGTCTACTTCAATGTACAGGAAGTTCAAATTCTGATCGAAGTGCTGGTCTTTGAACAGGCCTTTACGGATCATCTGAGGAAAGGCGAGCACGATGTTGCATCAGCCACAACTTCTTGAACACGGCATGGAGCACTAACACAACTCGACTAGGAGAGAGGAAACAATATCTGGGTGGAAATGATGTGATGCAATGTTACCTTGTTGGGCATCTTGCCCTTGAGGTCCATCGCTAGTTTGATCATGTGATTGTTGGAGGATCCAGGAAACAGGATTTTGCCAGTGTAGAGCTCGTGTAAAGTGCAGCCGACGGACCACATGTCGATCCCGTAGTCGTACGGCTTTCCGATGACTGAGACGGAAGGGAAGAAATTGTGAGCGCGGTCCAGTTTGAATCGCAACTGATTGATGGCGATGTGTGCAAACGATGCAACTCACTGATCTCTGGAGCTCTGTAGAACCTGCTGACCAGGTACGGTGTGATGTCGTTGTCAGCGACGTGGGATGCCGAACCAAAGTCACAAAGCTTTAAAATAGTCTTTGACTCGTTCACCTTTTTTTTTTAAAGAAAGACACAAGATTATAGCATTTTTCATCTTTCTGTGACCTGAACCGACTTGATTGTTCAGATTCACACCATACCAGGATATTGTCAGGCTTGATGTCTGCGTGCAGTATGTTGCAACGTTTCAACAGCTTGAGGGCCAAGAAGAGCTGCTGACTGTAGGAGCGCACCGCCTTAATGTGCAGCCCGACGTCTTTACCGTATTTCTTCAAGACCTCGCGTAAATTCATGCTACGGGTGAGAATGCAACAGGCGATTAGGACGCGAGGCCATTACATGAATACTGCAAACAGCGGCGAAACTAAACTCGATGAGATTAAAGGAGTAGGGTTTCCTTTTGCCCGTACCTGAGAGGCTCAAAAACCAGACAAAGATGCTGCTTGTGGTAGAAGTGCCTGAAGAGGCGAAGGCAGTGGAACTTGTCGTCAGGATCAGCGTCATTCAGCTTCTTGAGGAATTCTAACTCTTTCAATCCCGTCTTCTGCCTGTTGACCACAAACAATCATATCATGTATCAGTGCAAAAATCAATCAAACAACAGGTGTGTTGAATTTCAAATTATCTACGCTTGTTGGTATTTTTTTAAATCCAAAGGGAAATGTTTTCAGTAAGGTATGACTCACATGAGCTCATTGTTGCGGATGATCTTGACTGCCACCTCCTGGCCGGCCCTGGCAGTGTCCCTGGCTCTGATGACGTTGCTGAAGACACCGTGGCCGGTGTAGCCGTAAACATCATAGCGCTTGTCTAGTGTCTCTCCAATGTTCACCCCTAAATAACAACACGGTCCACAAACAAAAACAGAAAGCATGTTACTCCAGCAAAAAAAAGCAGATGTGTGCGATTAAAGGCACTGCGAGCGTTTCAATAGATACGGTCACAGTCCACATCACCGGCTCGCCTCTTGACTACACCTGTAGGAGAAAAGAAGAGGCTTTGAGAGACGGCGCTTACGGTAGTAACCCTCAGCATCAGTCCAGTTGTCCCTCAGGTTGGGGTTCTCCTTGAAGTCCTTCCCGACACCTGCTGCTCTCATCCTGGCATTCTGCAGAAATCACACACAAATTAAGTCAGTGGTTCAGTTCTGAGACTCTTAATCTCTCATCTTATGCTCTCCAGAAAAATATACTCACATCAAAGTCGGCAGCAAACATATCGTCCGACTCTGTGAACATGTCGGGCGCCGAAGGCTTCTTTGGGTTGGCTCCTGAAAACAACAAATAACAATAAAACAACTCCGTTTGGGTTTCTAGTCGTCCACCATGTTGTAAAACAGAAGAACTGGAACGTGTTTGATTCACATACTCTGCAGAGATCAAAACATGCTGCAGGTGGCAGACACCGAGACTGTGGATTACAAACCAGCAACTGAATGAACACATGACAGAAAGAAACAACATTAAAACCCCTGCAACACACAAGTCTGCATTTCTAACACTAATCAAGCCCCGAATGCCATTTTGGTTTCGCACAGAGCGACGCTCTTGGGTCAGGCTGCGTCATCAGGGTGTGAAATAGGCCACAGAAACTGCAGAGGAGTGCAAATATTTCTACGGCTACGTTTCACAGGTTTTAGTAGCATAGAGCCCAATTTGCTGCGGTTATCTGGGAAAAGCTAATTCAGCCACAGACAACAAATTGTACAGAGCTACTTTTGTGCTCAAACTACTCCGCGATATCCTCCACATAAGGAAGCACCGCTTCTGAAAAGTGTTTGGACAATGATTGACCTCTGTGTGTGTGCCAATATACACATAAAATTGACTATTCCCGGCGTGCATATACCAAAGATATTCCACATGCCTCCACTAATATTTTTCCCCGAGGAATGAATTGCATGTCGACACCCGTAGTGAACTACGGCGCGCGCACCTGACTGTGTTGTTCATTCAGTTTGGCCTTGTACGCCGACAGATACGATCATTCTGACCAAGACATTACCGTCTTTCTCCTGGGCGATGAGGTTGTGCTTGGCTTTGATGCTGGCCTCGAAGGTGTTGAGGTTCTCCCGTTCATACTCCTTGACATCCGCCGCTACTCGCTCCAAGATGTCGTCGGGTGAGGGCGAGCGGCTGCGTGTGCTGCTCTGAGGGCTGCTGGGCTCCGACACCATGTTGGTGTCATCGCACGCGACCTTGTATTTCTGTGGCAGGGAATGAGTGACCATGAGAACTCATCTAAAACGTGGTACGCCATGTGCAGTAGTTGTGCCATTCTTTCCTCTTATAATGAGCATGACATGTAGCTTCTTGACCAATATCAGACCGACATAGTGACGATCAAACTAATCAGCAAAGATGCAAACAGACCTGGACGATGGCCAAACGTTGCTGCCGGCGTTGTTCAATGAGAGTTTCTTCATCTACCTCCTCTCCATCAAAGTCCTCCAACCTGCAAACACAAACAAGGTAAAGAAAGCTAATTATAGATGTGCACACTGTAATCAGCTTTATTGCCCATGTATGTAAAGTACACAATGTTGCAGCCTCTCTATGTGTAGATTGTTTACACATTTATTGTTGTATTGTTTACCTCCGAAGCATTACCTCCAGGGAAACATAAAGACTAATATCTTATTTTACTCACACTTCTTCCCCTGAGGACTCCTTGTCGACTTTCATGCCCTCTGAAAGGCTGCCCTTGAACTTGTCCTCATCTCTGCTGCGTCTTCTTCTCCTTCCTCGATCGCGAGACATAGAGCGACGGTACTGACGGAGCCTTCCATACCGGTCTCTCTCCCCAAACCTAAGGCACAAAGGTCATGGACGGAGAGTTTATTCCCTCGTTGATCATTCAACATGGGCAAAGTCTTGACACAAAACTACATGCACTAACGAATTACAGGTTCCAGTTGCAGAGAGAAAAGTGAACATGGAATTCAAGTCAAGACAAATGTACAAACAACAAAAGCCTGACTAAACAACTCAGAAATAGCTTCTACTGTGAGCAGAGACAAATAAGAGTTGTGTAAAAAAGTGCCGTCACCTGTGTCCCAATGGAGACCTGCTCCGTCTGCGGGGGGAAGACCGGGAGCGACGCCGTAGCGACGCTGACCTCCGTCTTAAAGGTGAGCGACTCATCCTGCGCCGGGCGCCTAATCTGGGACTTTTCTCACGTGACCGATCCCTGCCCGGCCCTCCATCTGGCCGGACGCGCTTCCTGTAGAGACATCGGGAGTGGACATTCTAATCAACTAAACCATCCATAAATGAACTATCATGTCTTTGATCCCTGTACATTTTGCATAAAATCAGTCCGGCTTTCATGCCTCCGACTCATCCGCCGCAATCAACTTATGAGAAGTTCTAAAAGTCAAACAGCTCTGACCACCAACCTCATTGGGGAGTCCTGCCTGTCCACTTCCCTCCTCCTGACGTCTGGCGAGCGGCTGCGGGGTCTCCTGGGGGGAGACCTTGTTTTGGGTGGAGAGTAGCTCGGCTTTGATGTCCTGTCGGAGGCACTAGCCGGCGGGGTGGGCCTCTCTCGGTTACGAGGGGAAGTGCTGCGTTTCCTCACGGGGCTGTGAAGCCCTCGTCTATGAGGGGAGCGGTTCTCCTTCCCTGATGAAGCATCCTTGGACGGGGACTTGGCCGGCCGTTTGTCCTTGTCAGCATCCGAGCGACCTGGTCGCTCTCGTCCAGGTGATCTGGACCGCCGTCCCGATCTCTCCTGATTTGGTCTGTCTTCGCGCTGTGGAGAGGAACGTTTATCAGTGCGACTGCCTTTCTGCTCTCCTCTCCAGGCGGTGGGGGAGTTGGACTTCCCGGCTCTCTCCTTGGACCTATCGGTGCTTTCCGAATGCTTTCTGTCTTTCGACCGGCTTCTGCCACGGCTTCTGTCCTTAACAGCTGTGTCCTTGGTGGTTTTGGTCGCCCTGTCCGGCTTAGACTCCTTGGCCGGTCCGGGCTTCTCCGCTGACTTACTCCGACTGCGACGCTTGGAGCTGGACTTACTGCCCTCTGTCGAGTCCCGTCTAGATTTCCCTCCTTTTCCCCCTCTGGGAGATATGGGTTTACCTGAGCTGCCCCTTTGACGCTGTTCTCCATTTCTGATCCTACCGTCTCCATCCTCTTCAGATCCAGAGTTATAACCCTGAAGGATGAGGCCCATTCCTGACTGCACCTTGCCCTCCATCATCTGGCTGTCCAGCTCAGCTTTGATCATGGCCCTCCGCTTCTCCAAATCCTCCAGCAGGGCCCTGTCGTCCAGACTCGGATTTCCAGAGGAGGGAGACGATTCAACTTTTTTGTGGCCGGAGGGGGCAAAGAGGGCCGCACCGGAGGGAGAGGCAACCTCTTTGCGCTTGTGTTTCCTGTGTTTGTGACGATGCTTGCGTTTGCGGTCCTTGTCCTCATCAGAGGCATGCTTGTGTTTTTTGTGCTTACTACGATGCTTGTGTTTTTTCCTCTTGTGTTTGCCGCCACTGCTGCTGTGATGTTTGGGTCCATCTTCTGTCTTCTCCCCGTTAGCCTCTGCCTGCTGGGATGAGACAACATTTCAGCTTGAGAACTCATTCAGGTGGAAAATATTTTCTCTTCTCTTTATATGGAATATTATATGACAACATGAAACGTGATCATAACAGCATGGACATGGGTATTATTTTAGCTATTTTGGCTTGTTTGTAGGCTAGTTTTTAATGAATGTTTGTGAAGCAGTTTTAGTCATTTAGAAATAAATAACACCGTAAACCCATCCAAAAATCGATCTCCACAGTCAATAAAAATGATATTTCATTCAGGAGAAAAATTAATATGAGGAAGGTGAACAGGACCCTCCATATGAAATTACATGTTTGGTTATGCTGTTTGACAATGCTATGTGAAAAACAATGATATGAGGGACACAGAATACTATCACAGTGCAGATATGAAGCACTACAGACTGTTTAAGTTATAAGGTAAAAAGTTTATAACAGAATCATGGCATCATACCACTGAAGATATTTAGATCTTGTTGTTGTCCATCCCTACCTCTTCCTCTTCTCCCTCTTCTTCCTCCGACATCTCTCCGCTTTCCTCATTGCCACTTTTTTCATGGCTCTCCAGATCCTGCTTCCTGTTTAAAAAAAAAAAAAGAGTAACCACCTTAAATATTAAGCGCACAATATTAAACAGTAAATGACCAGTCAGGGTTTGTCGATCAATAAGAGCATTTGACAACAATGTTGGAGGAAACTCTGGCTGGTCTACTGCAAATCAGGATCTTATAAAGCGGCTCAGGTATCAGCCATGACATAACCGGTCCACAATAAATGCACTTTCTTTAAACACTGGAACAATGCCAACCAAACAAAAAACATTGAGGCATAGATATTATTCAGAGGCTTTCTTTTGTTGTCTCTCCTCCAACACATGTAACCATTGGCAACCAGGGTGCTTATTACTTTTGGAGACATAAAATAAATCCCAATGTTTGATATTGTGGCTCAATCGACTTTGTTCCTAACAATATTCCGTAGAAAAGACACTTTCAATTAATTTTAAAATGCTTAGATGTGATTGTATATTTCCTCTTTATCTAAAAACGCAATAGGCAGGCGCTTTTCTCTCCCAGCAAACATGTCGTGAAATAAAATCAATAAATATATGTTTGGCTTATCGTCGTTGTAACACGTCACAGCTTTTAGATCACCACGAGCACAATATACCTGGGAGGTTCACATTTGCCACAACGTGGTTACGTAATGTGCCGAATTTAGCTTCAAACTGCAGTTAGACACCGAACAGAACAATGGCCTCAACTTTTAATGATATACATCTAAGTTGTGCTGATTAGTGGGGCGACAACACTTATTTGTCGCCATGTACACTTGACTTGTTCGCCCCCCCCCGCTCCCTGCCCTCCACTCCCAAGACGATTTTCTCCATTAGCTTGAAGACGCTAACTGTTCCTAGCTAGCTTCATCCTCGGGTAACGTTAGCTAGCTTCCAGCTATGCTAACTTACTTTACAGGATCTCCGCGTGCCCCCAAATACACGCGTTTGACTGCGTTATCTGACGGCGTACGTATTGTGGAAGTTAATGCGCAACACTTCCGACGGTGTACACTTATAGGTGCACTGCGATGAACAAAATGTGATGCTAGTTGAGCTAAACAGCGTTAGCTAGTTGGCTAAGAACGTTAGCTAGCCGTCGGTGAGTAATTTAGCTGAAGTTAGCCCCGGCAATATCGTGAAAGCTGCTGCCGGGACTCACAGAACAGTTCCCGTTTGGTTGCGGACGGGGGGCGCCTTCACACTTGAACACCACAGGCCACTTATTTTAAATTAAATGACTTACACGTGTTCGTTGCCATTATTCATTCTTGTGGACGCGATGTCCATCTCAACGTCGGCCATTTTCCTCAGCCGAGGGGGCCTTCTTCTTCTTCAAATGTTTTGAACACAATATCGCAACAATATCTCAAATACGCATGCGTCCTCTGGTGGGATGGCGACGAACTGCAAGCCGGGATTCGTGCAGTGAACTTCTGTCTTTCGTCCACCAGGGGGGGTGCTTGTGTGACTTTAAGTTTTCAGGACAGCATACGGGTGTAAAAGTAACTAAATCTGTTGAATAATTGAACTGGAGTAAAAAAGTACAATATTCCCCCAACAGAATATAATGGAGTAGAAGTTTAAAGTAGCATACAATGACATATATTTGTGTTATTATAACCAAGTTTTAAGATCCAGCAGGACTCTCTCCAGCCAGATTAAGAGATGTTTCCTGCCCTTTTTGATTTCATTATCTTGCCTCTATTTAGTTTTTTTGGCTTTCCAAACCTTCAACAATTAGTGGAAGATGTTGGACATAAAAAAAAAAAACATAAAAAAGAAATCACACATTTCCTTGAATTTCCTTTAAAGTGGTTTTTAAGGGCCCCTGTGCATCGTGGGCTGCGTGGAGAATATAGTATAATAAAGGGATTATGATCCTGAATGTCATTCATTTTTTTCACTTTACAGCAGTTTTCACTGTAAAAAAACATTTAATGTAAAGCACAACTGTGTGTAGAGCAGATGTTTTACTTTAACCATAAAGACAGAAACTGTACTTTATCGTCATATTGACAAGGAATACATTTAACATTATGAGCAATATGTTTTCATGTTTCTTCACCGATCATCTCTGTATGGTCGATGTATGCCATTATCCTATTTCCTTTGTACAATATGAGTTCATCTGCACTTTTAGCTGCTAAGGACACCTACATTAAACTTTCCTGTTGCCTTTGTTGATACTGCAAGATTGCATCCCATTTATCCTCCATGATTAATTAAGCAGCATTGTCTAAAAAACACCACCTTTCATCATTTTTACTTGTAGAGCAGTTTTATGTTTGTCTGGAACAAAAACAATTTTGACTTATATTAATAGGCTCAACTGATGCTGTTTATTTAAGCATTGTATTGTGCTCTAGACTAATACTTCACTGGAAATCTCATATTTTAAAGATGAAGTTCAGCGTTCCATACTGCAAAAACAAGCCTGACAAGAGAATAAACCTAATATTTTGCTATGCAAGTGTGTTGTTTGCATGCAAGATACATTTTAAGCTCTGCACTCATCAGGATTAATAGCCTCGGCCTTTTTTACGATACTCATCAGACCTGCTGAGAAGTCCCCTATGAAATATGTCCATCCTTCTCAGAAAGGAAACCACCAGATGTGATAGTTACCCGGAAAAGTGTAAAAATACCAAACCCCACATCAGATGTTGGTGTTTTTGCCTCGTTGGAACGTCGAGACATAATCAGACAGATCTGAGACGTCGAGCTGCAGCGACGAAGATAAAAAAAATCACACGACATTCAATCCTGCGAGTGCATTCAGAGGTTATTATCCTCCCTTGACGGTGTTATATGAAGCAGTAAATCCTGTTATTGTGAGGCACCTGTGGTTGCTTATTCACAGTGAAAGTAATGGAGACGTGGAGACAGAACAGCATTAATGCTGACATCCTGGCAGATGGGGGCAAGTGCTTCTGGCGGATGATAGTCCTGCAGGTGTTACCATCACCATTAAGTGGTTTAATGACATCTTGCTTTCGGTAGGCTGGACTAAAAATGTACTTCAAAAAAATGTAAAAAAATCCTCTGATTAGGTTTCCCATTATAAAGCAATTTAAATAAAAATCTAACAGTTTTAGCTTGGAGGCTGTAACTCACAGCCTGGGTGCTGCACCGCGGCTCATTTACACTGAAGCTGCAAGCTGCAAGCAGCAAGCTGCAGGCTGCAAGCTGCAGGCTGCAGGCTGCAGGCTGCAGGCTGCAGGCTGCAGGCTGCAAGCTGCAGGCTGCAAGCTGCAGGCTGCAAGCTGCACGTCTCACTGCAGATTAAAGTGTCAGTCAAGGAGACATTAGATATTCCATTAGTCGAGACCTCTGTCCCAGTATGCCCAGTAAATCATGGACCTCTATGGACCTTTAGGCAGTGACTGTGTGTCACGGCTCTTATGATTTATTATGAAGCGTGAACAGTTTGTTAAGCTCGGGCACTTTAGTTTGTGCAACACATGCTTTTTCCTTTAAAAAAAACAAAAACAAAACATCTTCCTTTATATCTTCACCGTGTTAACTCCACAACAGACAACAATACAACAAATAGCATGACTCAGGACGACAGTTCAGAGGGTTCAGACATAATATTCAAGTCTTTAGTAGTTTATCTGTCTTCGTCTCAATGTTATCAGCCGTCTAGAGGTTTTGTGTTGGGATTTTCCGTTATTGGGTGTGTTTTCTTTTTTTTTCGGTGATTCATTTCCCTGTCTTTGTGTGTTTCCTGCCTCTCTGATAGTCACCTGCCTCTGAATCCGGCTACCTGGTTTGCATGCTCTTCGGTCAACCGCAGTATAAGTCATATTCCACCAGTGTAAGCAGTCGGTTTTGGACTTTTTTTTCAGTTGTTTTTGGGGGCTTTTGCCGGTCTGGATTTGTTCGCTCCACTCGGGACGGGTTACCTGTGACCACCTGCTTTTCAGTGGAGACGTAGTCTTTGTTAAACTTGCATCGTGTCCAGCGTCTGCAGCTGAGTCTCAGTCTGAACCAGAAGGGTTACAAGTGTCCTAAACCTTGAAAGAATAGTTCAGAAATATTCATAATTACTTCCTTCGCATGAGAAGATTGCTGCAACTCTCATGTCTGTCCATGAAGTATGGAGTTGCAGCCAAGAGGCCGCTGGTTATATATGTTGTTTTTGCATACAGGGACATGAAAAATAATGTTTGTTTGTTTGTTGCTAAGGAAGAAAATGATGCCAATGGAAAGTAAATAAGGATATTGTTTCGTGATGGACATGCAATGCAACATTTAAATGCCCCCACGTGATGAAGCAGTAACAGTCTGAGCAGCTGACATCGTGTTTAGTATCCAAGAAGACTGAACCTAAATGTGCATCGTTATTATAAACCCAACAACCTAAGTACATCCCTTAACCGTTAACAACCTAACCGTTGTTTTAAGGTCATCCCAAAATATTTGGTCAACTCCATAGATTGTGTTTCGTGGCTACGCTGCAAGACTTATCATTATGAATAAGCTGGCACAGAATCAGTTTTCAATTTCTTTTTAATACGCATTAAAACAAATAGGACGTGATGATCAGTGAGTTTTTAAGTGTGTGTGTGTGTGTGTGTGTGTGCGTGTGAGATGCAACGCTCCAGTTACTTTACATTAGGCGGCCTCATCGAGCGTAACCAACGTGCCGTAACAAAGAAGGCAAACAAACGCACATAAAGATTTGATTCATGACTTCTGCTGCTGCAGCCTGGCTCTCCGTCGAGAAGAGAATAAAGCAGGCAGACGTCGGGGCTGCCTTGACTTTTAGGGCCCTCTGCTCTCCGAGCTTCACCGGGGACAACAATAAGGACCAGGCCATAAAACACCAGGTCCAGCAGATGCTCGGTGAAGACAACCACAGTCCATTATGCAGCCTGTTAAAGACGCTCAGGCGCTCCGCTAACCCGCTTCCAGCTCCGGCTCCTCGGCTGTGGACGAGGACAGAGTTATGGGCTCGGGGATGACTTCCTCGGAGCGAAGCTTCACAATACTTGTCAATGGAGAAGGGGGGAAAACGCCTGCTTCTATCAACGCAGATGTTCTTTGTTCCCTGACAGATGTGTCCATCTTTTATGCTTCTCTCTCCTCTTTCTGAACAGTCCTGCTTTACGAGCCTCCGATGTTTTGATTTTCTCTCTCTCTCAAAGAACGAGGAGGAGGGCTGGCACCGGAGGATTTACAACGGCACGGGAGGGAGCAGGCTGGGGAGTGAGGCCGGAGCGTATGCGGCCTTGTCTGAGGTGGAAATTTATGTCCGCTTCGAGGGGAAGGGACGAGGGAGGAGGTTTTTTACGGGAGCCGCCGGGGAAGAGGGACTTTGAAACGGGAGGTCGTTTTTTTCCCGGTGTGCTTTAATGTAGGAGGCTGCAGACGGTCTTGTGCTTTGGGGGCATGCTGGGACATCATTTGGCACCTAATTGGACACGTCTGTGGCTGCAGGTCGAGGGCGTGGCGGTTTGGCATCGAGGGACGGACATATTGGTAAACAGAGCTGTAAAAGCTGTAATTTCCCACCTGCAAACTGCAGCGTTTGACAAGGCACAACATATCAGCCGCTGCATGTTGTAGATCCAACCCCGAGTCACAAAGTACACATCTTTAACTATGACCTCACCGAATGAGCCACGAACAGTTCCTTTTTTTGTTAGCTTTTCTTTCAAGATTTCATCTTGTTACTTTCTTTTTTGGGGAGAAATTCATGAACACGAACATTCAATAGCGGCTGCATCTTCCGGGAGGTTCTTTGCAGCTTTCCAGTCTTCATTCATATTTCATGGACAGACGTGAGCGTGGTGTCAGTTTTCTCTTTTAACTCTCGGCAAGAAAGTAAATGTGCTCTTTCCAAAATGCAGATTTCTTGTTTTGAAATGTTGTAAAGTAAAAGCGCGAACCCTTCTGCCATCACTCTTGCTTATATTAACTTGTTCATATTCAGTTCTTTATCCTGAATGTATCTTTTTCCCACCCGAAGCCAAATCCAAGTCATTATTTCAAACCTAAACCTAGTTTGTAATCCTAAATCCTTTTACGGTCGAGTGGGCAAAAGTCAATTTCTTTTATTTTTTCCACTTAAAGTTGACTCTTTCCGAATAATTATTCTGGAATGAGGCGCCGAGACTGAAAGTGCTGACTCGGTAAATGTGGGCGAACCACAGATTGAAGCCCGGTTCCAAACAGTCAGATCCTGTTATGACACGAAGAGAGAGAGAGAGAGAGAGGGAGAGAGAGAGAGAGAGAGAGAGAGAGAGAGAGAGAGAGAGAGAGAGAGAGAGAGAAGAGGTTTTCTGTGTTATACAATCATCCTCTAATCATCGGAGCTTTAAGTGCGGCCAACGGCGTCTCGATAAAGTGTCGGTAAAAAAGAGAAGGAGATGTTTTCGAAGACGTTAAAGTCTGGGATGAAGTGTTTGTCAGTCGGTTAGTATCTTATCGGCTCCTCTGTGGACATTCGTGGTCCCCAGAGGATGAATCCTGATGACTTTGATCCCTCGACTCTTCATCCAGCGCCACCATGAGGTTGACATGTATTCTTCAGTGAGATATTCCACGATCAGATGGATTGAGGTGGCATTTCATCCACACGCTCGTGGCGGAGTTTGTTTGGTGAGACGAATGAATAAAAAAATAATAATAATTGTAAAGAAACTACTAATTTGTGTTTTGTGCAACACATAAATGATCGCACACTAGACACTCTACTGTGCTTGCTAACCATCAGCATGTTAAGATTGCCATTGTGTATACATATTAGCATGCTGCTGGCTTGGTTATTTTTAATTCCTTTAGTTACACTTTTGCAAGATGCAAAGCTATTTTAAACACTTTTGTTTAATAAATCCCCAAAGGGTGGTGCCACACAACCAGACAGGATACATTTTACATAAATGGCAAAGCTGAATGGGCAAAAAAGTGAATTTGAATCTGATTCAAAGGCCACAAGGACACAAGATGTTGAAGCGTCAACTCTTTACACTGTCTGTAAAGATCTCTCCTCACATTATGATTCAGAAAGTCATTGTTGAAGCGTAACCAGAGCCTCGACCTCACTATCTATCCTTTAATGTCTCGGTTTGGGCTCCAGCTTTGGCCCTCCGACAGCAGAGGGCCCGTTAACTTTGGGGTTTGGTTGTTGCGTATGACTCAGCTCGTCTCTGTGGGTTTGGACAAAGCTGCATACAACGAGTCAACGATAGCTATTCCATGATCACGATGCATCACAGTCATTTTCTTCCCACTCTGTAATTTCGGCTGTAATGACACAGGTTACTGTGAGCGCTGTGTAATATTCTGTGCAAACAAACACTGAGAGGGATGATCCCATAGTTTTGCTCTACAGCGGTGCCTTTAATATCCTTTTCAATATGCAATACTCTCACAAAACTACACAAAGTGTTGCATGTTTAGCATTAGCCCAGCATGTTGGTTCAGACATTATGCTCATAAAGAAAGTGAATCAAATCCGTCTCATCTCCATTTTAAAGTCACCCGTGTGAGAGAAGATGCATTTAAAGATGCTGCTTACCGGGAAATGATGATCAGTAACTACAAATGTGTTTTTTTTACAAGCCACAGTTTCACTATAGCGTCATAAAACCACTTTTTTCAGAAGGTGGTGTACATTTCTAGACAATACAACAGAACAGTACATTACAATAACATGAAAGGTCAATGGGATATGTCAACGTGGAGCTGTAATCCCTCAGAATAACTCCTGTATGTAATCATATATTTCCCGACTGAACAGCCGAGTGCGAACCTCCCAGACGGTGGAGGGACGACTCTTTGGACGCTTTTGGGCCTTCGCGATCTCCACACTTTAAATCCCCCCGACTGGCGGCGGCGCCTCGTCCGCGGTCGTAACATTTCCAATAGCGTGAAGGAAAACACTCGCAAAGGAGCTTCGCGGCAACCATCTGCTTCGCTCTCGTAAAATGTAATGTGCACCATTACGGCGGGATTGCTTTCTCCGATCCCAACGGCACAACAAGATCTAGATGTGTGTGTGTGTGTGTGTGTGTGTGTGTGTGTGTCCAGTGCTTTACAGCTTCCTTTTTAACTTGCAGCGAGCGCGCTACTTCCTGTAGCTAGCCATGAATTGCTTTTACCAGAACCATTTGCAGGAGTTAATTACAGCTGAATCATCATTACTTGACTTGGCCGTGACCTCCCTGTGAAGCTCTTTTTGGCGGCGAAACGTTAGCGTGCCGCGCGACGCACAGACGATCTGCTGCTTTTCTTCTCACTGACCGAAGACAGATAATATGCTGATGTGCTTTCTTTCCTTCTCCGCGGCTGAACATTGGCTGCAATACTGTTATTTTGCGGAGACCCGAGTTATGTGAGGTCAGAAATGGAGAAGCTTGCGCAGGCAAATCTTAATGCTTCTTAGCTCAAGAGCGGCTGGATTTGGATTTTTTTTTTCTTCTTCTCTTTCTTTTCCTTTTGTGGTTTAAAACTTCCAAACAACTCATTTTAAGATCAAGTGATTTTAAGCAGAGACGTGGCAAACGGCATCAAATCTAGAAGGAACCGGAGCTGGAAGAATCAAGAAAAAAAAGTGTCAAATCAGGAGAGGGGGAGTTTTGTGTTCGCAGCCCCTTTTTGCATTCTTTGCATAATAATACCCTGTTGTTGAGGAGGAAGGGAGGAAGGAAGGAAGGAAGGAAGGAGGGAGGAAGGAGAGGGGAGGAAACTGTGCTGATAGAAAAGCTTCTCCAGACAGTGTGAAGTGACATGCTCAGGATTTAGGGAACTCTAACGGCGCGCTGGAGGAGAGGGAGCAGCACTTTCTGTACTTTGAGAGGATCTGTGGACTTTTTGTTGTTGTTGTTGTTGTTGTTGTTGTGAAGCTTGTCGACGTCTTGGCAGAGATGACGGAAAAGTAAACAATCGGTCGGATCGATGTGCAAATCAGCTGATCTGGTACCCACGACTTCTAAAGTGTGTTTTCCTTCTTCTTCTTCTTCTTCTCTCTCTCTCTCTTTCAGATCATGCCACGTTTGAGATCCCGTCGCGTGATCGCGCTGAGCTCGCGCGCACTCGCAGCCGCTTCCACGGCGAAAAGTTCCTGAAGTTGTCTTTCCCCTTGTCCGCCAGATTGACATCTTTATTCCGTTATTCTTACAATTTGCGTGGCCATCGCCCTGCCCCCCCCCCTCCCTCCCTCCCTCTCCCCGCCCCAGCATGCGGGGCTGACGCGTGAGGAATGGCATCGGCCGTGTTTGAAGGCACGTCGCTGGTCAACATGTTTGTCCGGGACTGCTGGGTCAACGGGATCCGGAGGCTCATCATCAGCCAGCGGGGCGAGGAAGAGGAGTTCTTCGAGATCAGGACGGAGTGGTCCGACAGGAACATTTTATACTTGCACCGGAGTTACGCGGACCTGGGCCGGCTGTTCAGGAGGCTGCTGGAGTCCTTCCCGGAGGACCGGAGGGAGCTGACCCAGAGCCCGCTGATAGAAGGTACGCGGGGCGGGGTGGGAGGGGGGCAGGTATGTGGCAGAGGGAGGGCATTTAAGAGGGTGATGGAGTATCACACATGGTCAATGTTAATGCACATTTTTGAAGGGTTCAAATTCGGATCAAGGGCGTAGCTGCACTTGATGGAGCCAAATGAGCTGGAGGTGGGGGCCCTTCTACTTTTTATTTTTATACACTACTATATTGAATTGGGCTGCAATAAACGATTGAGAAGGATGAACTCGGAAACATTTGGCATTTTGCTTGATGGACAAAAATGCAAAAACATCATTTTTCATACACTGATCAATTTGGAGATTTGGGGATATTTCGCTTTCATAATATTTCTTCTCTTAGACGAGTGGGACAAAACATTTAGGTGTGCATTTAATACTTTTTTGTCTTTCTGCATCTTCAGTTCTTAGCATTAGCATTTAAACAACGCATTTGAAACATGTTTTATTCACTTTTAGATTAAGTTAAGTTAAATGCATCCTAATACAGAGGCTATAGGCTTTATGATTATGGATCATTTTTTGAGGACAAAAGTTCAGGAACATATCCTCAGGCAGTGGATCGCTGGGGAGGAAAACCTCTACTGGTACTTTTCAACATCTATTCTAATTAGCGCAGAGTAAAAAGAGTTTTAAAAAAAAGTTAAAAGTAAAAAAAAAGTCTAAGGCAACAAAAAAAACCATGAAAATACAATCAACCTAATCAATAAATGTTTAGACCTGAACTGAAGTGCTTCATAGCCTAGATTTGCATGCTTTTCTGTTTGAACAGGTTAATATTTTACATGGTTACTATCACTGGTGTCGCAGCAGCAGACCTATCACGTAGCCTGTGGACCAACATCGACTATTGCTGATCAATATTTAGGAGCCAAAAGGCTGTCTGCTCCTCTTTGTGGCCTAAAAGTTGGAAAACCAAACGTTCCAACTTTCATGTGGACCTTGCTCTCCGTGTCTCACCATAACTCTTCAGGGAGGGGGGGGGGGGTGTTGCTGGGCGGCTCGAGCAGCTTTTATCTGCTCAGGAACTGACCTCCAGCTCTGCTTTGATCCAAGGCAATGACAGACGTGTCCCCAATATGTAACGCTGTGGGAGTGAGCCCAAACAAACACAGAGGGAACTCTAAACTCTGCAGATAAGACCGGAGCTGTGATACATACACACACCCAGATGGGAGGCGACAATTCATGATGCTGTCCTCGGAAAAAAAAGTTGTTTTTTTTCACAGGACAGCAATGGTTGGAGAGATATTCTGTGCATGCAGCAACAAACACATAGTTTGGTTTCCTTCAAATAACTTTGAATATTTGGTAAATCTTTACTTGGAGGCCCTTGTTTCCAGTCTTTATGCTAAGCTAAGTCGCCTTTTTACTTGGATCATATGAAACATAAATTATCTGTGACATCTTCTAAAGCACAGCTGCAGCGCTGTGTCGAGGGCCCTCAGGTTTTGGACCTTTGACACAAGTTTGGCGACGCTCCCGCCTTGTTCCTGTGCCTTGGCACTTCCCTTTTGTCTCTACCCACTGAGCCTATACCAATATTTTGGAAACATCCCTTCAGTGGCGGCTGGAAAGCTCGGCTTCCTGGTCCGTGCACTGAAAATAGCCGATGAGCTTGTCGACAGCTCGCCACTGCCAGCGAGTCTGGGAAAAGACATTTTGGGATCCCATGACTCACTTTTCACTTCTTCTTTTTTTTTTTCATTTTAACTATCTGTCACCTTTCACATTCTTAAAACAGCTGACAGATGAATGGATCAGTGATATCGGCGCTGCAGGAGACATCCGCGTTGACATTTGTATGGATTTATAGCGAGCACCAGGGTTGATAACATCCTCCTAATGGCCTTTCTTCAATCACGACCTGCGTTCAATATTTCATTTTCGACGCCTCTAATCACCGCTCGGACTGAAAGTCCCTTTAGAAAAAGGAGTCGCTCCGGCCTCTCAGTCCACTCTGCTCCGGTTTCTGGCTCCGCCGGTGTTTTTCTGTTTCTGTGCTGCGTCTAAGCAACAAGGAAGGCGTGCAGAGCTCTCAGCCTGATGTCATGATGAGAAAAAGAGAGAGAGAGAGAGGGAGGCAGGGGAGAGGAGAGGAGTGGACTTTCCATATTTAGTCCCTCTGGCCTGCGGAGGCCCCTTAACACTTACCTTACATGTGACCCTCGGGTGAACACAGGAAGCGATTGCTCACATGCCATGGGAGACAGATTCCACCCAGGAATTTGAACGCAAGCTGTGTCCGAAATCCTTTCTTCTGATACTCATTTCACTACTATCTACTTAAAAGATACCGAACAGAGTATTCTTGGACACTCGTGTATCATCTGAGTTGGTTATTATAGCGGGTTACTGGACATTACATTGCTCCTTCCCTCTTGACAGATTTATGGAATAGATTGCATTTAATTGATAGAACTTACAACCTGAATAGGGTGTTATCACACCGTTATATTATGGCCACTGAGAGCTCTCGTCTCTGATTGGCTGCCAGGTGTCTGTGGGCTTTTTAGTGCCAGTAGGAAAGGAATAGTTTGACATCTTAGGGAATAAGCTCATACGCGTGTTGAAGGTTAGGTGAGAACATTTACATCGCTCACATATTGTATGTCTGTTGTGTAGGAGCCACAACCCTCAGCTGGTTAGCTTAGCTTAGCATAAAGACTGGAAACAAGGGCAAACAGTTAGCCAGCCTCTGTCCAAAAGGGACAAAATAGTTCTACCAGCAACTATACTGCTCGTCAAAGTAGTATTGTCTGTCAGGAAGTTCCTGTCCCTCCCCTTCCTTCTTAACTGTCATGTTTTGTCCCCCACAAATGTCCCCGGTGTGAAAACCTTGCATTACTGGTACTCGTATTCACCGGGTTACAGACATGCGTGTACCTGACGTTCTCTTGCACATGTGTGGTCACTGAGTTTGGCTGTCCTCTGCTGGTGGACGGAGGCGTCCATTAATAACACGGTGACAAAGCTGAGCGGTTCGTGCGGAGGCGATGACGCCGGCCGATGCTCACAACATGAGATGACTGTTCAGATAATGTCTTTGAGGATGACTTATAGACTCGGTCCAGTTCCTGTTGTGCATCTATACTTCTGCTGAAGAAGTGTCCCGTCATCGCGGCCACACAACTAACAGACGGGCAACTGAAGAAATATGAGACGTGCTGCACATACACACATAACTCTGATAAACTCTGCCACTCCAGCTCATTGGAGGTCTTTTAGAGTGGAGGGCATAATGAAGGAACAACCACAGTCTGAAGAAGACCACACTAGCCACTAGCCAGGAAGCCCAGGCAGGAAATAGCCTCTTTCAGAGGAAATACACCAGGGACCCAGCAAGAAAAACAAAAAGTCTTTGAAGGCATCATCCAGTGGACATCCCTGTTGTCGTCAGAAACAGCAAATCTACAAATACTTAACTAACAACGAGTAACTACATGAATTCATCATGAGTGGCAGTATTAAAACATGTTTATAAAGCACATGTTAAACATTAGTGCATCTAGAAGTCCTTAATAATTGGTTTGCAATATATATTACTTAATTTAAAAATGGGGAATCCATCATTTATAAAGTGTGACAACACAATCATGCAACACATTACAGTCAAACTTATTAATCAAGTGTCAAGAATGTGTTTATTGCATACTAATGAGTTACTAATGAGTGTTCATGTTGGAACAATGCTTCATAACTGATGATATAAGTGTGTACTCATGCTTTACTACAGCTGAATCGTGTGTAGTTGTTATAAAATGCTACAGTCAACACATATTTCGTCGTGTTTGGAGATAAAACTCGCTGTACAGTCGTTGTTTTTCTCTTCCCGTTTGGTACTTTGGTTGATCCCCAGCGGGAGGAGAGGTGCAGCAGGACGGGTGTCACTAAAGTGTCGCTCTGCAATTTTAGTGTGAAGATTGATTGCATTACGTGGCGTCCTCCTGCCCCTCCAAGCCGGCGCTGCTCGACCCCGTGTTGTGCCCTCTGGTACGCTGAAAGTCAGCGTGACCTCTCCAGAAACTCCCTTTCTTCACCGTTTTACCTTCATCTTCAACCTGTAGACGTCTCCAACCGCACTGATATGACCATGAGCATTGAAGTGGTGCCGGGAATGCAGGTTGAATGTCTCTATTTAGGGAGGTGGGCGTCTTCAAATTACAGCAACACACATGAGATCCACTGCGGTTGCCGCGATGAAATCTTGCGCAATCATCACCGAGCTGCTGCAAAAATAGCCACGTGTACTTCTGTTGCTCATCAAGCGAGCAATTATTACTGTAGTGCTCCACACAGGCTAGTTTATGCTTTTGTTTCAATGCATTGGAGCGTTTCTTTATTCACTCAAAGATGGTGGAATTGTCTGTTTCGTGCATCCTGACACAAAAAAAACCCACGGTGACCTCTGACCTCTCAGTATGTCCAAAAATATGAACGCAAAGGCGACATCATCAGTCTTATGCAGCATGTTTGAACCCTCCGCTCCACGAGGAGAAACAGATTTTTGATACCACACCCTCTGATAATAACATAATATTTGAGTATCAGATAACATATTATGTTATTATCAGACTGATAAAAACATAATATGTTATTATCAGGGTGCACCTGTTTCCATGTGCACCCTGGCTGCGTGCAGCTAATGATAATAAATAATGTGCAGTGGATTCACAACATTAGCGTCCCGCATGGCAGCACATAAAGCTCAGTGACATCTTAAATATTAGTTTCTGTGGTGAAGTTATTGACCTGGGTTTGTTGCCACTGAAGACGCTAACTGCTCTTAATTCACATCGATCCATATTGCAAAATGGCATCCATTGTACCAACATAAATCATACTCCATAATGTTATGGTTTCCAATCTTGGGCCATGAGTTGTTTAGTTTTAACTTCTGCTAAGTTTCTCCCACCATTGAAAAGAGGAGCCACACTGTGACACACTCCCTGCTTATTACTGTAGGCCCGTTGCAACATTAAATGTTTTATTTATTGTATTGTCAGCGCTTATTTATTTACGTGACTTTGTCATGAAGTCATGCAATCTTAATCTATATGCAAATACAGATTGTGAGAGCCGACTTGACTGAATTTCCTGAATGGAAGTATCTTCTATTTATTTATATTTGGCATTAAACTCTCATGGTACTTAAACTGCCTAACCCTTGCCAAAGAGACCACAATGCACCAGTACAACCCTTTAAACATGTGTATTCCTCACATATAAAGGGTAAACAGTAAACGGGGACTTTATTAAAGAGCAGGGTCCGGAGGCGGTGGGAGGTTCAGACGAGGTGGGTCGGCTCAGTCGGCTCCTGGTGATGATTTAACCGCCCGATCGCTCTTCGCCTCCCCCTGGGTATGATGTCATCACTGATGGCCATTATAAATGGATGAGGCTGTGTGACTGCGCTCGGTGCCGCTCCAGGCTCTCTTACTCAGTACTTCCATGTAACAGTAACCGCTGTGTGACTCGGCAGCACCACTTACATCAGACAGAGACTCATCAGTGTGGCTGCTGCTGCCCTCTTCATCCTCCTCCTCCTCCTCCTCTTCCCCGCCACATCCCTTTGTCAGCGCGTCAGTAAACGGCGCTCTGCTGACTGCTCGCTCACATGGGCGTGGCGGCCGCGTGTCGCTAAAAGTGCTGATTTCGCACTCCCACTGCTCCTTAAATTGCCGTCCCGTAGTGTGCTGCAGGATGAACGTGTCACTGTGTCGCGTTCCTCTCTCGGTTTCTTCCCTCCTGTTATTACCGCTGTCTTCCAAATGTTTGCGACTCCAGTTTTACAGTGTCACACTGTGTTCTTATTGGAAAGACAATGATCAGCAGCCTATTGTTTGTCTGTGGGTTAATATCAGGGATCATTGTTGTACAGTGTTAAACAGACTATTCCCTTTTCCCTTGCATGTATGGCAACCTTTTTTAAAGTATACAGAGATACAATCAGCTTAGTTTGAACAGGCAACAGCTTGGTGGCAATAGAGGTCAAAGCAGCTGCTTTTTTTTTTATCGCACAGAAATAGTTACAATTTTGATGGAAACTTTAGTCAAATGTCGTGGATATTGTTGTTGTTCTTTAGGCTGTAGTTATTGATGCTATTGCATTGGATTGTGACAGATTGTGGGATTGGGCAAAAACATTAATACCTTTAGGGTTGACATGTACACTCTGATAATGTAACAGCACATTGTAAAGGTCAGATGTCACAAAGAAAGAATCAATTGCTGAGCTGTTTTGAACATTTTCACAGTCTCACAATGATGAAGATGATATCAGATGTTCACATTCATTTGTTTCAGGGCTGGTGAAAATCAAAGAAGCGAGCGACATCGAGGAGAAGTTGAACGAGGTGGAACGACTGCTGAAGAACGCCATCAACATGCCGTGCAAGGTCCGTCTCCAGCTGTTACCCCTCGAGCGGTATTTCCGTCCGTACTTTATTAGCATGCTCATTGTGCGGCAGAAGGTTTTTCTCGAGGGCTCGGGGGGGGAAACTCTGAATACTAAATCGCTCACAAACCCGACTCCGCAGTATTCCAGGTCGGAGGTGATGCTGACTTTCTTCGAGCGCTCGCCGCTGGACCAGGTGCTGAGGAACGACAAGGTCCACAGAATCCAGCCGTGCTTCCAGAGCCCAATCAAAATATCTGGTACGTGCATCTGGTATTCCTGTGACACTCAATAAGTGGAGCCACTGTTTCTTGTCACGATGACTTAACCGGCACTCCGTCCGGATCGTTTTTTTTACCCAGAAATCATGCGGTCAAACGGGTTCTGTCTGGCCAACACGGAAACCATCGTGTTTGATCATCTCCCTGAAGAAAAAGAGAGACCCTCGTCCACGGACTCTGTGGAACATACGTGAGTGTGAGGACCACTCCTCAGTGTCGCTTTCTTTTACTCCACCCAGCTGCGAGACGAACAAAGAAACTGCTTGTTTTCCCACAAATATTCGGATTTCCATGTTTGCTCTTGAGAGTACAGTAAGTGTTGTGGTGGGTGACCCTCTCCCACCCCCCCATACAGGAAGTGTGCGCCTGTGCACCTCTTCCTTCCCCTGGGTGTGCGGCGGACACAAAAGAGGAACACATTCCTCTTGGTACTTCACATAAAACAGCACTTTACATCACTATTAAGTAGACAACTCTTTTTTTTTCTAGTACAAGCAAATAAAGTGGTTCGATGCAGACGATTCCACATGTATTTTACTTGAATCAACACTCCTGATTCCTTTGTTTAGACCAACAGTAATGTGGCTTTCATTGTGTTGCCAGGTATGAGGATGGAACAGAGTTTTTGCCGATGGAAGCAGATCTGTGTGACGAGGAATCGGAAGCGTATGTCACCAACCTTTCCTACTACCACCTGGTCCCGTTTGAAACTGACATCCTGGAATGAACGACTGGTGCCTGTTGACGGACATGTGATGCTGCCACAGAGGAATATGTGCTCTTAAAAAGGAACCTGGCAATGCAACATGGCTGCCCGTCCTGGGAAACTCCAGAGTTGCTTGTGGTTTATAGAGTTGAGCAGAAGGACAGGATGCGCTCAAAATATTGGAAGTCACCAGTGTGCCTCATTGAGAGCCTCACAAAGAGTGTGAAGAAGAGACATGTCTGCATGCCGGCTGCAGAGGACTCTCTCGTTTTGTATTTAACGCAACCTGTGGCGGCAAACGTGAAGCGCCTTCGGTAGCGAAGCAGATGCAAACAGCTGGAGAGGTTTCAAAACGTGCAGCTTCGGGTCCTTAAGAAGATTTGATCAAAGAGGGGAGGGGCCACACATCAACCTGAACTTGGCAATCACATTTACAGCGTTGGACCTTTCACTGTTACTGTAAAAAAAAAAAAAGGAGCTGAATCAACCAGCGGTCTGTCTTTTTCTATGTCGGTGCTCTCATCTGTCGCGTTCATTCTCCGGGGAAGGCGTCGGTCGTCTCTTTTAAACCTGCTTTTTGTCCGCAGTGTCGCCACTCTGGTGTTTTATTCCCATGGGAATACAGGACGCCGTCGCGAAGCTTTGCATTTGTTTACGGTGCGATTTCCACCAGCGTGTAGGAAGGTTTTTGTTTGTAAAATACCAGCTTGAAACTCGTGGGACGGTTCCTGTCTTGTTGCTGCGATATACGGACCGTTCTTTGGCCTGAGAGGAAGATAACAGAATAAAACGTCACATTGTGTCTTTTTGTTTTAGCTTAAAACACTTGATGGTAAATCAAGCGAGAATAATGATAATGCTAATAGACTAAACATACTGCATATGTGTGTGTTTCACTTGGTCCTTGGAATACTGTCGAATTACAGAAAATTAATCTTAAAGCGTTATAATTTTGTAACAACTTTCCAAAGTGAGAACATGATGCTGCCTTTTTGGATGTCTGGGATATCGTTTCATTAGGTTTTGTCCGAACCATAAATTGTAATATGTGTTTGTACAGTAGCGTGTGTCTAATCTTATGGTTTTTTTTTAAAAGAAAAATAATTTGATGTACCAGAGCGGGAAAGGATGGTTGCCATTATGTGGACCACTGGATCGTCTCAATGCTGTTGTTGCCATGCGACGAAAATAGGGGCAAAGAAAGCTTTGTTTTGTGGGTCAACCGAGGTCATATCCGACCCGCTCTGTAAGACGCGGTGTGTGGATTCAGACAGCTGACTGCAGTCTTGCTGAATGTGGGAGTCTTCAGCGATGGCGGAACAAGTCCACTCTTTATCTCAAAGGGAGACAAACGCTCTTGCTGTACGGAAACGTTCAATAGAAAGAAAGTATGTGAAATAACCAAACACTTGATTAAAAGTCACACTTTTTGTATGTTTTCTGGGCTACTTTCACTTCTCTTGTTTAAACCGTGCGGGTTAAACTGTAAGGAAGTCCGTCTGTAGTCATTGTTTTAACAGTTTTGTCGATGCAGAAGTCATCGGGGCCTCACAATGTGGGCTACCAGCTCGCCTCCGCTCTCCTTCCCCCTCCAAATACAAAAGGCATCCGACCCTAACAAACTTGGCACACGAGGGCTTCGACGGGTCGATCCTCCGCATGAGACTATTTAGTAACACAGTCATGATCACCATTCAGCCCACGAGAAAGTACAGCTCTTTCTCACGGTGTGGAACTGTTTCCCGCTTCTTCTTTTTTTTTTAGTTTTTCTCTTTTCCCCCCAAGAATGACGAAGAGAATTGAAGGACGTTCTTTGGACATAAAAGTTACAGTCGAAAAAGTCCCAGCATAGTTAATGGTCATGACATAAATGATTCAAATGAAGGAAAACTTGGACTTTTATTATTTAAATTCGCATACCAAGGTCGAATTTTTGCTCTTTCAGAGAATGTATGTTTATTAAATGCTGTATAAGTTAATATTTTAAATGTTTACTATGGTCTCCGTCTGTCTTTGGACCCTCTGCAGTCTCGGATGTTATAACTAAAATGACACTCAGCTGATTTACGGAACGTATTAATAAGCCAGCAGGAGTTAGATGATTCAGACAGAAAATATAAAAATAATATTACACAAAAGATTTTATTAATTTTATAAACTTTTGCCACACTCTGTGAAGCTAACCATTACATGACTTGTAACTGTGTGTGTGTGTGTGTGTGTGTGTGTGTGTGTGTGTGTGTGTGTGTGTGTGTGCGTGCATCAAAAGGCTTGAATGAAGATAAAATGAAGTATAACTTTTTTTTTAAATTGTGTGGTAATGTTGATAATTGTTAAACAGACAGACAGTATTAGATACACATTATTATTCCCATTCTTATTTTTAAAGCAAAAGACATTTGTTTCCAATAAATGAAACATTCTCGTGTTGTTTGTGTGGAAATTGTGATGGAAATATATTTTCTGCATTTGACTACAATTTTTCCATGTCATGGCCAGACAATATTTCTTCTTCTCTATATTTCAGAAGGAAGTAGTGTACATCTCATTCGACCACACATATCTGACAAGAACATCCTTATCGAGAACTACAATACATTGCTGCCAACGTGCATCAGTAATGAAATAATGAATTTACTAACAGAACAAATTAGTTTACCAAAAAGACAACTCAGTCAATGTTGAGTCGACTACTTTTCAAACCAACGTAGCATATTTAGCTGATAATACTACCCTGTCATTTTGAATGCAGGACTGTAGCATTTACCTTCAGTAAGTAAAGAACACAAGCAGTGGAAGTTTGGCCTGTTGCCCTTGTTAATTATCTCAGAGCGCCACCTAGTGGCGAGTGTCGACATCAATATAAATGCAGAAAAAGCTACATACACATTTAATTATTTTGGTACGGTGGTATTTAAATACAATTATTATTATTATAAATATTAAATGCACTAATGCTGTGAAAATAATGATTAACATATTATATTCTTGCTGTATTAAAAAAGCATTTCTAAACAGAAGAAGAAGAAGAAGAAGAAGAAGAAGAAGAAGAAGAAGAAAAAGAAGAAGAAGAAGAAGAAGAAGAAGAAGAAGAAGAAGAAGAAGAAGAAGAAGAAGAAGAAGAAGAAGAAGAAGAAGAAGAAGAAGAAGAAGAAGACGCCAACCGCCGCAGGGAATCTGACCCCGCGCATGCGCAGACCGGCTCGATTTAGCAGCTGTATTTCCTGCTTGCTGTTTCCAGTCGAAGCGATGGCAGAAGTGAGAGCTTCCCTGATTTGTGGCGGTACGTTCCCTCTTTTAATGAATGTACGTGCGGTGCTCCGTCACACACGCTATCACGGCAGCTGTTTCCATGACCCGCAGAGCTCCTGGTGTCGAAACCGTGGAGGAAAATGTATTTGCTCAGTTAGCTGGGACGAGCAGTTAGCTGGTGATGCTCTCCAGTCATATGGCTCTCAGGCTAGGAAAACACAGAGACTGTGGAGCCGCTGGTCACCTTCAGATAACATGTAACATGTCTTCTTCTTCTGCTTTGAATGTTACAGTTGTAGCGGCTTTGCTGGCGACGGCGGCGCTCGCGTTTGTTGAAGATTTAGACGACACGTAAGTGATGCACCTCTGGCTTCAATATGTCACCTTCCTGCTGCTGCTGCTGCTGTGGCGTCAAAACGTGCCCATGCTGTGCAACTTCCGAGTAGACCGACAGCCTTTGTGCGGGTGAAATGCATAAATAAAGCTGGGTTTAGTTCAGTGCTTACTTAATCTTTGTTGGAGGACACGCTCGAGTTTGGCTCGTGCACTTTCGCTTGATGGGAATCGACCACATCTGAAGGGTTTCCAACGTTGCTGCGTGATTATAATTAAACATGAGCGCGTCGTTTTTAAAGCAGATTTCATAATTGGACGGGGTGGGATTTTCTCTTTCGTGTATTTGTGAGACCCTCTTATTTGTCTGTTTTTACAACTAATAACTCGTATTGACATAACTTGAATAGTAATTGTTCAGTCTGCTGTGGCATATTAAAAAAAAAATACATTTTAGTATCTAGCATGAGTAACCTTTTCTAATTGTCATTCATTCTTCTTTTGACAGATTTAAAGACACCAGAGTAAACGATATCTGGCTGGTTGATGTGAGTCTATACACACATACACACACACACGCACGCACAAAAATACCAGTCCATTCAGCTATGCATTAATTCATATCCAGTACGCCACTGTCCGGATCATCCCTTGCGGAAGTGGTTGCTGTAGGCGGGGGCGGGAGTGCTGGACGGCTTGTGCAGACTGTCCTCTGTGTTTGTGATTAGAGAACGAGAAGTCATGCATGCGGGGCAAAGCCAGGGGGCTCGGGTGGGTTTATAATCAGAGTTTGTGTGTCTGGGTCGGTCTATATACAAGCAAATGAAGCTTGAGCACCCAAAGCTGCTTTCACGCCTCGTTTGGGTTGCAGGAGCGAGTCCGTGTCCTGGGAAGTTTCAGTACGTGTTAGCATTTTATATTACACACATTGTGAATTCAGTTGTAAAGTATAATATATTCTGATAACAAAGTTCAAATCCACTAGAAAATGCGTAATTTAATGACTTGTGTTTTCATAAATCTCCACTAATCAGTGTTTGTATAAATATCAGTAAATTACATTGTCCCGTTTCCAGTGATTAACTCACAGACAATTATTATCCTACTGTAGAGCTCTTTTTCCTTTTTCTTCTTTTGGCTTCATGGCACATTAACTATCTGGTTTAGTCTCCCAGCTGTTGTCAGTCTCGTTACCTGCAGAAGTAGTCAGCTGTTGGCAGCAAAAATGTCCAAAATGATGAACGATAAACCGACTTTACAGTATCTGCTCCGCGCCAAACGGCAGACGGACACGGTTAGCGACTCGCTGGTGAACTGAGTGGAGCGTTTATCAGCTGAATAGTCGGATTGCGAGAGGACAGCTAGAAAAAGCAACAGCGACACGGGAGGCCGCAAATGAACTTCCCACTCCCCCTGACCGGCACCTCTGGTATGACTCAGAAGGAGACCTGCCAACTCTGCAACTCCCAGAACCGGAGCTTGCTGAACGTCCTCCCTGGCTGCAGGGCAAAAGGGCGGACCAGTACCGATGGGCGTCACGCCAAGGTCCTGCGTGAGCCGGCTGAAAATCCTAGAGGAATGCAGACTGGAAGCGAAAGAGCGGCTGATCCAGTTTGTCAGGCGAACGGGTGTGAGGCTCAGCAGCACGAGGGTGTGGTCCCTCCTGTTAGACGGGGGAAGAGGAACATGAGCGCTGACCTCGACCCTCCAGTGGAAGTCAGAGAGATCCTCACTATCTCCCAACTTATGGCTGAACGGACAGTTACATGGGAGGAGGGACTTGCACTGTTGGAGTAGCATTGGGCAGAAAGGCCCAATGCAGAAAACCCGTGCTCACACCCGTTGCCTCCAAGCGGCCAAACAAAAGCTCTTTATCTGGTCCTAATTAGCAGCAGTGCATTCAAATCATCCCGGCTGTTGTTCCCGTTATTTAAGGCTCCGGTCTTGTCCTTTTGTACGTAAAGGATCCATTCCAGAGGTCGTACACAACATCACATAGACTTCCATGGTGCAAACTAAGCTCAAGGTCATGGACACAACAAGGCAAGACAATCGTTTAAAATCCATTTCAGTAGAAGCACATGACGATAAAGAAACGCCACTACCAAACAGAACAATGTTTTTACAATATGTTGCTCATGATCTAAAGTCGGCTTCCTTCTCCTGTTTGTTTTTTCCCCCTTCACAGTTCTATGCGCCGTGGTGCGGCTACTGTAAAAAGCTCGAGCCAGTATGGCACGATGTGGGAGTGGAGCTGAAGAGCTCCGGGTCGCCGGTCCGCGTGGGAAAGATGGATGCCACCGCTTACTCTGGTGAGTGAAGACGAGGCGCTTCAGGGGCTTCAGGGGCTTCAGAAGTTCCCTCGTCGCCCGTTTGTCCCCCGGTGATTATCTGCGGCGCTCGAGACCAAAATGGATCAAACTAATTGACCTGCGTTGTTGTGAAGCGCTGCATGGAAAAGGAGTTTAGGTCTCATTCAAAGCACCAAAAACAATATTAAAGATGGGTTTTGTTGCGTTATTCATGATATCTCAATATTATTGTTTGTTCGCGTGTTTTTATCGCCACAATAATCAAATGGTGAAATATTAATATTGGGAGTAAAATTGCAGTAATCCTCCATTTCATCATGTGTTTTAGGAGTAATCCACAGACACATTTAATTCACTGATTGACAGACGGATTTTTTAATTTTATTTTTTTAATTTATACGCTCGGCTGTTAAAGGAATAGTGCAACCGTTCAGGGAAAAATGTTTTATAGATTTTATTGGAGAGTTAGATGAGCTTTAAGTTGAGGATCCGTCTGGTAAATAAAAGGCTAGAGATAACATTCGGTTAGCTTAGCTTGGCTTCATGTTTTGAGAGTGAAATCTTTTTTCTCATCTGCGAAAAGAACAATATCCCAAAACTATTCCTTTAATCGTTTTCTGATGAAACACTTTGTCCTAAGTGACCCGGGCGTTTGAATCCCAGGATGCTTCAACCCGTCCATATCTTATGCTGTATTTGTTTTGTGTCTTGCAGGGATGTCGTCAGAGTTCGGTGTCCGTGGTTACCCCACAATAAAACTGTAAGTGACAAAGAAAAAAAAGCTCTAGACAGCAGATTACCTTGTAAACATCATTTTGTACTTTAAAAGCCACAGTTGACGGTTTACTTTGATTCAAAACTTTGTGTAATCATAAATGAAACACCGTGCAGACTTTTTTTATTTTTGCAAATCGCTGTAATTTTCTTAGCCACTCAGTGCAGCTTTGAAAAGGCCTAAAAAAAACAAAAAACATATGAGATTAAACGGCGTATTGAATTTTGTACGGACCTTTGGGGTCCTGACACAGAAGAAGCTCAATAAAATATATCTGCAGATAACAGTATTTCTATGCAGCCTCTAGTCTTAAGTATTTATTAAGCGTGTGTCATCAGGGCGTTGATTCACCGTAATGTTCGAGGCTGTAATTTAATGTTACGCTTTATTGTACGAAGCGGCTTTACTTAAGTTTGAATTGTATTTTTATCAGGATCCTCCACTGTTGTCTTTCACCCCCTTGAGGTTCGGCCTGTTGAGATACCGTTAGATGACTTATTCTGGAGGGATTAAGGTGTTGTTGCTGCTTCCTCAAGACACAACTAAGTGACAAACTCCGTTCACACCCTTTTGAGCTAATATTGTACTCTGTTCGGCAGCTGCGTTCATTTTACATTTCTTAGCCGATGAATTGTTTAAAATCAGCTTCAGACATTTTAATTTAGCTCGTACAGTTTTACTTTTCTGACGCATATCCCAAATCCCTTCAATTTCTTTTGATTTATTGATTGATATATCTATAGAATACAACTAAATAAACTGATTCCTCATTTCTCGTGGAGTGCAAGTGTCATTTAATAAAAAAAACCTTAATAAAATGGACGCCAGCTGCTCATCATGTTGACTTTGCCGCGTGGCGCTCTTTCCTCCATGCATTGGATGCAGAATCGTTTCTCTGCACGCTGCCATGATGGGCTCCCCGTTTAGTTTCATCAAGCTCATTTGGGAAATAACTGCCACGGGAGCACAGCAGGTTTCATAACATCAAACCGAGCGAGTGATGAAACATCCATCGAGGAACACGAGCGCTCTCCCTCGGTAACGAGAGGAGACTTCATTTAGAGGTCCGTCCCCCCCCTCGAGTTCACAAAGTCCCGTGGGCTGACGCAACCTGAGCAATCCTTAACGCATGCCGCTTGGAGCTGGAGTGCCGTCTTTAGCTGGAACTCAATTAGAGGCAGTTGTTTTGTTTTTGTTGTTCATTGGAGGCGAGAGGATTTAGATTGGGTTGACCTTTTGTGATGATGAATAAGCTTCCCCCTCCCCCCCTCCGCGATTGATTTGTTTCACCTTGAAAGAGACAGGTTGTCGTTACCACGCGGAAACACTGCCAAAGACAGCTGCCATCTTTAATGGGCTAAAGTAGAGCCGCTACTAATGACTGTTATTAGAATCAATTCATCTGTCAGTTCCTCTTTTTTTCCCCACTGTTTATTAATCAATGTAATGTAACTGCTGAGTAGCACAGTTAAAAATCAACCCTGCAGTTGACCAAAGTGCTTCACTCTTTGATAAAATGACAAAGGATTCAATGACAAATCACATATCGTCAGACCTGAAACACACAGAGAGCCACAGAAAGTAAACAGGTTTTCAGTCTGGACTTGAAACGTTCGATGTTGGGGGCTAATTGAACATTTCCTCATCGTGGGCCGGGCCACAGAAGAACGTTGATGAAGCCTCTTTTGAGAGGCCCGGAGATGTTTACACTGTTCATTAGTACGTCATTCGTCAGTAAATCATCCAACAAAGCACCTTTGGGGATGTGAGGGAACTCTGTCTAATACCTCGGTGCAGTCTAATACCGGGGTGCAGTGTAATTCTTACCTTGTATTAAAAAGGTGTGAGTAAGAAAGCGACCTTGACGTGTATAGCACGTGGAAAAGCAGCAACTGTTGACGGTCGAGAAGCTGGAAGCAGCTGACATGTCCCATCTTTGCTTTATCGAACAATATTCTTCCTCACCGAAATGAGTTTCTCTTTTCAGTCAAACCCAATTTCCTGAAAAGCAAAAGTTCAATGTGACGTAATTGTTTTTTCTTTTTTTTTTCATTCTGTTTGCACGCGAATGTCTTCACGCAGCTGCGAATTACGAAACGCAAGACGACGACCGGCACTGAACGGTTCTGCGTTTCAATCGTCAGCCTCTCTCACTCCGGGTTTGTTTCCGTCTCTCCTCCTCAGGTTGAAGGGGGATCTCGCCTATAATTACAAAGGACCGAGGACAAAAGACGACATCGTGGAGTTTGCCAACAGGGTGGCGGGGTGAGCCTTCCACCACTTCCAAAACAAAAGACAGGCAACCGATAATGAAGTGGAAGTTCATACATTTCACAGCTGCGCTAATAGGAACCATCCGAGCGAGCTTATCAATGCAGGCCATATTTGTTTCATAGCTCAATGGGTTTCCCCCTCTGATGCTCCAGTTTAAGCCACTGTATCAACTGTGCCTGACAGATTTCCTCCTCCTTGAGGGAAATCAAGCTTGATCCGTGACAGAGGGGTAGATCAAAAGCTTGGCTCTCACTTCAGGGCTGCTCGTTGTCGGCTGTCCACTAGATGGCGCCACCAGCACAGAAATGAAGAACAGAGACGTCATTAGTGTGCCATTTTTTTATTTTTATTTTTTTGTGCTGAATGGATTTCACTCATTAAAAAGAACTAATCTGCGAGGATTCTTTATTCCCCCCCTCCAGACCGGCCGTCAGGGCGCTTCCCAGCAAGCAGATGTTCGAGCACATGATGAAACGACACAATGTGCTTTTTGTGTACGTCGGTGGGGAGTCTCCCCTCAAAGTAAGCGCCGCTTATGTCCCACAGACATGAATCAAGGTTTTTGTTCAAGCTCCTCCAGAGCTGCGTATTGACTGAATGACTAAGAGGAGGGTCTGTGACTTACCTGTGCACTTAATCGCAACAGTTTGACACCCATTTATTGCAAGCTGTCGTGCGCTGAGAGACTTGTTTTTGCCGTTGCAGGAGAAGTACAACGACGTCGCCGCTGAGCTCATCGTCTACACTTATTTCTTCTCGGCTTCAGAGGAAGTCTTTCCAGAGGTAATTGGCCTCCCTTTTTAAATGTCAGATAAATTACTGTCATCATATGTTACTGACACTCTTTATTATCGTGCAACCACTTGATGCCCGATGTCGACCCTTGCTATTTTTCCGAAATCGTAAATAATTAATTCTTTTAGCATCGGCTCACCCAACTGCATAAACAGATAGCGGGCCTGCGTGCTGTGTTTGCATTATGCAAAACAGTACAAGTTTCACGGTTTGCTGCAAAGCTCCGCTGCCAATGGTCTTGTCCCACATTTTGCAGGTGCGCTTGCATTCACAGAGTAAGAACGATTTATGGAGCCTGGTTTGGACTTAAATATCTTCTGTGTCTCCAACAGTCGGTAACTTTGCCCGAGCTTCCTGCGGTCGTGGTCTTTAAGGACGGGGCCTACTTTACCTACGATGGTGAGTATTGGGTTTCCACGTCTTCCTCGGCTGTTGTCATGAGTTCCGTTTTCTTCGAAATGTATAGTTTCTTCTCCTCGTCTTTGTCTTTCCTTTCCTGCGATCTTTGTTTCCTCTCGCTGTGTTTCTTCTAGTTTTCCGGTCACTGCTGCTGTTTTCTTTCATCTTCTCCACCACATTGCGTTATGGTGTGCCTGGCCCATCATAAAGCACCCAGGGCTCTGCCCACTATTCTGTGTGTGTGTGTGTGTGTGTGTGTGTGTGTGTGTGTGTGTGTGTGTGTGTGGGGTGAGGCCTGCAATGTTGCGGTGGCTTGCCTTTGGGGCGGACGTACTTAGCGGGTCGGGGGTGGATGGGCGTGAGAGAACATAGTAAAGGAATCGGCGCGGAGCTGGCACTGTGTCTGCAGTCCTTTTTTTTTTTTTTTTTTTTCAAAAGTCAAGAACTGAATCACAGGAGCCGCCGTGGAGTCTCTGCGAAAAGCGTCATGTGTGACATAAGAGGTTTAGAGGAGCTGCTCCCTCCCCTCACCCCCGCGTTTCCCCAATTCGAAGCTTCTCACCGCGTCAACCTGAGCTCTCCACCTTCCTCCATGACGTCTTGTATCCTGCCGCCGGCGTGCGCCCGAGCCGGGAGGCGGAAACGGAAGTGCAGGGCGTCGAGGCACAGCGACAGCACGAACGGGCCCCAGTAGTGTCCGTTGGGAAGATCGGGAGCGCGGTGCAGCGCCCGGAGAACAAAGTCCAGCTCCCCCGCCGCCGCACCCGCCCGCGAGCGCACGTCCGTCTGCTCCACCTGGCCGCTCCGGAACGGGGGCTTCCTGCACCAGAACTGCAGCAGGAGAGGCTCGCCGCACCGGACGTTGATCACAAAAAGCCCAGACTCCGCAGAGTCATCCAGGACCTTGATACGGAGGACGTGTGCGGGTGTCTGGCGTTGCCATGCCGGCCGCATATTAAGCACCGTCAAGGACCGAGAAGGGGAGCGTCGCGGCACACGGACATGACTGCGATCCTTCCTCCTCCTTCCTTTTCAAAGCCTTTCGAGGAAACTGTTGAAGGAAGCCGCCGGTTATCGCAGGTGGAAACGGATGAAAGCTTAAAAGGGAGAACAGCTCATTAAGCACTTACCTACAATGACAGCAAAGAAATTGCCCCACTCTGCGTTAGAGAAATAGTTTTCCTGATCCCATTTCCACCATCTGTGGCCCCTCAGCATCTGGTTTTCTTTCCCGCCGTGCTGCGTTTCTCAGAAGACTGGTTCCACTGAAAGTTCACGCTCTGGATGCTGGACGAGGCACTATGTGCAGGAAGCACTTTTTTTTTTTATTATCGTATGTTATTTGGCTAAACTTTTGCATAGTCACACAGTGGCACTGTTTTATGGCAGACTATGACGTCAAGTACAGCGTTTGGATGAATACCACACACGTTATCCATTAGCTGTAAGTCCACCAGCTACAAAGGCTTAAAAGTTACTTTTACCTCCCCCCCTTCCCGTTTTTTATAATCTGAATAACTAAACAAATACAATCTGCTCATTAGACATTCAGAGCACATTTGCAGGTCTGACTTGTTGTGTTTCTAAACAAGAGATGTCACAGCGCGAAGCCACACTGTCCAAACGCGGCCTCTCGCGTCGCGTGGAATTATATTTGACATTTTAGTTTGCGCTTTGATTGGTTTAGTGCACATCACAAACCGCAGCATCCTTTTTTTTTTTTGAAGAGCGATAAAATATAATACAGCAGCGAGGCGAGAGCTCATACATATTTAATAACTCAAATCCTCAGTTTCATACCGCTGTACAGGTCTGTGCTGTTGTTTTGCTTCAAGGGCCATATGGTTTTGATCATTGTTTGTGCATGGAAGTCTACTGAGCTACAAGTTGGCGCTGTAAGAAGACAACAGAAAGATATAATTAGGATGTATATTAGTCCGCACAGCATGTTGTTTGCACTCGCCAGCAATGTTTTTTTTCAAAGATGTGTTTGAGCATGAAGGGGAAAACTCTTCATCGGAGTTGGGATGTAGGAAAACGCCGGCGGTTCTTGCCAATGTTCCCTCCGTCTTTGGGGAGCAGTCGCAAGTCTGTTCCTCCTTCCTTCCAGTGACGTAATCTCACGTCGTTGGAGGCAAGAGAGAACGACAGAGTGCTCCTTCGGCTTTGGGAGCCTTGGCCCGCAACGCCGCTCAAAAGCATCCTCGTTCTCAACAGAGAAAGCTGCCTGCCGAAGTACGAGTGCCGAGGGTTGTTGTGGGTTTTTTTTTTTTTTTGCCGGAGTAGATTTCACAGTAGTTTGACTCAAATACTCAACCGAGGAGAGGCCGCCCCGAGGCGGCTGCTGCTGATGCTGCTGCTGCTGCTGCTGCTGGGAGAACATGGCCGACGGGGACCCGTCAGAACCTGAGCTGCCGGGAGGAAAAACACCAACCGGTGGAGCCGTCGCTCAAATTGCCCTCCGATGCCAACAGAAAGGAAACCCTTAAATCAGTTTATAATGGATGCTGTCGGCAATGAGAACCCAGAGAGATCGAGCTAGGTGTGTGTGTGTGTGTGTGTGTGTGTGTGTGTTATTACGCCTGAAAGTTTCCCTCCTCTCTTGGACAAACGTGTGCAGGACCAAGAGAGACCTACATTTTGTCAATGTGATTTGCTAATAAGGAATAAGAGTGAGTGGAGCCGTCATGTCGGCACCTCTTACTATTATTTCGATCGTTTTGCTGAAAGTTGGAACTGTGGAAAGACCAAACGAGACGAGCTTCAATTCAGGGGGTTGTATTTTTCTGTGCTTGCTCATGCAATGCATCCTGGTCCATGTGGGCGCATGGGAGAAATCAACTTTCTCGCACTTTTCTTCAGTGGACGACATGCATCATCAGCGCCGATTGACATCCACTTAAACATTTGTAAATCTCCTTTTTTTTTAATACACATGGGTTGCTCAGCATCCAGCTCTCCGTTAGTCCGTATCAGTGGTTTGACCTCTCCTTGTGTGGAAATGTACATAACGCCGCCAGCTGTGAGGAGGGGCTACTTTGCATGTTTATTGGTAGCACTTAAATGACAGGCGGCTTAACAGGCCATGACGACGAGATGAAATCACACCTTAAAAAAAGGTAATAACACACTGATGCTATGTGACGGTTTTGTGACTCCGACACATGGAGGAGGAGCATTCACGTCGTTGCTTATTTGACTTGGCGAAGGCTGCAAGGTCAGTTTTTGGATGACACGTATCATAATCCAGGTTGTCGTTCGTTAGTTTTAATTTCCCACCTCGCTCGGTACCGAGCGGCAACCTTGAGTTCTGAAGAGTGAGCCGACGCCCAGGTGTCTTGAACCTTGGAAACGCGAGTTTATCTCTAGTTATAAGTCTTGTTCAATCCAGCATGACGTTGATTTAGTTCATTATGGTCCCATTTAGAGTCAAATGGTTAATGAAGGAGCGTATTGTACTCCGCCTCTCGTGTCACTCTCTTGTCAAAACAAAGACAGCGGCGGCATCTCCAAACATTCATGGTCCCCAAAGGTTAAGTCTGACTGACTTAAGTGATCCCCAGATTTTTTCTATATAGTCCAACACCTTGGTTTCTGGCCAAATACCAGGACATGCCTTCTTGCACATCAAGTAGTTTATTCCATACGTGAGCAACACACCACTTGGATTTGATTTTTGGTTGTCTTTATTTTTTTTTATTCAGTTTTCAACTCCGTTTATCTTCTAGATTTCCCTCTTGTGCATCTACAGTCGTACGTCCTGTCATTTTTACTGAGCTTTCTCTCATCAGTTGTTTCATCCTCAGCCTCCCTCTGTGTCTTTTATCTTATATTTCCTTCCTCCTCTTCCTCCTCCTCCTCCACGTTTCCCCCTCTGGTTTTGTTCCGATGCTATTTGCATTGTCTCGGAGGTCCTCGGTGCCATTAACCTCCATCTTTTGAAACACGTCGGCGCCGCCTCTCCTCTCCCGCGCTCAAAAAGCTCTGACACCGGCTCACCCTCCCTCCACCCTCTTGTCTGTTTTTATTCCCCCTCCTGCCCCTCATCTTTCTCTCTCTCTCGTCTCCAGCTGCGTGAACTCTGGGGCTGACAGGCTCCTGTAGGGCAGTATGGCGCCCGCGAAGAGAGCAGCTCTAATTTGTTTCAAGGTGAAGCAGGTTCATCGGGGCTGTACGATCCCAGCATGGGGGCCTTCAGATAGCTCTCTCTCTCTCTCGCGCTCTCTCTCGCGCTCTCTCTTTCATGCATCTGGGAGAAGAGTCGGGCAGCTGCACGCTGTCTATAAAGCCCCAACATCTGTGGAAAAGAACTCTCTGGAATGTCGACCAGATTGACTGAGTCAGCAGCCTGAACAACAGCCATGCCTTTTGCACAGCAGCAGCAGCAGCAGCAGCAGTGAGAATTAGATTGCATTGCATTAAGGTCATTTTGATTCCAGTACAAGCTACAACCTCAAAAGATTGGAGGGACGGGGTGGGAGGGCGGAGGGGAGGTTTAAAAACGTGTTGGGGTTTTAGGTTGTCGTGTTGGGCATTGTGCTCGCGGCTCGTCTGGGGAGCGAGCTTAAGAGCCACGGTAAAGTCATCGTGCAGCTGTAATTACCGTAACGGTGGCAGAAGGGTCGCGATAACTTATGAACATGTCATAACGAGGTCCCGGCTACATTTGACATCAATTACGAGCATCCTGTAAGCCGCCGCCAGCCGGAAGAAAACAGTGCTGTTTGAGCAGCGTCGCTGCACCTATTTAAAAACTCGAGGGACCGACTCTGGTTCCCCGCTTGCATGTCGCCTCCAGATGTTCGGGGAGAAACAACATGTGGTTCACATTCAGCAAGCAGTTTACTTTATTTATTTATTTTTCATTTGTTGTACTTTTACCTTTTTTTTCTTTCTTTTCTTCTTCTTCCCCCTTAATGCATCTGTTGAATTATTCATACGCTCCAAATGTGTAAAAATCTGCCCAAACTGTCCTGAAAAATGAATGTACGTACGTGCAGAGATTAATTTACAAACCAAATGTTTTTCCTTTTTTTTTTTTAAAGACAGGCAAAATACTGTGAAAATGAAGTTAGTTGAGCCAGAATCCATAAATTGTGAATGAATATTGCAGCTTTTTCTTTTTCTTGTTTTTATGAAGCTATTATCTCGACTTCTGGCTCGTTGATGAATAAGAAATGAATGTTTATCGCGTTAAATCCGGACGGGAGGAAGGAAATGTCCTTTCGTTCACGTCTCGACAACCGAACTGACGCGTTCGCTTGTTTACCGCCGGATTGATTCTCGATCGGCTCGCTCCCAAGTCGCAACTCATCGGCTGCTTCAGACCCACCGCGGCCTCCCGGACTACTTAACCCGGAGGCAGCCGGCTGTCATAACGGCTTCTGATCATTGTCTAGCTAACCTCCGTCTCTGTGTCCCGCTCTCTGTTCCCTCGAGAGCGCACGAGTTGGTAAACACTGATCTTTTTACAATCCGGGGCATCAATACGCTGCTGTGCTTTGCTTTTAATGTCGACCGGCCGGCCGTGCGCTGAATGTCAATTTTTTTTTTTGTGTCCCTCCGCCTCTGAGAGAAGATTCTGTCTCTTTGTGTTGCAGAATACGCAGATGCTAGTTTGTCATCGTGGGTGAACAAGGAGCGCTTCCAAGGATACCTCCAGATTGATGGCTTTACACTCTACGAGCTCGGAGAAACAGGTGGCGTATGCACAACGTTTTATCCTCCTCTGAGCATAGATATCTATATTTATACATCCTACTACGCACTAGTTTTATTTAGGGCTTCAACAAACTATTGTGTTCGTTATTTCATTATTTCAAAGGTCAAATGTGAAGTTCGCAAATGTCTTGGAATAAAAACACAAATAAATATTGCGCAAGACAAAGAAAATGTATGAAAATGATTACATATATAAATAGTTTCTGATTAGTTTTCTACTCATTGTTTCAGCTTTATTTTGAAACACTATAATGCCGATGTTTTCTTAATCATGAGCATTATTGCTTTTTTGTGTATTTTTACATCTTGGGACAATTTTTGCTCTTCCTGAGAGCTTCCGTCAACATTTTAAAATGACGGAGTGATTATCGTCACATATTGTTTAAAGTGCATCGGCGCACACAGCTTTACTCTGCTTACCTCTTTAATGCCATTTCACACTTAATCCCAGAATATTTAGCTTCCCACCTCCTAAATATCCAATCAATCACATGATGACTTTATAATTAAAAGGCAAACATTAGAGTTGCTCTTCTCAAACTTTCCAATATACAAATATCAACGTTAATTGTGTGCGTGAGGGCGATGATGAGGAAGTCTGACACTTCTTTTAGATCGAGCCCATGTTGCTCTACAAAACTCACTTTCTCTCAGAGGAAATTTAAGCTCCAGAGTGAAACTCTCTCCTGCAGAGAAAGCTGTGCTTCTAATGTGGCAGCTGTATTTCACCGCTGTATGTGCAGTTGGACGGTTTTTAAAGGTGCAATGCAAATTTGGTCTGGATTTTACTTTCCGACATTCAAGAAAGAAACTAATGTTATCAACAGAATTGTAAAAGGTTAAAGATGTCTCTGTATTGAGATATCTGAAACGACCCGCCCTGTCTTGTATTTCAACTTAATAAAGGCGATAAAGGCATATTTTGCACAAATACAACGACCCTGAGGGCCCGAGGACCTGTCAATCCCATTGAAGGTTAAGGGTCTGTGTCCGCTTGTGGAATTGAATCCAACGAAAACGAGGAAAGACTCGATAGATCCACTATCCGGGGGGAGTTCGATCAAATTCAGCCGGTGCAAATCCCAACATGGGCTGACTCTCTGCTCCCCACCAGCCCGCTGTGAGTGTTGCCCGCGGGCTTTGTGCCGGCTGAGTTTGAGCTGCTGCAGCTGCTGTCCGTCTCCCCAAGCCGCCGCCGATGCCGCGCTCTCCTCCCGGGCGGAGGAGTGGACTCCTGGCCGCGGGGAAGACGAGAAGAAGTTATTTTCCCGTTTCCAGCCCTCTGGATTTAATCCAATAAAATGGATTTAAAGCTATCCACTAACTTTTAAAAACCATTAAAGCGAGACTCCGGCCGCACAGCCCTCCGGTTAGTGGCTCTAACGCACAGATGGCGAAACGTAAACTTAAGAGCCGACTCCACTCCTGGAGATTAGATAGCAGACATTTTAACCGGCTCTCATAGTTTCTTCAGTTTAGTTTTGTGTATTCTCGCCGTTCTGCTTTTTTCAGATTTAGGGGTATGTCGCTGAATCTTACATCTTGCCCCTTTTTTCAACCCGTTTTGTAACAAAGTTCTGAACACACAAAAGTCTCTAAAGCTCCGTAACTGGATGACCTCTGTGACTGATGTAAGGTGGCGTCGGCTGCCGCTTCAGTCGGCCACAAAAACAAACGTTAATAAAGTTTAGGTCGAAGTAGATTCGCAGCAAAACAGTGTTGAGTTTTTCCAGCCGCGTCTCTTCAGCCTTTTAAATGGCGTGTCAAGTTGCATGCCCCTTGGGCTCCTTGTGTGGCGCTGGAGTGACATTTTAACCCTCTAAGGGTCTCATCCCACGCCAGTCCATGTCCCCGTGTTCAAGCACCAGTGTGGCCAAAATCAATGAATAGTCTCAAGCTGTTATTTAGTTCTATTCACAAGGTAAAACCTGAAGGACAGGCTGAGGCGAGGATAAATGAGCAAAATCTATTTGACAGATTCACGGTACAATAGTTTTTTTTTCTTTTTGGTGTACAGGAATTGCTCAGCAGGGGCAGAGAGCGGGATAGTCTGTCTGATAAGCACAACACAAACAACCCCTTTTAAAAAAAGAGACCACACGGCAAACTGTCAGCGAAATAGTGTCACGTTCGCACCAAAAAACGAATAAAAGTTGCAGCTTTTTGTTGTGAATATTTCTTAAAATGTCACCCGTGAACGTGCAACTTTTCCACATCGCTGGATCGACACACACAAAATAGTCAGTTTCGACAAAGTCGACCGGGTACAGGACATCGTCCACAAACCAATAGATGAGAAAAACGAGCTGGTCCAGCCTATAAATATACTTTTAGCAGATTTGAAGAAATATGATATGCGCAAGGTGTTAGATGGATGTCTTGGAAATTTGATTATATCTCCTCACAGTGAAGTTTGAGTGCTGATAGCTTTTTCTTTACGCTTTCGCCAGAAGAATTTGAAACTGAAGCCCGTGACGGTTCATTATTAGCTTCATAAAAGGGTTTCCTTTACAGACTTAGTCTTATTATGATGTGAGCATGTCGGCATTTTAACGACATTATTGCCGGCTTACATTCCTGCTAACGAACAAATCTTTGCATCGAAATAAGACTTCTTCACCTGAATACGGCGCATACTTTCTATCCCAGACAAAGCTAATAACACACAGCATTGTACTCTTTTATTCTGGACTGCATTATAGCTTAAATCAACCGTCCCTGCTGTCTGGCTGTTAGTTTTCCAATAACCATTAAGCCATAAGGGAGCAGTTTGAGTTGTTCCAGCGCATGTAGAGCTGCAACATCCCGGGTTCGACCGCTGTGCCCTCCTTTCTCTGTACTGACATCTAACAAATGAAAAGCGGTCTCGTACTTGAGCAACATTGCACAATAAATCTATTAATAATCTACAAATTGGTGATGCACCCAGTTAGTTGCTTCAAAGAGTTAATTGGGCTTTTTTTGCAGGTTGCATGAAGAAGCATTGTATAAAAAAACACACAAAGTAAACGGATTGTTCGCTGCATTCCTGCTTTTCTTTGGCAGCCACAGAGCTACACAATCAAAGTAGTTTTGTGAATAGTGCCCATAGATGGGCTTGAAGTATTCTCATACACACACACAGAGTAGCACTGGCCCTTTAACACAGTTATAAGTTTAAAAAAAAAAAAAAAGTTTCTTTAGCTCAACTTTCATTTCCACACTCTGAAATATTCATCTTCATGACCCCGTCCTCTGCCTCCACACAAAAGCAAAGCGCCATCAGCGGCCACCAGGGGGCAGGCTGGTACTCTCCTCCAGTCGACAAGGCCTCAAACTAACACGCTTCTGAATGACAGACAGCTTGAGTTGTGTAACAATTTTCATTTTAAGTAGACCTATTTGTCGCGTTGTGGGTTTGTAGTTTTGAATGGCACCGAAAAATATCCCTTCCACCAGAAAGTGACCACTTGTTTCCTGCTCAGCCGAGTAGAAAGCCTCTAAGCTGGCTTAATGTTTGAGTGATGAATGAATAAAGCGCTCCGGGTGCTTCTTTCTTTCTTCTCTGCGGTTGAGAGGTGATTCGTCTCCTCCAGAGCCTCTTATCTGCCTGCCATTGTCTTTTTTACCCTCTCTTTTTTGTGTGTCTGATTGTGATTTGTAATCCCTGTCTGCCACCTCAGGCAAATTGGTAGCGATTGCAGTCATCGATGAGAAGGACCCCACAGAGGAGAGTGGCAGGTACAAAGAACACTGAAATTAAAAAAAAAAAAAAAGCATGGCTCTATATAAATTACTCCCACACACACCCACGCTTCCCGCCGCGGTTGTCGAAGTGCACGGCTTTCAAGCACAGATAAGACTCGCTGTTATTGTTTCGGATCGCTCCACAAATTACAGACATCGGTCTGGAAAAACCAAACAAAAGGGAGTTTGGACTTGGACTCATGTGGTGTTTCACTCTCTTCTCATTTGCTTTTAGATTAAAGACCTTGATTCAGAGGGTGGCCAAGGAATACAGGGAACATTTTAACAGGTAAGGCACGACTACGCGATGAGGTCAAAGATGAATCTCCAATTTATACATTTATTCGAGGACGGCGCACTCGCCGAGGGAGCGCCGCCTGTCTGTTCGCGAGCAAGTTTAACGCCTTCTGTGTCGGGGCGCGCGTGTTTTTGTTGTGGTTCGACAGAAAGGTAATTATGCAAAATGTCAGCTTCCAAATATAGGTGTTCTCTTCAGCTGTCAGTCAAAAAAACGCCGCTCGGTCGGTATAAATGCATAATTTTTCTGTTTTTCTCCGGCAATAACAACCCCGGAGATGGGATCCGTGTGTTGCACGGCGCCTTGTTCGACCTGTTCTCCTGCTGGAGGGGAACTAATTAAAGAGGCATCCGAACACAGAAGAGGAAATGTCCCTCAAATGTGTCATTTCCACAACTGCGTCGAAGTTATTTTTTTTTCGCTGTTACTTTAAGGTTTGGGAAAAGCAAGATGGCGGCGGCGTGTGTGCACACTTCAGTGATTACAGTAGGTGGGTCATCCTTCAGCTGAAGGACCCGGGTTGGAACAAACGCGCTCGGCTGAAGAGGCTCGAATTCAAATCGGCTCTAATGTTGCCGTTCGGTAGCTGACCTCTCATCTCTCATCACTCCCAGCAGAGCGCCAGGCGACAAGAGGATTTCCTCCAAAAGGATTAAAGAAGAAGCAGAAAAAAAAAAAAGATCAGATTTTCATCCTCATGTTGCGGTTAAGTTCCTCGCTGTGCCCCGTCGTTGACCGTGTTGCTTCATCTGATAGATTTCTGCGTTTTGATTGAAGAGGTGCATCTCAAACCCGCCATGATCAAAGTGTTTCTCCCTCTCCAGGCATTCCCATTAAGACTGATTGAATTACACAGATCCCTATCATCAATTGGACGACTCGCCGCCACGCTTCTGTGCTGTTTTCGCTCTTTTTTTTTTATTTTGAAGACTTGAGTTTCTAGAGAAACCCCACTGAGATCAGAGCTGCCTGCAGTGTTCTGACATACCTAAACTGTACTTGTAATTACAAGTCAGGAGCTGGAGCGACGCCCCCGGTGGTGGGCGACGGCAGCGCACACACAGCAGACGCCGTTTTGATGCGGCGGTAAATGTCAGTGGCGCTCGGCTCGGCCACCCTTCGCACAGATTTTTGTCGGCTCGTGGGTTTAAATTCGGCAGCAGTCGTTATTATCTTGGCTTTCATCTGCCGGTTGCTGCAACAAGAAGTTTACAAACTGAACCCTTTTGACTTTCTATCCATAGCTTGACCTGGATGCTTTGAGCTGCTTACAGGCCGTTAGATGTTAAGCAACATTTCAGGACATCTTGTTGCATTAACCAATCTATTTATATCCAAATTAGTACAGAATCCGACACCCGCTGGTCTAAGATGATCACTTCATTAATAAAAAGGGAAATTCTCGACAAAACAACATTTTAAGGAGGAAGCAATGGGAAGGGTTAAGGAAGGATCCGTCTCCCTGGACCGATAGACAATATGCAATGTTGCATTTGTTGTTTTCTAGTCTGCAATATTAATTGCTTATTCATTTAATAATTTGGGTGCAGTCCCACCGCCCACTGCTTCCAGACTAGAGTGCATATGTGGGTGATTTTTCTTCACATAGCCACCATAGTGTTTTTTATATAATTCCCAAAACATTCTCCTTTTTTTATTTTTTTTATTGATGATCATTTGTTGTTCAAGTAATTAATTCCTGTCCACAAAAACCGCTTATGTTTTTTTGAAATATATCTGCGGGAGCACAACGTCTCCTGGTGATACTGGTCACATTATTTTTTCCTGTGGAATATTCTTGTGTGTTATGAACCTCCTTCTGTAATTTGGCAATGACTCTAATGACAAACACTTTCCCTGGTTAATTAATTATGTGGGAATCTGGCAGAAAAACACTCTTCTCCTCATGAGAATCACGTGACGCGGCCGATAACGCTAATAAACATCGTGAGTCAAAGGCAAAGCAGACGCTTGAACGTTTCCAGACGGAACTTGTTCAAGTCAACAGACAAAATATCTCCGACTCTTCGGGACAAAAATCTGAAATTGTTTACGAAAAATAGCTGTCGTGCATTCTTTCTCCTCGAACACATGCAAGTTTCTCAGCTGGTTTCCTCACCCCTTCTTGGCCGGTCTGCTCAGCAGTCTGGCCAGGATGTGTCAGTGGGAGTGGGAGGATGGACATACATGGGGAAACAAACTTGTAAATGTTTAAATTGAAGACAAAGTATTGATAACAAAAGTCAGCTGCAGCTGTCAAAGCAAAAAAGTCCAAACTGTCTTCTTTTTCTTTTTTGATGAGCCGTATTCCCAGTCCATCCCAGTGTTGTCACTGACTGATTGTTATATCGCATCCACCGGATTTATTATGTAGTTCAGTTGCTTCATAATCATGTCATTGATATAAGCAGAAGCAGTATTGTGCAGCACCCAGGGGACAACCGCGCAAGATGTAGCTGTGATTCAGTCTGAATATAATAAATATATGTGGAGGCCCCCGTAATCAGTCATTCAATGGAAGCCACTGGCTACCGCCCCCCCCCCCTCCCAACCCTCTCGTTTCTACCCACAATACACTCTGCTCAGACATAGTGCAGCACAATGAGATACAAATTGAATTCCTTCTCCTGCCTTATCGTTTAGATAAATCACCTGAGTCTTTTCTGCGGTGGAAAAAAGATGAGGGGAACCGGGAGACGCACACACACAGGACGGAGCTTTGGGGAATTATTTTCTCTTTTTTTTTTATTATTTTTATATCTGCACTGAAAGAAATTCTACTTTTTCCATAACAGGGAATGCATTCCCCATTCAATGTGCTCTTATAATTGTGCAGGAAAGTTGGCGTGTTGTTGTGCTCTGCCGCGTGACGTCTTTTGATGCTCGCTCTCATGCCACTGATTTGTCTTCCGTCTCCAGAGACTTCCAGTTCGGCCACATGGACGGGAACGACTACATTAACAGCCTCATTATGGGGTGAGTGTCTCAAAAGCCTGTCTCTTCTCATGTCACCCTTCTCTTCTCTCGACATCTCCTCACCTTCTGCCCGCTCCTTATCCAGGTCTGGACTGACGTGTAATTATGTCGGCCTCTTCCAGTTCCGGTGGAGAATTCAATTACACGGTCATATCTTGTGCTAGTTACGTATGTTTATGTTTTGTTTCTTACCGTTACATTATCTCGTTTTATTTTGTGTTACTGCTTTTATTGTTTCGGTTTTTACCATGTAAAGTGCCCTTTTGAGCACTTTTTTAAAGCACTATACCAATAAAATGTATTTTTATTATCTTTTTTTTTGGTTGTTGCAGACAAGATGGCGCAAAAGTGCGGGATGGTATGGGAAGACATGATGAATTTACAGATGAGGCCATGCATGGATTAGGATCTTTAATGGTCACGTGTTTTTAATCGCTCGTCAAAGAGCAGCGCTAACGATACGGCGCTAACCATACAGCGCTAACGATACAGAGACTGCACTTTACGCCGAGGCCAGCGCCTGTTGGCGCGTCGGCCACAGGTACACGCTGCAACCGACAACCCACACACGCCGTTAATGAGACAGAACCGCGCTCGTGTTACAGGCCAGCATGGCCGCAGCAGCAGTTGGCACGTCTGTTTTCATATCTACCAACGTACAGTGTCTAATTATGTCTGCCTTTTGTGTAATGTTGTGCCCGTTTTGTGTGAGAATCTCTGAGCGTAATAGACCGCTGCGGGACGTTATTTTAATTTGGGCATATTATTGTTTGTGTGAGGGAGATTACAGCAGACATGGTCTCCAAAGTCTTGCGTAATTAAGAGTGTGTCTGCGAGTATAGTAGCAGTGTTTTTTTGGAAGTATGACGACAGTCAAACGGGCTGAAATAAGGATGAATGAGGGTGATTAGCCTTCCTAGTTTTATATGAGTAGATACAATATGTGTTTGCCGGGTTTTCACCGGACTTGCTTTTGGCTCCTGCAGCACGGGATTAATTGCCCTCCTTTGAGGAATGAAATCCTGGCCTGTCACTGTCCACTAATTCTCTCCCTTAGGAAAGTCATGGAAATAAATCTGATGGCGCTTTATCCCTCTTTCTGTCATCACAGCGATTACTGTGTTCTGGCAGCGGTCTGTCTGGCGTAAGGCTGCCCCTGCATTCACCAGAGGCGTGCGCGCGCACACACACACACACACACACACACACACACACACACACACATGTACACACACACATGAGCACTACTCTAAGCCTGAGGATGCCTCTGTTTAAATGTGGGATTATCGCTAACCCCTTACAGAGAAGGCATGGTGGGCTGTGAAAAACAGAGTTTTCTGAGTGAGGTGACTGAAAGTCTGTGTGAAGGGAAGATTACTAATTGTAGAAGGTGAATGATTAAGATGATGAACACACACACACATATACACACACACTAGCCTTTTGATTTGTGTACTAAGGAGTGCTCTGGTAATCTAAGACTGGAAATGAGGAAGATTATTTGTCATCTAGATGTTATGGGCCCTTGTTTCCTGGACGCTGTAATGATAATCATCACCGTTTATAAAAAATAAAATAAAGTAAAGTTATCTTGCAGTAATTAAAACCCAAGAAAAGCATCTGCTGACAGAAAGTGAGAAGAAAACTTTTCTGAAGAGGAATTAATGAACTTCCAGAGTTTCACTAAGTACAATAACAAACATGTAAATGGTGTTTTAATGATCCAGTTTATACTTTTTTTTTCTTATTTATTTTGTAAAGACTAGTTCCAACAATACACTTTTTGCTTGGAGTTAGATGAGAAAATCGTTACCACTGAAATGGAGCTAAAGGCACGCAGTTAGCTTACTGCAGTGTAACACAGTGTTCCCCAGAACATAACACAACACAAATTACAGGAACAATTATTCGACCTTTGCGATCAAACAAGTCCGTTTCGTGCATTATTGTGGCATTCGCCATAAAAACAGGAAGCTGTTGTAACTTCAGTGGACTTGGTCTAATCTGGGCTCCAGGCCTTGAGGACGGTTACATGTCGATATAGACTCCTAGCCACGCCCCTATGCACTTTAGCCCCGCCCCATTCATGCCCTATGAACTGTAGTCGTAAGACACTTTGGGAGTCGTCGCCTCCAGACCGTTCGCTAACACAGGCTAACGCTAGCATGAGAGGGATGTTAATGCCGTCATCGTCGGACAAAAGTTGAACTATTCTTTAAATTAAACAAAAGTAATCCATGTGAGCATCTTAGCCTCCTACTTGAAGCACTGAAAGGAGTGTGGGGTTGATTTCCTCTCATCTAATGAGTGGGCAAGAAAGCAAGTAATTGTATTTGCTAAAATGGCAAATTGTTTCTTTTTAATAACCCAGACTGTCCTGGATGAACTTGCTCTGTAATAAGAAATAATTAGCCCTAATTATACAGTATGTCAGCCATTTTTGGCAGCGGAAGGGGAAATGTCTTAAATGTGTGTTTTCTGCCAGCTCTAATTCTATAGAGTACAGTATGACCCTTCATTACAGGCGGCGAACCCCCAGCAGCCTCCACTCACAGAGGTGAATAGGCTAATCCATATTTATTTTAAATGGGTGCCATCTGTTGGAGTAGGCTGGATGTCAGGCGGACTACACACTGTGAGCGTGTGTGTGTGTGTGTGTGTGTGTGTGTCTCAGCTGGATAGAGTAGTGAGGCGTTGATGACTCTAGCACACAGCTGTGTGTGTACATGTGTCTGTCTGTGTGTCTGTGTGTGTGTGTGTGTGTGTGTGTGTGTTTGCACTCCTGATCTCGGCTGGGTGGTGGATCGGGACAGTGATGGATACGTGTGTGTGCAAATTGCTGCCGGGTTGAGGAACACTGGGGATGTGGGCCGGCAGGGCTGTGATGGACTGTTAGTGTGTGTGTGTGTGTGTGTGTGTGTGTGTGTGTAAGCACCTGGATACCTTCTGTAAGCCAGGGCTCGGTGTTGTGCCAGACATGCGAAAGAGGCATTGCTTGTTTATATGACCTTGTTCGTTATCTCACTGAGTTTTGTAATTCCTCCGCTGGTTTTTCTCGAGCTAAGCGCGCTGGAGAGCGTGCAGCGTCTTTTTTTTTTTTCCGGCACTGGGCTTCTTTGTACCCGTCTCGGCCGCGGATGCAGGGTTTGCTTTTCCGTCGGACTCCCCGCGATTCACTTGTCGGCTGTAATTTGTGAAGGTCTCTTTAACTGTGACCGGCACGGACCCATAAAGCCCCTGAGTTGCACACTGTATGCATAAACGATGGAAGAAATGCCACTCTGAAGTAAGCCGGGCTGCATCGGCTTTTTTTCCTCCCCAGAAAGGAACAAAAAAATAAAGAAATAAGAAGGAAATCCTCAGAAAGGATGCCCCCAAGGGAAAAGTTATGTTGCTCCGAGTACAAAGGCTTTGTTTATCTCTCTGTGTTTCTCCGCGTAACAATTTGTTCCTTGAAGAAAGCACAATTTGTTCCTATCTAATGATGCACGTTGGTAATGGCGGTCCAAGGTGCCGAGGTTAAGGAGATTAAAAGCTTCGTTTCCTGTTTTTTCTTTCTATCTCAGCGAGGTGACGGTGCCCTCCGTTATCATCCTCAACACATCCAACGAGCAGTACTTCCTGCCCGGCGAGCCGATTGAGACCATGGAGCAGCTGGTCCAATTCATCAACGGCGTTCTGAACGGCTCTGCACAGGTCTAAATGTTCTCCTTCCTTTCCTTCCTCTTTCCTTCTCATGCATTCAGCTCAGCGTGTCCCCCCCACCCCTTCCCCTTGTGTCGTACCGCTGTAATCACACCAGTAGTCTTCATTAATCAACCACATTGCCTCGCATTTCACGTCCTCCCAGGGAAATATTTTCAGCGGATGAGGTATTTTTGCAATCTCCTTCTTGCATGTTTAGATTTCATATTGCTGTCCTCCCTGAATGGATTATCTACAATAATTATTTTCTCAGTCAAACACTGAGATTACGATGGGATTCTGCATTGCGGTGTGCACACTAATCTGCAAAAGAAATGTCATCGCTTCCCTCTGTACTACACTGAAGTCACCAGATGTATGAAACCGTAAGCCAAACAGCCAGAGGTCTTGTCCTCTCGTTTTCCGAGAAAGGTCTGAGCTGCGTTTTTTTTTTTTTAAATTCTTGGCAAAGAAACTTACCTCCCACCCAAAACAAAAATCCCTGTTTCAGCCAAAGCTTGGACAGTTTCAACATCTTCACGTCATGCTCGTAATGCCTGCCATGATGTGTCTCGAGGGTGATTCATGCTTCATGGAGAAACACACAAATGTGTGTTGTAAGCTCTGAACTAAATTTAGTTGAAAGAGTTTGTGATCTTTTCATTTATTTGATTCCTTTTTTCTTATTTTGTCGGGGATTGAGACTAAAATTCTTAAATCTTTGAGTGTTTTTCATAAGAAACGTGAACATCAAAGTACACAGACGGCGTGTTTCAGCCTCGCCTGACACTGAACGGCGCTGAAGCAGCCAGAGGAGGACGGAGTTAAGCCAACTCTCCAGCCGATTTTTCTTTTTTAACTATCTCCCCCTCTCACTACTCTTGTAATACATCAGCTGGCTTCACCTTCTCCGTCCTCTATCATTTCCAATTAAGAAAGAACAACTCCCAACAACGTGCTATAAAGAAAAAAAGAAAAAGTCTGTTCAAACTTTGAACTAAACTACTCATGCAGACCTCGCGCCGCATCGGCACACGGTCTGGGCAACAGCTGTTTCCACATAAGTGCCATCCCGTGCCCACCTCCTAGCTCGCTCACAGGAGTCCTCAGTCAGAGCTCCCCTAATTGGCCGTCCTGATGAATTAGCATCCAGACAGATCGCCCATTGGCTTTGCCCAGGTGCCGCCGCCAACAAACGAGCTCAGACGGAGAAGTCGAACCGCCGATGGGTTTGTGCAGAGAAGCGTTGAAATAAATAATATCGATGTCGATAATTCTGCGTGCGTCGGCTTGATGAGGGTTTGCTGCAGACGAGACGCAGCGGCTCCTCGAACTCTATTAACCGACCTGTCTCTCTGCAGGCGCACGGGGGCGACGGCTTCGTGCAGAGGATCAAACGTGTGGCCTTTGATGCCCGGTCCACCATCATGGTAAGTTGGTGAGAGTTTGTTTGGTCGGAGAACGTTCCTCGAGCACACCGTGATTGAAATGTCAAATACTCATCATGTACCGGATGGGTAGGTTATCTTAATGCAATGGCGTGCACATCCGGTCAAATTGAAACCAAAGAAATTGCCAAAATAGTTAAATACGTGTCAGTTTGCAGGATGTCACCATCATGACTTTCACAAAACAAACAGTTTTGACCAGTGTGGTACTGTAGCTTTAATATAACACCACACATAGATTTGTTTGTGGACTTAGGAGCAGCACAACAAGCTGTAAAATAAAGTAATAATAGTCATGAAGACGAGTGACCTCGTAGGCAGACGCAAGCAGCAGACACGTGGCGGTATCATCAATAATATGGAGATGCGTCATGGTGAACCAAAGCAGTAAAATCCACTAAAACAAAGACCTGAAAGACTCTTAAGACGAAGAGAAGCGGCAGATAGACGTGGGTTCGTGTGGATGATGACCCCGCTCCCATTCTACATAATCATCTGTCCAGTGCTCATGTAAAAAAAAGTTGATTAGTCCCAGTTTTTTATTTTTTTTCTATAAGTTTCGGGCTACTATTAATATTAGCGCCCCGCTACCTTACTTGTTTACCTCTCCTCCCACTTGTATCTCTGCTCCGATGCCGCTGAACACGTCGTCCTCGTTGATATGCGCCGCGCCTCACCTCGACTGTGTTCTCCGCTCCATGGCAAGTACTGTATATGCATATGCGGCAAGTTCAGCAACACTGTGAAACAAATGCCCCGACGAGTGCCCTGCTCTTTCCCCCGCGGGAGGAAAACAACATTCGGAGAACAAGACGGAGGGAGTATGACTGAGAATATGCAATGCAGGCGGTAAACACAGTACCGAGGGGGGCGGGGGAGATGAGAAACAAGCAGCCGAGCAGGAGGCGGAGTGATGAGAGAGTGGAGTGAAAGTGGGAGGAGAAGCAAGTTCAGCATCCTGACCCAAAGTCGTCGGTTCTTTTAGGAGGTAGCTGGTGTTTATTTTACCACGGGTGTGAGAGGAATGTAAATACAGCCGTGTTGCCTTTCTCCAGTTGTACTGTAACCGCGGGTGAAGCTCGACGCTGCCTTTTCTTTTAACAATGTCTTTTGAAGGGATGCGGAGAACTCTTAAAAAGGAAAATTATAGATCTTATTCCGATAGAAACATTAAAAATAGAAGGTAAAGTGACTTCTGGGTTGCTAACCTTGACGTACAACGAAAGGCTTGTAAAAAAGCGGCTTCATTGAAGGTTTAACATTTAGCCTGTCAGGTTTGACAGTTGAACCAGCGGAAGAATAAAAACTTGGTTGAAAAGGTTAATAGAAGTAAAAAAAAAAACCCTCTTTTCTTTGGGCTCTGTAAGAGCAGAAAGTGAAGGACTGTAATCGTTTCTCATTAGCATCCGCACAAAAGCAAGAATCCACAGGTACACCTGCGAGCGGAAGAGCTATTCTCCTCCCGCCTCGTGCTGCATGCGTCTCCACGGCTCGCCATTGCTTACAGTGACGCGCTGTGATGCAGAGCAGATAGGCAGCAGCCGTCACCTCGCACCCTCCTCCAGAAAGCCAAAATCCAAATGCACGCCTGACGGGCGCGTAGGGGAGCAGCCACATTAGGCCCAATGACTCACAGCCCGCCCGTGTTAGCATAGCATAGCCGTCTCCGCCCCATCGAGCGCCACGCTGCACCGGCTATTACCATCCCTCTTCCCGTGGCAGCGACTGCAGGCGGCGCGGATGTTTTTCTCTTCTCCTTCAGCTCAGCGGCTGACAGACGCCGTGACCGAATGCCCCCCTTCCAGGTACATTGTCTCCGACGCGTCCCGCTATATTCAGGCCAAATGACTTCATTTGTCACCGGGATCATTTAAAAGAGGGAGTTGTCCTCCGGTGACCCGGGCATTGTTGTTGCCGCAGGGACGGTGTTTCACAGGAGCGGATCGGTACTTGTCCTAGAAAATGGGACGATTTTATATGCAGGTTTCGGGGGCATGGATGTGATTGAGCAGTGACTGTTTTTACTCTATTTTTCTTTTAGGGCTTCCATATACCAAACTGAGGAGACGGTCACCAAATTAGAATGAATCTAAAAACAATGAAGTCTAGAATATTTGATCCCCTGCTCCGCTAGGATGAATGTGTCTGAATGAAGTTGGTCCTGATGGGCAGGTGGCTCCTCCCATCAGTCAATGAATGGGTGAATGATGTCATGTTGTGTTAACGCGCTTTGAGAGGTCGGAAGACTAGAAACAAGCGAAACAAGTACTGGTCCATTTACCATGAAGCCACCGTAGATTTGCGTATAAAGGTGGATCTTTTCTTGCGTTTGTAGTTTTTGAAGATTTCTTTATTTATATCGGTTCAAACTGCACAACGGGGGAAGTACAAGAAACCCAAAGTGTTTCAGATAAAAGGCTGGAAACGCTCCAATATGGCCGTCAGTGTAAAACAAAAGCAAACAAGACGGCGCGTTAGGAGCCGGGAACACAAGCGGTGCAACGCGACGCAGGCGTCCTGAAATTACATGACAGTAAACGTAATTAATCTAAAAAATATTAAAAGCCCGCCCGTGTTTCCGCAAATGATTTGTGACCGGCTTTCTAAACGCACACACACGCGCGGCGTAATGGCATAATGCAAATGAATGAATACATGAATGCATATATGCTGCGCCTCCGCTAGAAACATAAAAGCGTGTTTCCACACTAATATTTCTGCATCTCTAAATCAGATTTTTGAATTCTCGCTCACTAACAGTCACTGCAACGGGAGTCTCTTTATTATCATTTAAACACTGGCTGTCTGACAGAGACGTCACGCTTCTACTGAACAGACGAATGCCCTCTCCGTGTTATCTGTGATATTTTTGGGGTGAAGCATTGAGAGCGTTACACACAGAATACACATGGCAACTTTTTAAATATCAGATCCAGTTCTGCTTTGCTTGAATACTCCCTCCCTACTCAGCTTGTGGTAGCTCATTTCTATTCCAGGGTTTGGATGAGGGTTTTTTATTTAGTTTTATTAATTTATCATCACATATTCGTCCCGCCCTCCTCCATCGACGTGAAACAGTAGATGTGTGACATCTTATACGAGGTTCAACTAAAACTACAAAACGTTTGTGACCCGGGTAACTTTACCGTTAGCTACCGAGTTGTGGAGCCGGCTCCATCTCCATCTACACAGAGAGTGAAGCGCAGACGCAACGGTGTCGCGCACCAGGTCCAACACCCGCCAACCGCACAGTCAGCTAGCGCTGTTCAGCGCTGGAGTGGAGGAGGTTCTGCTTGTCTGAACTTTAACAATCAGTTGCAGAGTGAGGTACTCGAGCCCAGTGGGCTACGTTTACCAATCAGTCTCATAGGAGAGGATGGGAGGGAGGGGGGGGAAGGATTTTGTTGCACCCTGAGTGGAAATCGGCATCGTTTCTGATGGCTTGTGTTGTTATTTTACATAGAAATCCGCCTCCTGGGCCCTTATCTTTTCTCCTTCGCTTCATTACCACCAAGCCATTTTTTTTTATAGATTATCACAAACTAATTAGCACCCTGATGCGACCCGCTTCGCTCTGGTTGGTGATCCCGACTTGAACAAGATAAGAACGATGAAGATTTAGGAAAGGGATGCTCATGTTTGTAGATGGAAATGCTATTTTTTTTACTCGTATGTGTCCATCATTTACATCAAAAGCGTCGTGGTCAAAAAACGTATTAACGCTTAAATTTCAGATATGTTTATCTCCTGTGTCCTTTCTTGCTATCCTCCTTTTTTCTCCATTCCCCTTCCTCACACTTCCCCCTTTCTGCGTCTTCCTTCCTTCTCTTTCCTTTCCCACGTCAGTCGGTGTTTCGCAGCTCCCCGCTGCTGGGCTGCTTCCTCTTCGGCCTACCGCTGGGTGTAATTAGCCTGATGTGCTACGGCATCTGCACGGCCGAGTCGGACGACGGCTCGGAGGACATGGACGCGCTCAAGAGGGAGGGCCTGACTGACGAGGAGGAAGACGAGGAGGAGGAGGAGGAGGAGAGGCAACCCGGCACGGAGCTGGAGGGCCCCGAAGAGGGCGAGAACGAGGAAGACGACGGCGGTGACGGCGACATCGGAGAGAAGGACCCCGAGGAGAAGAAAACCGATTAACACAGGTGCTCCCACCGGATACAAGATGATAGGCCTAGTCAAATGCAGTGACATGAAACTCAAAGACATTATCAATGTATTGCTATTCTGCTTCTTTGTCTTTCATATCACTTCCCCTCAGAGCCCCTCTAGCGCCGACCCCCTCCCATCTTTTTGAGTTCTGCGCTAAAAGGTCGGCCGCTCGGTGAAGCCATCGAGTCATGTTTCAAGCTAACCGCCTTTTTTTTAGCGACGGCGTGTAAACACGGAGGCGTGGCTGTGAACCAAACAGACCTCTTATTTATGAAGTTTTGACCAACCCAGTGGTTTATTGTGACGTGTGACGCTTCCTCTCTAAAATGCTCCCGTTGTATCTTCTGTTTTTTTTTTTTTTGGTCATATCCCAATGTATTTCTTTCTTTTTTTTATATATTCCAGTTTAAATATTAGAAACCTGCCTTCCAGCCGACTACACAGACATCTCTTTCACCTCTACCCCCCCAGCCCAAAGTTATCTAAATTGGCGCGTGTAGAAATGAGAAAGGAAGTGCCCGAGAAGAAAAATCTGCCATAAATGAATTGTGCTTTTTCTATTGTATGTTATTGCCTGAAAATATTTCTTCTTCTGCTTGTTCTAGAGGTGCAAAGTGCCGAGACATTGCATTTCAACCTATTTCTCATGCCAGCCACCTGTTAGTGTCCATTTATGAGGAGCGTTATTGAAAGAAAGCTGGAATGGTAGTAGCTATCAGTCTGTCTGTTACTACGATATGGCAAATATCTTTTCTCCAACATGGCCAACCTGCTCAAAAGTCTTAGTATAGATGAGTTGCACCTGTATAGCAGACATCCATAAAAGGCATCAGTAGTCCCTGCAGCTTTTAACAAGTCATATTCTTCAGATAGCCTGGCTCTGTCTCTCTCCATATTTCAATCTGTCTTCCATCACTGGTTGCCGTATTGAATTCAGTAGGCAGGTTGAAGTTTAAATCCTGATGCACTGAGACGTTCACCGAGCGCACAAAATCTAACGCCCGTCATCTTGCTACTGAGTTTAACCCCTTGTTTACTGTTACATTAACTATTGTTAGTTCCCTCAATCGCCGTATCTATCCTGCTTTCATACTCGGGACTGAAGTCTACGCAATGGCTCAAATCAAGTAAAGGGTTGTGGCTTCCTCTTGGATTTAAGTGGCCAGTGTGTTACATCAAATATTCAAGTGTTCCTAAAATCCGCTCCACCTAGTTGTAAAATAGCTTTTTTTGTATGAAACATGCACAGTGGAGTGCACCTGCTAGGTGTGGGAACCTGTTTCTGGCAGTAAGTCCTGTTAAAGCAACTGAGAACATTATCTTTGTTACGAATGAAAAATCGCTTCCGAAAGACAGAAAATAACAAAAAGGTAAATCTGTTGGCTCTCATAAACTGAAATATTGTTGTTACGGGGATGTTTCCATGCAACACTAAGCACATTTGTCGTATGTTTTCTTACTAATGATTGATGCACGGAAACTAAATCCACTCCCCCTATCAAAAACACACAAATCCTGAATTATGTGACAACATTGTGTTGAATAACGCGGGTGGTTTGATAAAACTGTAAATCATGTTGGAAACCATCTCTCGAAAAACTTTGACATTTTAGGACATCAGCTCATTCACTTTCTTTTGATGAGAAAGACGACTGCTGTGTCTGAAGGGAGAATATGAAGCCTGTGCTAGTAGCTAGTTAGCTTAGCTTAACACGCAGGATGGAAACTGCTAGCCTGGTTCTGTCAAAAGATCGTAACAACCAACCTGCCAGCTCTAAAAGCTTTAAAATGTCTTTTTCTTTTATCTGAAGATATAACTAGTTCTTCAGAAAGCTTTTGACGACGCAGGCGAGCCATTTCCACCTCGCGTCCAGTCTTTATGCTAAGCTGTGCTAAGCTGTGCTAAGCTATGCGGCTGCTGGCGAGAAGACCAATGACACAAACTTCCCTAAATGGCAAAAAGTGTTCCTTTCAGAGCTGTGCACTGGATTAATATTCGCTCTGCATTTGTTTTACATTATTCATCCGAAACATTCCTGCATAATATTCGACGTACAGAGCTGGCTAGTAATTAAAAGTTTGAAATGAGCAATGACAGCTTCTGTAACAGGCTTTCTCTCGAGGGAACTACCAAACACATGGTGATGAATGAGCGTTGAGTTCATCCTTGACCTTGGGAAGAGAAGCGAGACCAAAGTCATCTTAATTCTGCGTCCACTTCCCCCAACTTTGACTTTCTTTCAATCGCACCTCACGTAATGACAACTGAGCTAACTACTAATCTGCTGCGTGGACTTTGAATTAAGATGATACTTTCAAATAGTAATGAATGTTTTGAGCGGTTGATGCTGTAATGAGGTGAAGGTCCATTCTTTAAAAGTGTAATAAAGACGTTATTCTGCATTTCACCGTGCTTTTGTAGCTCAGTTAATCTGGATTTAGGCTCCTCAACCTAAGCACACCTGCTGTTTTTAATATACAGAGGTCATCTGTGTTATTACTGTGAAACTGCACTAAAGGAAACCATGCCCTCGCCTTGCCTTCTGGTCCTTGTAGTTGCCTATCATTCTCTGCCAAACTTCCTCTTTTGGGTTTGAATTGAGATTGTCACACTTTATTACAGGTTTAAAAGATTGAAATAAAGATTGTCCTCTTTTTCCTCTTGTTGACTGGCCTCTTTTGTCCATCTGACGTCCATATTTCCTCCGTTTCCACATCTTTTCTTCACCCGTCTCCAATTATCGCACATATAAATGTGTTTTTTGTAATATCTTCTGACGGCGTAATCCGAGGTAGAGGTGTCAACTCAATTATAGCAGATGTAATCAATTTTTTTTTTTGGGGGGGGAGATCTAGCTTTAACTGCGGCTGATTGCATTGCTTGATGTGAAACTCATTTATTTCGTCTCTTTAGGGAACGGGCGGCGCCTTTAAAGCCGAACTCGTAGACGTGACTCTACATAATGAACAAAAAAAAAAACGGCACAATGTCACGCCGTACTTTGTGAAGGCCGGACCCCTCACACAGTTTGAGAGGGAGAGGGAACAGACGTGGCTTTGGGGACATTTGATAAGTTGTTCTTCCTGATAAAAGAGGGGAATGTTCACTCTCCATTGGATGTAATTTTGGGGATAAATCACCGCACAGGAGGAGGGGGGAGGGGTAATATATTACTCGACTACATCAGAATCGGTGTCATCGCGTGGTGCTGATGCAAAAAGTAATTCATCGCTCAATTACCTCGCCGTATATTCTGAGAATGAGTTTCATCGCGTGGCAAATGAAGGAGGCCTCCTGTCTCTCTTCTTTTTTCCCTTCCTTTTTTCGGAGAACCAACAATCTGGCGCACTAGACAAGGGCAATTACACTCGGCTGCTCATTCTGACGTCTCTCGAGGTCGGAGCGGCACATTACGGCGAGATGGTGATCACGACTCGCGGGAAGGTGTTTAATGGCGGAGGGCCACGCTGGGTCAAGGAAGAAGAGATTGCCGGTTATTTCAGTTAATGCTTCAAGCCTGTGTTTCAGGGCTATTTCTGAAGCGCTGTTTTTCTTTTTCGTTTTTTTTTTCCCGTCACTCAATGACGGCTGATTAGCTTTGCTCACCATGGAAACCAACCCCCGCACTTGATACCCTCTTAGGAAAAAAAAAAAAAAAAAAGCGGTATTTTTCGCATTACGGCCGATAGATGGCCGCAGCTGCACAAGTCCATCTGTCTCTCTGCCACAAATACCTCGACGCCTGATTACACAAACGATGTCTGCCAATGTGGCCCCTCTGGGATGCCGCCTCCCCAACTTCCTTTTTCGGTAAACGCCGCTTTTGTGTGCGTTTCCGCCATCGGCCCGGGGGCACAAAGACCCCCCACCATCCGTCGCCCCGGCAGACTATTCTTGGCGCTGTGTGACTCCGTGTCAACAGTTCGACCGGGTTTAATAGCCGCTTGTCGGGGGGCCCCGTCAGCCGATTGATGGTGCTTGTTGCCGTCGTCTTTGGGTCTGACATTTTGGGGAGGGGGAAAAAAAAAGCGTTTCCTCGGGGTCGTGTGAAAGTGGCAGAGTGAGGATGCCCGTCACAGCCGTTACAACGTCTGCATCAAAAAAACATCGAAGAAGCGCTCACAGGAGGAGAGAGTCTGTCAGCTGAAGAGAAGATGAGCGACAACACGGTGGAGTCAAACACCCCGTTTCTGAAACAAGGATTTCAATAAGAAAAACATAAAACGGTCATGAACGCAACTTCTTCACCTCGTTAGCTGCTAGCTTGCTTGTGTTTCGACACGCATGGGGGTTAAAGCAAAGTCTGTGACACATTCCTCTCCTTTATATAGAAGATTAGCTGTTTTTTTTATGTGTTATTTTTACGATAAATAGTATTGACTCTAAACCAGACTTTGTGCTGTCACCCCCGCCCCTACCGGTCACGGTCGCTAAGCCGTGATTGGACAACCGTCGTTCCAGCGAGAGGGTTAGTAAACGGTCAATTAGAGATCATGAAATTCAAGTCGACCGCGACTCCGGCCCCTCATCCAGACTCCGTATCTCGGTTTGTGACAAATCTTTATTTATAGCCGAGGCGCACAAATGATGCGCGGCTCTGCAGAGAATAACAAGTGCACGGCCCACATTATCTCTGTCACCTTTAAGTGCACCGTCAGCATTTCCCACTGGAGTCTTTCTGCTTATCACTCTGCCGAGGAGCTGCTGCTGCTGCTGCTGCTGCTGCCACACAGCACACGGCCTAATGATGTTGCCCGGGTCGCCATCATTTACTGACGGGCCCCTGTCCCCTCGGGGGGGTCGGGGTGACTTACAGTACCTGAGACGGAGCCGTTCCTGGAGGAGGTGACACGTGCTGCTGACGCCGGCTGTCACACCTTTTTGCCTCGGGGCTGTTTCCATCCTCCAACCTGATTACCCGAACAGCAAGAAAAATAAAAGCCGCTTTCACAGTCAAGGAAGACAACAGGTCCGTCAACATGTGTGTGTGTGTGTGTGTGTGTGTGTGTGTGTGTGTGTGTGTGTGTGTGTCGCAGCCTTCCTAGCCTGTGTTTAATCTGAGCCTTAGTCCCTATACCCAGATGTTCGGGGACGTTACGTCAGCGGCCTGCTGGGTCCAGAGCTTACTCCCAAACCCCCTCGTGGTGACTGTAGCCAGCTGGCTTTTGTTAATGACGGTACAGTAACAACACTTATGTCCAGGGATTCACACTTCCTCATGTACACAAACACCGCCGCCGCTGCCCAGGCAACACATTGCCGAGTCGACGCAGTCGGGGGGGGGGGGCGGGGAAGCTGGATATCGCTGGAAAAACATGGTACGAAATGCGGCGCCGAGCGCTATATCCGGTGAAGAAAGTGGGATTTATTCAAGTTAAGAGCTTTTGCACAATAATCCTTTCATGTCATTTTTGAATGGGTGGGGTCACGAGCGTGGAGGGCGGGGCCGTCTGTTTACGGGGATTATACTGAATATATTACAGGCTGTAAGTACTGTACCTGTGCTCATGAAAGCCTTATCCAAAAGCGATGCTTACATCACAGCATACAGACTCACAAACAAGATTTAAGGTTGGCTTGTTGTGGAGAGTGGAGGCTCTTAAAATATTTATGGGCTTCTCTAATTAATATACATCTAGCTAAAAGGGTATTTATGATGTTTTAGCTTTAATTAGGGTTTGGACCCACTCTGGTGTATTAAATAATTCATGGCCTATTTGGTGACTGATTGTGTCCTTTTTAATCTTTTTACATCGGCTGCGGTGTTTCTGCCTCAGTCCTCCCATCTTCTGTTTGTTCTGGTTTGATTCTCCGCTCAACATGCAAGTAACACACCTGAACAAATATTCACAAAGCAACAGAGGAATTTATAATCACATCATAAAATAGCTCCACTTTAATGCACGCAGATAACTGAAGACATGATTTGCTATTTTGTTTCCTTGCAGACCGTTAGATGAGCAGCTCCGTACCTGTTTTATGTCTGGAGGCTAAATATATGTTTCAGTCTTTACGCTAAACTAAGCTAAGCTAGGCTAACTGTCTCCTCGCTCCCCTATTTCATATTTAATAGACGGATATGAGCTATGATATGTCGTTAATCTTCTCAGCTCTTGGCAAGGTTAAGTTAAGTTTTTGTGTTTCCCAAAACATGAATTCATCTGATTGGTCCTCTTATAGCGTGTCTCAAGATGTCGTAAGCAAAAAGGAGACGCGCCGCGGCAAAGTTTGACAAAAATAAACTTTATTCAATCCAATCTAGCCAAATAAAAATGTTAGGTAATTAAAGTTTGGGGTGCGGCTGTTAGTCGGTATGTGTCGTTCGTGTGAGTGGCGACATCACACTCACGTTACACTTGCCAAAGCAGTGCAGCGGCGTGTTGTTACTGTTACCTGTCACCAGTTAACACGACCTAAAGTTAAACCGAAACACCGGCTCCACGTCTGCGCGCTACTCGTCGTGTTGACTCCCACTGGGCTGATTAAAAATGCTTGCGTCTGTGGCGGCCATTTTGAAAACTGTGAGTGTGCGCGTAACCCAGAGAACGACTAGATGGAAGTGTGACTTGTACATGCGCGATGTTTCACAGTGTAATGCCGTTGCTCGTGTGCCAGATGCTTGAAGACTTTCACGGTGCAAGCTGCTGCTGCTGCTCGTCATTACCGAGCCCCACTTTAGCATCCAGCGCCACAGAGGGACGACCGCACGGCGCCCGCAGAGAGTAATGACACCGTAGCGCCGCTGTGGCCGCACTGGGCTCAGGCCACTGGTTAACTTTGTGATCTAGTAGGAAGTGTTTTCTTTTCAGCCCCCCGTCTGATGGCTTTTTAATTGCTTTCAGTGACACCGTCACCTCACTCCCTCACTAGCCTGGGGAGCCGTGTTGTGTTGGCTCTGGCCAGGGAGCGCTGTAATGTAATCATGGAATAATCATAATTAGAAAAACATAATTGTGAGCAGTTATTTGGTTTAAAATGACTCAGGGGTGCAAATTAATCTCTTAAAATGCATTCTTGTTGATAGATGGTGCGGGGACACATTAAAAAACAAGCAATAATTGAGACTGGAGGCCTATTACTGTTTATAGGGACCAAGTCTAATGCACTCCTGGGCTTTCTGGTAATATATAAGACAGAATTTGTCTGGGTCATAGTTTTTTTTCCCCCTAGTTATTGCACTAAATTATTAGGATTGCACTGGGCTACATTGAAAAGTGCAAACAAGTGGAAGATGCATTTAAAATGCGACTGGTTCCCACAGGGTCGCTCAAGAATAAAATACAATCATCTTAAAGGGATTTTTGATGTTTGAGTGAGAACAATAAAACATTCACGAAGACGAGTGAACGTCATTTTCCTGTTTTCAACATCTGCTGCCGACAGATGAAAAAAAAAAAAGGCAGAAGTTCAGCGACAGGTTAACAGACGATATTATCCACAACACGCGCCTTCTGCAGAGGGTGTCCTGACGAATTGACGGTATTGTGCTGTAAGTAAAGTCAATAAAACACCGAATGAACCTTTTCTGCACGTATAGCAGCATCGAGGAGCAGGGATGGATTTTTGGTCATATTTATTTGACTTTTTTTCATCCGAAATACGTTTTATGTTCCCTCTCAGGTACATGACGCATAAAATCATAGCGTCAAAGCCCCATATATTTGTGCAAACTTCCCTTACTTGCCGTATTGATACGCATAACTATGGTTTTATATGATAATAGGATACTTCATACTGATGTTAAACAAATACTCCATTGTCCAGGTTTGTCATAGCTCTACATTCCTGCATTATCTTTTACAGTGTAATGTTATATTGTATGCAAATCCTTTGGTCATTTTGGCTGAATTATTTATATATATATCTCAGTATGAAGGTATCTTCATAATCTAACTGAGTTGTCTGTAGATGCTTCTTGTGTTGCCAATTTGGATCATGATAAAACAGCCAGTGATCCAAATACACCAACAGTAGCAAAGTTTCAATAGTAAAATCTCCAACTATAATCACAGTTGCAAACTCACACTGAACTTCCTCCCCCTCCGTCCCCAGATCTGCTCCAAAATAAAGTGAATGCGAGGTGAAAAAAAAAAAAAGAAGAAGCAACAACAACCCCACAATGTCATTGTCAAGCGCCGTTGCTTTTAAGGCAGTGACATGTGCTCTCTGTGGGGAGGCGAGCAGTCTGGATGAGTGGTGCAGGAGTTGTCAAGCATCCAGATAAATCTTCTCAGAGCCGCGCGCCGACTCAGACCACCCAGGAGGATCTGGCCCGGAGGTTCGTCAAGGACAGCCAGAGGCAGATTCAGAACTGGCCCTCGGCCCTGCTTTTCCCAAAGTGGGTTGTCTTCTGTGGCTGCACTTCTACGTCTCCCCCCCCCCCTCCTCCTCCTCTTCCTCCTTCTCCTCCTCTGTCTTTCTCTCTCGCTCTGTATGATGTGCGTGCCCGTGTGGTGTAGCCGCTGCAAGTAGGGCAGAGATTGTCTGTCATGCGTTTCCGCCTATCTGGACTTGGTTTAAACAGAGCGGAAAGAGAGAGCGTTGAGAGAGAGAGAGAGAGGGAGCTGTGCAACTTTGGCCAACGTTGACAGACTTTAGGTGGAGGAGGGAGGATGGATGGGGGAGGATGGGACGGCGTACCTGGAGTTAATGAAAAAAATGCAACGCTCATATGTACCATGAAGGGTCCTGCAGGATCACAGCCTGCCACAGCCACTTAGAGGCTACATTTGTCAGGAGCGGAGAACAGCGAGCGGGCAGGCGGCGAGTCCTCTGCCGCGCTAGTTTGTATCAATCAGCCTGTCCTGACAGCAGCAGGAGACAGGAAGAGAAACAGGCACCAACTGTCACCGCCTTCATACAAAAGAAAAAAGAAAAGGGATATCAGCAGTCATCAAAGATATGATCCACTTCCTTATCCAGGGTTTCTTTGTACAAGCTCCCAACACTCTCTGGGAGTTATTTCATAGGCCGCCCTTTAAATACGAGTAAAGATTCTCTAGTTTTAAATAAACGCCTCTACATTGACTCGTAACTCCTTTTAATCGCGGCGTCAAAGAGTGGCTTCTGGAGCTTTGCTTTCACATCTGGAACAACTTATGTGGGTTTTTTTGGGGGGGAGGGGGATATGCGGATGTTTTTTTTTTTCTTTTATTCATCTCTCAGACGAAGACACACGAGCGAACGCCGGAGCCCGCCGCCGCGTCATCTCTCTGTTATGTGGAATAAAGGACAATTAGGATGACGATCCACCAGGATGATGAATGCTGATGCTCCTGCTCCACTGCTTTATCCATTTGTCTTTGTTTTTAATATAAACTGCACATTGTTTTGCAAAGATATTCTCGCCCCTCTCCGTCAAAAGCAACGAAAAGATACGAGGCGATTTGCTCCGTTTAGTTTATGTCCCTTTGTTACATTTGTGTGGCATACTGCTCATGACAATCAGCTGACTGGATGCAACACAATGCAGCACTTATTCACACGACTGCATGCTGAGAAGTTGAGGCGGAGAACTTAAATAATTAAGGATCACTTAGCCCCACGCCGCCCTTATTTGCTGTCAGGGCGCCCCACACAATAAAGTTCACCATGACAACTGGTGGTAGATTTTCCCACTTGAAATTTGGCGTCATCTTGTGAAGCACTTTCGGTCTTTGATTTTTCAGGGAGAAGTGAACAAAAGCTTTCCTAAATGAGAAGCCGCGGTTGTTCTGCTGCAGCCGTGTTGCGTCAGTCGGCTGAAATGACAAATGCCGCTCGCACATTTCAGCAGCTTTGATGCAAAGAAAAGCTCAAATTTAAAACTTTTTCTTGCAGACGGGATAGTGAAGGAAAGAGAAAGAGGCTAAAGGGAGGGAGGGGTGCAACTGTGTCCTGGTGAGCTGTGATTGGCCACCGGTGGGCCGTGTTTAGAGATTGGCCAATTCCATAATTTCATTTCTAACCGCTGTATAAAGATGTCCGCTATGTTATATTGTGTGGATGCAAAGTGGAAGAGAGAAACTCTAACTATGAATGTGCTTCATGTCTCCCTAATAATAAGAATGTGGCAGAAACTAAATTGTCCATTTTCATGGTCTGTGCCTGAAGAAAGAAAGCAAACGTAACTTCCTCATTCACTCGGGAACAAACGGACCGGAGCAGAAGAGACTTGAAAAAAAAAAGCCCAATGTTTTAAAACTTACTATCCCCTGTGACGGAAACACACACACACACGAGGCAAGGATAATAGGAGTGAGTGTGTGTGGGAGGAGTGGATGGCAGGATATGTGAGAAACAACCTGCAGGCCCAAGAATGCAAAAGAAGTGTGACTTCCCTCCAATAGAGCTTCAAACCGCTTCCTCTCATCAACTCCACCTCCTCTGTCTCACTTTTTTTTTGTTGTGCTTCTATCAACAATTCATCAAAAGTTGCCATTCTTTTGCCTATTTAGCATGCACGAGAGACACCCTCTTTTTTTCTATTTTTTTTGCATGCGAATAAATAGTTATTAAAATTACCGTCTGAATGTGGAGAGGATCAAAGAGCAAACGCTTCCTCTGATTTGACACTTTTCTGATTGCGTTTTAAAGAGCAGATTTTTGAATAGTTTGAATAGCCCGGTGTTTATTTGGCTCCCGTGACGGCGGTTTGCTTTGATCAGCCGGGTGACGGACTGATCAGCGATAACCTTCAACGGGTGGAGGTTCAACTCCTCCTGTTGGTGAGCGTCACTCCTGCTGCTGAAGCGCTGCATGTTTCACCACCAGCTTCACCATTGTTGGGCAATATTCTCAGCCAAACAATGAAAAGATAAAAAGTTTTTCGGAGGAATATACTGTATATAGCTTCTACATATAGCAAGAGTGACATATATCCCCTGGGAGCCATTGACGGGGGGGGGGGGGGGGGGGGGGACAAATATCCGCCGCCGGACATCTCCAGTCCCGCCCGTCATTACAGCTTACCCAGATACAACAAATACAGAAGATATGTTTTTCTGATTGGCTGTTCGTGTAGCCCATTTCCTTTTTTTGAGTGGCACCTCACGGCAGAACTCCAGAAGATTCGGGGGAGATATACTTGACATTAAATAACCTGGAGGTTTTTTTTTCAGCCTGAAAAATGCGATCTGTGGCCGGAGGGCGGGACTTAAGACCGAAATGAGTGACAGTCATGCTCAATGCGTCACACTCGAGAGCCCTGCATTTTTACAAATAATTCATTCCAATTTGATTCCGCTTCATGAATCAGAAATGATCTTTTGCCACGTTACAAGTTTCTCTCTTCTTTTAAAAGAACTTCCTGCTTCTCCAGTTATTTCAGAAGCTTGTGAACAAATACAGCGTGAACCTGATGCCCCGTAGGCAAACTCAGACGCATTCAAAGGCGAACCAGGTTAAATTAACAGTGTGCACACACCGACCCGATATTCCTCACTTAATCGTGGCATGTTTTATAAATGCATTCACTGAAATGTGAAGCGTTTGTAAATAATTGATCGGCAATTGTCAAGAAATGAATACAAACTGAAGGCGATGCAGTGACGGCTGCATGAAAAGCTGCAAATGAAGGAGCGACTGACGCAGAGTGAGCTTCAGTTCAAATGAAAGAAAGAAAGAATAAAGAAAACTAAGAGGAATAATGAAGTGCACAAATGAGTTTGACGTGGAAGCAGTGGAAGCGTCGGCTGAATTGCGAGCAGTGAAAGCAGTGGAAGTCACCGTGTAAGTGGAGTGAGTGGTATGCACGCTGGGTCCTGTCAACCCACAGACGTTTCCTTTTAGCTAGCGGTCAGTGTTCGGTTATTAGAGAGTAAAGAGGGAAAGAGGGCGGTTTTAATGTAGCTTTCAGATAAATTATCACCTTTAAAGTTGATCCAACCCCCTCGCTACTTTAGCGTCAATTCAGAGTGGAGTTTCTGGCCACATGATGATTGTAATCCACATATTCTCTCTCCTTTTAGCTCTGTTTTTGCTCTCAATCCACCCGCCGCTTTAGCTGCTAAATGCTGCGCCGTTCCCCCGTTCCTACACCACTTTGTCTGGTTTGTTGCCGGGGAGATGGTGCAGAGCTGGGATGGCGTTGATGATCAAAACATTTGTGAGCTTGAAAAATCAAATCAAAATGCCCAAATGTGAAGAGCCGCGACGTCGGAGGGGCGAGGGCGGGGATGCGTATCTGCGGACCCTTTTCTCATGAGAATTGTCGGCTCGTTTCGTATTTTGAAGAGAAGCTTAAGTGAGCCGCTGAGCGATGGCGGTATTTGAAAAGTTTTCTCCCCCCCCCCCCCCCCCATTCCCCTGAGCTGCAAGAAACCGCGACTCACGTCTCACAAACAGCTATAGCGAGACGCTTTTGTCTGGTTTCTCGACCGGCGTCTTGTCAGAAAGCGAGGAAGCGTTGGTGATGGAGAGACTTGGAGCGGCGGCGGCGGCCCCCTTCAGCGTGTGTCTGCTGCTCTGAATTCATAAAAACGCAGACAACAGTGCGCCTGTGATAGATAAACAAGATGACTGCTTTCCCCCCACAGTGTCAAACTCGCGAGCGTCTGGGGCTGCGGCCTCCGCCAGATATAATGAAGTGTTGTTGTCTCGGCTAACAAGCGCTCCCTGACCGCCGACGCACACGCCCCGCTCTCCCACTGAAACCCCTCGACAACACATGATCAGAGGGGCCTCCATGTTAGCTTGTTATGTGAATAATGACTCATTGGCAGCCGTCGTGCCATGGCACTTCTGTGATCATAGCAGGACGCTCCGCTCTCCCTCCCTCTCGATTCATATCGCACACAAACACGCACTCGCACCGAGAGATTGCTACATAGCGTGACTTCTGTATCCACTTCTCCAATATTGGATTGTGCGCCTCAGCAGGATTTTTTTATTGGCACCGCTGCACATATACCGCGCAGTTATTCACTGGACCAAATGAATCTATGAGCTGTGAAATCATTCAGGGGGTGTAATGATAAGCTATCGCCGGTCTGTTCTAGCTTTTGTAGCAATAAAACACGCTGATAGAGTTAACGCTGTGAATATGCTGACACTCTGGAACGGGGGAAACGCTGCAATAGCGAGGATTCGGATGCGACGCACCTCCTCTTCTCTCCAGCCTCGTTCATCTTCAGGCATATTTCTTCAGAGGCGGTGGACATTTTTATTAAACCCCAAAAAAGCACCCAAAGGATGCCCATGCGCAGTCTGCGATGAATAACGGACGGCATATTTAATTTTATATTCACGCTGACAACTTTCTGTATTTATTCGGCACGACGGCGTGCAGGCGGCGACAGGGAACGTGTTCGCGAAGCAATTATGTCTTTTAAAATCATTTTCAGTTTATAACCAGGAAGTAGCAGCAACTCAGTCCAAAAATAAGCAGCTTTGGAAGCTTTTGTAAGATGGCAAAAGTGGTTGAAATGTAACTCAATAAATTCATAAAACTATTAGGGGTACTAATCTTAATTAGTTTATTTTTCTGCGTTTATAAATGTTGCCACAAATATAATGCAAGAACACTTTGGTGTATTTACATTCCAGTTGTTATCCTCAATGTAAAACTGTGCACAGCACGTGATCATACTCAAGGGTATTGTAGTTCTTTGGCATGTGTGGACTACAAAGATAGAAGTCAAGATTTGAGAAAAGAATAAAAGGAGATATGCATTATTACAATAGAGACAATTGCATACTTCATGAACAACGATCAATCATATACAAGATGACACAAGATAAGAGGAGATGAGAAAAGTTGAGATAAGATAAGACAAGATTAGCTAAGAAAAGATTAAATAAGATGAGATAAGATAGGAGAAAAGATGAGATGAGATAGACCTTTATCCATCCTGAAGATATTGAAGTACAAAATAGTAAAGAGTGCATAAATATCAATAAGATCCATCCATCCATTGTGTCCATCCTTATATTTATCTTCATTGAACTGAACAACGTGAGTATTTTTCCTCGAATAATCTCACCTGCACAGTATGATTTCCCTGCGGGTGCTTTGGAGCTCGGCCACCTACGGCTTTGAATAAAAGATTTAAAGACGCTCTTCGCACATCAAATTTTCGCACGTCGCTTTCCCGGATGAAACATTTGTCAACACCGAGTCAGACTCGATGGGGATGAAAAGACGGTGAAAACGGGGTCAAAATTCGCAAATGGCACCAATTTGGACGTCATGATGGGCCTCTCTTCTGTCAGTGTTTCTCATCCTGGGCTCCATGCTTGTGAGTTATGTGACGGATACCCCTGGGTGATTCATACGCTTGTTGCCAAGCACTGTATCGCCTACATATCATTCTGTCCACACGTCCTTCCCCCCCCTCCTCCCTCGCCCCCTCCCCTGAGCTTTATAGGTGGCTCTTCGCTGTCAGCGCTCACCGTCTGGGGGCGTAGGCAGGTCTCTGGTATCTCAGCAGCCATCTGTCAACGCCGGTCGTGCCTGGTCCCGCACACTGTGTCCGGGTCCACCCCCCCCACACACACACCCCCGCCCCTCCGCGGGGCGCCTTGGACGACTTCAGTATCCATCGCGGTCACAGAACTGCCCAGAGATTGGATGCGTGTCAAGTTAAGCAGCAGGTTTGAGCAGATATCAACCGTAATCTGTGGGTGTCCATGGAGCCACTGCTGATTTTCACAGCCTCAGCAATTATGATGTGCTGCATGAGAGGATGTGACTGAAGACCTCCATCCCCATGACATGCTGGATTGTGTCTATATTCTAATCAGAGAAATATACGGTTTTTTATATTTCAGGAAATGTACATTTATTCCAAAAGGAAAAGAGCCGCAGTGTTATCCTTCATATGTATTTTATATGGTGGCTATCTTTGAGGTTGGCATGATTGTGCAGTACATTACCTAATTCCCCACTTTTGTCACCTTTAAATTATGCATTAAAATGTTTATTGTGGCAGCATATATAGCTACTCTTGTAAAATACATTATTATAGGTACATAACATAACAATAGCTTTATGTCTTAATGCATCACTCATTAGAATAATCCAACAACCAATCCACATGTAAGGACACTGAACATTATGCAACTACTTAAGTACATTTTGTTGACAATATTGACATTAAAGCTACATTTTGGCAGTTTTAGAAATCAATATATTTCTGGATCAATGCAAGAGATACAAATATTTTGTTATTTACCTTTATCTACAATTTAAGGTGAGAGGCTGGATATAATTCATTTAAAATAGTTGCAGCTTCTGCAATGTCAAGTGTCATCAGAGCGGGAAAACAACAGTGCGCAACAGCGAGCATGCTCAAAGCTGAAAGTGTTGGGTGATGTTGTTAACTAGCATAACCACAATCACAGGAAGTGGAGCAACGGTTAGCTCTCAAGGACAAAATGGCTAACGGCTCGCTTGTCAGTGAAGACGCTTCTTTTCGATTTGATAAGAATATGTTTCTTATTTGGTTATTAACGAAGCTGTATGGTATGTTTCTTTTCTCACCTTCATGTACTTGTTTATTTGTTTTTGTATGTATTGTTGCAATGAGGGAAAAGTTAAATGGAAAAAGGGAGGAAAATGGCTGATTTTGTGTTCATTTTTCTTCATGTTGTGGGGTCTGTGGGATGTGTAAGGCGAGTGTCAACAAAACACAAGAGTTACTGATACAGTAAGTATTAAGCTGCAGAGTATAAAGCTGCTGCAGAGTAAATAAACCCAGAAGACACATTTTAGGACCAATTTCAGTCTGACTTCTCGGTTTATAACAAGGACGGTGTGAGCATCCCAGTCTCCCTGCAGTCGGTGCTGAACATGTGATTCTATCAAAGGCTCATTTCCAGTGGTTTCAGCATTTTTAAATCACTCGCTAACCCAGATTTGGTCTCAGCTGAATCCCAACTCAGATCTGGTGCCTTGGCTAGCCACAGCACAGAACGCTGAATGTGTGATTTATCAGTTCATGGAATGGGAGGAAACTAAATGATTTATGGCTCAGCTCTTTTTTTTCCTTCCCTCCTTTCTTTTTTACCCAAATCTTATTTATGTCACAGTTTGCAGCCGTCTCGGTTTCTGACTCGTCCCCCCCCCTTCTCTTCTTGTCTCTTTTGCTCTCGGTCTCTTTTTCCTTTAGAGGTCATGCTGCTGAGGTGTAATTTAAAGTTTGATGGGTAAACCTAATATGTGCTGAAGTTATGGCCTCATATGATCTCGATGAGCACTTATGATTGATCAGAAGCTGGAGGTATGTGACATTTACTCCCTCACAATACTGATGCACGTCAATCCCAGCATGTACTCATGGTGGGATGAACATGCACTCGCACAAACGCACACAGGATAGTGTCAAGCCGAATTAATGCACCAGGCGAAGCATTGCAAATGCAAGTTATTGCTTATTCTCTCTTCCGTAGAGAATGTGCCTGATGAATAAAACATTTACGAATAAACACACATATTGATTTAAATATAACTATGAATACGCTATAGATTGCTCTCGAGATTTTGTCCCCTTCCTTTGCCTTTATCCATTATTCCATAATCACTGACGTTAGCATATTTCTCAAATCTCTCTTTTTCCATTTCACCCTTTTGCTATCTGCAAAAAAAAAAAAAAAATGGATCGGACTATTAGCATCATGCATTGAGGAAACGCAGCCAGAGGCTATAAATTGGTCAAATGCAAACAAGTGGGGTCCTAAAATGTGAGCCACGGAGTCGGGAATTTTGGGCCTTAAAATGTCTGACAGCTTAAATCACTGTCACTCTGGGCGATGACGCAGGGAGAGAGAAACAGAAAGGGAGGGAGATGGAAAGAGAAGGAAAGAAACAGAGGAAGAAATAATGAGTTTTGCCCTAGCAGTCTAAAGAAAAAGCCACAAAAGGCCACAGTAAATAAGAACAGCATTTACATTGAAGCTCGTCATCTGAGGCTCCATGCCAGATGACCACAGTTTGACTTCATGCCTTTTTCATGAGCCCCCTGTGGATACAAATTCATAATCCTGATCTGCATTCTCTGATCAAAAGCTCTCCCGAAAAGTGCAAACAGATTGTCGCTCTGTCTCAAACAGAGATGTTTCACCGTAAAGAGCGCGGGTAAAAACCACTATGGGCCCGCCTTTCAGTATGAAAATGATACTTGAAAGGCAAGATAAAATATTCACCGGAGAGAAATATGGGGAGATAGCGCATAGCCTTGAGCGAGCTGGGCTCCTGCTGGGAGATGCAGGGAGAGAGAGAGAAAGAGCTGGAGGAAGATGGGGAGAAACAGACCATAATGGAGGGTGGGAGGGAATGTAAAAAGAGAGTTATTGAAGAGCAGATGAAGAAAAGGACGACCGGTAAGCACACACCTCAAAACTGTTAATCGGACTCGGTGCCTATTCAATTTTACTTTGCCTGAAAAGGTCACAATCTTTTTTGAAAATGCGGTGCGGACGCTCTCGGGGAACACGAACCCACCCGCGGCGTCGGAGAAATGTTGCTTGTAAACGGACGGTCGACAGCCAGCAGCACGGGACCCGCCACTGAGGGCGAGTGTCTGACTGTGTGACCCTCGCGGATATGTATGAATTGGGCTTAACGCATCCCTAAACCCATTTGGGGTTCAACTGCGAAAAACAAACAAACAAGCAATTTGCCAACAAATATCCCACAACCACAAGCAACACAATGACACTTGGTTTTGTCCCCATACTCCTCAAGCATGTGTGAAGCAGACACGACCAAAAAGATCATTAGATCATCGGAGAAAAGCATTACGTATCGATTCGGGACGTAAAATTCTAGGTCGCCATTGATTCGCGGATAAGGGCTCTTTGCTCTCGCCTCGCTGTCATTTCTGGGCCCCGGCTTTATTTTTAGGCGAGGGCTGATCGATGGGAGGCCGCTTTGTGCGCGGCTCAGTGGTGTTGTGCCTCCCTGTGGAGCCTGTGTAGGTCAGACTAAAGCACCCCGAAAGGTTGAACCAATGACGAAATCAATGAATGGGAAATGTCACCTAACATGGCTGTTTACCACAGTGGAGGTCACTTTATAGATACATATTGTTTCATGTGAACTGATGTGTAAATCATATTTCTATTTTTAAATCCTATGTATAAATCTGGGAAAGCTGGCGATGGGAAAAAACTTTAAAAAAAGTTTTACTTTTAACATTTGGATGCTTCAGCCTGATTTGCAGCGAATACTTTGTACTTGTTTTCATTTTTGTGACTATGTGCTAATTCTCTTTCCCTAATTACTCAGAACTAGGATCATAGTTTCCACTATAATTATCGTTAGAGTGGAAAAAAGCAGGATGGCAAAAAAATGAGGTGATGGCAGCAGAGAATACGGCCACATGGCTCCCTCGCACAAGTTGTTTCAGTTTGCAAAAGATAATGAGAAAGCTGCATTTTATAGCTCCTTGCAGTACTTGTATAATGACATAACATAGAAGACACCAATTCATTTTATTTCCTTCCCTCACTGTAGCGACATACTAGAAAATAAGTGTTATAAAGACAGCATTTCCCTAAAATTAGCAGCTCCTACATTTGGTTTGTGTTCCCGCTGTAGCAAGCTAGTGCTGCTGCTAGCTTCCAACTGCTGCCGCTAGCTTTTAGCTGCTGCTAGCTCCCCGCTGCTGCTGCTAGCTCCCCGCTGCTGTTGCTACTGCCCGCATCCTTGCTGCCCGCGTCGGGTCCCGCTACCTTCGGTGATGTCGGGGAGCTAGCAGGGAGCTTGCGGGGGAGCTAGCAGTAGCGCTATCTGGCTACAGCGAGCAGCTAGCAGGGTCACCCACCGAAGGTAGAAACGGCTTGTAACTCAACTTTCACGGTCGTCATTATATCGACATTACTGATGGCTAAAATTTCATTGTGTAAATATTCCGCGAAAGCACAAACAGTTTCCCCCAAATACACTATTGAGGTATTTGGTAAAAAATGGTTTAATATTTTAGATTTTCTCCACATCTACCAGGCTGTCTGTTTCTTCCCCGTGTCGTCCAGAAGGAGCCGTCTCCGGTCCACCGCTCGCCGTCTGCCCGGTTCCAGGTGAAAGCAGCATTAATTACTGATATAATGCGTTACCCGGCGCGTTCTCCAGGTGACCCGAATCAAACACGCCCACGGTGTTTCATGAACAACAGGTCCATGCCGGGTCAAGCTAAAATACTGAATGCTAATCTGCGCGTAGTGGAACCTGGTGTGTAAACACTTTGCAGGCTCTCTTGCTTTAATTTGTGTGCTGGTGGGTTTTTACACCTCTGTGTTGTCTCCCTCAGTGATGCGCCTGCTGCTGTTTAACTGGCAGTATAATTAATTCATGTGGCACGGCAGTGTCCAAAACTCTATTGTTTCTTGTTGGTAGTTTGTATTTAATTATCTGTAGTTTTGTCCTGTTTGCTTAATCTTTATTAACACTAAGGAAGACGGCTGTATATCTGAAATCAATAATCGGTTGTACGCACGTACTGCAAATGTTCTGCCAGAGAAAAAGGAATCCATCGTGAGAGCTCGACGCGGTGGCTCACAGTCCGGTATGACGTGACGTTTGCTTATTTTTACTGACTCTCGGCCGATAACAATCAGCAGTAGAACTTTATTTCTCACCATGAGGGTTAAACGGTGTAATCGATACTTGTGTTTGGGGGGTTTCCGACAGATCAGATCGACTACAGGCCGGTAAACCACTACGGGTCTCTGTCTGAAACACCTCCGCGCTTTAAAGAGCGATGTCGGCGAGCTTTCTTAGCGGCACCTTGCACGAGCGCGGCCATTCCGGCGACTCATCAATCGACGTTGATTTGTAATCGATGACGCACATTGCACCCGAATCCAGATCTGCTATCTACTCTCGTAGTTCCTCTAATGATCTCTGTCCTCTGAGCAACAAATACGGTTAACGCAGCCACGAGATGTGAAAGCACAACGCACGTCACACAATGAGATAAACGCCGCAGACTGTTTCGCTCCCTCGTTCTCCTCCATGCGAGAGTCCACTCTCCACCCACTTGTGTGAGCTGCTTGAACAGCTCGATGATTCAGCAGAGTCACGCAGTGGAATCACAATCTGTTTAGGAGAGAGACACTTAAAGATCCTTAATCCATTGTGAAATTGGCCCTGATGCAAGTGGCTGTTTGTACATTGTGATGCGATGGATTGTTTGTTTATGGTTTCAAACTGCGTTCACAAGCAGATATTTGTTTTCTGGGAAATACTCTGGACAGCCAGTGATGCAACTATGAGGAAAACGGTATCAACCGTGTATGTGTATTCTAATTATTTCCGAGTCTTTTCTTTCGTATAAAAGCTGTCGGATTCTCTGTCAGAAAATGTCAGAACGGTTAAAAACTGACGTTTTCAATGCATTAGTGATATTCGAAGATATCGCTTGCAAACAACCATGAGGAGAATGTGGATGCTGAAATATTAAGCTTATGTTGCCAAGCATGTTTAAAAAATGAATAAAAATGGATCCAGCTTGTCAGAGAAGACACAATGAAAAAAAAACACATCAGCTGATGTTAATTATTTTTGCGAATGTTTCGAAATTGCTTTTTTTTTCTTACGACTTTTTTCTTTTCTTTTTACTTAAACTGAGCGACGATAATGCATGTGCCTGCAGTGTGGACTTTACATACAGACTAATTTAACTAATGCCCACGTTGTTTCACACCTGCAGCCTCCTCTTAAGAGGTATTTGTAGTGTTGATTTAACTAGAAGTGAATGTACTATCAGCATCATCCCAGGATTTCTTGAGGCTTCCCTCAAACAGCAGAGCCCTCTCTGCCACGTCCACAGGCATCACCGTAATTGGTCAACACCACAATGCAAGCGTCACCACGGTTCGGTCTTGTATCTCTGTCATCATGAAGCCGATTCATAAAGCTCTGGGACGAGCGTGACGTTTTCAACTAAGGTTGAAACACGCAAACGACCGCATGTCGTCTCATCCTGTTTGAACGCGCGGTGGGACGTGTACGCTTGATATTTAAAGTCTCGGCTCGCTCCCCCCGCAAGAAAACACCTCCAGACAGCAGGGAGTGGAGAGTGACATTAATAACTCCCTCCAGGGTACGGTAGACCCAGACCCTATAGGTGGAGGATGCTTTATAAACAGCAGCGGCAGCAAGTGACTGTGTAGCTCTCAGCTGAGCAGTGTGATGAGCAGAAACACAAAGGGGGTTTGCGGTGAGGCGTTAAAATCGACATCACCAATAACACGCACAAGCTACAAGATGGTCGTTGTGTCATAAAAGCAATAAGTACTACACGTGCCAGAATATGTTCTGGGCATAATGGCAAGCGGCTGGAGCGCTCGTACAGTGGCTCACAGCGGCTCAGGTGCTGGTTGGAGAGAGATAACAGGTGATTATAGGAACATCAACACCCACGGGCCCAGAGTCACCCAGACAGCCTCAGCCGTGCTGGTGTCAGCAGGGCCGCGGTGCATGCGGGGCGACGGGCAGCCCGGTCAGGCCGGGCCAGCTGGTTCTCTGAGTCCCAGTTAAGAACATTGATCCCTGCTACCAAGCCTCCTCATGCTCATTAGTGGCATTACTTGGAGCACTGCAGGGCCCAGGGATCCCGCTCCAATTGGAACGGCACAGCTAGTCTGCGGTCTGAGGAGAAATGATAACACACCCGGTTTTCAGGCCAAGGAGCAGCACACACACACACACACACAAACACATACACACAAGGGCGGATTAGAGTGAAACACAGTCTTACTTGGCCCAAAAAGTGAGTTTAACAATCTTGCGGCCAGCTGGTCAACTGTAGTGCATATTAGAGGCTGAGTTGTGGCGTCTGTGCCCCGAGGACATGATGACGAGCGCATTCAGGCAGCAATGGAAATAATAACAAGCGAGTTCAGAGTGAGCCGGGACAAAAAGAAAAACAGTAGCTTTTTTTTTTTTACAGCTATTTTTTTTATTTTATTTTTCCGCGCTTGCATAGCATTTAGCTTATTGCGGTGTGTCACATTCGCGACAACCACGGCGTTTGAAATGGCGGCTTTTTCCAGGCTTGCACACTGCGGGGGGAAGATTTCCCCATCTGCTGATAGACCTTCAGTGTGCAGGCAGAATTTGACACACACCTTAGGCAGGTGACATGTGATATCTCAGGTTGTGTTTTTGTATGTGTGTGTGTGTAAAATGAACATATTTACATATTCTCCAGAAGGAGAGCGCTATCTGCAGAAAAGTACAGGTGCACGAGGTTACGCGTCAGAGAGAAGACTCCCACGTTTCTCTCGCTGTCCCCCGCTCTTCAGAGTCACCGGTAATTTGAACAAATGTCTCGTGGGATGATCAGTGATTAGTGAGAAGACCCCAGCAGCAGCGAGAAGTCATGCATCCTCATTGTTAGCCTCTAATTGACGGCATGTAGAGGTGCATGGAGGTATGAAAACCTGTTAAATAATGTTACGAAGACCACTTGAGCACCTTTTGAAGCCAATTTAAGAGGCCGTAACAATGCAGCGAAGGTTTTAAAACGTGATACTTGATCAAGATTACGGCTTCAATGACCAGATAAGAGGCACCGCAGCTGACACTGTCATCGCTAAAGATAAAATAGCAGCACTGTTGTGGCAGACTTATGCATTATGCATTTTATTCCAGACAACCAACGCGATTCAAACTTTGTCTTTTGTTCGGGGATAAACACTTGAAATGGCTCGTCATGTAGAAAATACACTTGAGGGGGGGGGAAAAAAAGTTGGCAGGAACGTCAAGGGCTCTCATGTCTTGTGCATCTCAGGTGTGTGTGATCACAAAGTGTCACTAATGCGCCATTCTCCATGCACGCCCACAAGGGGCTTCATTTGATTCCAGTGGTACCGCGGTGCTCCCTCAGTACAGGACAAAAATACTGCAGCGGAAAAAAAGCAGCAAAAGAGCCCTGATGTTGCGCTACTTTCCTCCCAAACTCACGTCTGACATTTGCCGTCTCTCTCATTGAACATTGCACCTTGTACTTCTGTCATAGAGTACCTTTGACTTTCACAGGTATTTCTTGTTTGAGGGCACCTGAAAGGATGATGTGAGGAGAAGGGCTTCCAAAAATATCCTGTTTATTTATATCGTATGCTCAAAGCTTCAGAAATTGCTTGCTTTATCTAAATATATATATATATATTTCTCTTGAGCGGTTAGGTTGAAACGAGACGCGGCGTTGTCTCGCATAATAACAGGGGAATGTAAGAATATCTGAATGTCAATCTTACACATGCCTCATGACATCAGTAAGGATGAATGTCCTAAAAGCTGTATTTAAGACAGCTGAGTCAGTTGAGCCGAATATGCTTCCTCAGATAAACTCCTTGCTGCTGAGAAAGTCAGACATTTTGTCCTTAGACATTACATATATATATATATATATATATATATTGCATGGTTTGACTTCCAGCTGAATGATGAAAGCGTTTTCTTGTTTTTTTCAAATGACCACACTTGAAAGCGTAAGCCTGTCTCAAACCTGTAACATTGGGGAAAAACACGAAATGGGAACTCCATTGATTTTTTTCTTCTTCATGAAGACAAATTAACTCATCACGGCTGTGAGAACCGTTACGTCTTCTTTAACCCGGGAGCGTACTCCGAATGGCATCAGGGTTATCCCGGCTGTAACATTGTAAACCGTGGGGCTGTGTAGTTTTTGAAAGATGAGGGGATCCAAGAAAAAGTCTATTTAATGGTTCGGTGTAGTCAATCTACCACGCGATGGGGAGCCGAGGAGGCCACTGCATGTGCTCAATTTCAAGTATGGCACAGAACCACCAGTAAAAACCATGTGGGGAGTAAACAAAGATGATATAACATGTTGATGGTGAGCTTCAGGGCGGCTGGGAGGCAGAAAGAGCCAGCGAGCTTCCCCCATGCCTTCAGTGCTTGAGCTAAGCTAAGCTAGCTTACTTCTGACGGTAACTTAACAAATGTAAGAGTGGGATAGATCTTCTTATTTAACTCTCGACAAGAATGCAAATCAGTGTATTTCCCAAAATGTCAAACTATTCTCTTAACTAGTAACCAGTCGAAGGTACATTATCATTTTTTTGAGACCCAAACTACAGACTCAAAGTCAGGATATCTCGGTCACTGCGTCAATTTAAAACATTCTTCTTTTATTCCGACTCTTGTCAATCCCTTCCATATTTATGGAAGGGATACACTAAATGCTGAGTACCGCTTTAACTCCTGTATTAAAATAACTATTTGGAAGTCAAGGAAGGTACCAAACTTGAAATTTTGCTCGCAGGGCAATTTCTTTGGTTTACTGATCACGAGGTCAGCTTGCCACACGATTTCACACAGACACACATTTCCTCCCCAGCCACTCTCACCGCTCTACGCATCCTCTGGGAGCATACATTATCATGCGGTTGAGAGCGGAGAACATGTCATCCGAGCAATTTAAGATTTAAGTCTCCAATTTGGTCATTCCTCCTCTTTTGACGACACTCCGAGAAAATTTCCTCCAGCTGGTACTCAACCAAGAGAGGGGCTCGCCACGCCACGGTCGCATCTCGCGTAGTGTGTTCGGAAAATGGCGAGCGGGAGCACTTCCTCCAACGGGCCTGAATTAGAGGCGGGAGGAGGAAGACAGACGGGATGCACCTCAAATCTCGACAAAATAGAATGATTAAAGCTGTCGGAAACCCGCTTTTCATCCACGAGTTCCAGTCAATTTGCGTCACCGGATGCGTGCCAAACATAGCCGTCGCACATGTGTCTGTTTATACATTCAAAACCACAAAGCTTTGGCTGTAAGAAGTCGCTCCGGTGCGTCATGTCTGCTCCGAAACTACAGCACTCCATCTGCTTTTATCCTCCGCAAGCAACGATCCACTCTCTCCGCATTGTGTGTTTTTTTTTCCTGAGGGAAGATTATGAAGTTGGCAGGTAGTGTGCCAAACCTGATTGGTGTCTCGAATCATTAGGAATGGACCACGGCACCGGTGTCTGCATGTCTGACATTTCAGCGCTGAAGCCAGGCCTGTCACACTGATAACGTCCCTCGGGGTGAGGTTGCAAGCGAAACGCCGACTTTATTTATTTTTTTCTCATTAATCGCACGCAGTCGAGGTGGCAGCCGCCGCGCACGCGGAGACTGTCACGTTTGCCGTATCTTTGTTCGCCTTTTTTTTTTCCCTCTTCGTTATCACGACGTTACACCTCGTATCAGAAGTGCAGCAGCTTTTTTTCCCCCCCCGTGACTCATTCATATTCTACATCCTATAGCGCCCAACTTTTGAAGCCGCGACGCTGTGTGATAATGTATGCAAGTGGAGTATTGTGAAGCTTCATGGCGTGACATGCTCTCCGCTAACTCCCAACTGGGAGCGCGGCTTGAACATAATTGAGGAGAAGCAGGACGGCTGGCCAGTTAGTGGTGGACCCTGGAGTAATGGGTCTCCACTGCCTCCTCTAAAAGTAGCACATTCCTTGTTGACGCTGGTGTAGCTCGCAATTTGAAGATTTCCAATGAGGCCCGATGCAGCGTTGTCTTTACCAGGTCTGATGATTCAAAGTGCACCCAGGCAGCCGGTGCAGGGTGCTGCAGAGGAGGTGGGGGGGCAGTTTCAAGTGTACTTGATCTTCAAGCCTCCTCAACGGTCATTGTGAGAGTGCAGTCTCCGCAGATGGAGGTCATAAATGCATCATTTATTCATAGCTTTTGATCCGTGATATCAGTAATGGAGCGCTATCTCTTTTAATGGAATTACCTCTCAGCGTTTGTTGCAGCTTTCTGTAACGACAACAGTCCATTGCTGCCATTCTGTTTTTATTGTAATTCAATTTCAGGATCGGAAAAGCCCACCTGGCTGCTAGCTAGCTAACCACAATGCTGTACAAACAGCTACGGGTCGGATTGTTGACTGTATCATTTGCAGTCAGTTTATATTTGAGTCATCCGTAAGGTTTTTTTTTGCAAGGAGAGAGAAGATTAATGGGCCTCGTCGTTGGCAAGCGCCTTACAACGGTTGCTGGCTCCGAAAGGGGGATTTTTATTAATTAAGACTGTGAAATATGAAGAGTTTATTGGTTGCACATTTTGGATTGGTTACTGTATTTTCCTTTTGCTTTTCATAAATAATGCATATGTTCCAATCTGCCCTGTAATGACGGTGATCACTATTAGAGCGTGTCACTGTGAAATTAGTTCTGTTTGAATTGCGCAACATATCTGGCTTGCCACACATGTTTATTTTGGAGGTATTTGGATTTCACTTAAACATGCCTTTTCTTACTTATGAATAAATAAATAAATAGATATACAAGAGACAAGTATTTGCGGTTAATTATGGTTCATAAAGTCATTGATTTAAAGACACATTTCCATGAAATAACTACTCAAATATCACACTGTTTCACTCATACGGTACATTTTTTATAAATTACTTTCCCTTTAGATACTTTCAGTATATTTTGTACTTTTCAATGCAGTACTTTTACTTGTAAAGGAGTATTGATACTATTGTAACTCAAGTATAATATAAATATATAAATACTTCCTGCAGTGCTGCGACTGACTTGAGGCTAAGACATCTAACAATGTGCTGACCTTTCTTCCTAATGTTCAGACCAACCATCCATTCCCCTCACAGAGCATGTATCTGCACATGTCCAGGAAGAAAGACGCAGCTGTGCAGCTCCGGTGCAGCGGGATTTATTTTAAATTGAACTTTTGTGTTTGCTGATTGAACATTTATGAGCATTCCTTGTTTTCCGAGCATACTGTTTGACGCTCCGCCGGGGCTTTTCCTCCCAGACAGCACGGTGCTGTTTAAATGTTAAAGGGAAGATTCACCACCTTTTTTTTTTATTTGCGCGTCCAAGAATGAAGCGACACAATCTTCAGTGCGTGCTTAATTGACAGAGAAAACTTAAAGGTCAGCCCACTTTAACACAGCCTCGGCTAGAATTGATGCAAATTTAGAGGTGTTCACTTTATTCAGAAACACATGCACCTGGCTTGGATGCGGGGGCTGAGTACAGCTCGACAGTGCAGTAACGTTTTAAAAGGAAAAAACAGAGTGCCAATTTGCACCTGGGTGAGAATAGTCATCTGGCCGTTACCCGGCTATTTCCAGCCGGGCAAATTGAGTTCAAGCTACTTCAATTGGCAATAGTTCTCCAAGTGTAAGCTTTGATTTCGAAGCAGTAATAGTTATAGTAGTAGTAAATCTGTAAAGAGCGACTAAGTATGTGTAGAGACTAAGGCCACATTTACACATAGCCGTGTATTTACAGAAACACATCTTTCTGCCCCTCCGTTTTCAAAAATAACGTCGTGCACACAAGATCGTTCTCCAAAACGTTTCTGTTTACATGAACTCGCATAAATACGCCACCGAGCGTCCATGATCAGTAAGCAAACTGTAAACAGAGGACGCTCATACCCGAAAACAAGGTTTTCATAGATCTCCACTCTCGGGGGTTTTTAGAAATGATGGTTTTCCGTGATAAAAACCTCTGTTTTTGTGTAAATGAAAGGTTAAATCGCATGAATATATATGTGTTTCCCCCCGTGTAGTTGGGTGGATGAATGGGTCAAACTCAGAGCTTCTTCTCACAATAGCGTTGCTGGTTCTGATATCTGGGTGCTTGTCTCTGCCATCCAATACACACCTGGGTGTAAATTGCACATTTGTTACTCCACCTGGCTGCAAACAGTGTTGTTGGCTTCTGACATGGGTTCTAATAGCATGCGCCCCAAATAATAAATCAGAAGAAAATCCATATGTGGAGGTCAATGTTGATATTGTGGCGCCAGAAATAAATCATTGTATGGAAAACACTGCATATTCTCATGACTTGTCCCGGGGTGTTTTGATTTGTTTCTAACGCCGCGGTACAGTGTACCCTCAGTCCTGTTGACGTTATTTCCGTGTGCTGCGCTGAAGAAAAATGTGAATAGAACAATACAGGACATCCAGTCAATGACTCTTGACATGTTGAGATTACGTTAAGAATATTGCGAACAGACGTAGTGAATGTTTGAGGTGATCAGGTGTGGGTTTCGTGCCTGCCATGGGCGTCGATAACGAGAAGATACGATGATTTTTTTATGGCGTTTTAAATGTCGGAGCCCCTCCGTTCACGCCCCCATCGCTCCCTCCGTGTCTTTCAATCACGCCGAACGCGGCGAGCGAACACATCTATCATTAGAATTTAATTCCGCTTTTCATTGGCGGCGTCTGCAGCTTTTTGGCTCTATCACTGACAGGGTCCATATCTCTCGCGCTTCAATAACCGAATTACCGACGCGGCGAAGGAGAGGCGGCGGATTCTGACATCATCGCCATGGCAACGTGAGCCGGGGGGGGAAGAGCGCGAGCCGACGGTGTTTTGATATTGCACTCGGAGGCTCGGCTCGCTCTTGTCGAGAGGACGGGAGTTCAGACCATTGTGTTTCTCTGGAAGGGAGGAAGAAGAAGAAGAAGAAGAAAGAAAAAAAAAAGGCGGCAAAAGCATTGCCTATCTCTTCCGCGCGAGCCTTCAGGCGATATAATCTGATCCATGCGAGGTGGAAAGGTTTTCTAAATAAGCTGATTCCCACAAGGAAACAAGATTTAGAGGTGTTTTAAAGGGCTATCCTGCTGGATTTAGGCCTCGACATTCGCGCTTTGAGATGATTCAACCTCCACTGGAATATTGACTTTCTTTTGAAGCCAGAACAAACATTTTTTTTCTTCTTCTGGTACTTAAAACATGATGAAACCGAAATAAAAGAATCAGGGTATATGATTTGAAAAGGTGCACTTTGATGCTGCCAGAATTGAGGATTGAAGTACACTGTGTGTTTTTTTTTTGGGTGATATTGCCGTCTCTAGTTGTCCCAACGAAGCTGTCACCGGGAGTGAACGCACAGTCAGCTGTCAATGAACACGTACTTTCAATCAAATTATTGCGTCAGCTGAAGCCGTCGACTCCGAGAGTCCAGTCGATAGCAACAATGCATAGTTAATAGATATTGACGTCTTGTCACGCAGCAATCAAAATGTCTCAGGCAACAAATTTGCCGTAGCTGCGGGCAACTCGGTGTTTATACGTTTGAAGATTATTCAGCCGCTAGTTTGGAGTTCAACAGAATTATGTAGAAATGTCCAATAAATTATCATAATGAGAGGTTAAATGCCCAGAAAACTGACAAAGGGTGCCAAAGAAACTCACTTTACTTCACTTTAAATTCACTTTACTTTTTCACTTTGCCGACTCAAAATAAACTTGTAAAAACGCTTTTATTAATCTATGTATCTGTTATCGAGGAAAAACTGAGTGTGGGAAGTAAAATCTAGTTCTGAAAAGAAATGATAGTAGTAAAAATACCTCATGACTAACTTACTAAAAGTGACGGTTTACGACACATTATGAGTAGTGCATGATTTATTTGTATAGCTTGATGTTTTAGGAAATACGTCAGATGAGAAGATTGATACCTCTCTCATATATGTCTCTTAAATATGAAACCAGCAGCCAGTTCTCTGCTTTTAACTGCTCCTGGCTCATAAAAAACATACAGCCTGTAAAACCACAACTTGGCATGTTTACACCTGAGAAGATAAGAAAGCAGAGAAAGCCTCAGAGGCTCTCGTACAGGTGGTTGTTATCACTATTGAGAGCCGCGCCATCTGATTTCGGTCTTCATGCTAAGCTAGGCTAACCAACTGCTGGCTCCAACTCTTACCACAGTGCAAAAATATCCAACTATTTCTTTTAAAACTTTCTTTTGGTCCAATCTGAACAAATAAAGCGAGAACAAATGAATAGAGTGGCTGCTCTGTCAGACGAGTGATTCAATTCTGCGCTGTTTGCTTTAAAAAAAAAGAAGTAAAATCACATAATTAATATTCAAATGAGGATCCACTTATTCTCTGAAAGATGAGACTGTGCCAAGTGTTCTGAACATAACTGGCAACTCATTTTTTGGTTATCTCGCTCTAGATTGTTCCAGTACGTCCAAATACAATTTTTCTTTTGTGACTAACGGAGCCGCAGACAATGGTTTTCATTTACATGGCGCGACGCGGCTCTCCTGGTTGTCTTCCATTGATGTTGCTGAAACTCTCCAGCGGCGCCGTGTAGAGGGGAGGACGAGGGAGAGATATTCATCTCACAGCCGCTGGAAGCTGTGTGGCTACATCGATTTAGCGGCAGAGAGGAGTCATTGTACATACAAATGATGCATGAATTGCAACACAAAGTGGGAGATACTTAAAGTGAGAGCTGAACAATTTAGTTTGATTGAACTGAGCCACACACAACCCTAAACAGCTCTTTAAGGAGGTGTTGCATTTGCTGAAATCGGATTAGTTCGGGGGGGGCAAACAAGAGACGCCTTCCACCGCAAGAAGTACACCGACATTAAGACGGATGCCTTCGCTCACGTGAATACAGCAGAAATCTTTTCCACCAATCGCCTATTTCTCGCGTAATGAATTAAAATCCAATTAAAAGTGCTCATTACGGTAAACAAACACAACATTAGCATCAAATATGCAAATGGGAGGGTATTGCATTACCCGGCGTGATGAATCACGGTGCGTTAGACGAGAGGGACCCGGCGAGGTGTCTGCGACGGCCTCTCTTTTGTTCGCTCGCAAAACACTGTTATTTGCAGCAAATAGTGTGTCTGAGTACAGTTATTTGCAGCAAAAATAATTCCCCATTAAAGATTAATTAGCGAAGCAACGTACCAGACACGTTCTTTTCATCCCATTTGGTTCACCGGAAATGCCAGCTCGCACATAAAAATGACTCACAAATGCGTTTCATTGGGGTCCTCGCAATTAAGTCTGAACTGGAATGTGCTGTAAAGCGGAGACTTCTCCACTTCAAAGTGGTTGTCAGACTGGAGCCGACAGAACTGGAGCGAGCGGCTGTAATTCAAAGTTCTTGCGATGCCTCGTGTTCTTTGGGCAGCGCTTTGGTTACTTCTCCCGCTGTTATGTTTGGGTAATATTCACAATGCTCAGTGTCACGATACCACAGAGAAAGTCTGAGTGAGCTCCTAGAAATACTGACTTCATGCCAAGGAGAGTGGAGAGAAGAGCAGTAAGAGAATTAAGAATCCCCTTTAGAGTCAAAAACACACACACACACACACACACACACACACACACACACACACACACACGGAGCATTTGCATTTGAAATATTATGTAAATGGTCATTTACTGGATCACAGGGTCCAAAAACAGTTTTGAAAAAACAATACGGGTTTAATAAACACGTCACAGCAATGCTAAAAGTTAGACGTCAACATGCTAACATGCTTACAACATGCTAACATGCTTACCATATCATTGTGGTATAGTGTATTCATCTATATTGCTTTTATTTATTGAATATTAATTAGATAATAATAAAAAAAAGACACATCTTAATATTTAAGGCATTTTATACATAATTAAATGTCTTGTTCTATTCTTCTATGATGATTTAAAAATGTTGCTACACATGTTGTTAAGCTAGCCAGCTAGCTTAGTAGTTGCTAGCAAAACTCTTTCAAACATATTTTTTTCTTGCCGCTTGAGGAGCCAGAGGTCGAACCACGCGATTAACCTCATGATCACTTCACATTTAAATCACATTTAATCACAACCACAGCACCGTGTTTACTTTATAATAGAACAAGTCAATAAAAATACACCTTCATCGTTACAAAATCCAACAAAAGATGGTCTACGTTACTGGAGAAACATTCTTCTTGATTCAGTACGTCTTTCCTTCCTCGGCAAACGTGCACATTTTAAAATGTCTCTCTCTGTAATATAACCAACATTTAGCCCGTGTTAGCGATACTCATTATAATATGGTAATGTCTAATTTTCGGACTGTGCTCAGAGCCAGTGTGTCATGTTTGCACACACTGGTTCCTTGAACATACTAGGAACACGTTAGCACAGCCAAGCACGACTGTATTTGATCACCATTTGCTGCAACAACAACAAGGTCACAACTGAATTAGCGGTCCCATTTATTTCGTTCCGGTCGTCATGTCGTACATTGCAGTATTGTTTAAGTTTATAATACATCATGTTAACAGTATTCCACATTACTTTTATAGAAGCAACACACCACAAATCATATCCACCAACTGCCATGTGGGTCTCTCCAACGGCAGTGACATCATACATGATCAGATCATTTAACTGAAGCAAAGAAATATTTATAGTTTTCCGACATTGTTCAAAGCCTCTGGCAAGGCGAACCCATGATTGGCTCTTACTTATGTAATTTAAGATCTAATATGCATATTAGGAGATTAAAGGATTGTTTTTTTAACGCCAGGCGAATCCGCGTGCACACATTTATATCATTTACACAAATTAATTAGTTCAGAGATTTACAGAACCACACTCGCGTGGACGTCTCCCTCCCCCTCTACTAGTCCTTGTTGGCTATGTTGCTTTTCAAAATAGCTATTGAATTGATGTTTGTGTGTTTTTTCTATCTATTGACTTCACTGATTGTAATTGCAAACATGTCCTGCACACAGTAATGTCACTCCAGCAAATATCATCTATGAAATCACGAATAATGGCAAATATGGCAGAAGATAGTGCTAATTATTCCATGTAAGTGAATGGACAAGGCTAAGACGATTAGCGCCACACTGTTGGTGGTGTATAGTTTGATCGTTTTCAGATTATTCAAGTTTATAATCAATCATTTGATAGATTTGGTAGTTTATAGCACAATGTTGAAAGAGGTAGTTTTACGTGGGGTTATATGAGGTACTTATACACAGTCGGTGTATTAACGACACTAGATAATAGTCGGCACAGCCCCAGTTGGGAGAAATGGAAAGAAAGAGTGGGCACTGTAGTCGTCTACTGCTGAGAGCCATGCATGTACAAAGAGAACTGGCGACACATGGATGTTGCTCAGTGCCACATGAAGCAAAAAAAAAAAAAAGGTTTGACTTCTGGGTAAAAAATTCAGATGAAAATACACATTTTCCGTCAATTTTCCACATCCGAGGGGCCCATCGTTTCCTTTAACCCTTTAACTCCGCCTCCCAGCCACATTCACATGAACATAGCAATGAAAACAACTGCGGATTCCACTTTTAGTGCATTTTACAACCTTTAGGACCCGATGATTTTAATTATATTGAAGCAGCAAAACACATTTTGGTCATCTATAAGAAAATCTCACATAAAAAAAAAAAATCTAAATTGATATCAGTTAGTGTTCATGGGTTTAAATGGTTCTCTACCAGCCCATATGTCAGTCAGATTGTTGTGTGTGCTTGACTTTGAAACCTTGGCTTGAAATAGTAAAAACAAATATATACTATAGCAGCTGCTTTAATGTGTTTATGTCATTAGCGTGCACTGCTGAAAAGTTTAGTCATCCAAAGTTATAATCCACGACCGCAAACAAATTAATTCTGGAAGCAAACGCTTTAATTTTTCAGAGGATAATTTTGATATAGTGCGACAGTAAGTTCCTTGATATGGAACATTATAATGAACGCAAACACTGGGAACGACATGGCTTTTATTGCGGCTGATAACTATTTGAGCTTTTATATTCCGTCCAGATTGTTTGTTCTGGGGGATGTGCCTGCGTTTGGTGTTTTAGATTATGTTTGCACATGATGTCGTTACAGTAAGCGGTGTCCTTTTCAGTGGAAGGGACCAGATACCAGGAATTAGCTTGTGGATTGCGTGAAACAGAGGTGTCGAGAGAAATTATCCCAAAAGAAAAGCGCTGATGTAAGGACTAGAGTGTCTTTTGATACATATGGTGACTGGCGTTCGCTCAGCACTGTTGGAAATTGAGCATGTTGAATACGTTTATTTATAACTTGGGTTATTTTAGTCTCGATCCATACTCTTTAGCTGAAGCACAGACATGTGGAAACACATTTAACCTTCAGTTATTTCCCATCTACTTCCTGTGGAGATGATGCCTTAGTAATTATAACCCTCAGCAGGGCTCCAAAACCTAAACAATTTTAAGGCTTAATATCCAAACTAAATCCTCGACAGGACTGCGCTTCAGGCGAACATTAATGGAAGCTCTGGCAGAGCAGTCAGCTCGAGTTTGATAAATGGCTGACTGCATTGTCCTTTAAATTGCCCTCCTTTTCTTCTTCTTTTTTTTTTTTAACTGTAGACCATAAATTATCCTCGGTGTTAAAACCTTCTTTCTAAATAAAAAAAAAAACACACACACACACTCAGAGGACCCCGAGGACCCTCAGCTTCTGGCCACCGGAGAGATTAGGAAGTTGATCAGGAGGGAGAAATGCCACCGGCAGTGCAGCGTCTTCTGGGAACTTCTTGTCCCAGTCAGCCCCAGGTGGACGTGGTTCTCCCTGTGAGTACTTTTACTTTGCTTCTGAAACACCGAGGTCTCAGGTAAGCTCTCTGGCCGTGGCGACAGGTATCTCTTGCTGCATTTTGTATACGGAGTGTCTACAATGACAGATGTATTGTGCCTATTATGCTCCAAAACACTGTCCCGGGGACCTAATTTGCCTCAGGCGGCATGCCTCAGAGGGAGAGCAGTAATTCCTGCCGCTGGCTACCAGACTGATAACAAAAAAAACTAAAGCCACTTTCAGCTTTAGCCCGCAGGTGATTTTTTTCTTTTCTTTTGTTTTTTTACATTTCTTTGTTGTTGTTTTTTAGTTTTTGTTTCCGTAGAATTTGTTCTCATGTTTTCCTAATTTTAGATAAATCAGCAAACCAAATCTGGAAATGGGTTTTCACTTCCTGTGACCTCCAAGTGGAGACAGTGGTATGACGGACATATATAAGACCCATACTTTACTAACTTTGTTAACTGTCTCTTTCTACTCGAGCGTCCTCCCTCGAGGAGCAGCTGTCCCAGAGCGTCATTTACCTTTACGTTACGTGATGTCACGTGATGTTATACTTCATGTAGACATGAAGCTGGGGCGGATGAATGACCCAACAAGACATGGCGCCTGAACACAGGAGTCTGTCCTTTGTTTCTCTCTAACCGACAGACAACCTTGTTTTTTTGTTGTTCTTTCAGTATTTTGACGGCTATAACTCCGGCCAGAGTCACAATTTACAGCCGAGCCGAGTGAGGCGACATCAAGGGGATCACGTCTCTCGGTCTCACTGTGTTACCTTCGAGAGCGGCGGCAGAGTCAAGTGTTTATCTTAGTGGTTAAATTCGGTATACTGGTCTGGTGTTGGGCATCCGAAAGCGGAGTGACAAGTAGTGACAGTAGAGTAAGACACAATAATTGTAATAACATACAACATGTCTTCCAGGTGGTGAACATAATGCGGTACGCTGTCGTCTGGTGAATGGAAATCTCAACTTGTGCAGAATGTCGTATGAAATGGTCACACCATGGTCAGGGCCGTGCATCTCCGTGAGCGTACAATTTGTCGACCTTGTGTTTCTTCATGTCTATAAAAGGAGAACAGTGTGCAGCCTTGGAATGAAAAGGTAAATACCATACACCATACAACTTATCTACTCTCATCCACCGCTTTTTATTGTTGTTTCTTCTCTTGTAATTCAGACGTAGCCTCGAGAGAAGGTTCTGCCGTGGGCGTGTTTGGCCAACTTAACCATCTCTGACTGGTTCACAGGGACAGCAATTAACCTTTCTTCTCACAGGGGTCGCAGACAACAGCACGCTCACACAAAAGCCGGGATGCACGGACCGTTGCAACACATTTATTACTTTGCCCGAGCCCGTTGTGTGGACACTGCTAAGCATCATCCAGTAACGCATTATGTCAGGTCCATTTGACAAAGATATTATAGGCAGAGATTGTCAACGGATTACGCAGGGAAGGGTCTCAGAGGGTGTGTTGCATACATTTGAGTTAAATGGGCATCGCCCCCCCATCACCATCATATTAATGTTCTTTATCACTTTGTGTTGTTTCTATTTCTGTGGAGAAGATAATTGAGACTTTTGTTAGCTTTGAGGCGCTGCTTATAAATGCTTTGTCATGCAGATAGTCCTCACTTTAGATTAGGTTACACTAACGACTAGTGACCACCTGAATTAATCAAAAAATGCAATATTAAAACACGTTTATAAAGAACATGATAACCATTAGTGCAGCATCTTTAAGTCCTTAATAATTGGTTTGCAATATATATATAACTTTACAATTGGGGAATCCATCATTTATAAAGTATGAAAAGCTTATTAATGAAGAATAAACTATGTATAATTGTGTTTATGAATTGCATACTAATGAGTTACTAATGCGTGTTCATGTTGGATCAATGCTTCATAAATGATGAATTAAGTGCTTACTCAGGCTTTACTTATTATAAAATGTTACCAAAAACAGCATAATTTCCTGTGACTGCTGAACAATTATAAAATAATCCCAACAGCGCTTGGAAGAGAAGTAAACCATCCTCAAAGGGCTTTTCTGCAGCATCCATTGCTACGTTGCCAATAGCAACCATCTGCATTTCAAAAACATCAGATGTGACTTTGTAGAAATTGTGATCTGTTTTTGTTTATGATTTTTTTTTTTTTTTCCTTGTGTGCAGGCTGGAATTATTACGACGTGGATGTCACGGTTGGCTTGAAACGCTCCCTCCCATGAAGTCTGCGTTTGGAAAACAAATCTGCTGAGAGAAAAATATCAGGGAACCTGTTATCCACAAAGCTGCAATGTCAACAACACAGCAGTCGTGTCTGGGAGAAAAATGCTCCGACGGTATTTAGTGTCTCGTGTCACCAACAGATCAAAGTTTGCAGCTAACCAGTGAGATATATCACCGTCTACACGACGGGTCGGCACAGACTGTTATACAGACGATGTGTCCCACTGACTTTAGTTATTTACTATTTACCATCTTCTAGTGCCACTTTGGAGCGATGACAGTGTTTGTTTCAATTGAAATATCAACTATTACGGTCATCCTACGCAGCTTTAGGAGCGATGGGCAGCTTTGAAGCACCTGGAGAGGAACTTGGGGTTCAGTATCTTTAGGACACTTGCAGCCGGGGATCGAACCACCAACCTTCTGCTCAGAGGACAAGCGATTAACCTGATGACGTAATCATTAGAGCCACGCTGCTAGCAAAACTCATTGATAACGCAAATTAGAACGAAGACACAGAACCTTGTTGTTCGCTGATGGTTTAGTTAGTTAGCTAGCTAGCTTCGTAGTTGCTAGCACAACTCTTTCAAAAAGTATTTTTTTCCTGCAACATTAGGAGCGGGAGATCGAACCACCAACCTTTTGAGCAAAGGACAAGTAATTACCTGATGACGGAATCATTAGAGCCACACTGCTAGCAAAATCTAAAAAAAGGAAAAAAAAATTTAAAAAAGTATTTTAATAATCTGGAATTGATGTTGCGAACTAGAACGAAAACAGAGAACATTGTTGTTCACTGACGGTGGGGTTAGCTAGCTAGCTAGCTTAGTAGTTGTTAGCAAAACTCTTTCAAAAGTATTTTTTTTCTCAAAAGTAGAATTGATGCATGCTTCTCAGGATCAGTATCTCAAAACTTTGTCTGAATCAGAATGACTTTGAGAATGAAATTAAACTTTTCTGAGTTGAGGATCAAACTGATCCCACTGACTTTATCGGGAGTATTTCAAAGCACGGATCCCTCCTCCTCGATCTGAACAGAACAATGCACATGAAAAGTGGGAGCACAGCTTTTTGGGTTGAGTTTTAGTTGTCAGACATTCTGCTTTTGGATGCATACAACTAATTATTGTTCTGTGTACAGAGGATCTAACCTCAAACACTCGTCTTCTACTTCCAGAGTACATTCGCCACAACAGCAAGGTAGTATGATACTGAAATCAGCATGCTTTTTACGGCCAAACGATTTAAAGTCTTTAAAATGCATGTCCCGTCATAAGTCAGTTCATTTTGTTCTCAAATAAGCGACTATTATAACGAACAGGTGGCTCAACCCTAATTGGTCTGTTTGCCTCCCCAAAAGCTGGGGAGTGGGTGGTGGACCTCTCAGCAGCCACATGCAGGCAGGCCAGTTAGCAGCAAGTCGACAGAAGCCGGCTCCCGCCTCCTAAACCAATTTTGGCGACAGGAGGTCCATCGATCTTTTCAGACCATCTTCATGCCCACTGTGAATGTATCATGCGTGTTTATCTCAAAGCTCCGGCAGCATTTTGCTGTCCATTCTGGGTATTTTCATTCTGTAAGCAATTGATTGAGCAAGATTTCTGCAGATCCTTAGTGTAATGCCTTCATCACTTTGTGTGTCTTTATTTGCTGTACTGATTTTTCAAGGTGGCCCAACCGTAGTTTTGCAGTGATTACATTTCCCATTCATATATTGAAATTAAATATCGAGGATCCGGATTAAAGGTTAGATTTGATTACCAAATCTGAATCCAGATGTTAGCATTCTAACAAGCAAACCTAAAATGGTAATCGTGATGAACATAATACCTCCAGCAGCAGCAGCAGCAGCACGCTAGGAGAATGGCTTGGACTCTAAAGTCTTGTTAACAATGTTCTATTTTTGTGGAAGAAATATGTTCATTTTATTTAATGCTCTGTTATTAAAAATTCACGAGCAGTGTTGGATTAATTGTAGCTCAAACTTTGTTAAAGGAAAGTAACTGGTCTATAAAGTCAGAGAGGAACATTTTGCAAAGCAGTCATGCATTTAAGACTTTTGTAAAAAGGGGGAAAAATGTGCAATAAACACTTAATTAATGAAATGCAATAATCATCAATGACCTCATTTACCATTTTCCCAAATATTTACTTCACTTTCCTTCGACAGCAGCTAGTGCCTGTGAAGCTAAATGACCATCCTCCTCTCCTCATTACATCCCTCCTGACTCTCTATATAAAGGGCAGGCATTCAAGCCGACGCTGCCACATCCATTCTAACTTTTCCTGTCTGCAAAATTAAAGGATTAAATTAAGTTAACTTTTTCCACCCTCCAGTGAGCTGCCGCACCGATAGATGAGCATTAAGGACACAGGTTGGCTCATCTGTCATTGCGGGGCTGCCAGGGCGCGCCCCAAACAAAGTGGTCAGCTATCTCCCTCCTCGAATGCAAAGAGGCCAAACGGCGCCGCCAGCTGCATAAGAAGAGTCCTTAAAAAACACCTATATGTCAGAGTTTTCAAGGGCCAGTGTTTCAGTAACTTCCATGACAATCGTATTCCATACGATGGATTCAGAGGCTGCTGGTATATTTTCTCAAACAGGGATCTAAAATGAACATTTAAATAATCAAATATTCCACAGAAGTTTGTCCACACCACAAATAATGCTTTGTAAATTTGATCTTGTGTGTTATAATAACCACCATCTTTTTCTTTCCCCCCACGTCTTTTCTTTGCAGACACCCTTACGCTCTCACGTTTCACACTAACTTCTTACACTACTCTGACTACTCTGTTGTCTTTAATAAGGTTGATGTCTTTTTAAAATATTTATCTTGTTTACTGTATAATATATATATATATATGTACGACAAGACCAATGTGTTACCGGAGTCAAATTCCATGTACAGTAAAAGTCAGGTTACAAGACACAACCTCCGGTGGGTGTCCCCGCTGTAGCAAGTTAGCGCTGCTGCTACGCCCTCGCTAGCTCCTCGCTGCTGCTAGCTCCTCGCTGCTGCTAGCTCCTCGCTGCTGCTAGCTCCCCACTGCTGCTGCTACTGCTCGCGTCCCTGCTGCCCGAGTTTGGCGTCGAAGGTAGCGGTTGGTCCCGCTACTTTCGGTGGTTGTCGGGAAACTAGCGGAAGCTAGCGGGGATCAAGCGGGGAACTAGCAGCAGCGCTAGCTGGCTACAACGGGGAGCTCGCTGGAACACCCACTGAAGGTAGTAGCGGCTTGTCACCAGACTTTTACGGTATGTGTACACACGGATGGCCAATAAAGCTGATTCTGGTCCTGAACTTCCCCTCAGTGGGGCATCGACTGCCTAAGCAGGTGGTCCAGGTTGGCTCTGTTTGACAGCCACCGAGACGATTTGAGATCAGTCAATCAGCGCCGGCATTAATGTGAGGAATCCTCTGGCGGTAGTGATTGATTTGGAGGTCTATCTCATCTTAGACCCCTGAGTGTTTTCTCCATGTGGAGCAGCTATGGGTTATAAACCGTAGCGAATCCCTTAAAATTGTTTTTGTCTTCGCCATCAGATAGAGGGAGACTAGGGTTTTGTTTGCCATTACATTTTAATGAGACAGATGAGAGAGAGAGAGAGCGGGGGAGAGTGTTTTTCCAGACGAAAATAAATAATCAGAGAGCGCGCTGACTGCGGGCCATATTGTGAATGAATCAATGGACTATTAGGGCCTGAAGTCAGGCATAAAAATGCATCTATCTTGAGCTAAGAGATATAGAGGTCAGAGATGACACTGGGAAGATGTGTGCTCCCGTCAGATCCGCGGCGATACTGTTGTCATGCCTCTTCTGGCAGAGTGGGAGCTTTTGTTCTTAATGGCACCATACGTCAATATGGACATAACTGTCAACCACCCACCACTGCCGCGGCTGGCGATGTTTCATCGCTATTGCATCACTGAGAAAATACATTCACACACATTTAGCTCGCATATCTGAATACGATGTGACATTAACTCCGCTCTCCCCGCAGTGGGTGCAGAGTTTGAGATTAACAGCGTTCCCCTTTTTCCTGTGTCGAGAATGAAGGGAAGATAAAAAAAATTAAATAAATAAAAATAAATCCATTGACAGCAGCGTTGCAACCAAAAAAAAAAAAGCCGACGGAAAATAATAATGATTGACTCACGGTACATGATGGGATTCCAACTCTTTCCCAGAAATTACCTTCATGGTAACCCAGCGGCTATTAGCGCCCAAACGACCCATTTGTGGGACGTCTTGTTGTGAAGTTCAACCCCACAATGGAGCACTGGGAGACTATATTTCACATTTATTGTTTTTCGTCAAAGCATTTTTACGATATTGACATTTCCAACGCACTCGACGGCAGCTTCATTCATTTCACAGCAGCTGGACCAGAATAGACGGATGAGGCTGTGTCCTGTGCTGCAGCTTTCTGCAGGAAACCTGCCACCAAATTCCCCAAAGATCTGCTGCTCTACTGAGCAGCTCATAGTTGTTGTTTTTCTGAAACTTTCTTGAAGCAAAGTTGTTTTCGGGCACGCCTTCCATCGCAGCGAGCGGCGCTGCAGACTTGATCTGGTGTGAATGCAGCCAGAGGACGCCACGCAGGATTTGCCTCCACAGTCCTGCATGGGTTCAGGGTCCAACGACAACATTTACTTTGTTGAATTGGAGATATTTTTATGGTTTCGGTTCAATATTAAACATGTCATAACAGATTTTTTTCTTGTAACCAAAATCTGCAAACATAACCCTGACTTATGTTTCACTATTACAGTTGAAAAAGTAAATCTGTGAGCAACAGCTGCATTAATTTGGATGGAATCATGTGTTGTCCAATATTCACTTTCCTTAAAGCTGTTTTTGGTCTCAACCAACTTCTGAAGGAAGAATCTGTGTGTTAAGCTGCTCCAGTAAGTTCACTAGCTAGTTGATAACGTTGTCTCTTCTTTGGTGGTGGAGCAGGAAGTGTATACAGATGCGTGGCATTCACTAATTCACTTAACATTATGTTTCTCTCAAAACGGATTTGCTGTTTCGAATTAGAGGTGTATGAATGCAATTTCTCGAAGACAAGGTTGCAAATTCGAACAGGTGTCCCCGCCGTGAGGAGGTCAAATGCCAACGTGTAGTCGGAGAGGAAAGGTTGCTCGGATCCTAAAACGCGTTTGACAGATGCCACACATTACTAACATTCATTACCATTAATCATCACTGTGTCACCAGTAATTACTCCATTTAAATCCACCGGCCCCGGTAAACCCGCTAATGAAGGTTAATGTGCTTGGCTGTCATTCGTCTCCCTGTAATATACCAACAATCACAATCTCCATCAACAACACAACGTGCCGGCGAGCTTTTAACTGCAGCGGGGCCTCTGCCTCTCGTCTCGTTCGACGATGAACGGCAGACATTTTCAACGCCGCTTTCTTTTCCTTAATGACACGCCGAGGTATTGCCTGGTGACCGAGACACAAAGCGACATATCTGTTTGAAACGAAAAGGCTACCGAGAGGGATTTTCTCTCGGAATACCAAAGAGCTCATTAACATTTTCACTGCTATGACTGAAATCCTGTTTAAAATCGATTAAATCGACTTCCAAGGTGGTTTCAGATGTAATGGAGGTGTTAGACGGCCATCTTTTTATGTTCGCCAGATCATTGTAATACATCTTGGTTTCCCCAACGGTCCAGAGGTTGCTGGTAATAGGGAAGAAGACTCCTACAGTTCAGCAGGCTAGTTAACAGTTAGTCTGGCTGACCAACATCTATCCAAGAAAGTAAAACAACACATTCATTCAGCTTCTTTTTGAATATTGTGTCCACCGTTCCAGCACCCACACAGATTTCTCTAATTGTAGGAACCAGTCACGGATGAGACGTGTCTGTCTTTGTTCCTGCTCCCCCTGTTGCGTCTTCAGCTGCAGTCGTTCAACATCTGACAATTATGCGTCTCAAACGAGTAATTGATCATCAAAAACGCTCCCGTTCTGTATTCCCGCTCGTTAAGTTTGTGATGGCGTTTTGGAAAACTATCGCCATGCGGCCTGCCGCGCCAGATCTTTGGCTGTTGCGTCGACCGCACGACGCCGCGATCACACGGCGGGGGGAATCTTAAGTTTTCTAACATTTATATGGCCGACCGACCGGCCGTTTCCTGTTTACATGTTTCCATTATCTGTAACAAGTGAAGCATTTGTCAACAGCCTCGCCTGGGTGGCTGCGGGGAAAGATAAAGAGGCGACGAGGCGGGCTGTGCCCTTCTGACAAGAGGCAAGAATAGAGGAATGGAAGCATCCCGTTTGATCTCTGAGGAGGGAGGATGCTTCCAGTGTTGCATGCAGCTCTGCATACCGAGTCGGATAAGAGGACGGTGTGCGTGTCCACACTGGCGAAGGAAGATTGTCGCACTGAAATTGCATATTGAATGAAACGTGTGTGTGTGTGTGTGATGAAACATCCACTGACCTTAGATTCGATCCTTTGCGTTTCTGTAAGGCTCCAACTAAGTTTCATTCTCTGAAACAACATAAAGACCGACGTTAAAACGCTCCGTTAATTCTCTTGGATAATGTCCCCGGATGGGCCGGGAGCTCTTCCACGCCGACTGACCCCTCCCCAGCCAATCAGTTGTAGAGGAAACTGAATATATTAAGGGTTAGATTAAACCTTTAATTCTCTCATGTGAAACAAAGGGACTTAAATGAATGAATGAGAAGAAGAAAACATGTCGGTTTAGGTTTTACGAGCCCGTTTCTTTGTCTCAATCACCCAGGGTTGATGATATAGCGGGACAATAACGTCTTACAAATAATTATATCGTTGTAAAAAACCATTGTACTCTTACTAAACAATCTTTTGGGAAGCCCTTAATCACCGTGCCCCTTTGTTGTGCTGTATAGATGCGTATGAAGCTCCCTCATTGATTCATGATGAAATTTAAAACGCTATATCGCCTTTTTGTTTTCATTATTCCCAGCATAATGACACCACAGACTGCTAAGTTATTTCAGAGGACGCCGTTTTACCGTCGGCATCAACAACACCCACTCAGCCTCCCGTTTCCCCCCGCCGAATGTTAAAAACAATTACAGACTTTAACAACAAACGGCGGTGTTGTGCAAGTGCGGCAACAAAAAAAACAACTAAAAAAAACAAAAAACTGTCTGGAATCGCTGGAGTCAGCAGCAATGTCCTTTTGTAGCGAGGCAGACTGCGGTTTTTCGTCTTAATTAAATCACAGCCACATTTTAAGGGGAATCTTAAGTTTTATGGGCCGTGGGTTTATGAAGCCTGTGTTCACGCTCAAACGTCTCCAACACGCCATATGGCCGCAGCGAGCGCGCCCTCAACAGCACAACACATGCGACCGAACGGCAGCCGGCTTGTTGGCGAGGTCGTGTGGGCTGAGGGGGAACATAATTAAGGGCATATGAAACCTATTTCACCGCACAATATCTCCAACATTAAAGGTTATCCATATCATTAATATCTATATGGGCTTGCGTCTTGACACTGGGTGTTCTGCACCGGTTGCCGCGCCGCTTTTAATCTCACTGACATACTTATAACTCATATTTTATTATGCTTAGCCGTGTGATTTAATCATCAGTTTTTCTTTGGCATAATTAATGTTCAGCGACCTCTCTGAAATCAATAGAAGAAATCTCTTTATGACGAAGCCCCGTCGTGAAACTTTAATGACGATCATCAGTCATTCTTTTTCTATTGATATGCTTTTTGTCATTGACTCCACTGACGTTCAGTTAATAACCAGCCAATACTTTGGCTATGAGAGCGAGATTAGCCGCATCCACCTGCCTCTTGTAACAATGTTATCAAACCTTAACTTGCATAAATTAACTTAGATGAAGGATATCAATGCAGCAATGTGGGCCAAAGCACATGGCTGTTATTGTTAACTGTCACACGCCCTGCCAATTCTCTCATACCAGAGAGTATAATTAAAAGTTGTTCAGAAGTGCAAATTTGGCGGAGCAGCTTAAAAAAAAAAAAAGAAAAGCCCCTGGGCGAGATTGGAGGTACCTCATTATCGGATGGAGAGGAAAACGCCAGGAGCCAGACAGATGACTGCCAGTGAAAAAAATAGATCAAGTCGTTTATTAAACGATGGCTATTTTACTTGTAGCTGCCAATCAACAAAACACTCACCGAGTCCGGGCAATGACGTCTCAATGCGTCACCCGCTCCGCTGCTTCGGACGCCGAGAGCTTTCCATGAAAACGTGACAACCGGAGTGGACGTGGAGCTTAAAAGTACAGGAGGTAAAGATTAGCTCGACAATAATATCGCCTCACAATGAAATTTAAATGCTGCACGGATACACTTAAGTTACCCCGTAATGTGGTAAAACGTATTCCTCCGGTGCTTGGTTTCGTTATATTTTTCTGACAGTGTGTCATCGGTCGCTGTTGGCACGGTTCTGCTCACATCACATTATTGGATGATTTGATTTTGACTTAATAGATAATTGGCAAACACGGATATAGCTGGCAACGATTGCGAGATTAGTACGTGTTCCCTTCTTCTGCGACACAATCGCAAGAGTGCCTGTAATCACTGGTACATCAAGGCATTCGCACAATGATGCTCTTGATGGCGTGTTTATTTGTTTTTCATTAGAGCGGGGGCAGGATGGCTGCGACAAGCCGGAGCTGGGGTTGACTGCCAGGAATATATGAAAAAAAAAGAGTAGTCTACAACATGTTATGAATTATTAGGACAATCTGTGACACCACGAGCCCATTTATTGTTAATCAACATGCCATTTTGTCCCCACAGACGAGCACTTTTCTCGATGGAATATGGATGAAAACAAGTTGATGGAAGCTTGGTAATGCAGTGACTCCTGCAGGGCTAGTTGGTCAACTTTCTGGACCGTTTTGGTTGCCGTCGGTCCATTTACGGGTCACAAGAGTTCACACACACTGAACTCTATATGCTTCTTTAATGTGTTACATTTAGAGGATCCCCTCATCACCTTCAGGGGAAATTCATTAATTCCAATGGAATTGGCACTAAATTGCCCAACATTTGATAGCGCTGAGCGTTATGCTAATGGTGGCGCCATTAGTTATACAGGTAATTGGGCATAAATCTAAATATTCCGGCTTGATAATGTCACGAAGATGCAAAGTTTGTGGATTTATCCCCTATTGACCATTTTGCATATTTCACATTCAATAAATTAAAGAGTTGGAGATTCACTCAAGACCAAAGAATGCTAACTTGATGGTAGCGCGAGAGACAAAAATAAGGCTACGCATATATCATAATTTGATAGGAATCCATCCCACAGTGTTGATGGATTTCAGTCCAGAAATATAAAAAGTGTTGGATCGACAACCCTCTCCAGTGCTGCAACAAACCACAACCCTGTCACAGCTCATGTTGGGAGCTTTAATGGAAACCTCACGCGTTGACGTCACTGATTCACTGCCCCTTGGAGAAGTATTCCAACTGTATCTAGCAATCTTTTGTCTCGTCAGCTGCACCACTTTACAAACATGGGACACCTTTGAGGTCCTGAGTTGATGTGTTAATCTTTTAAAAAAGTCCCAATTATGAATCTGTCTGCTGCTTCAGCACCAAGGACAGCGCCGTGGATTTATTAATACACAGCAGAGTCCGACTCCCCTCCCCCTCTCTGAGGCGGCCGGCCTCTCTGGTCTGCTGTTTCCTGACTTCATTGCATTTGTATGTATGTGGGTATGTATTAATGTGTCTCTCTGTATGTATTAATGTGTGTCTGTATGTATTCGGGGAGCTGCTGCACGGCTTCGACACAGAGCACAGGCTGCGTTGTGATGATTAATGCCACGCTCTTTAGCCCCACGGCCATCCCTATATAAAATGATTTCTTTTCTCCTCGCTCATAACGTTTCATCCAGTCTCTTGCAACGTGTTTATCGTGGATGTTCATCATGCAATAGTGACGCAAATGCGACTCATCGGTCAGCTCGGGCTCCGAGAGCCTCGGCTTGAGCATCTTTGAAGTTTTCAGAAAGGCCTTGTTGTCGTCACCGTCACTCCTTTTCAGCCGCTCGATGGAAAAACAAAAAAAATCAATATCAAACAAATGGAGAGTAGATGTTGGGTGGTATGAAAACTGCATTGTCATGATTATCCTCGCCCCCAAAAACAATGCCGATTCATGATATTGTCCCAGTGCTCGTAAAAATATATGAAAAACTATTTAATAACTTTTATTGGATCACAAATGGGACACAGAACTTTTTGGTTGAAGAACACACAAACACATTTTAAAATAAGGTAATCATACATCACAAGGTCTCATAACTACACTTTGACTTATTTAATGGTTCATAATTGCAACATGGTGTGAGATGATTGACACTTTTATCCAAAGCAACTCACATTGTTGCTCTATCCACCGTAGACACAGCGACGAGGAGCAATTAGGGGTCAAGTGTCTTGCTCAAGGACACAACGACGTGGACAAGCGGAGCCGGGGGTTCGAACCACCGATCCTCTGATTGAAAGACGGGCACGCTAACCATTGACGCCGCTGGATCTAAAGCGATAGCTAGCTAGACCGCTTCTTCAACTCACTCTTCAGAGGATATTCACGGCGATCCCGATAAAACAAATTCACCGGCATCAACTCATCGTGAGTGTTTTTCCTCGGCAGTCTGTGAAATCATCCTATTTCGTAGCCCAAGTAGATACTTATCTCTTATGTGACGGTTAGTGATATGTTGTCAAGATATTGTTGTCTTAGAAACAAAACCACGTGTAGCGGCAGTGCTGTTGGATGAACAGCCTGCACTTTGCAGCCAGAGGAAAACGCTATATGGAAACACGCCCTGAGGCTGTACTGCTGTTTCTGAGTCGTGGTCGAGGTCCAGAGGATCTAACTTGCACAAACCTCAGTCAGATGGAGGATCAATGCATCGGCCAGACGACACATTCAACTCAACAACCCCCGACGGCCCGACGGCCTCTCTGCTTCTGGAAGGAAGATGGAGAGCGATGGCAGGTTAACAAGGGCCGGATGTGTTTTGGGTCGTTCTGCTAACAAGTGGGACGGCACACTCCCTCAACTCCCCCCCCACCCCCCCCTCCCACCTCTTCCCTCCAGCAACCCGCCTACTGTTTGTAGCGCTGCAACACAGATGGGCCTTTTAGGAACAGCTTGAGAGGACACAATGATGGAGATTGTTTTTACTACATTAAGCCGGCTTCCTCCTTTCCCCACCTCAACACAATCAAAGGCTCTGTATTATCAATACCATCTCCCACTGGAAATACAATTTCAAGGTCTATTTGATGCACGAAAACGCAACCATGCATTCTCGTTTATGAATTCCACTATGGCGGTTTCTCAAAGCTTTAGAGGAGAACGCTTTGATATTGCAGGTGCAGTAAGAGCACATAGAATAAAAAGATACGTGAGGCTGGTGAACACCAGTTGGTTAAGAGCTTCAAACTTCATTTAGAGATAATTAGAAAACGGTTCATGAATAATTAGAAGGTGTACTTTCATGGTTTGTTCTCATATAAAATGGCCACTTTTGATATTCCATGACGCTATAGTTGGGCTTGAATCAAATGATAATGGTATCTTAACCCTGGAACACTAACGTGTGATTTTCACCAGATTTTGAGCCTTTTTTTTTTAGGTTCCACCCATTTTATGAGAAGTTCTACAGGGTAAAATAAAAGAAGACTATATTTTTTATCAAGTACATTATATCGGGTGAAATATGCCCGGCGTTAGTGATGATGTTACTATTTCTAACCTTAGTGTTCTTGGGAACTATTAGTTTTAGAAAGAAAAGATGACACACGAGACACGACAGCTTCAGATGACCGACAATAAAACAGTTTTAAATGGCCACAAACCGCCACGAAGGGGATTTGATCCCGTTACCTTGTGAAAAGAGCCAGGCTAGCTGTCTCATCCTGTGCTGAGCTAAGCGGCGTTGATCTTCTCGTCTCGCTCTCTGGAAGAAAGCAAATACGAGCAGTGCGCTCCTGTTTTTGTCTTTAAGGAGTTGAAAGGCTGGTTGGAAAGATGTTGTGTTAACATTTATGAGGTGACTTGATTCAAAGGGAATAACCGATGTGTTATTTACAGCGTGGTGCTCAACTTCAGTGATGTAACCCCCATGTGGAATTTGTTTTACCCTCAAACCAGTGCAAAGCATTTTTGCTTGAAAAAACAATTTATTACACACCGCTGTGCCACCAGTGTCTGATAATATATAATATATACCATTCAGTTTAAGACTTCACACTTATGTTGTTGAATATTTATGAAATAACTGTTTTTTTCAGGGTTTTTCCGTTTATGCTAATTTTAAATAGATATATTTTTGAATCTCAAGAACACCCTGCGGTGCCTTCGAGTACGCCCAGGGGTGCCAGCACCCCCATTTGAGATGAACGGCTCCACCGCACTGCAGCCTTTGTGTTGTTGTCAATAACACAAGTGTGTTTTTGCTGCGCAAAGACAACTCGGGCGCTTTTTTCTGTCCGGGTAACGTTAGGGAAATGAAAATGGCGGGATAGCACATTTAACAGGAAGCGCGCTTGTTAGCTTATCTTCCCAAACAAGCGCCCTCCCCCAGGCAGACGCCGTCGAGATAGAGTCAGGTTGTTTCTAGTGCAGCGGGCAGAGAATGAACGGGCAGCTGATGCATCAATCTGTCTTCCTGAGAAATCCACATCGCCGGAGGGGCGAGATATACAGTAGTCCTGTGAAGTGACAAACCGTGAGCTGGTTTGCTTGGTTCAGCAAAAAAAATAAAAATAAAGAAGCTTCAAGTCCGGTCTGCTGCTGGTGTGCTGCGGAAAACACATTCATTTGTTTAGGGAGAGCTGGGCAGTAACACATCTATTCGTCACGGAGAACACGGCGAGGGAAAGAGTGATGGAGTGGCCTGCAGTGAGTGACCCGGCAGGAGGATTACACGGGACGGAAACAAAAAGACGAGGCGGGAATTGGAAGTTAAGGGAGCAGGAAACCTCTTGTTTCTGCTTTCCCAACCCGCCACTGCTTGTTCCACAGAAGTGCACTCCTCACCGCGCAACGCATCGTCATGCTATGAATCCCAGCCGTACGGGAGGTTTGACAACCCGTCGGCCATCTTTGTTTGAATATAGCAAATTCGGCACGAGGCAAACATTCTGCCGCTCATTAAACGCTGGTGCCTTCCACGGGTTCGGTGGGTGTGTGAGCTCGGTGCCTTCCAATCCTATTTTCCCTCTCTCCAGTTTAGCATAGCCAGCTCTCACTTTGTATTTATCCTGGGAGCACGTTGGAAAACATCTTACCGGGGGCCTCTATTTTTATGACATCGCATGGGGCTTTTGCGGCATATGTGGCATTTTCATCCACAGCTCCGGGGTTGTTTTTCTTACCCGTCGGGTGTTTTGGTGTCGGGCCTGCACACTCTGTGGAAGGGGAGGGGCACGGAAGTGGGTTTGTGCAAGTGACTATCAATCGGTGCAGTGCAATTTTGGTGAGTGATTGTTACTTACCGAGAAGGTTTTGTTGCCCCGCCTGCTCCCTTGGACCACCAAAAGTGCACAAAGCCATCTGAACATATCCGATACTGTGAAACGCTGGATGATAGTTTGTCCGGTTTGACTTTTAAAGGCAGCCGATCTGGTTTTTAGTCATTTCTATCTTTAATAAATCTGTCAGAATGTGTCCTGATGGGCTTGTGGAGGTGGCCTTGTGCTGTATTAGAGCTCGGCTGGAGGGATGAAGGCTTTTCGGCGGGAAAAATGATCGTTTGCAGCGTGTGCATGTGCTCGTAAAATGATCAAACTTCAGTCACAACGTGGCTCAGATTTCTGATTTTCACCACGATCCACAAAAAAAAAAAAGGAAAAACAGACCGAATTAGGACATTTCCTTTCTGCTTTATTCAAGTAAATAGAGTAAGATCTCTGCTCTTTGGAAGTAGTCGGTTTCAGCAGAAGCGCCAGAAAGCGAGTCAGGAAATGTCTCATGAACGTAGCTCAGATGAACGCATGGGTAACGCAGTACTTTGTGCCTCATAGCAAATACTTGCATGGTACAGGTGCGTGCTAGAACTGTAGACGAGTTGTCTGCAGGTGCTGAATCACCACACTGCAGCAATTAATCCCAACATCTTGGCGCCCTGCCAGGCGGCAGCATGCTGATTCATTCACCCCGTTTTCAACCGAAATAGCGTCATTGCATTATTATCGCAGCTCGCCTGGATACACATCAGCTGGCAAGTCTTTTATTTTATATATATATATATATTTTATTTTGTACTAGTTTTCTATGTGGCGTAACATGACAGCACCTGGACTTTTGATTTGAAGAAATAGTGAAAAGTGAAGAAATAGACTATGTTTTATGCTCATTGTTCACGTTAAGGACACTGTTTCACCATATTTCAGTGGTGCCAACGGATTATTTGACAAAAAGAAGTCGAAAAAAAGCAATTATTGTAATAACGGCTAAAGATTGTCAAGTTGTATTTGCCTCGCGTTGAAGTTGCGGCACATAAAAAGCGTCAAAAGGCGATAAGATACCTCGCAAACGAGACGATCACATCAATAAGAGCTAATCTCTCCTGTCACTCACAATGCTAACACCCACATGCACGAGTACAGGAATGGAAATGTAACGTGTTATATTTTGATCTTAAGCGCGTCTCACCGTGTTTCCCGGCGATAATGAACCCGCAACACAAAGTGCTGTTTACCAGATTGACTGCGTTTTGATCAAAGGGTACAAAAAAAAGCAAAGATAAAGAGACAGTAGTGAAGAAAAAACATCTCTGATGGGTTTTGACTACGACTGACAATCTGTGGAGGAATATTCAAATCTGACATGTGACTTTCTTTTGGATGAAAAGAAAAAAAACTATAAGACGATAAGACGATGTATATTGTTCTTCTAAAATGCAGCCCCGGAGCGGCTAAATAATTCCCGTCACAAGACATTTCAATTACCCAGCAACACTTTCTCTGGCTGAAATGTGAACGGGAATATGAAGCGTGTTTGGCACGCCGCTCGCCGTTCGGCATCTCCGCCGAAAATCTTCCTTTCGAGAGCGGGGGGAAAAAAACCGAAAGAAGCACCTGGCTCTCCAAACCGTATTAGCAATCAGGAAGTTCTGGAGAGGAGCGCGCGAGGAAGTTACTCTGATATGATCAATCGACCGCGGCGCCGCGTGATGAATGTGCAGCTAAACACGGCGCTCCTCTCGCACGAGAGAGAATACGCTTTAATTAAGAATCAGAGGATCTGAATTCAACCGTGGAGGCGCAGCGGCAACCATAACAGGAAGCAGGAAGTCTCAACAATCATCAAGAGAGATGGAGGAGGAGGAGGTTCGTTAAAGACTGGAGTGGCACTCCTGCATGTGCATGAACAGAGGAGTGAAAATGCTCCATGTTGCGGGGGGAAATGTAGCCCCGCGAAGTTAGAAATATGATCCATACCGCGCGTTTATTATGTGTTGAATCGTTATATACTTTGTGGATCATGTGGAGGGTGAACTGGATGCCTATTGCTGACGCATCTGACAGTTAAAAGGATTTCACAGATGATTTTCACAGCTTTATACCCATCGCTTCCTGACAACTAGGTGTAAAGTGCACCTTCTGTGATGGCCGTTAATTGGGAGGAATAACTGATGTTTTTCAAAAGTTTTCCCCCAAAACTATGATGAAATACATTCCCGGAGCATCGCTTCGCTTCACTTTGGCTCATTGTGTCTCAGAGACAGTCTACATATCGAGGAGGAGAGAGGATGACTTTTCCCACCGTGAGGAGAGAAATAGTTCAAGTAACATCACAAAAGGTGTCGCGGCGCTTGACAAAACATGAGCGCCGCGGAAGTTTAAAGGACAACAGAGCGTTTGGGTCCATGAGAAAAGGCCATTTGAAAATCCTTTTGACTTCCTGGAAGAAGAAAAAAGGATGCTGCATCACACCCGCATGCTTTCCTCCGTACAGCACACAACGGAGCTCGGCGATGAAGGAGATGCGGTGTACTTTTTTTGACCAGCCAAGACTCGATTATGTCGTAAAATCAACACTTTACATTTAAATGATTCAAAAAGCATCGCAGAGGAGAGATTCCAGGAATTATTCAGGGTTTGACAAATGACCGGATGAGCGTGAGAAATGGGAACGCTGTCCTTTAAGTAGGTCTAATTCTATAAAAATTTTTTAAAAAAAGCCACCTCGGCGATAAAGTGCACAAGGGAGCACATTTCGCCCTAATGCAGCACGACTTAGTAGGTAGCCGAGGAGCAATATGCTATGATTAAGTGCTGTAATGACTGCCTTTAAGGGGCAGAAGCATAATTTATATTACACTTTGCATGAGGTTTTCTCACGCTCTTCCCCTCCAAAATAGTCTAAACTCCCAGCGAGCCCCCCGTTAATTCACTGTTTGCCCAATCAAATTAAAAGTGACAGTCGGCGTCTGGGCTTCTTCATTCATGAGGTGGATCTGATTGCGCTTCGGGCGCCGCCAGCGCGTGCAGCCCCCCGATAAGAGGCCCGACGCCGCGATCGCGGGCTGATTGCAGAGAGAGAGCGATGTTTTGGCTGCCGGCGTTGGCGGCGGCGGCGCGTCGCCCGTTGTGAGCTGGAGGCTGCGTAACGAGGTTGTTAGCAGTGAACAAGGTAGTGTGTTTTCTTGGATCCCTCTAGATAGTGATTGACAGCGATGGTTTTTTGTTTTTCACAGCATTGAACAGCCTTCACTTCTCCAGACGCACGTCTGTCAGGAGCATCGTTACGCGGCGGCCTCTGCCAGCGATTCAGTGTTCAACTGAAATGTTTCACTTCGGATGAGAAATCAGCCTGTGAATCCTCGTTGTTTGAACTTTTTGGGGGGGTTAAAATTGTGATTGGCAAAGATTATGACATGTTGGTTTGTGGAGCCGAAATGCAGGAAAATAGTTTTGTTCATTTGAAAAGCTGAAATGAGTTAAAAACTATTGTTTCCTCTGCAAGCCGTCCGCTACACTCTGTTTTTAAAGGACTCAGACGTTCATTCAGTGAGCGATTCAGGACGCCAAAGTGTTCGACTGAGCGACTGAGAAGCTCTTTTGTTCCGGCAGCAGTTTAATTTTTTAATGAACACCTTGAGTTGTGGTTTTTAGATTTAATCTAAGCATCTTTCTATGTCGGTTATGTGTCTTGTTGTCTTGTTTCATACGGCATTTTCCCGGTGTTTGTTCTCGTAATCTGTGTTTTTTGCATTGTAAACCTTGTTTGTTGTTGTCTGTATGAGTCTGTTCTTGGCTGTGGTGACAAATGAGTTTCCCCACTAGGGATTTATAAAGTTATCTATCTATTTACCTACCTACCTACCTATCATGTGAGACCGGGGATCGAACCGGCCACCCTGTGTTTGCAGGACGACCGCTCATCCCCATGAGCTACTTTAGCCGAAAGGGGCCACTGTTAGCATGCTGTAGCTACGACAGGTTGTTCAATCCCAATTATTCATTTGTCATAAAAGTCATCTATTCCTTCCACAGCAGAATGTGAAACGGGGGAAAGGCGGACGACTCAAAGTGTACACAACGCCACTTTTCGAAGTTAGCCGAGGCCCTTTAATATCGGGAACCCGGAGGGAAATACATCATCAGCGGCTGCTGTAGGAGACACAGGAAAGGTTATACATGTCATTTCAACCCTCTGTGGACTTTTTTGGGGGGGTGCGAACTCATTCAAAGTGGCTCGTAGTCATGCTTCTGAACAGCACGGATCACGAGAAAAAAAAGAAAAAAAACGTATTATACTCGTCAGGATGAGGTGATGTGGTTCTGGTCTCTTGTAACGCTGGAGATAATAACACGGGCGAGGAACACAATGAGAGGCAGTGGACCTGACAGCCTGGAGAGCCTGGATTAGACCACTCTATGAAAACAGAATCACTCGTGACAGACTCCCGTGGCCTTTCACGGAGATGGATCACAATAAGGGATAGAAGAAGAAGAGAAAAATAATAATCATTCTCTGTGATTTCTCTTATCAAACCGCTCTTTTCATTTCCTAAGCTCACCATTGAATTTTCTCACCGGAGCTCAACATGGATGATGAGGCGGGGGGGCGGGGGGGGGGCTTCTTTTTCTTTGTTGCGTGTCATCCGGCACACTCCAGCCCAGAGGTTAATAATGAAAAGTTAAAAGAGCGGCGCATATTAATGCCCAAATCTATTGAGCCACACGCGGTAGAGAAATAACTGGCCTTGCCGTGGAATCATTAACACCCGGGCGACGTGTCGGGCCATTCTGTGCTGGGCTGAGATCACAATTCAAGCAAGTTCTCGCTTGGATTTATAGGTGATAACATATATAAAAAGACATTGTCACTGCGTGAGATGTACAGATGTTCAATAACACAATACACTGTGTCTTATCCAAGGAGCTGTCGAGAGCAGTACGCATGCAAATCACTGTTGCTGCTCCACTGAGAGCGCTAATGTTGAGGAAGGTTTGATATGAATCATGCATGCTCTACAATATCTACCTCATGGATGAGATACCAATGCAAACACGGTTCATTTAGGCAATTAGAAAACAATATGTGTTGACGACCCCGACAAAAGAAGCTAAAAACAAAATAAAATAATTGATGGTAACATATATATGTATAGAATAAATCATGCGTTTTACACTCCCAGTCACTAAAACTGTATCCTACCATGAAGAGTCTCCAGAAATACTCAGAAGTTTATTTAGCTGCATAACCTTTTTTCCTCTGATAATAACCGCCATGTCAGCAGCATTAGGTGTCTGACATTAAGGTTATTGCTTCTGGGAAGGAAAAAAAATACGTTCATGGAATAAATTCAACTTCAATCCCACTGATAGTTGTAAAAGAAGCAACAATGCAACTGGAGCAAAGCAGGAACACTAGCCAATATATTTCTCTAAAAATAAGAGGCGCTAAGATGAATTACTTTCAGTGGGCTGTCTTTGTGTTTGGGGGACTGCATTATGTTTGGTTCTGTCGACCGAAAATACATTCAAATTGAATAAAATGCAACTAAAACCTTTTTTTTTGGTGCTGAAATCCATGCAGGTCTGTTAAAATTAGGCCTTTTGTACCATCACTCACAGGGGCAAGAAAAACAGCCTTTAAATAGCAGCAATACCTCCTACCGGCACAACCATTGGACACCAATGTCCGATAGCATTTGTTTATGTATCTCGCTCTTTTCAAAATACCATTTCTTCAAAACTGTCAACATGAGCAAAAACTGATATTTTCGTAATTGCAGACGTGGGTTGATTTCAACGTTACATTTGTCCGTAAGATTGTTGTCCCTGGTGCTATCTGACAGATCACAATCTGGCTCCTTATCCTAACTAATGCACATTTAAAGAGCGTTCCCAGACACGAGGTGACTGAAGGTTGTGCCACTCAAGATAAGACTCATCCAGATTCTCTCAATGTGATTACAGCTTTGCCTATTAGGCAGCACGGCGCATCTCTTTGTGTCTGATGATGGTGGCGACGCTTTCTCTAAAGAAGGCAACAGATCTCTTATATCATAAACTCGGTGCTTGATCAAATTAATGCCTCCCTGTCGGCCAATTTAGATAATCCTTCAGAATGTCACTGATGTGACACCGGTGACAGATGTTAATGTGCTGTGAAAAATCGCGACGCTTTCAAAGCTAATTGAAGCAGGGGTGTGGATCTTTATTAAGATCAATATTCGTTATTTATCATTTGACATGTTTCCATCGACACGGACGAGATTGAATCCAACTGAGGCAGAGACGCCAGAGCTGCTTATTTAGGCGAATACTTCTGAGAAGAGGTCACGCTGGAGGAGAGGGGATTGATAGACGTGTGTCACGGGGAAGAAAAGAGAAGATGAGGGAAAGACAGAAAAGCAGGTGTCGAGCAGATTTGAAGGCCAGGCAGGATGTTATAAATCCAACATCCAAGTCCCCAAATCACTCTCGAAGTCCCTTGCAACTCTATCCTCCACGCAGAACTGCTGAGTGGGCGCTTCCAGGCAGCAGGGTCAGCTGTAGCTTTGGCTACTGCTGATGAGATCAACGGTGAGACAATGCAGTCTTGGGGAAAGTTCGAAAAGTCTGGCTGAGTAATGAAAGTACGAGATTATACATCAATGCAAATTACAAAATGTGACTCGGCACGACCTAATCACATTTTTGAAAGCTTTTACATTTGGTTTCATGAGAGCTGTTCTCCGTTTCTGAGCACAAACGAGCGTAAACATTAGCATTAGCAAGTTTTCTTAGGAAAGAGGCGGTCGAGGAGCGATGCAGATGAAGCTAATTTCCTTCTGCTGGATTTTGGTCTTCGTGCTTTATGTTAAGCTTCATCCATAGGAAATGTTACCATACTAACACGCTAAACTAAGGTAAATATACCTTCTAAATATAAGCATGTTAACATGGAGCTGTTAGCATTTGGCTTGAAGCACAGCTTTACCCTTTGCCCTTTACCCTCTAAGCACAAACTGGCGTAAAGATTAGCATTAGCAAGCATTCTTAGGAAAGAGGCGGTTGAGGAGCAGTTGAGCAGCTTCATCCATAGGAAATGTTAGCATGCTAACACGCTAAACTAAGATGGTTTTCCTGGTAAAAAATACCTTCTAAATATCAGCATGTTAACATTGGAGCTGTTAGCATTTGGCTTGAAGCACAGCTTCACCCTCAGTCTCAAGAGCAGCTAGCATGGCTGCAGATTATTAATATAAAGTGACATGTCGGTGATATTAAAGGTGGAGTTTTTTATTGGAAACAACATAACGTTTATGCATTGTGTGTCTCCTGGAGGTTTAATAGACATGTTGAGCATATTTCATTCCACATTAAACAGTTGCTAGTTGATTAAATGTCACTACCCTCCCTAGCTGGCACCAGAAATACTTAAACAAGGAATTTAATGTTGACATATTGAAATATAAGGCCGGGTTCAGCAGTCAGCTTGCTTCTCTTCGTATCAACCGGCAATATTTTTTTGTGGACCATGTTTAATGTTTATAAAAATGTAATTTCATTGTGTTCGATGTCGTTTCCTGTTCGACTCGTCTCCGTTTAAACTTAATTAAGCTCCTCCCTGGTTACTGCCACCAAATGTTGCCTGCTGGGAATATTGAAAACAATGCATGCATAATCATCCTCATACATTCAGCCAAAGCTTGACAATAAATATTGAATCTGCTCCTTCCTGTAATTCAGAGCTACACACCATGATGATGACTTACCAAGGAAAAGCAAATAGGAGCAAAAAGGGTTAAGCTGATAGACTTTAACCTTCCACCAGTGAGACATGAGGTCGTGACCATTTTGACGGGTTTTAATGAACAAAACTGCAGTATTAAAAAAAAAAAAAAAAAAAAAAAAAAAGGCTCCCGGGCAGGGAATCATTTAAAATTAACAAGAGAGATGATATCGTGTCACCGTAACAAGGTCAAGACCGGAACATCATTTGTTTTGCTGTACTTTCCTTCCAACATGATTCACTCCATCCTCCGAGAACTGCACTCTCCCGCGATGTCCTTCAAACACATCCTGTCCGACTGGTGTAATTGCACCGTGACAGGACCGATTCCTCATCCCCATCAATCACTCCAATGGAGATACGGGCTCCCTTCCTAACATGACTACTCCCACCCTTCCTCGTCCCCGTTTCTCCCTGCTCTGCCTCCGTGTTTTACGGTTATGGTGATAAATAACAGATCCAATGTCCGGCCCCTTTCGTCCGAGCCCAGATTCGCTGGCCTGCATCCTATCCGGTTTGGACCGGTGCAGTGAGTGATATATCGACCGCGTTGGCTTTGTGACAGGTTCTTGTTACGTCGGTGCAGTTGTGCTGCCTTTAAGCACGGCCTCTGTGTGTGTGTGTGTGTGTGTGTTTACTTTGTGCTTTGTGGACAAGCAACTGTTAAAAAAGTGTTTTTAAACTCTTTTTTTTTTTAAATTAAAAGGTTTTTAAATCCATTGAAAGCAAGGGAAATGGGTCAAACAAACTGTTGAAATTGAAGTTTCCTTTTGGATCATTTCAGAGGTATCCTGCACCGCCTTGAGGGAGGTCACTGGTTGGACAAGCTGGGACTCCTGAGATCTGCAGAGGAAAGATAAGAACTCTAATAGAGCCGTGGCATTTATGAATAGCTTTTACTGGTCAAAGTGATTAGTTTACACAGCAGCATTGACCGGGAGAAGGAAACTTTATGCCCTCTAATTAATATATCTTTTTGCGCTGTGAGGCTTTTGTTACATCGCGTACACACAGATCAGTGCTGCTGCAAGTTCACACGCAGGGTATTCTATTCATAGCGGTACAAATGAGTCACTGGAAAGCCTTTCTCTCTTCATCTGCACCAATATAAAGGCTGTTTGTGTTGTGAGATGTTTTGTTTCCGATCAAAAGAACAGAAGTTGAAAGTTTGCTTACAGAGCCGGTTGGTAGCGTTTGCGCGGCGGCGGCGGGAAAACTCTGGATGCAAAATCCAAAATGCAAACACAAACCAAAGCACATGCAAACACAAATTCAGGCGCCTTCTAATCTGGGTGTTAAATTGAAAATAAGGTGCCGCTGTACTGAAGAAAAAATGATCAGAATCAGATATAAAAGGCCCAGCTTTTCACATCGTAGCACTCTACTTTAGCTTGTCTTTGTTTTCTGCCTCTCTTCAAATCAAGAGACCACTTAAAGTATTAAAAGTACTACCAGAGTCGCCCTTGACCACAACACGCTCTTCAGAGGCAGAGTCGCTCCCTCGGCGCGACACTGCGGCTGCACATTGCTCTTAAATTGTTGGGATGGGTGAAATGCGAGAGGACAAATTCCCCCACAGGGATGAATAAATAACAACTCGGCCATTAACCGCTAACGTTTTCTGTAACCCCCAAACAATATAATTACGTAAGATTACCACACAAGTTATTGCGGTTAGTATCCAAATGAGTTCACTGTGTAATTTATGCAAACCCAGAACACTTAGAACCATTTGAAATACCTCAGCCTGCATGCTACTGACGCTTCACATGCTATTTATATGGTTTCTCTGATAATATGACTCAGATATCTTCAGATATGACTCCGTCATTGACGGTGCTAAAGGTATCTCGGGCTAACACTGAGGCTACATTCTGCTAAATGGAGCTTTTGGCGTTCATCCATGAGGATGCCTTGTTGTTAGTTAATGCTTTTTTCATGCTACATGACTTCTTTCCAAGGAACTTCTGAACACATCTCTGGCAAACTCAAGAAGTACAGAGTGGTGCTTTTTGTGGAGGAACTAAGTTTAGTCGACTAGGAATTGATTTGGTCTTGGACAGTTATCGTTCTCTGGTGTATTCAGAGTGAGAACGGAGGACATTTTTTTGGTTTTTAATCCCAGCTGAGAGCCTCGTGTTGACTTTCATTCTGAAATAAAAGCTGTGAAAATGTGTTTATCACAGAATTAACGCAGCTTCGGTTGCAGCTATTTCTCATTAATGGGACTTTTGTTTCATTTATTTAAACAAATAGGAAGTTAAACACTGCCCTTTTTTTTTAAACAGCCACTTCTTTGACCTCCAAACATCTCAGCTCACACCGAGGTGTCAGGTGTGGAGTTTGTATGTGTTCACACCGCTTTTGCCTGCAGTTAAACTATCCAAATCGGGGAAATGAACCAAACGCGGTGATGAATGCAAAAAAGAGGCATCTGTAACCGTACAGCAGACATTCTGGGTAAAGGATGCTCCACGCTCAGTGGCTGAGCTGTTGTGGTTTATATTCAAAATTGCTCATCCCTCCTGAGAGATCCGTCATCTGTGCACGTTGCTGCACCCACACAGACGGTGACGGGGCAGAGAGGCCGCCTTCAATATCAGAGTTTCATCCTCCTCACTATTGGTCAGCAGGAGGCCGGTGTGTTCACAGTATGTAAGCTGCCTCTCCCCAATTTGGATCTGTGAACACACACACACGAAGAAAAAAAAAAGGTGGAGACAACAGACCTGAGGGCAGAGTGTCTTGATGGACCTTGATACCAGCCTGAGGAAGTGGAGGAAATCTCCAGGTTATTTCCAACGGATGAGTTTTATTGCTTTGAGGCTTTTAGAGGTGGCGGGTATCTTGGCTGCGAGACAAATTGCTCACAAATATTGAGCTCTCTAATATTTCAAGGATACCACTGGCTTTGTGTTGGAAGGTGGTTTTCTTATTTTTTGGGGAGGTTTATATCCACATTTAGTGACTCAAGAGAGATCTGTTTTAAAGTTGCATTAGCTACCTTCTGCCAGTATTTTAAAAAAAAGAAGATTTTCCTGAATCTCCATCACATATCCTCCATGAAATAGATCCATAGCAGTCTGGAGGCAAACATCCCAGTACACTCACAAAAAGGAAACTCACCTGTTTAACAGAGAATTGTCGATATCAGAGGCGATATTGACTCAGACAGCTTGATCGGAAAACAGGTTTTCACATGAATTGTAATGTTTTACCAAATTACTGGTGTACGCTTTAGTATTTTATTAATAAATAGCCATCCAGCAAGTGTTAGATTTAGTTTTACAAAGTTAGAAAGTGAATGTTTAATGTTCCCGTACACATACGAGAATGATCCCGGTCACTCCCACACAGTGAGGCATGCAACTTATTGTGTGTGTGTTTTTAAATAAACACATTATTCTTCATTACGCTTGAATGTGAATTCCAGCAAATGACGGCCTTTTAGTCAAATTTACCTTGACCTCAACGGCAACCCCCGAGGGAGCTAATATAAAAACAACACCACCCAAGAACTACCCAACGAAGAAAAACAAGGACAAAATTCAATATTTTCATTTGCAGATACATACAGGAAGTGATTACGACGCCTGTGTATTGGAGATATTGGTGCGACTGTGCCCGACGCCGCAGGCTATGAAAGAGAAATCAAGCGTCTGACAAGAGGAACACTGCGCTGCCTCTGTCATCTCACAGCTCCTTGAGATTTAAATAGAAACACCGGCGACCTCAGCTGCTATTTTGGTGGCGTTAGTCCACATGTCAGCCAAGCATGGGATTATCCCGGTTTCCTTGTTTAGTGGACAAAGCTGACCCCTCAGAGGCAGATTTGTTCCCAGTCTTATGATGGCGGGAGAGATGAGTGTGTGCTGCAAATGAGGAGAGATGAATCCATATTTTCTCCGCTCTCCTTATCCCATCATCAGCGCAGGTGTTCGTCTCCTGACTTTGCCTCCATTTTTTTTTTCTTGCACCCCCCCTCTTTCATCTGTAGCTTGTCTGCCTCCCCCCTCTTAGAAATGTGGCTGTGTGTTTTTTCCAAACAGGTTAATGGACTTCTAACCCCTCATCGCTGATTAACATGATTAATCAGACAACGGAGGTACTCAATGATTCCCCGCCCCTCCTCTCTCTCTCTCTCTCTCTCTCTCTCTCTCTCTCTCTCTCTCTCTCTCTCTCTCTCTCTCTCTCTCTCTCTCTCTCTCTCTCTCTCTCTCTCTCTCTCTCTCTCTCTCTCTCTCTCTCTCTCTCTCTCTCTCTCTCTCTCTCTCTCTCTCTCTCTCTCTCTCTCTCTCTCTCTCTCCCCCCGGCTCGCTGCCTCTCTACTCCTGCCAGATGGTATCAATGCAAAGCGGAGAGCAGAGGAAAATCAAAGGTAGGCTTCAGAGGCTTGAAAACCAAGAAAGCACAGCAGTTATCTCCTGCTGTTCCGATGACACATTTACAGGCGTCATGCGCTCTATGGAGAATAACCCCAGGAGGGAGAGCAAATGAGAACACACATCCCCGCACGCCCTGAAATAGCGGCTGCGTTGTACAGCGCTAATGTATAGAGAAAAGAATCGGGAGGGGGTGGGGGGGGTCCTTCAAAATTATTATATTTGTTGAAATTCTTATTACGTCCAGAAAGCAATCAATCAATCAAATGCTCTGACAAAAAAAATTCATATCGCTGCCGTAAAACGTCCTATCGTGAGACCTGCCTGCTCTTCCACATGTTGCTAGCTCGACAGCTACTACTATAAATAGCCATGTTTGTTGTTTATGTTCGTAATTATAATTTTGGGGGAGTGGCTTTGGAGGGAGGCCTGAAGGGGCCGGCTGTCGGTGTTGCCGGCTTTCTTGCTAGATGTAGCAACTTTTGGAGCTGGTGCTAACCTGCTAAGCTACATTCATTGCAAAATAATAGGCAACCCTGGGCTAGGTTGGATCATGTTAAACATTTAGTGTCCCCTTGTTGGTTCCTCAACATTTATAACACCAGCTTCAAATATTCATCCTTCAACGAAAAGTGAACATTTTGGAGAATATTTGATAATATATTTCTCGAGACCCGGGACACAGTGAGCTTAGCTTAGCATCGAGACTGGAAACAGAGTATAGTAAGTAAAGTTAATTTATATCACACTTTTTTGTTACAAAGGTCACAAAATGCTTATTAAAAACTAATTAAAAACAGATTAAAAGCGTGCCAGAGAGCTTGTATTTAATTAAACGCCAGTGTTAGCTGATTTTTAAAACAATCACAGAATCAGAGATATAATAAAACAACTAGTGTGGCTCTGTCCAAATGACATCATACGCCAGCCATCATCTGCTTAAGCACACTTATGACCTCGTTGTGTGTGCTGGAGTACCTTTTAGAGGTGCCAGCAGGTGGATATTTTAACCTTGGGAAAGGGCCAGGCCAGTCTTTAAGCTAAGCTAAGCTAAGCTAACCCGCTGCCGGCTGTAGCTACACATTTACTGCTCAGATGTTATAGGGGAATTGCTCTTCTGATATAAGTCTTGGCAGGAAAGTGTCATAAAATGTCAAACTCATTTAAGAATTTAATCCACAAAACAGCATGGCGCAGTGAAATGAGTTGTTTACCCTGATGTTTTAAAGGTCTGTCAGCGGCAGCTCTTCCCGTGACATCTCACTATGATTCACTTTCCTGCAAGAATTGCAAATGCTCTGAATCCCAAAAGTGCAGAAAAAGAGAACTATCTGGTTTGGCTACCGTGTAATAATGATCAATAGCAGGGGATGCTAACCTTTGCTACAAACACAGTGTTTCCTGTTGCTGCGTCTCAATAACAACCTGTTTTAATGTGAAGACGCAGCAGTTGCCGTCAGCCATAACTCAACGCCGTTATGTCTTTAGAGTGATCTATGAACAGGGAGGCTTCCATCAAGGACGTACGCACTGTAACGTTGAAGTACATGCGTGCCTTTTGTTCCTCGCATATGAAAATGTAATTAAAGTGATGGGCTCTACAACTACATGGAGGCATAATTGTGATTTTCTGAATGTAAATATCAAGCAGGTTGTCCCAAAAATGTAAAAAGTCAGTTAAAATAGTCTTTGTGGAAGACATTGGAGACACAAAGTCCTCCTGCTGTGAGTTCCTGATCAGCAATCCCGAGCCGCCCCGCACAATTACATCCAGGAATCCGTTATTAGTTCAATCAGAGAAATGGCACGCACACGCACAAAAGCCATGAGAAAATCCAAAGCCCTCAGTCAGTGTTATTAGCTGGAAATGTCAAGGTGAGCCACGGATCTGAGGGGTTGAAAATTGCAGGGCTGGCGTCGGCCTCTGGAGAGAGGAGGGCGTGATGTTTCTTTCTTGCTGTTCCCCCTCGTGCACTTCCTCCTCTCCGGTTGTGGCCAGAGAGATATAATGATTCAGCAGAGACATGGCCGGCTGCCACGGCGAGGGGAAGTGTTGATGAACGGCCGTGCCCATTTTTTAGTTTCGAAATTTCATCAGCGGCAGTGTTTTTGTGGAGAAAAGCCGATTAAGCGTTTTAGCCATTTACAAAAAGAAAACTACGGATAAACTCTTCGGTATACTTTGAAATACCACTTTGACTCAAGGTCTTTCTCTGTTAGGTGATGATTAAGTCTTGCGTTGGGCTCTCTTGATTGTCATTGTCGCTGTGTTCAGGGGGCAATAGCTTACAGAGAACAGGAACATGAGAACATGACTTTGGGATGCAGCTCTGTCAGACCTCCACCGGAGTCCTGAGGGTATTCCCGTTTAAGATTCAAAGACCAAAAAATGATTATAGCCCGTTTTGTAGCCTTTACTTAAATCGGATCAAAGTACAGAGGAGGGTGGGGACCAGTATTTTCTTTTGTGTCATTCAGTTTATTTAAAACTTCCCCGCAGAAGTCAACACTGACGTTTTAGGAAGCACACGGCTCCTGTGACCAGCGAGTCCATTTTCTTCATCTCCCCCTAAGCCGCTCTTTACAATTTTTAAGTACACCTTGAAGGAAGCTTTGCGAAGAAGCCGTGAATGATGGATAAAGCTTGAGTGAAAGCCTTTTTTTCCTTTTTTGGGGGGCGAGGAGGGAAAGAGAGAGGGTGGGGGTGGGGGGGCACAGGAATCATGCGCTTGCTAGCTAGCTAGCTGCCAGCTGCAGAAGAGGACGATCTTAGTAGGAGACCCGTGTTGCTCAATATCTACTTTAAACCAGAAATGATCATGAAAAACAACCATAAGGTCCCTTTCGATGTGTTACACTTCAAAGGTTCATTCATGATGTTCTCATCTGGCCTGATTGTAACTCATCCCTTTATCCCTTGAACAATGTCACAGATCAAGAGAAAAACAATTTGATGATGAATTTGATTTCTCGGATCAACACAACTGATATAATCTTATTTTTTTTTGCCGTGAAAGCATTAACTTTTGGTATCTGTGGGATAACTGTGTTTGCTACGTGGTTTTAAGTCCTCTAATCCTGTGAATCCCAGCCTTTTGTGTTCGACCCCGCAGCCTTATCAGACGAGATCAAGTGTACATGAAGGGATCATGAATCGGATGTTAATTAACACTTTTGATATTGAAGCAGGGTTTTTCCCCTCGCGACAAACTCTGACGGCTATCCTCGTGGAAAACACTATTGTCTAACAGGCATCGGTTGTTGGTGTAAATACACTTTGTGTATTTCTGCCATGCCGTCACGGCATGGAGAACGGGCAAAAGGCGCTGCCACAGGTGCTAAAAGAAGAAGAAAAGAAAACGTCTTTTCCATCATGGCAGAAAGAAAACCCTCCAAATCTCAGAAGAAAGCATTCGGCGATCCTCCATGTGGAACATTGAAAGCCGATGACATCATTATCAGTCTCCCACTCGGATGTCTCCACATAGTTGTGTACCTGTGTTGACAGCGCTGGAGTTGTTTTTTCCCCCAGGAAAAACAAATGCAGCGTCCGACTTCCTCGCGGCTCATTAAACACTTGCTTATCTAACAATGCGATCTGCTCTGGAGTGTGTGTTCATGTGTTTCAACAGTGTAATTGTCTTGTCAGTGGATTCTGAAGCTGAGGAGTTAATTACCTCCTCTGAGTGTGTGTAGGTGTGTGTGTGTGTGTTGCTATAACCCACAGGTGAGTGACAGGTTGCTGCAGATGGCGTGAGGCGTCTGTGAGGCGTATAGCTGGAGCATGTATATATATATAAATATATATATATAGCTGGAGTATTTAGTGAAAATGAGTGTTAATGTAAAAAAAAATGTAATTAGCTTTCTGACGTCTATTTAACAACCATTCAGTGTCTGGAGTGCACAGGTTTTAAACGTTGCACAGGTTAGTCACAACTGAACCTTTCGCTCAGACGCTGGTAATAGTTTTGGGACGCTACTGTTCCTATAAATCCATCACAGCAATTAAATTGATGGGCTAAATTTCTGAAATGCTGCGTGACTAAATGAGGCGTGTCGTCCGTTGATCCGTACTCCAGCAGCCTTTGATGTACCTTAGAAACAAACTTCAAAGCCCAGAGACCGGCGCTGGTTTGTACTGATGTCTTACAAAGGGTGCGGGTGTGTGTGTGTGTGTGTGTGTGTGTGTGTGTGTGTGTGTGTGTGCGGCTATAGCAGAAGATATGAAGCCTCTCACTGTGCGGCTGCAGAAGTAACTGCAGGGCGGCCGCGGTCACAGAGTTAAAAGGAGGCTACGCTTTGGACAAATGACCCATGTTCGGCAGTAAGTGCGAAAATAGCTCGGGCGCCGTGCGGCCTTATTTATGTTCAAGGTCACGGGACTTCATGAGCCCGTCCCACTAAACACGGGCAGAGAGGCAGACTGTGATCCACGCTTTTTTTTCGAAAAAACATGACCGTTTCAAAAAGAGATTGATGTGCGTGTTTGTGTTCGGTCCACCACATGAAGGTTCGTCTGATTGGAAGTGTTTTTATAGACCGGACGGCCACAATAACTGTGGTCGAGGCTTTTTCTCACACGCCCCTGAATGCCTTTCATGGTTTTTTTTGCATGGAATTGGGAAGAAAATCTCAAAATGACGGAAAAAGGCATGCACTATTTTCCATGGTTGCAAAACATGGCACAATCAAAATACAAGTCGGGTGAATTTTTCATATGTGGAAAAAAAAAAGCCTGCGGAAATCCCTCCTTTTCGTCAAATTATCAAAGTAATTTATCCGACCCAAACTTTTGGGATAATAATACGATAATAATTGGCTGACATACGGAGAGCTTAGTGAGCTTTACGTGCTTTTGGACACAGCTAGGCTAGCTGTTTCCCATCTTTGTGCTAAGCTAATACGCAGCTAGCTCGTCTTGGCAGGAAAGCGAACATGCCATTTCTTCCCCTGGATGTTTTTTCTTAAAGGTTTTAGTATAAAGGAAAGATTTCCTTTAGCCTCAATGGCTTTTGTTTTTTGATGTGCATGGGGCAAAGACTGAAGATGCCGCTTGCCACAAAAACTTTATTGCTGATGATTATCCGGGACGAGACACCGGGAGATCACACAGCTAGCCGTTGCCCTTTCCCTCTCTTTAAATGGCAATTTTCTTTCTTTTTTTGTGTGTTGTTGCTGCTTTTGGAAAGCACAGCATGTCAGTTCAAATGCCATCTGGATACAGAACCACCCAGCACTCTGACGAAGAGCTTTCTGAGCACTTTTACTTTGCCGCGCGCGACACTTCAGAGGCTTTAAACCAGGAAGTACACGCGGAAGAACGGCTGTGTGAGTTGTAAATGAGATTTTTTTTAGCTCGATAGCTCAGATTCTGTGTAGTCGCCGGTCGCCACACAAGAAAAAAACCCGCCGCCATCTGCAAGGCGGCGTCCGCCACCGAGATCCCTCGCTGATATTAAGTCAACAGACGTGTGTGAGCGAGGATGAGAGCGTAGGAGATGTTGATTCCGACAGTGCAGCGATTGTGTGATCGCGGCTATCGGGGGGTCTTTCTGAGCCGACATAATGTATTTCAGTGGATTTAACTCGTCGGCTCTGTTTTCTTTGCCTCCTTCGGCGTGGGACGGACAGGAGTGGAGGCGCAACAAAGCTTTCCAGTGACAGGACGTTGAGCGCAGTCAGGAGAAATGACAAGTGCGGAGACGAGGAAAATAATGGCGTCACGGAAATGCGTTCCTAATATATATCAATATATATATATACCTGTATATTCTGTCTGTTGGCAGAGTCAGCACACGCGGCACGACAAAAGTGATTAGAGCCGAGTTGCCTGGATCCACTTTGTTCTGAGTGGAGTCAGTGCTGGCAGCTGTCTGAGGTGATGCAACTGCGCCTCCAGAGAGAAACGCAGACCAGCGTATTTATGAAAGCCAAAGGGAAGATGAAAGGACAAAGGGAGCTCGAGTGACCTGTTTGGAGAGACAGAGAGAGAGAGAAAGGTTCAAAGTCATCGCGAAGTCATCTGATCTTTACGGGGACAAGGGTAAGATAATGAGCACTGAGAATAGCCCTTGAGAGGGAATCACAGAGAGTTTAATTAGGCTTCCTCGCCGTCGCCTCGTGGCTCGGTGTGACTGCCGGGATGAAATGTCTTGAGTTCTTTTAATGACGGGAAGAAGAAGAGCCCAACTCGGAGCGCCCCGTTAGACCCAATCTCAAAAGTGTGGCCTTGTAAGCAATAAGAGGGGCACGCTGCTTAACAGCTGATATTGAAGCCCCGCCGTGGAAACCGCTTTGCTAATTGTTTTCACTTTGTTTTTTGCTGATTTGAAACTCCCGGACGTTTTTTACCTTCTTGTTCTCGGCGAGGGTCGAAGTGTGTTTGGAGTCCTGTGATTAAAGGAGAACGTCGCAGATTTGTTTGGCTTTACCCTCCTCGCTCAACCCGCCGGCGATGCGACGAGACAACGCCGCTTGAAAATCAAGATCCACACAAACAAAAAGAAGTGGAAAATTACACAATATGTGCCGGTTTAGCCCCGAGAGTGGCAGGATACCGTCTTTGTATCCGTGTTGAAAATGGTCAATGTAGAATATTCATCGGTAGAGCGATAGGAATCTCTCTCTCTCTCTCTCTCTCTCTCTCTCTCTCTCTCTCTCTCTCTCTCTCTCTCTCTCTCTCTCTCTCTCTCTCTCTCTCTCTCTCTCTCTCTCTCTCTCTCTCTCTCTCTCTCTCTCTCTCTCTCTCTCTCTCTCTCAGGTCCTCCACTGCTGCTCAGTAAATATAGATTGGGAGATAAAAGCGATTCAAAGTCGCATCACCATCTGTTGCACATGTGTCGCAGTTTGAACTCCATCATCTGTACCGGAGACAGATCTGACAGACATCATCGCTCCGCTGCGGGAGACTCAGGGCAGTGAAGTGGCAGCGCGAGGGGGGTTGAAAGACATTCAATTTGTGCGGGACGATCCTTATTGACCCACAAAAGCCAACAGCCCGAACAAGCGTGAGGTCCGGGGCGTCAAGCCGGGAATGAAACGGGGGGAAAACCCATCTCAGTGCTCTTTCACTTTGTTTCCAGTTTGACGATACATGCATGTAAAATATTGAAATGCGGTCGATATGTTCTAGTTACCTGACCCACGTTGATGTAATTGAGTTTACATGGAAATAACATTTACATTATGAGCATCTTGCTGTACTGTACAGGTGTAAGGCTGCAGAATATGTACTCTTTAAATCTGTACAAGTCCAATTAAAGAAAGTAGGGCAGCGTCAGTGGAATCCTTCTGTCGTTTGTCCTTTTGGTTTAAAAGAAACACATTTCTGCTGCGTTTTTTCTTCTTTTCTTTTTTTTTTTAGCTGAGGCTGCAAATGGGCCACCTGCACATTGGACCCTAATCTAAATGAAATGTTCATTCACTCGGACGCTGATGGTTCAGCCGTCCAGAGGCAACGTGGGGTTCAGGATCTTGCCCAAAGACACGTTGACATGCGGAGCAGCCGCGGATCGAACCGACCGATCTTCCAATTAGTGGACCAGCCGCTCCGTCTCCACCTTCAAGTTGATCGATTACAAACGAGCCGCGCTCATCCTGCTTCTGGGAAACCTCCCTGACTGTATGCAGAGCTCACAATGTCACCACCGTGATCTACGCTGATCACGGAGACAACACCGGCACGCTCCGGAGATGTTTTCATTTTTCACATTTTTTTGACTTTGAATTTTTTCTTTTTATGAAAAAAATATTTAATTCAATTTCATTTTTAAAAAAATAGCATGGATACATATTCATTACAATAACACGCTTGCATTTTTCATTTGAGATGGGACTCTATGTTGCCTGACAACAGGAGACTTTCAACCTGAGGACCGAGGGCCCGTTTCACCACATTTGCGACACTAACGAGCCGTGATTTGAAACACAAAGATAATTTCCTCTTGCTTATGCATGAGTGTGCGAGAGCCCTTAAGGGCTTTGCAAAATGTATCTGAAATTTTGGGAGCGACAATCATCTGAGGAACATGTCGACGAGCGGCGCTCACGAGGCCTTTTTCGTGAAAGAGAGGATGTTTTACAGGTTCACATCGCGTCCATAAAAGAGCCGTTTGAGTCCAACGTTGACCAAAACTCTCCCCGCTTCACGCCAACACGACTTTTATACGCGACCAAACCATCTGCAAGTGATTGCAAAGGAAGCATCGCGACCATAAATAGTGTTACTAACTCACTTTAATACTGCGTGACAAAGTTTAGTTTGCTTCAGGCAAAGCCGGCTTTTTTTGTGAAGCACATTTATAATGAAATAGCTTGACATGAGCAAAGAAAAAGCAATAAAAGGACATTTAAAAATACGCATTAAAAGATCAAATAAAATCAAATAAGATGAGATACAAATATATATATATATATATATATATATATATATATATATATATATATATATATATATATATATATATATATATATATATATAGGGAAATGAAATACATACAATTTAATACACTACACATGGAAAACATATAGAATGCAGTAATGAGGATATTAATTGAGGGTTGTACGGTGTTGTCTTTTCCTGGGTTGAAGTCGTTTTCTGAACTTACTCAAGCTGTTATATTATTTGCCTTTAACCACTTTGTCATTATATCCACATTACTGAAGATTATTTATTAAAAAGCGCCGACAGTCAACACCACAATACTGTTCCAGTAGTGACTTCAAGCTACTTGGTCAAATACATTGTGCTATCTATCTATCCTCCATTTTCCTCCATAGCGCCTATATAAGTTGGCCCTGATCCAACAGAGGAAGTCAATGCAGAGTTTTCCTTCAGATTATAAAATTGGCTTTCGGTTGAACCTTCTTCCACAAGCCAATCTGCCACCTTTTACACCCAAGAAAAACCAAAGATGCCCGGAGCTTCTGGACTCGCTAGATTGGCTCCTGCCCTCGTGTGAGCGCGTGTTAGCCTGCGGCTACTGTTCCTGTCTGAGATCATGACAGACCGGAGCTGAATGTGTGATTATGAAAACCCTCCGTGGACTCGACTGAACGTAACACAGCAAGAGTTTTTGAAACACCTACTATGGATCCTGCGTTTCGCTTCTTTCAATTTGTCTTCTCTGGGAGATTTCCAGTGAGGATCGTCATGTTTTAACTGCTCTGGAAGAGACAAACAGATTATGAAAATCATTTTTGATAACAGCGAGGTTCACCAAGGACGTATACGAGCGGCAATTATCACAGAAGCTGTTGATTTGGGTGTCATGCTAATGTCACGCTGGGCCCGGGAAATAACAACGACCCCAAATCTCATTGGCTGGCCCGCAGTGGCCCCTGCATCTGATATGGCGCGGCGCGGCGGTATATTATCATTAAGTACGGCGATAAATCTTCATAACGGCCGGCGTTGGCTTCAAATTTATAGCTATAATTTTTTCGCATGAAGTCATTTCACCCCAAAAAAAAAAGAAAAAAAAGTCTATTCTCACTGCGGAGGGGAAAGTTACTTAAATGGATTCGGGCGCAGCGCGGCGCACGCCGTGGACTGACGCCATCATTCATCAAGTTTAAACTCTCATTTGCGACGGAGCCCCTGAGATCAGCGGCGATGTAAAGGAAGTCCTGACCGCGCTGCGCGAGGGGCTCGACTCCACGGATGAGTGTGATGATGCACCTGCACTTGTACAGCGCGTCTCTCGGCTTATGGCCACTCGAAGCACTTTCACACTACTTGTCATCATCCAGCCATTCACACACTGATAATACCAATACTAATAATAGCACCTTTAGAAAACAAAGTTCACAAAGTGCTCTCCAGGGAAGCAAAGCGTGGTCACACATAACTTAAATGAACAAAGAGGACCACAGCAAAACCAAACAAGTAACCAAAAAGAGCAAATGGAGTAGCTAACAAACACATATATAAAAAATATACAAACAAAAACAGGGGGAACAAAGGAAATGCATGAAAGCAACTCTCTAAACGTGTGTTTTAAGATGTTATTGATTCTGCTCCTCCAATAGGTCGATGGGTTCAACCTGCCCATCGGGAGTATCCAACACTCACGCACACACTCACACGTGTGTGTATGAATGTGCATACAAACATAAGCAGCTTTGAGTATTTACAAAAGCGCTATGTATCAAATTAAAGTAGTATTATCACACACCGCAGGCACAGATACAGCAGCAATTTAAAGGGTTAAGTGTCTTCCTCAAAGGGGTCACCATCATGGGCGAACAGAGGCGGGGATCGAACCGCCGAGCCTCTGATTGAAGGATGACCCCGCTCGCCGCTGAGCCTCAGTGATGTCACGGTGGATTGGACCTTTGAGGAAAAGAGGAAAATAAATCATGTCGGAGGCTTTCAGAAGTGATTTTCCCCCCCGACATGTTGTTGGAGCGCCTTCATCTGATTTTTTTGTCATTCTTTTTTCATGTCTGCGTGTTAACATGTGTGTGTGTGTGTAGAGAGAGCTGGACATGAGCAGGCATGTAGCCGAGTATGATTTGACAGCCACCTGTTTGCGTTCACAGCATCACAAGAACGATTGATTTTGTCCGCTCAACACACGAGCCGTTTGCTCTCATAATCGGCCGTGACATTACAGCTCGGCAGCTGACATAACGGAGCGCTCTCCTGATCACGCTTTAAATATTCATGCGCTGCCGGTGTAATTCACACACTCCAACAGCGACTGCCTTGTTTCCTCGGCGGGGCGGACGTCATGCTTCCGGATGTCGGTGTCGTATACTCGACAAAACCTTTTCTCTCCCGGGCGTTTGTTTACAGCCCGCTGCTGCACTTCACCTCAAGTCACCGCGCTGGATATGACGGGAAATTACATTTTTTACAAAGTGGAAGGGACTTAGATTTGCAGCATTTAACTCGGGTTCAAAACGGGACACCACCTGCTGAGCGGTCGCCCGGCTAAATATCTGGATGTCGAGTGTTTCATCGAGTCATCGCAGTTTTTTTATGAATAATTTTCACCTTGAGATTATCTTTGCATGCATTATGTAACGTTAGGGCCCTAAAACTGTCTTTATTATACAATTGTATGTTATAGTGACCTCAATATCAAATAAACCAAAACCAATGTGTGTAAAATGTTGATATTTCTTTATGTTTTATACAGTGAAGAACACCGACGTGTTCAAGATGTGTACAGGACATTGAACACACATCATCATGTTGATTTTATATTCACCCAGTTGTCCCCATTAAATTAGGAATAGTCATGAAATATAAAGCCAAAAAATGATGGGAACCATTTATTTAGAGACGTTAAACACTATTTATTTAATGTAGTAGGAGGGTTAATGTGTCATGTTGGACAGATCATAGTAACGTTGAATACAAGTTGAAGTGAGAAAGTAGATTTCACTCTTCTTAATACAAACATGCACTCTTTAAAAAGGTGATTTCACGCAAAATACTGAAAAATATTATATATCCTTTTTCTGTTACACACTGTAGAAATCTGTAATCCATATATTTTCCCCCTGGGTAGAAAGTACTTGCAGTGTAGGCGATCCTCTTTATTCTATTTGGATTCAGCAGGCGAGATTATATATTTTCAAACCCGAGTAAAAAAACCCTCAAACCGTCTGGCTAAATACCAGGAGAGGTAAGTGAGGAAATGGGCTTTTTGTAATGTGGGTCACCTCTTCTATCACACACAGATCCAGAACAGACACGAGCAACACATTAAATAAAAACATTTTGTCGAAAAACGCCACGCCTGCATTAGCTTTCCGTCCGATGTCCCGCGGAAGAAGAACCTGGTCTCGCCTTTCCGCTCGCGATTCGAGCGAAGCCCTCGCCGCCACGCGACCCGTATTATTTCATGACAAAGACAATTTGAATTTGCATAATTGTGGAATTACAACAAAAAGCGTTTGAGGCGGTCGGTTTGAACCGAGCCATTTTGAAAAGTGCTGCGTAGGTTTGATGAATAAAAATCTCCCGTCCGCTACAACGTTTGTTTCGGAGTGACAAATGAGCTGTTTGATCTGGTTCAGACTGACGCTTGGCTCGCGCACAGCGATAACAATAAGCTTTGAAGCTCCATCAGTGAGATGTGCCGAGTCACTGCTGCCCCACTTCTCAGACACACACAGACACACACACACACAGACAGACAGCGTATTGTAGCATGTGCTTCTTTGACAGTTTACAGAGCTAATACCACATTTCCATGATGCAGGCAGGATGGGAACAGGGGGGGAGGGAGATGTTAAATACATAAAACATGGCAGCTGGGAAAACAGTGACACATGGGGGACATTGTAGTTCTGAGCGTAGGCTCATGACTTTTTCATCCCACGCATTAAACGCGCTAATAAACATGCTAAACTTAGAGCCGCGGACGGCGCGTCGGGAAAAGCGGCCGTTCCAAAAAACGATGTCGCGGGTGAAATCCGCGGTAATCTAACATTGTCGGAGATGTACTATAGAGTAATATGTTTGTCAAGCTGCGTACAAAGACCACTTTGGAAGTTTGATCTGCATTTCAATCGGGCAAACAAATCTCCCTATTTAGTCAGACGCAGAGCTCCTGCCTCGTGGCGCTAAAGCGCAAGTAAGAAGATGAAAGGGCGAAGGAAAACACTGCCGACGCTGCGAGGCGCGCAGAGTAAACACGCCGCCGTCTCACATCTCGTTCCGCCCGCGCGAGGACACAGTTTGAGTCAGCAGCCGAAACCGCCGCAGCATTAAATAATAAACGCTATATAGCGCCGTGGTTAATAGGTTACAGTGGGCCCCGCCATTGGGGACAGGGAGAGGGAGGGCCTTAAGCTTTTTTGGCCGCCTTTCAACTCGGGACGAGGTCTTCATCTGGTCGGGTTCTGGCCGCCGACCAAATTAGCTGCCACGGAAACGGCCCCGAGCGACTTGCAGCGCCTCCTCCACCGCCGCGCGGTCCCCTCCATCGTCATGAAAAATATAACAGATACAACACCCCCGCGTTAGGGAAGCTTTCAACCTCTGCTCAGCCTGCGCTTTAATATTTCATGGCCTCCTCTTACTTATTTTAGTGGGAATAATTGATCTGGAAAGAGCACCGCCACGGCTGAAATGAAAGGCTCCGAGGAGCCGGGCAGAAAGACAAACTTCTATTATGGTTTTTGACGACTTGAAATTCGGAGGGCTTCTCGGTCTCGGTGCTGCCGTGCACCGGCAAATTAATGGCTCTTTTTTTTTTTTGCGAGGCGTCGGTACGTTCAGAAAGACAAAGAGCTCGAGCAGCTTGTTCAACAGAAAATGAATAGGTTGCTTTTTAAAGGGACATCGCGTCGCTCCTTTTCATTCAGACAAATACCAACATCCAGATACAATGCGTTCATGCGGTGCTTTGAACATCCCTTGATCGTGGGATCGGCCGCTATCGTTAGCATTGTGCTTCTGTCTGATAACGCGATTGATTCTTTCTTAGGGCTGAGGGATAAGGCCACCGAGGGCCAGGAGCTGTATTTATCGATGCACAAAATCACCTACAGAGACCGGCACCTGCATGAAGCCTCCTCCGCCTCGCCCCCTTCGTGTCTCAGGCGATGTGTTTAGAGGACCAGAGACTCAGAGTTAAGTAAACAAAGTTTCCGACAGCAGTCAAAAAAAAACAAAGGTCTCCGCAGAAAAACAAGAAAGTTGTTCAGCCGTTCCGCCCGCCGAGGGCATTTTGCTCCAACAATTATCTGTTATTATCCAAAGACGTTCTGCTGAAGTGATGGAAGAGGTATTTAATATGCTTCTGTGTGTGTGACGCTGAGTTCAGGAAATGGAATACCTCAGTGACAGGTAGCACTGCGAGCCAATGGCAAAGACAAATAAAGTCAAATGGCCATTTATCATGCTGACAGTTGAAATCCCATCTCAGTAATTACAGCTGATGCCTGGCCTTAAGATCAAAACAATCATTTCAACGGAGGAACAAATGATGTGGAGCCGGGGACCCTGGATTGCTTTGGAGATCAATGAACTTCATCAGGAAGCAGCTTAAGCCGGAAAACAATAAACAATTGTTCCTCGCCCCAACAATGCATTTGCTACATGTGATTGATCTGGACAGACTGGCCACCGTTCTCTGGGACGCTGGAGACGACGGAATTAGAGTGGGAGACAATCGATGCACCGGTGAGAGGACAATCCCTCCCGACACACTGTTCTACCACTGACGAGGCCAATCACACATCATGCACTGAGCCCCATCTCTCTTCTACGTCATAGGCGTATAGTTCACACTGTTTCTCTGTGCTTTTTCTCCTTTACTTCTCCAGAAGCTGCTCTTAGGTGTAATAGTACCTTTTTGCTAATGTGGTGTAGTAAAAGTAGGGATTATGAAGACCGTAAACTTGATATTGGAGTCATTTTAAAGGATACGTTTGACATTTTGGGAAATATAGTTATTTACTCTATTGCTATATATGCTAAATATGTAGCTGGAGCCAGTAGCCATTCAGCTTAGCTTGTTTCCAGTCTCTTACTTTCGTCTCTTTGCTAAGCTAACCGGCTACTGGCTTTGCTAGACTAAGCTAACCGGCTACAGGCTCTGCTAGACTAAGCTAACCGGCTACAGGCTCTGCTAGACTAAGCTAACTGGCTACAAGCTCCGCTAACCTACTAAGCTAACCGGCTGCTGGCTCTGCTAGACTAAGCTAACCGGCTACAGGCTCTGCTAGACTAAGCTAACTGGCCACTGGCTCTGCTAGACTAAGCTAACCGGCTACAGGCTCTGCTAGACTAAGCTAACCGGCTACAGGCTCTGCTAGACTAAGCTAACTGGCCACTGGCTCTGCTAGACTAAGCTAACCGGCTACAGGCTCCAATTTCTCATTTATTTCCCGCACAAACACGAGAATGTTTTCGATCTTCTCGTCTAACTCTCGTCAAACTTTTCCTTCAACGAAACAAACGTAATACCGCCACACTGCACTGGGTTTATTGTAGTATGACATTTCTTAGGATAGGTTTATGTATTTAGGACACTATTTCTAAGAAGCGATTAGTGCGTTTTTTAAACTCTCCTTCAGACGCACAAGATGGTCAGGAAGCTATATAAATAGACGCTGAAGGTGTCTGCTATGTCTCGTGTTTCATTTGACCATAGTGAGTCTCTCAGGTTGCCGGCGGGGGAAAGTGCTGACACTGTGTGGTTTCGCCATCTGCTCGGTGTCCTGTGAGATCCCCGGCTTGTTCATACAACGGATGTCTGGCGGGAGAGGATCTGTGGGATGCAGTGATGTACTTCTAGCGTGACCTCTGCAGTAAACGTATAATATACTGTGCAGTGGAAAGGGTGAGGAGGAGGGGGGGTGGAGAGAAGAAAATTCCATAAGCGTTGAGCGTTATGAGAAAAATGAAGGACAGATTAATGAAAAACCTCACCAGACGTGCTGAGGAGACGGCGCTATAACCGTTCGTACATTATGGCTGGCTCGGCTCCAGAGGAATCTGTATTTTGGCAGGATGATGAGTAAAAAGGTGAAGAACCAGATGGATACACCCCGTTTGTCCTTTCATCAAAAAGGACCTTCCCTTGTCGCTGGCAAGGACGGGACCGCACACACCTGGATCAGTAGTTTCAGCCACTCCGCCCTGTAAATGGTGGAGTGTCTCTTTGCGTTGCGGTAATGTACCCACGGGTGATATAACATCAACGTATTTCCAAACCAACGATAGTGGAAGTAAATAGAAAACGTCTCAAAACATGAAATGCGAGTGTGTGTGTGTGTGTTTTTTTTTGTTGTACCAGTATATAACGACTCTCATACTGGGGGAAATCCATCATAGAAGACACAGCGATACCAATTTCGCCACCAACAGCGGCATCAGTACAGCCTCTCCATTAAAGCTCATACCAAAGAGAGAGCAATCTTCTCTTGGAAGCGCGGAGACGATTCCTCACGGTTTGAGAAGGACCGCTCGCATCTGAGTAAATTACATTTACTTCCAACATTCGTCCATTTAAAGTTATATTCCCGACGATTTTTATGAAAGAAAATATCCTTTTATTTTATTTTTTCCTCCCAGCAGTAGCCACCCGATGTATTTACAGTCTGTAATTACCTCTTTATGGCGGCGTTTGCTCGCTGGATTAAAATTCTCCATCTATGCATGACGGCTTCACAGCGAAAGGATGGAGCTCATTCTTAACAGCGACCATCGCTGCTCGCTGTGTGCGGCGTGATATCAGATCATGGTTGTAATTATTATTGACTGACATCGCTATTAAAACAATGCGAGTGTGTAAACAGATACAGCAGCTCCTCTGGTGTATTTCTGAAGCCGCTCAAAGAGAGTTTGTTGTAGTTTCAAAGAGCACTTTGCTGTAACCGAGAACAGCAGATGACGCCAAATCAATCAGGGCTCAGATCTCAAGGCGGTTTTTTTTTTACTATTAATGAGGTTTTATTTCTTTCTTTCCTGAACTAATACGTGCACTTTTGTCTTTACACTATTGTCTATTTTAGCTTTTAAAATGCATTCACCTGTAACTCCAGCTTGTCTATGAATATTATAACTGCAATAAATTCACAGGGATCTACAATATGAAGCCTCGATGGGAAAGCGTTTATTTTATTTTTGCATTATGTGCGCTACAATTTGGCTTTAAATCTTTAATACTCAACATGGTGTATGCCAGTGTTGTCCACATGGATTTCAGTGCATGCTAAAAATGCAACTTAAACAGCCGTATGGCCAAAGAGAGGATAATTTCGGGACATGCCGCTGCTGACATATAGTGTTGGCGAAGCCCCGGACTGCAGGTTTGCCAGTTGTTTATCTCATGATTCTTTAATCCATCCCCTCTCAGACCACTTAAGCCCAAAAGGCAAATCCATTCCCTCGTCTTGCCCTTTATAAGTGCAGCGAGAGACATAGATATTTGCGCTGCTGGGAGCATAAAGCTCGGCCCATCGTGACAAACTTCTATCTGTTCGCGAAAAACACGGGGGACTAAGTGCTCTTGTTTCCTTTTCTCACGACTACCGTCGCCCAGTGGATTAGTGTTTCATTTATCATTTATTACCCCCTTGTATCTCTTTATTGCTTCCATTGTAACATTTTGTTGTTACCTGACAGGGAGGTTGTGTGCTTTCCGAGAGGGAAGAGGGCGGCTCTTCTTCCAGGGGAACTCTTAGTTACCATCGGGGATAATTGTCGGTATTGGCAAATGATTACATTGGGCGGGCCTCGGGCGCTACAAAGTGTTCCCTAACCCCTTTTCTAAACGTGTTCTTATGTTACTCTTTCATGTGCAAAGTAAACGCTCCGTCAATTAAAACGCATTGTAGTCAGCCGGCGTGCAATCTAAATTGTGCCGTTCCTTTAGGGGGCAGGAATTACAGAGGTGTGACTCCATCTTCCCTTCAGAGGGATGAGCGTGAATGGCACGGAGACAAACAATGGCGGCGCGAGCGGAGGGACCTGCCTCTGCAGCACTGAGCCTAAACAGCATTGATTGCCGCGAGTCGCTCTGAGTGGTTTTGATAACATTTCAATAAATATTGAAATGAGCGCGGCTCTCTGAGGGCATTCGAGCGCAGCTGGATTGACAACAGTCTGGAGAGGAGTTTCCGTGTTGCAGCGGTGGGTGTGCTTGCGATAGAACAAAATGTCTTGCAAAAAAAAAAAAAAAAAACCTTGAAAAAACAAACTTCGGTCACGTGAAATGCAAATGAGGCAGTTGCAGCTCATGCAAACGTGTGCGTGGCAATGCTTCAGTGCGATGCAACCGGACCCCCCCCCCCCCATCCGCTCAATTGTGACCATTTCCTGTCCACGAGACCGTAAGCCTGGATGCTTATCTGCTGCCTCGCAGTGTGCACACGGCTCTGCGCGTTCAGCTGCCTCTGCACCTCAGAGGTCATCGCCCAGCTACTGAACCGTGAACCTCTTCAAGCACTGCATGGCTGAATAAACCCAACACACACACACACACACACACACACACAGACACACACACGTCATTTCAGTCATACATGTGTCTGCATTCATTCGGCGGTTTTGCTGAGTGTGATTCGCAGCTTGGCCGGCGTCCACGTCTCTGCTTTAACGCTGATCAAATAGCCTCGCTAATGGCTCGGGATGATGACAGTGGTATGAAATGTCTCTTCTCCGTCGCCCTCGAGACGGTTTCTTTTTCAGACAACAATTGCTTGTTGCTGGCACCAAACCACCTTCGCGGTCAAACCTAGTTTTGTGCGAGTGGTTTTCGTTAAAAGGTGTAGGAAAGGTTCCTGCGGTGCGGCCGGCCCCTTCTTCCATGTGACAGTTCAGATTTGGATTATTTTGCATTGAGCTTGACTATTTGGGCTGCGGGGCAGGTGGAGACATCGGTAGAGCAATGAATGATTGATGAGAGCGGAAAAGCCAAGCTTTGACATTGAATGAGGAGTAATAGGCGGCAATGAAGCCAAGATTTCTAGGATTGGACCTGCAGGGACGAGAGAACTCTGATCCGTGGTTGTTGGGCCAAGTCTATACTTTATGGCAAGACAAAAACAAAAAAACACAGTTTTGTTTATTGATTTTTCAAGTCGACGGCTAAAAGGAGCCTGAATTGTACCAAAATTGCAGTTTTATCTGTAGATTGTGTTGCACTTTCCTGCCTGAATGATGGAATTAGAAGTCGAATAAAACCACGGCAGAAAATTGCTGCTCTGTAAAATCCCAGGGGTAGAGAGCCTCTGGCAAAAAACAACATCACAACAAGCAATTTAAAAAAAATATGATCTGGAAAAAAAGATGTTTACGTGTGGTCTATTGGACACGGGCTTCACCTTCAACACAAACTCTCCAGAGCCCATTACCCAACTTGTAGCATCCACGGCAGCCTGTGTTTAAGATATAAATAAAAGGCTCAACCTTATTAATTGTGCACTTTTGGGGGGTTTTGGTTGGTATGACTGACTGACCTGTTGGGTTTCTGGCAGCCAATGAGCTTCATCCCAGGTCTTTGTACCGATAAATTTGAAGAAATGTTTTCTTCAACTGGTTTAATTGGTCGCGTTCGCCTTCGGCCCTGCACAGCTGATGAAGAACTATAGTAAAATAGCACCTATAGGACAGCAAAGGACGCCTGTTTGATTCAACAGCACTGCATGCGAGTTCAAAAGATACATTTGCCTTTAAAGTCTTGGAAGGATCTCCACATGGATCCAATATACAAAGCTTTTTAATGAGGTTGGGCGAAACTGCTCTCGCTCTGATCAGTTAAGTGAAGAGAAGAAGTGCCTTTTTCCTGTAACTAGACCTCTTTTTTTCTGTGTTACATGCAGAAGAGAGACTCTAACAATGCCTTGTTAGAGGGAAATCTTTTAATATTTCAATTACCACCAGCTGTGCTTTGTTCTCACATTATTCCTCCTGTTTCTAATTGCCAACAAATGCAGCCATGTGTATTAATTGCAGTGGATAAAACTGTGATTTTGAAGCCTCATCGTTCTCCAATGATTAGACTATTGTATCAAAGGAAGCCTTTTTACAATCTTAATAATTGATCTATAACTACACCATCCATCCATTATCTTTAACCGCACGTCCTATTCAGGGTGGCGGGATAACTACACCAATTTATATATATATATATATATATATATATATATATATATATATATATACATATATATATATATATATATATATATATATATATATATAGCATAGAACGAAAAAGATACGTCACATAATATCAAATGTATTTCTTGAAGCAGCAGCTGGTTAGCGTAGCTTAGCATAAGGACTAGAAACAGCCTGGCTCTGTCCGGATTAAACAAAATCTGCTTACTAGCAACTTTTAAAGCTCACAAAAACAGTTAATTTGTATTTAATTTCTTGACAAATACAGTAGTACAAAACAAAATTGCCTTTTCTGGTGTCAAGGCAAGTTCACAGTGATGACACAACTCAAGGAAGTAACCGCAGCAGTCAAAGAAATGCAACTAAAGTTGCTGGTGGAGATGCTGCTGGTGGGAACTAAAGTTGCTGCTGTTTACCTTTCGTCTAGTTCTCTGCTTATTGTTCAACCATTTATTCAAAGTATTGCATTTGACATTTTTTTGGTTACAAAAAGGATGTTGCTGTTTTTCCTGCGATCCCCTAAAGTAAACAGCTCCACGCTGTCTGTTCCACCGTGTTCTCATGCAGCCGTAAACATCCAATTTTAAAAGAATTTAGAGGCGGATGTGTTCGTGGAAGGAAAGCCGTCGATCAGTCACGTTGGTTCTCTGGCGGCGTGTCGCGGCCTGACCCTTCCCTGACTCTGCTTAACGTCTGAACAATGCAGAGGGATGGGCCATAAGAGTCACCGCAATCACACCTCGCTGACAACAACGGGCCATAACTTCACCGAATGACCGGCCGTGTGGACCGACGGTGGGGCGAGGGGGGGACCTACCTCGCTGCAATGTTTCACCACCAGGTTGCTTCCGCTGCTGCGACGCACGGAGCCGCGACCCGAAGCTCGCCTGGCCAGGACGACATTGGAAAAATCACAAAGAATGGAATATTTCGCCGGGGATAATGGGATTATGTGGGCAAACACGGGCTGGCAGGGGAGGATAAACATTAATTGTAAAACTCAGAGGTCTGGTATTACAGGTTAATCTGCCAAAAAAAAGTCCAAGTTCAATTGAAGGAAAGAGCTTCAGAAATCCTTTTTTTTTTATTTTTGCCCCCCTCGCAAGTCCTTGTAATGCACTGAGGCAGCACGCGTAAACAAATTGAACAAGACACATTACAGTGCATCGGAGCACAGCAAAGGACATAACGCTCGCTCTACCAGCCTTGCACTTGCCTAATGGCTGTCATGTCATCTTTCCATCCTTATAGTGTGTGTGTGTGTGTGTGTGGTTTTCCTTCTTTTCTATTTTTTTTTTCCCCGGCGTCGTGAGAAAAGGCTCCATCGCACCGAACCACTCACTCGGACGGCCTTGGCTCGCTCCCCAGGTGCTGGGATTCCTGTGCACTCACCGAAGGTCCCCCCCCCCCCCCCCCCCGCACTTGCTGCATATCCACTAAGCTTGTGGAAAATTACAAACACACACAAGGTCACAGTGGAGCCGCTCCAGCCTCCCACAGAGCCCATCTGATCCAGCCTGAAACGCGGCAATTACCACCCTCCGCGAGGGGGCTGCGGCTGTTTCATTATTTATTTGAACAAATAGGATTACGGTTGGTCTGCGGCGGATTGATTGTGACGAGGGGGGGATGAGAGGCTCCGGGGGAGAGGGAGCCCGGGGGAGGGAGGCAGGGGGCCGTGGCCCCCGGGGTTTGCTGAGCCACTCCGCTGTGTCAAGCGCGGCGGCGGCTAATCTCGCGTCGTGCTTCTCGGTCGACGCCGACACTTTTCCTGGACGCTGGAGCGTCGCTGTGTTGACACATTGCCACCTGCTCCGCTGCGTTCCTCGCACCAGCTGATGTGTGAGGGAGGGAGGTCGGGGGGGGGGGGGGTGTCTGGCTTGCCACCCTTTTTCTGTGAATGTACACATTTATGACACCCGTAAAAAGCACCTATCTGTCATGTCCTGTGAGGCACAGCGCTCACATTTGACAGCACATCCACATCCAACCGTAATGAAGGGCTTTTTTTTTTCTCTCAAAGAGATTGTCAATCACAACACGAGTTGTTTGAAATTAATTTGCATCCAAATAATGAGGGAACAAAGTGACACCGTCGAAGTTTCAAATCACTTCCAAATTAATTGCCTTAGAAGTGCCATTAAGTTATCGGCTCAATGAAAGGGCCGTGATTGAAAGGGAAATATGAGCAGCTCTTTGCGGCCCTCCACACTCAGCGGGTCTATTTCTAGAATACTGATGCCTGTCAGATAGTAAGTGGATCTCTTTTAGATCATCATGGTTTTATATGTCACGATGCCAACATCGACGCACGCTACGCCTGCACACAATCTCACGCTATTTGAAATCAATAGTGTAAGGTTAAGAGAGCGGCCCTGCAGAATAAATAAGAGAAAAGCAGCAATCCTGTTGCTTTGGGAAAACATTAGCATCAGCAGTCATTTTCATTCTGTGCAGACTGTGTGGTCTCTAGTAGCTAATAGCTCATCCCAGATGGAATCGGACCTGGCAGCTCACCCCCCAAAAAATACCCTTCTTTGAAGTGATGAAGCTCCAGATCTCGGCGGTAGACTTATCTGCTTCTGGAGATTGATCGAAAGTAATTTTTTTTTTTTTTTTTGCCCCAAGAAAACCAGGGAGCCCTGTGATAGATAGCTCAGCCCCTCTATCTCCCTGATGGCGATATTAGTCCTGATTATGATAAATGAGCCTTCTCTGCCCGACCATGCAAATGCTCACCGCCGGTGCCATTTATCCCAGAATGTGAAATACAGGAAACAAGAAGAAAAAAAGCCTGTTTTCTTCAACTGATTTCTGACTGGAAGTCGTTCTCGCCGGGATGAATCACACCGCCTTCAGACGTACGCCGCCGTGAGAGAACCGCTCAGATATTCCTAACGTATGGGCGGCCATGTCTGTGTGGCATTGGTAATGGGGGATTTGAGGCAACACATAAAAGTGCTTTTATCCTCGTATACGTGAGCGCCGCCCAGTCATCCACATGTACAGCGAAGGCAGCGTTTACCGGGCTCTCCCTGCAGGCCGCCCTAAGCCGCTCTAATTGATGTTGATTAATCAAATCAGCTGTCGAGAGGGCAGAAGGACAAGTCCATCAAGCAGGAGGTGTGACCTCTATGCTACAGAGCGGGCTAATGAATAAACAAAGAGGATGGATGTGCTGGGGTAAGCATGCTATAAATGCTAAGCGAATTGAACGGCAAAACGCAACCAAAAAAAAAGTGTTAATTGATGTTAAATGCAATCGATACGTAGATTGCTCTCACTTTGCACAAGATGTTAAGACGATATTGATATTGTTGGTTACACTGCGCAGAGTCGTTGGGACCTGTTAGCAACGCGGCGCCGTACAGGGAAGGCAGGCTTTTACCTCCACCATGAGGTTGACGTGCGGTCAACGGCTTTTGGACATGTGCTATACACACATTCATGTTCCCATCATGATCTCTCATCTCGATCCATCCGTGCAATTCATTGGTTTATGAACAAACACCTCGGCCGTCCCCTCGTGTCCAAACTGTCAGTCTTTCATCGACAGCCTTTGTTACCGCTTGAAGATTATTCCGGGGACTCTTTAAAAAATGGTTTAATTAAACCAGAAAGTGACAGAAGTGCTGAACTTCAGGGCCGGGCCGTGCCCTGCTCCAGTTGAGGTCGGCGCATGAAAAGCGTGTTTTTGAGGGAACATTTTTCGTCTGACAGAAACTCAGCGATGCAAACGTTTTTAATTGTCTGCAATGCTTGGAATTTCCTTGTCAATGCAACCACAGTATAGCAATGTCGTTGCATATCACAGCCGAGTGAAGCAGATTCAAATTGTGGCATTCATGTAGTTTATATTTGCACAGTGTACTCTTTTTATTTTGCCTTTTGTTTTTAATATCAAGGCGTGTCAAAGTAATTCCATTGTGCTGTTGTCCCGTGAAGCAGTATATGGACAATAAAGTGTCTTATCTTTCTATATTTTCAGTGGCTTTTATGTTTATTACATAGTGCTACTTTGCTAGATATGCTGTGTCATAGCCAGGAGTTTTGAAGGAATTTTGATTATACCTTTTTAAAATCTACATTTTATTTATTCAGTTAACTGTTCAACTATAATTGCTGCTGAAATAACTTCATTAGAACCATCAGAACTGTTGCTGCGTTGTTTTAAATGACTATCCGGTGACATTGTCCGATACCTGAACACTTCCTGCTCATAAAGTGTGACAGTAGTATTTCCCATCATTAAGGTCAAAATGCTTTTCCACCACCACACTGAGGAAAAAGTAAATATGTTTATTTATTGGGCCTAAAAGATGTCAATTATACACGCCTACAAATACCAAAACCACCCGAAAGAAAGTTTATACTGTAAAATGCCCCAAAAAACTTGCCAATACCCTCAGATTTTCCCGGCTGTGACCTCCGTGTCCTCACCGGCAGCTGCGGCCTTGATGATATGGAAATGCTCATAGCAATGTCTCCACCTGATGGCATGCATACTGTACACTTAGAAAAAAATCCCACTTTCCCTGTCCTCACTGTGGTCTGTGGAGCTCAATCACTGGAGCACTTTGACACACAATACCGTGTTACCCTGCCGAGTGGTGCAGAATTGAAGCTGCCAATCAAGAGGCAGGGGCCTGAAGCTAATCAATCCTAGCAGGCCGTGATGTGATTTTTTTTTTTTTTTTTCTCCTTGTCAAAGGTTGAGCAGCCTGACAGCCTGTTGGATGGTTGGATTCACTCACCTCCTGCAGTCTGTGCAAATCACAGAGCTATTATAACACATGTAAATGTCTCACGCGCGCTCTGTTTGAAAGGCTGTCGCGCTGTTGCGACCACATTTACATAAAGTGATAAGTAAATGATAAGCAGTGGCTGTTATTAACCGAACACCGGGGACTTTGTTCAGTGCGACATTTGAATCACATTGCTGTGCATTTTTTATGCAGATTCCCCAAAAAAGTATAGATAGAAATGAAAATTTAAAGCACGCACACATCATTCTGTAAGGTTTTTTGACCGAATACTCTTTTTATAATGCCTTTTGTTACACTTTGATGTATCTGTAATACATTAAAGTGTAACAAAAGGCATTGTAATTCAAATTCAAATGAATATTCTTTGTATCTCCCACGCTGGAAACAGGTCATGAATACTCTAACCTTTTTCTCTCACACACATATCCATAAGAAGCTTTATCAGCAGGTTAGCTTATTTTTTCTTAGCCTAGTTTAGCCTGGAAGTTGATTAGAAGGTTATGTGGTTTTGTGTTAAGTGCTGAACTGCTCCTGATTAATAACATCCAGCGACGTGTCCTTTAACACTTTTAACAGCTTCAGGCTATTATTTCCCCTTGTTTCAAGTCTTTAGGCGAGGCTAAGCTAACACACTGATGGATGTAGCTTCATTATTATAAGACATAAGGGTGCACGTGTGAATTTTCAAATCTAACTTGCAAAGAAAAAATAAGAATATTTTCCAAAATATCTATATTGCTGTAACTTACTTTTTTTTCATAGAAAAATAAGTATTGTGGTAATTGCCGTTTACCACAATGTGTTTTTGTTGTTACTGTATTTTAATATTATTATCACTGACTGGCGTCAACGCAAGAATTGTTAACATTTTTGCATTTTTCAGCTTTAAAGTTTGTCTGTTCTGCGCTGGATCCTCATGTTTAAGTCCTCGTGAACAGGAAAAGGGTGTGTCAGTATGCAATGACATCACTATGGGTGTGGTTAAAGGTGCCACTCGACTCTTATTTAACTGCAAGAGGCAATGGAGTCGACCCACTTACAAACACAACAAATCAGAAAAGTCCCTTTTCACTTCTTTCCAGTACTCATAGGAGTCAATGACTTTACAAATTAATTGCTATTTACGTGTCAACAAAGCACAAGATGACCCAACAAGCAGCTCAGCCACAACAGTCACCAGACCTGAAGCAAATGGGACATTTGTGTTTTTGTCTGGGTGTCTGAAAAAGTTATTTCGGCAGCATATTTCAGCCCATGCCATCATGAATATGGAAAGCCGAGAGCATCTCTCAGAATGATTACATGACTTTCAATTAGCACCGGCTCTGCTGCCAGAGAAGAGTCGATCCAAACCATTGGCAAGAGAAGCTACCGAAGGCTTCGGCAATACAAATCATTGGTTGACACGTTCCATCAGATGCTTTATTTGTTCAAAACACAGTTTTCTCAAGCAGGTAGTTTGATGTGTGACAGTGACAGAAACCTGTCTTAAGCGCTGCTACCATGATGCAATTCAAGTGATTTGTGGCACTTTGCGAGTGACAGAAGACGTTCACTTAAAAGTCGCACCACGCATTCAAACAGTTGTTCCCTCGGCGGGGGAAAAAGTTTCAGTGTTTTTGGAAGAAACTTCAGAATTAATTAAAAATCACATCAGGAGATGTCAAGGGATTCACTTCAAGGCTCAGGAAGGCAGCCCTTCTTCTTCTTCTGGCGAGGCATCCTTCATTGAGGACAAGTCTGTGTTCATAATTTCATTTTTCATCAAAGTGTGTTTTAATCTCAACGTTCTCCGTGCGCCGCAGACACATCTTAACAGGGAATCCACTGTGCTTATCATTTATTTGATTCCCTACTAGTCCTGCCTAAGCAGTTTTGAACTTTTTTTTTTTTAAATTATACATTTGCTCCAGAAAATTGCAAGACAGGACTGCTTACTGTGCATGATTACATATTTCAAGATGTTTTTCAAGATTTTGCTGTTGACTCTCATCCACCGAATCTGTTTGTTTTCAGGAGGATGACTTGAAGAAGAACGCGGCGGATTCTTGAGACATCAGGTTGCCATTTGGTCAAACTTGAAACCGAAACAAAGCAGGAGAGCGACATGCTCTCGTCCTCGCCAGAGGATTATGCAGACACACACCGGCTGACGGTCACGCCGAACACCGACTCCCTTTGAAGTCGGAGTGCCTGTGGCCCGCAGGGCGGCTTCTTCAGGCCGGGCCTCCGAGCGCCATTATGTGTCTGCCAGGCAGGAAATGGTGGCAGTCTGACAGCAAAGGCCGTGCGGAGAAAACCTCAGAGAACAGACGGAAATGAAAACAGGTCGATGGCTTTCATGTAGTTTCTCTTACCAACCAGAGTGAGTCAGAATTGAGGGTATGAAGTGTAATTATATTAGAAGAAGACTGAAGCTGCCAGTACTCTCCCTTCAGAATCGCTGGATGGCCGAAGAGTTTCAGCAATCTCCCACATATTTCAGACCATTTATTCATCTTGCAGAAAGCGATGATCGGACGTGTGGAGGTGAGAAAAGAACATCTATATCTATAGATTTCTTCTTTTTTTTCATTTTTTCAACACGCATTTGTGGCACTTTTTTTCCGTACAAACCGAATGTTTTATTATAAAAATGTCTGAAAATGTGTTTTATTTGAACATTGTACAAACTAGTTAAAGCCCAGTCGAGGCTAACATTGCTAATGCTAAGTTTAGCAGGTGTCATGTTTCCGATTAGGTGAAGTTTGTTGGCGCGCTACATCTGTCAGTCAGCACCAAACACAAAGTAGCTGAGCTGAACCGAAGCGATGACTCATTTAAACGTTGTCCTGTTGATGAGCCGAGAGGAAAAGTTAAGGCGTCGCCACAACTACTACATTTCATTTTGAGGAGACCATAAAGGTCTAAATCTAATTTCTTAGTAATCCGGCCAATAATTATCAAGACATTTTCACCCAAACCCACAAAGGTCAACAACAGTAAAACATTCACCAAAACCTCTAGGATTTACCCTCAGCAGCAAATATCTTTGATTTGACAGATTTTAATAAAAGCCAAAAATATCAAAGTTGTGGTGACATTAGAGGAAGATATATAGATAGCTAGCTACATAGCTAGCTACATAGCTGGCTACATAGCTGGCTACATAGCTGGCTAGATAGAGAGATGGATAGATAGATAGCTGGCTAGCTAGCTAGATGGATGGATAGACAGATGGATGCTTTATTCATCCCCAGGGAAAATGTGTTTGTGTCAGTCTCACCAACGTCTTTATGATCGATCCTCTAGGAAACATGGCTTTATGTACCCAATTCCCTCCAGTAGTAGTTGAGATATTTCAGTCTGGACCAAAGTGGTGGCCCACCGGCTGACCTCCCTCTCCACCCATAGAGCCGCGCTGCTCGCGTGTCTAAAAAAAGGGACAAAGTGGATGCAGAAACATTTCATGTCAATAACACCAAACGTACAACAACAAAAAAAAAACAACACAATTTTCCTCAGGAGAAGATTCTTTGCAAAGCGATTTGCCCTAAAAGACCACCGGTCCTGAATTCCTTGGCTATTACAAGAACACCGGAAATCAATGAGACATTTTGCTGTGAACTGCAGATGAACTTGCACTTGCGCTTGTTTATGGATTTTAATTAGGGCCAAATAGTCTCATGAATTTATGTAGAGCTCTCGTGCACCAGTCTGTGTACATCACAGAGGGAACTGGGGGGAATAGGGCGAGTGGTGCAGGCTGTGGAAGAGGTCTGTGCTCTCCTGCCAAAATATTGCATGATGTGAAGGAGGCAGAGTTATCTCTGCTCCCGCTTCTCATCTTTTAGTCCCTTTTCAGAGACACTGCAGCTTCCCCACTGGATGCCGCCGTGAGTGACACTGGAAACTCATCTCCTATTCCCCTGCCTCACGGCAGCATGTCAGCCGCAGAAGCTGATGAGGTGTAGAGCCCAAAACTATGAGAAGCGAGTTTGCCCAATTTGAATAATGCGCTACCTACGAGAACACAGAATCTCTCACAGCCGCTTTGATGTGTTTGCCGAGAAGAGATGACTCCTGACAGCGTCAGATTAAACTCCACTCACTGGAAAGTTGCGAGAAGGATTGAGGGAAGAGGGGGAAGGGGGGGGGGGCAACATTGCTGGAGTTGTAATCTCACCCTGCAAAGAGCTAAACCTCAACTCTGGCAGTAAACGGTGTATCAGCCACAGTGGGATGTTTAATTTGGCACTCTCTCGGTAGAAAATCACATGTCACTCTTTTGGGATTGGAATTAGTTTTTGAGAGCTGTTTATTCGGCTCTGTACAGAGTCAATGTGTCGCGTTACACGAGCCAATATCTGCATAGCCGCATCCGCGAACGGAGGAACAGAACAAAAAATCAATTTGGAGCCGAGGAGGCGCATTGTGGCCGCGGCGGCGGCGGCGCCGCAGACGGTTTGTGAGCTTCAATCCTCTAAGTTCTGTTCACGCTGTTTTTTAAAAAAATATTTTTTGTTTTTACAATCCTCATCTCTTTCCCTGTCACCTCTCATAAAAAGCTTGCCTTTTTAAAATTCAAATGATCCTTTTGGGAATGCTGAAATTAGCATCCTGAAATATTCATGACATATTTTTCAGAACTTGTATTGTACATCTCCGAGGACTCGGGCAGGTACTGTATCAACACGGCCCCGCCTTCCTACATTTTTCATGGGCACCGAGCAGCAGAACTCAGATCAGTGAATCCTCAACGTTTCAACCTGCTTCAGATACACACATTTTCATCCCTTCAAACGGATTCATTATCTAAATACATCACCCTGAAGTAACGCTGCTCCGTGACCGAAAGTTCATTCTGGATGATTACAACTTGTCTGACTTTCATAGTTTTTCTACAACTAAATCAGAAGAAGAAACATGAACTTGTACCTACACTGTAAAAAACATACTGTGAAATTGACAGTTATTAACTGGCAGCCATTGACAAGTAACTTACTGTAAAAAAAAAAAAAAAACACAGTATATAACATTAGATTATTACTTACTGTCATTTTCTACAGTACTTTTTTTGTGCAATGCTTTTTTTAACAGTAGATTCTTCGTTACTGTGAGCACTACTGTGTTTTTATATATTTTTACAGTAAAGCTTTTACCACTGTAATATTTGAATGAATACACAATATTTTACTGAGACAAAGTTTACAGTAGGTTACTGCTCACTAACACAGTAAATTTCACAGGTGTTTTTTTTTACAGTGTACAATAGAAGATATGTTCAATATGTCCTCCTTTTAGGAACCATGTCAATTGATCTTGCTCTTATTTCTTATTCACCCCCCCCCCCCCCCCCCATTTTGTTGCACCCACACACAACTCATATATGCTTGAAAACCCAATATCATGGTTTGTTCAGCAACATTATTAAATAAGTAAAACCCATGGATTCACTGGTACTGACAATCCTTTACACCCTTGTCTCGACCCCCTTTTGGGAAATGTCAATGCAATTTCCTGTTTTGCTCTATTTGTAACTCTTTGTCAGGGACGATATGCACATTTTAAGCAGTTTTGAACGGATGGAAGAAGTGGTTGTAATAATAAGGAGATATTCCAACGAAGAATATGTTATGTTATTGTTATTGTCAGTTTCCCTTCATATCGCAACGTCCCCTAAATGTTTTTGTCGTGTTTTGCCCCTCAGAGCCATCATAGCACAAGGACGTGGCATGTGAATTATAAAAAGGAAACGTGGCCACTGCTCTGAATACATCCACACGGTAATAAACTGGATTTAATCAGTTTTCTTTGACTGTTACCAGAAACTGAATGAGGTTGTCTGCACACGCCACGCGGCTACACGTATTTGATTTGTTCTCTTTCTGTGTCGAATAACCTGTAGCACAAGGTCATCCACACAACGCTGTCAGGATACGTGGAGAGAAAACTTGAAATAAAACACAACCCTTTGTGCTCTCGCTGATGAATACAAGACTCAACCAAACGCAAGCACCTCCCTGGATTTGCATCCGTCTTGTCGCTCTCAGCGCCTCCTCGATGTCAGCCGTGGTCTCTTCTCCTTTCGATGGAAGCGATGGAGGAAACTGTGAGGTCGAAAATGGTGCGCAAAAGCGATGAAAGGACGACTTTGGCGAAACGGCAGCGACAAACAGATGTCAGTAGGCGTCAGGCTGCGGGCGTCACGGACGCGAGGCGGACGCAAAACGCCGCCGAGATGCATCGCAGCGCGGTCGTTAACAAGCGGGCACGCGTGCGAAGCGACAATTCAATGTGCAACGGCAAGACTATGGTGAGGCGAGAGCGGCACGTTGCAACACCTTGTTTTTTTCGGAGACACCGTTCCAGGCACAGACAGAACCCTGCGAGACGTATATTTTATGTGAAGAAAACAAAATCGAGCGCGAATAGGTCATTGCGGTCCGAGGTTGAAGGCTGCACTCACGCAGAGCCTCGCATTGAGATCAGCTGAGGTGGAAACCAGGCGCCGATTTGATAAAATAAGCTCACAAGATTGTAGAAAAGTAAAAGAAAATGTTTTTCTATCCAAGCGAATGCGCATTAGTACCACTGTTGTGGAAAAGCCCCTCCCTCGGCGAGGAGCGCTTTCCATTTCTGGGCTCATCAGGTAAACCGTTTCCTGTTCTCTGGGTGATGATGTGGAATACTTTGGAGGGACGGCTGTGATTTAAAAAAAAAAAAAAAAAAGCACCCAGAGAAAATCGCGGACGTCGGTGTCTTATTTTGAGGAGGCGACTGTGATTGACAGACGGCACTGAAACCATCTTTGAAACCTGAACAGTTGGAGCCAATTTTCCCCTCTGCCTCTACCCAGAGGGGCCGGATGCAGGACACAGGAGCGCTGAGACTTTTCGAGCGTAGGGGGGGAGGAAGGGAGGGGAAATTGAAATTCTCTGCAGGAAGAGATAGAGGGGAGTCTTTCAAGGGCCTGGTTCACACCTCCATTTGCTCCCAGCATGGCTTTTTTTTTAATAAGGGCACTGGCTGTCAGCACACACATCTCCTTTCAACATGCATAGCTGCAGATTGTACGTTCATTTCTTCAACAAGCAAGCGCCGAGATTTGCAAAGCTTTCAAACGCGGCGGCGTCGACAGCGGCAGAGCCGCGGTGGGCATCGGAGGAACACTATAGTTGCCAACCTGTCACTCAATGGCGCTCTCAGGATTCAATGTCTGACACCGTCTTGGCAATCTCGCCGTTTATCTCTCCCGATCAGATATGCTTCAGGTGTCGCTAGGCAACCCGGCGCACGGCAGCACCCCGAGGACCTTCCCTTGCTCAACCCGAGGCCGAGCAGCTGCAGGGTGAGAGCGATTAGAGTGTTGGTTCACTGTGGTTGTCGTCGCTCAATCTTCTTCGCACCACACCCAGGGTTTCCTCTCGCTAAGGACGCCCAGTTGAACCCATTCCTCTCCAGCGCACGGCCGAGGGAATCGGCGAGCGGCGGCGTTTAGAAGTTTCTTCCGGTTTGTTTTGGGAGTCAACAACTTGAAGGGACGGTGGTGGTGGTGGTGGTGGTGGTGGTGGTGGTGGCGTCCCCACCCCCCCTTCCCGAGAAGCATTTCCTCTCTCGCTCCGAGCTCGTTCGGAGGAGCGATTATCTGCCGACGACGGGACGTAACGCAAACGCCGCTAAGCGGCGATCAAATTAGTCAAAGGTGCTCTGCTGAGAAACATGGAGGTGGAACAGATGGAGCGTTAATGGAAGTGAGCGTCTGGGTGGAGCGTGCACCAACACTGTGCATGAGTGAGGGCTTTTAGTTTTTTACTCATGTTTCTGTTTTAAAAATCAGACTTTACAGAAAAACCAAGAGAGCTGCACCGTTTCTTAAAGAGTTTCATTTAAACCTGACAGAAGCTCCAGTACCTTAAAACAAGGCAAGGTTCTATTTATTTTATATATATATATATATATATATATATATATATATATATATATATATATATATATATATATATATATATATATATATATATATATGTAGATAGATAGATAGATAGATAGATAGATAGATAGATAGATAGATATAAACATGATGACCCCCAGGCCTTATTGATCCTGATTCCTGGCAATATGTGACCCGATAACTCAACGCTAGAGTAGCTGATGTCAAATACATTAATAAGTGGCATAAATTAATAAACAGGGATATATTTTCCAAAGCTCAAACATGTCTTCTTGTCCAACGTGATGTCGGTGAGTGAGCTGCATCCAGAAGCACAGTGAGGCTCAAACTCGTAGCCGCGCAGAAATGCAACGATGCTTTTCCTCCGCAGAGATGCATGATGGGTAATAGTGGGTCGGATTTCCAAGCAAATGGTCAAATTGAATGCACTCACAAAACGAATATGAATGTCAAAAGCCGAGTCGAGGAGCTGGAGGCCTCAGCATTAGCTAGTTTGAGTTCAGTTTCCTGCTCCAAAAGACGCTTCATGCATTATGCATAACTGTCTAAAACCACTTTTTAAACCGGGCTACTTTGGTTTGGGATGCGGCCCGTGGATACTAAAACAAAGACATTTGGTCCACGTGCTCTGCCCCGTGGCTTCTGAAAGGACACTCAGGCTCACTATTGGTTTTGGGGACGTCTTGTTGAATCAAAATTTGGTCCAAGCTGAGAAAGAGATGGGACACGCAGTAACCATCGCGGCTGATGCAGTGGAACTCATGCTGCTATAGTAACATTTCTCTTTAAATATAAAAACCTTAACCGGATACAAAACAGAGCGATTATTCTAAAATTGCTTATTAATCATAGCTCACTCATCCGGCCAGAAACAGGCACGTTGGTGTTGACTCGTTGGCGTAGTGAAGGAACATAATACTGCTAAAAACTAAATATGTTGGGCTATCAATCAGTTGTTCCTTAAAGTTAGCTTTTGAAAAGTTGTTTTCATTCCAGGCGTCTTCTTGACTCATGAAGTGTGATGCGATTTGTCTCTGGAGTTATTTGACTGATCACCGTTTCAAATCTGAAGCAGCTTATTTATTTGTTTAAAGTGCATCTCTCCTTCTGGAGGTGTTTTTTTTGTCCCGAGGGAGACAACTGTGTGTGTGTGTGTGTGTGTGTTTGTGTGTGTGCGTGCTTCCTGCAGCCGTCGTGTGAACGCCAACTGTGTGCCTGTAGCGCGCACTTTTGAACCGAGGGGAATAATACTAAATAAAAACATCGCGCCGCAGCGTTCCCGTGGGATGGCAGGCTTGCAGAAGAGGCATGTGGAGTATCGCCGCGACGGAGATGTTGAGTCTGGAGAAAGCGATCCGTCATTAAGCTGCACAGAAACCTAAAACACACAAACTGAGGTGATCAATGAGACCGCATGCACAGAGCCACGTGTTAGGACAGGCAAATGTCACGCATTCCTCTGAGGGGAGACGCTTTTGAGGTTATTGGATGCCTTTTCTGTTGCCTCGGGAAATGTGTTACAAAGACATGCGACTGAGACTGAAGATAAACGGCTGAAAAGAGACGTTTCGGGCCAAACAATTTTGTTTTAATGCTAATGAGATTTAGTCTGAAATGGCTATTATTTTTGTGACATGGAGTCATGCTGTGTGCCTTCAAAACTGGCATAAATGCCAAGACTAATCAGAGTCAGTCCCTTCAATGAGAGATTTGAGGCGATTGGTGCGGGCAGACGACCAACTAGCGCGATCCTGTTGAACCGAGCAGCGTCAGGCAGTCTGAGCTACGTTTGTAAATCCTGAATTACTCTCAGCTATGTGACTGAGTTTACCTTGAGCTGAATGCTCGCTAATGAATTGGAGTTCCCGACAGTAAATAGGTTGGCATTGTATATGTCTAGGGCTTTTATTTTGAAAGGAAATAATGGAAGGAGTTGGTATGAGCTTGTTTTGTTCAAAGTAATAAAGTTAGCCTCCTTGTTTCATTCGTAAAAGTGACTCATAACCCCCAGCGACACTAAAGTGTATGTTTTGGATATATCTGTTCCACACAGTGCATTGTTGACGCGTTTATTCCCAGTTAAAAGCTACCTAGCTTAGCTTAGCATAAAGACAGGAAGCTGGGGCAAACGGCTGTTTCTGGGCTCATCACAAAAATCATTAAAATATAAAAAGAGGGTTGAATATTTTAGGAAATACATTGAACGTGCATGTTGCTAAGAGTTAGCCGAGAGGAATATTCTAGTCTCATTTTGAGCATAATCCAAAAATTGAAGGATATTTAATATTTTGGGCTCCAGGGGACCCAAATAATTAGCTGTTTGCCTTATTCTTTAATCTTTAACGACTAACATATACAGTTTTATTAACACATCTAAACAATATCTCACAAGTGTTACTTTTTTATTTTGATAGCAATATTATTAAAAGAGACATTGTGGTTGCAGATATTCTCCTTTTTTTTAGTGAGAGTATGCAACTTTACCCAATTAAAGACAAATTAGCTCCGTTTTTAAAGGGTGTTTCTATTGCAAACAACAACAAAAAAACTGTTATGAAAAAAGATGTGTCTGTGAAAACAACGCATGTTTTTAGTAGATCCAAAAAGAGTGTTTACACAACCACTTGTGTGATTTTGCCTCAGTAGCATTGAAACATAACATCATAATGAGAGAGAGAGAGAGAGAGAGAGAGAGAGAGAGAGAGAGAGAGAGAGAGAGAGAGAGAGAGAGAGAGAGGGGGGGGGGGGGGGGTATTGCATTAGATGAATATTCAGCCTTCCCACTCTCTCGCTTCATGAGAGACGAGGCTGGGCTTCTGAAGTCACGGCTCCCTCTACAGTTTGTACAGTGGAAATTTTCCACCCAGTGCAGGAAAAACAATCACACGGACTGTGCTGAGCTGTCGGGACACACACTCACACACACACACACACACACACACACACAAACTCACACCGCGGAGCAGCGTCCGGACATTACACGCAGCAGCTTCACTTGTGAGATGTTTCTCTCAATCGTCCGCGCGGACACGCACAGATCCCTTCGCGGACACGCGCCCATAACACATCTGGATTATGCATCATCCGGTTGGAGAGGCTGATTCACTGTTTCCCGCGGACAGCCCACGAAAAATGTCTCATTCTTTGAATACTTGAGGAGTGACGACAACTTTCCTCGTTTTTTCCCCCCTTTCTTCTTCCTTCCTTCCTTCTCCCACGGACTTCGCCACAGTAATAATAGCGTGGAGATGAGGCGCGTGGATCTCAGGACAGTGCCGGATTTACCGATACAAACGGATCAATTTGCCGATCGGGATTTGCAATTTTAAGCAGCAGGGGCAGCTTCCGTGGAGTGGAGTGTCTGCAGCCGGGAGGGTGGGAGGGTGGGAGGGGAGATACCGAGCAATGTTATCTGCGGAGATGCGTTGTTGGCTGAGGTTCCTGTCCGCGGATGTTGCAGCTCGCTCGGGCTGCGCACGGTGCCGCTGGGTGGCTGTGATTGGACCGGACACCGACTGGGGCTGACTGGTGTTTGTACGGCAAGCAAATGTTTCGGGAAGAAGGGAAGGGGAGGGGGATTAAGAGGATCAATATGAGTTACTGGAGCACGCGATCGGGGAAGATTGCCAGTCGCCACGAGCACGCGTGTCGGTGTGAGGACGGAGGACAACGTGCAGGATGTTTTTTCTTGGATTTAAATTCAAACCGGACCAGAGACATCTTCCTACCGTCAGACATTCATGTATAATTGATGTGATGCGTTTTGTTGCCTTTGCAAACTGTTCAGAGATTGTCACAAGTGGATGTGGATAGTGTTTTTTCTTGCACAAAAGTTTTTTTTTCTTTTTTGTGTGTGTGTGTGCCTCTTCTTTGACATGGGACTTTGATGTTGCATCATTTGTCTTTTCACTTTTTTTTTTTTTGGACAAATATCTCTCACCTGGACTTTTATTTTGAAATAGCCAAAGTTATGGGACATTACAATAACATTGCCTGATTTTTTTTCAAACACAGTAAAATGTATGAAATGCCAGGCAACATGGCAGTTAACTGGGTTTTATATTCAGTTTTTTTACTACCACTGTTCGCAGTAGGGACAGCTTTCTCGGGCGTCTTCAACGCCACAGACAGAGACATTTTCACAGATGACTTGCTGCAGGTCAAGCTCACACAAGCCAGAGCGACTGAGCAGTGGAAACTCCGCTCCTCTGATTCCCATCCCAACCTATATTTTAACCAAGTGGATGTGTTGCACTTGAGGCAAAGGTCCTCCACCACCCACAGTCACATATTTAAAGTCATCCGGGCCGCTGCCCTCACCATGTTGGCAAACGTTCCCACTTACATGCCCCCTGCGAAACATGCAGAGTTTACAAGCAAGTGGAATGAGATTTATGGGAATAACCTGCCTCCCCTGGCTCTCTACTGCCTGTTGTGCCCAGAGGACTCCGCCGCCCTGCAGTTTCTTATCAAGTTTATGGATCGGATGGCTGAGTACCCCGACTGGAAGGTGACCAGCGCTCCCAACGACGAGGTCCCCACGGCGCACTCCCTCACTGGGTTCGCTACAGCTTATGACTTTATTTACTCCTTCCTGGACGAGCGGAGGCGGGACGTTTACCTCAAGAAAATTCGCTCGGAGACGGAGCAGCTGTTTGACCTCTCAAAGTACAGAGGCTGGGGCAAACAGTACCTCCAAAATCATCAGACCACCAACATATTAGCCGTGCTGATCGGCGCCATCGTGGTGGGATCGCACGACGACCGGGAGTCGATGATCTGGAAACAGGTGGCGGTGAACTACATGGAGAAAACTATGTTCCTCCTCAACCACGTGGTCGACGGCTCCCTGGATGAGGGAGTGGCCTACGGGAGCTACACGGCCAAGTCCATCACACAGTACGTCTTCTTAGCTCAGCGCCACTTCAACATCGACAACCTGCAGAGCAACTGGCTCCGGGGACACTTCTGGTTTTATTACGCCACTCTGTTGCCGGGCTTCCAGAGGACGGTGGGCATCGCCGACTCCAACTACAACTGGTTCTACGGGCCGGAGAGCCAGCTGGTTTTCCTCGACACGTTCGTCATGAAGAACGGGACGGGCAACTGGCTGGCTCAGCAGATTCGAAAGCACCGGCCCAAGGACGGTCCCATGGGGCAGTCGGCCGCCCAGCGCTGGGCGACCCTTCACACGGAATACATCTGGTACAACTCCCACCTCACGCCGCAGCCACCTACTGACTTTGGGAAAGCTAGGATGCATATTTTCTCAAACTGGGGCGTGGTAACGTACGGCGCGGGGCTCCCGAACGGCCAGGGGAACACTTTCGTCTCCTTTAAGTCCGGCAAGCTGGGCGGCCGTGCCGTCTACGACATCGTCCACGACAGGCCTTACTCCTGGGTGGACGGCTGGAACAGCTTCAACCCGGGTCACGAGCACCCCGACCAGAACTCTTTCACGTTTGCGCCTAACGGACAGGTGTTTGTGTCCGAAGCACTTTATGGTCCAAAGTACAGCTACCTGAACAACGTGCTGGTGTTCAGTCCGTCTCCCACCAGTCAGTGTAACGCGCCGTGGGAGGGGCAGTTGGGCGAGTGCGCCAAGTGGCTGCGCTGGACCGATGAGGGGGTGGGCGACGCCAGAGGGGAGGTGGTCGTCGCCTCCTCTCACGGGGACACCATGTTTGTGAGCGGCGAAGCGGCGGCGGCTTACTCGCCCGCCATGAGACTGAAGAGCGTGTACCGAGCGTTAGTCCTGCTGAACTCGCAGACCTTGCTGGTGCTGGACCACGTCGAGAGGTGGAGCGACTCGCCCGTGAAGTCCCTCAGCGCCTTTTTTCACAATCTTGACATTGACTTTAAATACGTCCCTTTCAAATTCATGGACAGATACAACGGCGCCATGATGGATGTGTGGGACGCTCATTATAAAATGTTCTGGTTCGACAGCCAGGGTCACAGCCCCGACACCAGGATACAAGAGGCAGAGCAGGCGGCGGAGTTTAAAAAGAGGTGGACTCAGTATGTCAATGTCACTTTCCCGGTGACAGGCCCGGTCAGCAGAGTAGCTTACGTGCTACACGGCCCGTACGTCAAAGTGTCCAGCTGTAGATTTGTTGACGATAGCAAAAATGGAGTGAGAATTTCTCTAACCATAAATAACACAGAGAGGATAGTCTCTATTGCGACAAACTATAAAGACATAGGCGCGAGGTCGGCTTATTTAGGATTCGGAGGCCACTGTAAAGTTGAGGATAGATATCAAATCACTCGATACGGCCTTGGGACCCAGCTCATCCCCAAACCAATCAGCACTAATAATCAGCTGTTTGACTTTGGCTTCACGGTCAACGTGATCGCAGGGGTCGTCCTCTGCGTGGCCATCGCGTTTCTGACCATGCAGAGGAAGTTTTACGTCTGCTTCAGCAGGCTGATGCGTTACGCCCTCCTCACCGTGCTCATCCTGTGGATCGCCGAGCTGCTGTTCGTGTCCAACAGCTGCGACCAGCTCCTCTGTGGGGTGAAATGGAAAGTGGCGGGCGCCAAAAGCGAGGCGAGCAAACAAATCAGACTGTACGAGCAGCGCCGGCTCCCTTTACCCACCGTCGTCATCGCGACCCTTCCCGGATCGGGGTCGGAAATACTCAAGCACCTTTTCTACAACAGCTCGGACTTTGTTTACATACGAGTCCCCACCGAGCACGTGGACATTCCCGAGACCGAGTTCGAGTTCGACTCCCTGGTCGACGCCTGCGAGTGGTCGAGGTCGGACGCCGCGCGGGGACGGTTTAAGATTATTCAGGGCTGGCTGCATTCGCTGGTCCACAACACCAAGCTGCACTTGCAGAATATTCAGCTGGCGGAGGGCGGCAGGGTCAGACAGCTCCAGAGAGCCGGCCCCTCCGGGGACAGAAAGAAAAGATCCAGGAGGAGGGAGCCGGCTTCCGAGCTCAAGGGCAAACTGAGAGCGAGCCTGGACAGAGACGCCGAGTCCGTGAGGGAGATGAGGCGGCACGTCGCGGAGTACCCCAACGCCCGGGTGGTCCTCAACATGCGGAGCGGAAGCTGGGCCCTCAAACTGCCTTTCATCCAGGAGGTCGTGGGCTCGTCCCTGAGGACGATCTACTTGGTGAGAGACCCTCGGGCGTGGATTTACCTCATGGTTTACAACAGCAAGCCCAGCCTCTACTCCCTGAAAAACATCCCGCAGCACCTTTCCTTGATATTCAAGGAGGGCGCCGGCGGCGCCGGGTGCCCGGCGGCGGCGCCGGAGTTTAAAATAATCCAGAGGCTGCTGGCCCGTTCGGAGACCAACCCCATCCTCATCCTGGCCCACCTGTGGCGGGCTCACACGGCGGCGGCGCTGCGAGTCGCCGAGAGCCTCCCCGAGGAGTCCTACCTCCGGGTGAGGTTCGAGGACGTGGTGGACTTCCCGCAGGAGACGGCGGAGAGCGTCCACACCTTTCTGGGGGTGCCCGTGTCACCCGCGGCCCTCAACCAGCTTCTATTCACCACCTCCACCAACCTGTACAACCTGATGTACGAGGGGGACATTTCGCCCGCCAACATCAACATGTGGAGGCAAAATATGCCGCAAAAGGACATCAGACTAATAGAGGACGTGTGTGGGAGTGTGATGGGGAGGCTGGGTTACACCAGTTAACCTGCTGCTGCTGCTGGTCAGCTGATATTGAGCTGTCTCGTTTGACTGTAGCTGCCATCTATGTTTTTTGGGGTTTTTTTTGCACTGACCTTAAATTTTAAAAAAGATGTTACAAGTTGAGGAGAAGCTGCATAGCATTTCTGTCTTTTTTTTGTGTTCCTGTCGTGTTTGTTTGGGTGTTGTAAAAGACAGCAGATGTTCGTGAGGGAGGAATATTTTACATTAAAATAGGTGCGCTCATGCTATTCTTTTCACGCTCACTTGTAGCACTTTTTTCAAGGACTTTAGAGCCTTTTGCCGGATTGGATTCGAGCATTTATTCTGTTTATCGCGGCGTCCTCCAGCAGCTCGCTCTCACAGTGAAGAATGTTTACTGTTTGTCTTAGTAAGAGATGAGAAATGAGAGTTTTGCTGATCCCTAATCTGTGATGTCAGAGAAATGTTTGTGCAAAATCCATATCTGTTATAACTGGCTCATTAGTTGTTGTTTTTTTTGCTTGGGCGAGAGGGTTGGAGGGGGGGGTGAAGAGATATTTACTGGTTTGAAACAGATTTGGGATGAAGCTCATTAGGGAAGTAAGGCTCGCACTTATTGACAGACTTCGGGAGAGGATTTTTAAACACTAGTTTGGCTGTCGGGAGTTCACTATCTGAACTCTGTGTGCTGTTTCCCTTTAAAAAAGACAAAATGCTGCAATGTATCGGCTCGTTGGCAAAGCAGAGAAAAAGAAAGCGGTGCTTTATTGCTCTAATATAGACGGGTGAATGGTGCAAATTGTATTGTCGTTCCATCAGTAGAGGGATTTCATTTAAAGCTCAGATATATGTCGCGATGGCTCGGTGGCTTAACACTTTCACGGGGACTCCTTTGATTCTTTGTGGGGGTTCAGCGCGGTTTTTCCCAAACTATCTGTACTTTATGTACTCGATTAGCTTGGAAATATTAAAGCTCTGAAGATATGTGAACCTCAGAAGATATTATGTGTAGAAGAAAGAAAGTTAGAAGTATTTATGGGTTCCAAAGACACATATCCCAAAGGATCAGGACTGAATATGATTATTATAACTCCCTTTGGCATTTATTGAATTAGATCAGAGGAAAGTGCTTAATAGGAATCAAACTGGAAAAAAAAAACTGTCAGCCTTGACACATTTCTAGTCAAAGCAATTTCCAAAGCATCCCCCTCAGCTACTCATATTAATCTGCAAGATGCCATAACTGAGGCTTACCCTGTGTTTTATTGTTGTGCTGTTTTCACTATAAAAGCCTGAAGGATATGCAAACAATTTTCCATTTCCCCCATTGTGGTCAATCAGATATCCAATGATCTTTGTCGTGAGAGAGTTCAGCGAGGGATGATTATCAAGTACAGCTCAAGAAAAAAAAGACCATTTGGACTGTGTGACGTTATGCTCTCCGTCCACAAAAAGGTACACACACACCTTTGAGGCCGTCTTGCGTAGACCTTCATGTACCGTTAAATGAATCACATGTAACATGCAGATGGTTCACTCCATGATAAACCGTCCCCCTTTCGCATCTGTACACACAAAGAAAAGATTTAAAAAAAACACACACATACTTGCGCCCATTTAGAAAGATCCATCTCTCCCCGGCTAGAAACAGTCCTGTTTGTTTTCCTCTCAGCGAAACACTGAAACCCTTGACTGCCTGGAAAGAAGAAAAAAAAACAACAACCCCGTTTGATGTTTGTGATCTTTGAATGTGTAGACTTGGCAGACATGCTTTCACTTTGGTGTTGCAATCCTGTTACCAACTCTGTTTTGTATTTGCTCGTGGGGATATGGTTCCTTGCTTCTGTGGCCTTGAATTACAATCATTTTCTTTATAAAAGGGGGTTTTCTGTGGGCTCTGGAGCAAGCGGTGGAGATGATGTAAAGAATATAATAAATTCATAAATATATCGGCAACCAGTCTTTTGTTCGTATGCAGTGAGTTATTAGTTATTCTCTAGCGCTGTGATATAAGAATGTACCCTCATGTGCTGCAGATATTGTTACTCAGAGAAAAGGCTGCTCATGTTATACTATTATTATCCATCACTATAAAAGAGATGCCATACATTTCAATAGCTCCATTCACAATGGTTACTGCACCGGTGAAACGTACGCAGACATGTCTGCCGCTGCAATTATTCAAAAACTCCCCTTTTTTTTTTATTAGACATGGATGACAGAAGCCTAATTGCTCGTGTGAGTGACATGCGTGACGAGGAGGAGCCGACAATTAATAACACGTCAGGCTATTCTTTCGTCACGCTCCGACTGACACGGGAGCGAGCTAGTGGGGGGGGAAAACAACAACAACAACAACAACAGGCCGTGTCTGGCGTCCCGGCCGGGTCCCAGTGAGTCAGTGGTTTTTATTGCTCGTTTGTTCTTGATCCTCCCCGTAACACTCTGATGCTCGGCGGGGCCCTCGGTGCCTAATCCTCACTTCACTGAGCAAAACCTCAGGCAAGAGGTGGAAGGAAAGCAAGCGCAAGTCCTGACGTGCACTCGGCGGTTTAGGAGCCTGTTTGGTTTCGTTCTGAAAATGCAGACGCATGAAGGATCTCATGACTGTTACTCATGTTGAGCTTTTAATTATTAGGATTCTTTACACCCTAAACTAGCCATCAGTGGTGGAAGAAGTACTCACATGTGTTGCATACTGAGACAGAGGAATACTCTGACTGGGTCCTGCATTCACAATCTTACAGAAGTATAAAAGTATTAGCATCAAAATATCATGATGATCCCGAATGTTTAAGTACTCCATTTGACAAAAGAATAATGCATATTTTGCTTCTTGATTATGATTATTGATGCATTAAGTGTCCATTTCTGTAGGTGGAACTAATTTTATCCACTTTAAATGCTGCCTTAATGTCTGAAATAATGTATTAGTGTATTTATATTCCTCATTGTTAACCTGCATCTGCACAATCTACAGCTGCCAATGAAATATAGTGAAATAAAAGTACACAATATTGGCTTCAAAGATGTTGAGGAGTGTAAATATGAAGTAACATAAAACTGAGTAGTAAAAGTACCTCAAAAGTGCTCTCATGTATCGTATTTGAATGAATGTACTTAGTTGCATTACACCATAGTCAATAACTCCACGTCTATGGGATCGTGCATCTTCCTTCGACGGCTTTTATTGGATTTTATCGGCCACTTTCTCATAAAGTTTTATTAATGGTCAATTCATAAGTCACTGAGGCTTGAGGGTTGCCAGGTTGGGGAAATCTTCATGGCGGGTTTTTATCATCAGCCAGCGGGGGGAAAGTAACTAAGTATTTAACCTACAGAACATGAGTATTTACAGTTAATGTTACTTTATACTTCAGAATCTACTCATTTCATATGTAACACTGCATCTCTCACAGAGGCAATGAACAGCTTTGTTTGTGATACTTTTTGAACAAATGAAAAATTCCTCCACATAACTGCTGAGCATCTGCGTCACAGTGCTTTTTATTAACTATTAAATAACAGCTGGGGACTTGATGGATTATTGTAAAACCATATGCAAGTCAATAACTTACATTACATTTTAAAATGAGCAACTAATTGTAGATTATTGACTTTTGCTGCGACTCGCAGCCCTTTGTTAATGACTTTATTATCATGTATACCAACAGACCTAATGGCTTATTAAGATAATAGATCGTTAATACATTGATTGTGGCCCAGATGCCCTGCAGCTAAACAGACAGAGCAAGTGTGGGAAGATAAACACCACAGAGACATTTACAGCAAGCAACAGCAGCCAAAAAGCTCTTATGAACGGCTCAGATCAGATCTATATATGATTAATAAATAGTTTATTAACCATTCATGATGCTGCCTTAATGAGGCTGCAGTTGTAAAGGCACTGGATTTATATTTCATGACACCACTTTCCAATAAGTCATGCTCTTTATCGGGTTCATAGGTTGCCATAAATAGTTAATAAATCATGTTTTAAGACTATTTTACATACATGTGGAATCATTTTATTTCTTCTATATATTATAATCTATTTAAATTAAGAAAACATCACCATTTATGTTTTACTTTATTGTGGAGAAAGTGATAAACATGAGTTATTAATGACTTGATTAAAGTAGTTTTTCATAACTGAGCAACCTCAAAGTTGCTCTTATTTTTAACTAATCAATTAATAATTAGTAAATGATTTATTAACTATTAACTGAGCTGTTATTTTGAAAGGGTGCCTCATAAGAAAGTCTTTCTGATGGAGCCCAGATCCTCATTGGACCTTTTACCAGCGTGGCATCGCGCATTAATCTTCCCTATGAAGCTAATCGTGCTAGTTGCCGCGTTAAGTCTGTAATCTCTGCCGATGAAATGTAACGGCGTCTTAGAAACGGGCTAAAAATAAAACTATATGTCAGAGTGTTTACTTCCCATCTGGAAAAAAAATAAGACTGCTGCTGCACAGGATGACAGACGCGCTTTATGCAAGTAAACCTTTTGATGTCTGATCACAAAAAGCAGATTTGCAGAACTAATTTCCGCTCGTTTTTCCCCCCGCAGATTAGCGCAGACGCTTGATAGCCGATACGTAATCATTGCATGAAACAGGGTTTCCTACGGAAAATGATTTGCATCGTAATCTAATCCCGTGCCGCAGCTCGGGTGAGTGATCAAGTAGCTCTCTCTCTCTCCCGCCATGAAGCGCATGCAGATACAACAGCTCGACTCAGTTTCCACTGGAGTAGTCGTACCCTTTTGCCGCTACGCCCGTTATCTTTCGCCGCCGGTGAGAGACCGAGTCCCGAGAGAGTCTCTCTCCCTCGCCGGCAGCCATCGCTCCTGCCAGCGCTCATTAATTAACCTTTCCTGCCGCCGCCATCAGTCAGCGAGCAGCCTGATATTCTGGAGAGGAGTAATCATTGACGGCTATTGTGCTGGAGAATTAGCCCGCTGACGCAGAGCAGAAAGCATCCTGGCTACGGAGTTTGAAAACTTCAATATGACTTCGATGTGCATGACTTGTGTCCTTCAGATGACGGAGGGGAGGCTTTCTAGACTTTCGTCGGCGAGATGCGAGCCACACGGAGACGCCGCCGCCGCCGCTCTCGTGTTTAGTCATTTTCAACGCTCGTGAGGTGCTCACGGTGGACCGTGAACACCAGCGGTGTTCAAAATGGACACCGCTGGATCTGGATACGGGGAGGCGCGCGTCACGGGGAATCGCTATTAATAAGAGTTGACTCGCGAAGGAAATGTGGCGCGTTGTCAATTCGTCGCCGGTGGCGAGTCGTTTCTGTCGTGAAAATGTGATCTCCCGTGCCAATAAAGAACAGCGACCGCTAATGAAGCCCAGTCTGGTTTCATAGCGCAGGGACATCAGACCTGGATGAGGCATTTTTGAAATTTCACTCCAGGCAGATCTCTCTCTCTTTACTGAGGCTGATGGCTCACAGTTGTGAGTCAGAAACGTTTCCTTCCGGCTTTACGCAATCCTCATTGCCAATTTCTTTTGCTTTTTTTTTTTTTTCTCCTTCCAGTTTGAACGATCGTCAGCCGAATTTGTCAAAATGAGATAATTTCACGTTAACTGCAGATCTGTTTTTCTCTGGATTTCAAGGTCCCCGAGAAGCATCTCCATTATAAATTCCTCCATATGTTTATTTGCAAACAGATTTTTTACTTTGTATTTTTTTTTTTTTTATGACCATGCCTCCGTCTGAAAGTCAAATGAAAGTCTGTAGAAATGTAATTTTTTTCCGGAGTATTACATAACAATATGACAGAAGACTTTTCTTTGAGAAGTTTCTGACTTTTTGACTTTGGAAGTGAGACCCTTCAGCATAAACCAGCTTAACCTGTCTCCCTTGACAATTTGGTTAATCCGCTCTCTTGTTCTGTGCATCACAGACAGTTTTGCAGAGCAGACCGAGCGAGCTCTCTGGCTCTTGGAAATTGAGCCCTGTCGTTCGGTATGTGCAGAGCTCCTCCGTCCCTCTTCCTCTTTCAACCACTGCGGTTTGCTGGCAGTGCAAAAAAAAAAAACAACCAAGCAGAATGATGTGTGAGCTGGAAAAAAAAGAGATAAAAAGAAATGATTTAGCTGTTTTCTGACTAATGCGAGTTTACCAATCCGGTGATGGAAAAGGGCTCGCCGCTCTTGTCATTTAATGAGCTGTTCCTGGCCATGAAAGCGTAGAGAGTGGCCGCGCGACAGCGTTTAAAGGCCTGGTGTTATTCTGAGGTGGAGGAGGACTGGATCCAGCTGGCTGGCCGACAGACAGACGGGGTTGAGGCGCTTTTCCTAGATGACACACTCGCTATAGTCCTTCATTACAGGCACCCAGAAACCATAACCCGCCTGTCAAGAGTGCCGCCGCCGCCGCCGCCGCCGCGCTCCTGAACCATGTGTGGGCAGAGCATGACTGTCATGTTTTATGTTATACACAATAAGGCTGATAGGAGAGAGGAAGAAAAAAGAAAAAAAAAAGGGGTGATTGCATGTCATGTAGTTATTGTGGGGGCGTCCCATCCGGCCTAATTACATCAAGCATGAGTCATTGATCTCTAATTAGAGGAATTTATGTCTTGAGGAGCAGTAACGGCCCCTGTGACATTGGTCACAGTGTGTCTGGGAAATTACAGCTGAGCAATGTATCGCTGTAAAGTCCCACCGACATTAAATGCATCTTTTTTTGTCTGTCCTCACTTAGATATTCACATCTCATAGTTCTTTTGATAGAGAGGAAATGGAAAGCTATTTCCTACAATAAAGAATTGACAGGAGACGCGACCGGGTGAGGGATTGTTGCACCGTGAGCTTCAGAGATAAGACAATCATTTTACTCTACACAGATTTCATATCATCCTCTTCCCATAACTGTCCCACCCGGAGCGGCTATCTACTCAGTCCATGAATGCAGCCTTAAAATTAGCTTTTTTTCTTCTTCTTCTATTCCCTTTGGGTGGCTCTCCCCTTGTCTCTTTAAAAAAAAAAAAAAGAAGAAGAAGAAGAAACTTTACTTTCAACATTTCCTTGCAATTGCACCATTGGCTCTGGACGGCTTCCAACAACAGTGTATTTTTAAAAAGGAGACATCCTGACACTGACAGGCGGCAGGAGACGAGGGACATTCGTCTCTCGTCTCTCATCCCTCACGATTTTTATCTGCAGACGAAGCCAGATGGTCAGATTCTCCGCTCATATGGCTGCGTTCCTCGGAGATCGTCATTCTTGGCCCGCTTGGCAACAAAATTAAAGCGAGGAGATGCTAAGAAGCGATAAGAGCTGAACGGGCCCGAGACAAACACCGCCACTGACAGCGTTCCTCGGCTGGAATTTGACTCCCTTTGCGCGACGATTCCTGATGAGAGGAACAAAACTGCACGGTAAAAGAAACAAACAGTAGAAGCGACAACAAGAGGTGACCCCCCCCGCTTTGCTGGTGCGAGATGATTTGCGATGAAAACCAACCGTTACATCATCTTTGATGTTCGTTGACCAGAAGGATACAGGATGAACTGCAGAAAAAGAGCCAGACGGTCTGTTTTTCTCGGTCTGCAGAAGGTGTCTAATTGCAGCGTCTCGTAGCAGGAGACAGCACAGTTCCTCCCCCTTAGCTCCACGGCCGGATTAAACTGCTCGGGGGCCTCGGGGCAAACAACGAACTGCCGGGCCCCAAAGCACGCCGTTAGGGTCATTGATTGGCAATCAAAAATAGCAGGGCCTCAAGAGCTCTGGTTATTTGCTTTGGCTGGTTGGAATCACAGCCTCGGCCGGCACTTTCTATCTCCTCTTGCACATCTGAATGAGTTTCTGATTGAAACGGACAGAAGAAAAAAAGATGACACTCGAGATATAGAACACTGGAACAAATCCGGTCCGGACAGCGTCTTGAGAGTCAGGTCGGTTTTATAGAGTTGCCTTTTCACGCATTTTGCAAACAACATGAGATTGTCAGTGTCAGATGTGTTCTCACCTTCTGAAAACACTCCGGCGGTGTTCAGCGAGGGCTGGAGCCTGGATGGAGACTGCAGGAGGCAGGAAACGGCGCAAAAAGCATTGTGGTCATGTGGTCGATTTGTAATTTGGTCTCTCGGCGTCCCTTGAGTTTGTCGCCCTTTATCCACAGAAGTCCCAAAATCTAGTCGTCTCTCAGTAAATGTTCGCTGGCGTCTGTGTGAATCGCAAAGTCCGTGGGAAATATGCGCTGAGCATTACGGATTGAAGCTAAAAAAAATGCTTCAACTTTTGTGAAAAATCAACATGACTGTATGGGTCGGCTTCATAAACACATGTTAGAGAGGAACACGGAGAGAGACTTAAGGGAAAGGACAGAAAGAGCCAGAATCTACATCAGTTGCTCGCTAGCTTAATGCTAATATGCACACACACTTTTACGAATACACCCAATGCATTGTGGTCCAAAACTCTGAATGTAACTATAACTTCTCGTCAAAAAAAGTCCAGATGTTACCTTCAAGTAACATCTCTTAAAGTAAGAATCCACAACTGTTTCCTTCAAATATCCTGTTTTTTTTGTTTTTTTTTGTCTTAAAGACTTTTGTGTTCTATCTGGTTTCTTGGAATATATTTAGAAAATCCCCTTGAACACAGGCCATGGTGTGTTTAAATTGAACAGTCACAGTAGTTTGTGTGGATTAAATTGAAGAAGTGGGCAGTTAACACGAGGACTGAATCGCTTCGGGGAAGGCAAGTTTGCTGCAAAAGCAAAGTGACTGCCTCCAAGCCAAAAAACAGTTGCAGATGTTGGTGCCTTTCCAAGATTTAGCACTCTGCTACTTTAAAATGCAGACAACGCCCGCGTGCGATGACAGCAGAAGGAATTAAGTGGAAAATGAATTCCAAAAAACAACGTTTGTTTATGACCAAATGTGTCGGGGAAAATCAAAGAAAACAGGAAGCTAATGGACGCCGCGTCAATGCCCAGGAATAATTTACGAGGAGCGCCAATTCGTCCCTTTACATCACTGTCTGCCAAAAAATAAAAAGGATAAAATGACACGCTAAATATTAAGGCTCCTGTTCAACGCCGCACCTAATTTAGAGACTGTGAAGCTCAAAAACGTGTCAGAGAATTTACCCTTTGCATGAGATTGGAGATTCTCTCTGAGCTTATTTTTTAAACAGCTGCCCTCCTGTCTCTCAAGGTTACGTGCTAAATCAGGGGCTGCGATTTCACTTTAAAAATGTTATCAAACCGGGACATTCTCCTCTGTCACAGCAAAGTTGGTTTTAATAATTCATCGGCTCCTGACAAACCTCCTCTGGTCCCTCGGATTCCTGCAGCAGAGATTAGCGGGCGGAGGTTTCCCGAGACGGAGCGCTGACACGGCTGCCTCTCGCTGTGTTTACTAAGTGTCATTTGTGTCCTTTTGCAAACAGTCTTTTGACGGGTTTTTTGATTTGACTGCGAGGCACAAATGATGGCATTACTTTAATAACTGGTCGCGGTCACAGTGGCTTTGCTCCTGAGCCTCGACTATAATAAGAGTAATGTGTGGATGGTGTCCCTCTGGCAAGGCTGCCTCATTAAATGGCTGGAGAAGAGTGACTGGCTGCAGGGGCGATGAATTATTGATGAGAGAGCTTGATTAATTGAAAATATCCTCCATAGCAGGCACCGATGTGTGTGTGTGTGTGCGTAGGCGGAGGTGTGTGTGTGTGCGGTTGGAGTAAGTGGCTTCATTTTGACTATAATCAGTTGATGCATAAAGCGCAGTGGGTTTTTTTTTTCCTTTATTGGTATTCTGCACAGTCACGCACTGTCAAACATGTGCAGTATGGTGCAATCACAAATACGAACAGTTCAAATGATGTTATTCATATAAGCACAGTCCAGGTGGGAGATATATAACCTCAGGCAATCTGCACAATGTCAGTTGTCGTTAAACAACGGGAGATGTTTGTGTTGGGAGACTGCGAGCGTCTCCGGCACCTGCGACACGGGAACAAGGGATGAAAATATAAAGATGAAGCTGTTCGAGAGATGAGCGACAGGACCGGCGCGAGTTAGCTCAAGTAACGAGTCGGCGGCGACGCGAGAGCGGGTGTTTACAAGCCGTGTTTCAAGTCAAAGGTCGCCCTGAAGGCGAGGTCGACCCCGTGTCTCTTTCCTTCCGCAAACGAGACAGTTCATCCTCACGTCGGCTCGAAGCTAACGATGCATTCGGGCGCTCCTCTTTGACTCGTAAAGTGAGACTTTTCCGAGTTAATCAGCTGGAAGGTGGTCAACGAAGTGTAAATGCGTTAAACTGTAAAGTCTCACGGTGCCCGAGTATTAAGTACGCGTTAAGACATTATAACAAGTATTATTCGTCGCCCATGTTGGGCCTATCGATCTTTTTTTTAATCAATTTTTTGTTGACAAAGTTTTCCTTTGGGGATAATTTGCGGTTGAAAAAGAAATGTAATAAATCACATTATATCGCAATACGCAATATATCGAGATAATATCGTATCAGGACTTAAGTATCGTGATGGTATTGTATCGTGGGACATCTGGTGAGTCCCACCACTACAAACAATTAACTAGAAATACAGATATGACCACGTTAGAGAGGCTTGAAATACACACAGATTAATGGCAGCGGCAATGTCGAACACTGTGAGATAAAGTTCACGAGTCAGAAAGCTCGAATCTGAGAATGGAAATGAGGACAATCTTCAGTCAAACTCCTCGCAGGTCGTGTCCACACATCTTTTGACGAACACCGACATGAATAAACATCACCACATGGCCACCGGGAGCCGCCTCGGCACTCACAGCCATAGATTCTCCACGTCTACAAACTCATCCTGGATGAATTATTATTATTACCAAAACAAAACAAGTGATTTGGCTTTTTTAATGACAATGACAACGCTGTCCAACATGTCGGTAGTCTCCCAGTTGGGTGACATCTGTGGACGGAGAAATCCATAGCATATGATTCGCATCATTTCCAGACCCATCGTGACCTTTGGGGCCTTGTATTAAATTAATGTGAGCAGCTCTCAGGAGAATATAAAGGAACCTCAGATCTCTGCATTAAACAATTGACCGTCTACCGAACAGCTTAAACCACATTGGCTCGAGACGTGGTCCTTGGTGGGGGGTTTACGGCACAATTTCCACCTTCTTGTTGTAAATAAATCAACTTTATTGTTTGGACCAACACATTTCAGACGGTGGACTGCAGGGTCATCGTGATGGGGATGCAGACAGTGACTCAAATAGCTGCATCAGGTGTATGCCACAGTATGACCGATCAATTCAATTCACCTTTTGTTCTGTATATTTCTATATACTATACATTATCTACTGGTATTTTCTGTTTTGACCAATGCGTTGCTGCATTTAAAAGGTCTTTTCTACCAAGCTGCTGGAGTCTGATTCATTATTTTAATAACAGCAAAGCAACAAAAAAATTTTGGCTTTCCAAAGTACAAGTCGAGCCCGATGTGGCGTTACTCATGCAAGAAAGATCCCAGTGGCTCCCACACAATGGGGCATTCAGCTAGTTAATTAAACACTGGTACGGGACCGGTAATGGTTTCAGGCTGGTATCCAAAGCCCAGTTATCTGTATCAGGACTGAACAAGTTGAGTCAGTTCACCTTTAAATCCTAAAAATGGTCCAACAACATGTACGTACTAGTCTTTCAAGCACACGCCGGCTGTATTCAACACACATTTTCTTGGCTCCGGACCGGCCTTGTCAGCCTTTTGTGACCAAGACAAATGTGGACTTTGGAGGCTCCAACCCTGATTTGGGCCACAGCTTACAGTACCTCCATTATCTTGTTTCCTTCCCATCCTTTGTCAACATGCAAATCCAGTCCATTCTCCTCACTGAACTTCCATTAAGACCCATCAAGGCTGCCATCAGAAAATCTGTCTGAAGTCATGCCAGGGGAAATTACAGGCCCTCCTGGAAACTGCCAATAACAAATGACTTATATATAAACCCACATTGATTTGAAATTCATAAAGGCAGAATATATTACGGCCCGACTCACTTCTTAAAAACCGCTTAAAGGACATAAACTCATTTTTACCTCCTAGTTTGATATGACATTTACCAACTCCGGTGGAGATCATTGCGTATGCAGCGATAGCTTCCGCATGGCCCATACATCAAGGTCTTACGCGAGGTAAACCTGGCGTTAAGCAGAGCCCCGAGGCAAGTGTGCTACTAAAATGCTATGTAATAGAAAGTGATACATCACCACTTAGCACAGCAACGGGGGGGTTAAAGCCGTGTTTGTGCAGAGAGATGCTGGGTTTCTGAATGTCTGGCTCTGTGACGGCGAGCGCGGCGTGACGAGTCCCAGAGCCGAGGCTGTATTCACGCACGGGAAAAAAGGTTCTTCGTGGGAAAGGTTGTGGAGTCTTGAGCATCTCCGCCGCTCCCTCCGGGGAAAATGGACGACGGAAACAACGCGCTGGACTCGGGTTATCGTCACGAGGACAAGCCAAAGATTGAGGATGTAGGATCAGATGAGGAGGACTACGAGGTCAAGAAGAAGAAAAAGAAGATCAAGCGAAGAGTTAACTTGTATTTTGTTACACGCCTCATAATTTGAGGTCCATTTGTTGCCTTGCGAGACAAAAAAAGGGTTTGTTATGCTTGAAAAAAAACTAAAAACACACACAAGGTATAAACTCAGACTCACTGGCACACACCGATGTGTGTGCCAGTGAGTCTGAGTTTAGGCCAACACCCATCAAACCACTGAGAACAGGGGCTTTATTCATGAAGCTTCCCAGTACAAAGAGTCGCTCCTACTGACTTCATTCTTATAATCATGACGTTTTCCAAGAATTTCCCCTTACAGTTAAAATCCCATTGAGGATGAAAGTTATTCACAAAGCATCTGATCTAAAAAAAAAAATTAGGAGTAAGAAGGAGGACTTAAGAGGCTTAAGATTTTCTAAAGCAGAGGAGAACAATGGTGGAAAGATAAAAACACATTCTCCAAACGCTGAATGACAATGATTTGATGAAATGTTTCAGATTAGATGGTGCAGGGATAATGTTTGTGATCTATCTCATTGCTCACATCTCCCACCCATCACTCTTACAAGCCAGAAATGAAAGTGATCACAACACTAAGATATTTGGCAACTTGAAAAATGTAAGTGTCCGCTGGTTTCTAGATTTATAGATCTCATTGGCGCTGCGTTGATATGCCTGCAAGCACATCACATTTCTCTCATTTCAGCTATGCTTCAGAGTAGATCTGGTGAAATCTTATCCTGTCCCAGTTAGTTGGTTACTTTCAAAAGTAGGCCTGTGGCTTACAAGTAATTCAAAAGACATTAATTACGTAACATATTGATGTCAGAACAGAGACAAAATGCTCTGATTGCGCTGATTTATTTACTCTCCATGCTATGCCCCAAATCACGAAGAGTGTTCTTCCTTCTTTGGATCAACCATCACACGCCCAAACATATTAACTTATCTCACAAGGGTTTCTGTATCATAGCACTTTAAATGATTCAAATAGCCCGTTGTGGTTGAGGAGAACGGTTTAGTACCGTCGCAATTTTCGCTAAAACACGCGGTGGGTTTTAATCGGTGAAAACAATGCGTCACACCAACAACGAGGCCAAACCACAACTCCTCACCGAGGTGAAAAGAGTCAATCCTGAAGTTGGACTCCTCCAGAGAAAGTTTGCTGCTCTCTGAGATTATTTCTCAGAGTGTTTCTGCAAATGCGGCGGCGGGTTTGTGCGAGGCGAACAGGTGTGAGCGATTAACAGATTTTAGTGGGAAAACAAAATAAGTGGCCGGCCTCGTCGCTCTCTAAAAGCAAATCTAACTGACGTTGATGCATTGCTACATAAACATATTGCTGTGCAGTCTTTTAACTCATTAGAAGAAGGGAAAAAAGGAGAGAAAAAAATAATCGACAGTTGAGATCATTCCTCTTTCAGACCCTTTGGGGCCAGACGATCCAAATAATCCATTACGCCTCAGACTGAAGTGAAAGCATCTCTGCTCCTCAGGGCATTAACCAACTTCAATACCCATATAATGTAGTTCATTAACCACATGTCCGCGTCTGCCTGAAACGCCTGACAGTGTTAGATTTCGCGTGTTAACTTGAACGCAACTTTTTATATTGACATCTTCAGCTGTTTCGCAAAATAGAACTTTTCCCAGGATGTGGACGAGTGGAGCTATTCGCCTCATGCAGGAACATTTTAAACACGTGTCATGAACAAACAAGAAGTTGTAAAATCCATTAAAGGCTCAGAGGCTTCTTGAAATATAATCCTGCAAAAGAAAGGAACACTAGAATCAGTATATATAACGTCGTCTTCATAGTATCATCACAGTGAGTATTGTAGCATCAGAGGTGGATTTATTTCACTAGAATTGAAGAACTCAAAGAGTCACGGCCTTTAAAGGAAAGTCTTGCCGTTTCTTTAGATACACTTCAGTACGTAAAGTAACATTAAACGTACGTTATACTTTAAGCAATTTTTTTACAGTGTCGAGAGACAATATCAGTTTGTTAGAGGCCCACTAACGGCAACCGCCACTAGCTACAACGCATGCTAAATGCTAGCGTCAGCATGCTAACATGCACACAATGACAACCTGTTTGCAGGTTTGAGTTACTGCACCAAGTCTGATAAATACTACTCAATGCGGCACGGCTTAAGAAGAAAGTTTTGTACAAATTGACCAGATGGCTCGATATAAATTCAAGGGATCAAATAGTTGTTGGGATCAATCTTGTGGCCACCGTGGATATATTTACGAAATCTTCTGACAACACATATCACACATCCAACAGTTGAAGATAGATATCAATGACGTTGACCTTCTGGTGGCGCCGCGGGAAATGTTAGGAAGTCACCACAAAATCATTAGGACTCATTGTCGGGGAATTATGATTGTCTCTGCAAAATGTCAAAGCATTTTCATCGAATGATTGTTGAGATATTTCAGTCTGGACCAAAGTGGCAAGACACCAATTAACAGCCATGCTAATCGTGTGACTATGAACAAGTCCAGAGAGGAGACCCATTAGCATCCTGTGCGCACAGAGATATGTTTTACTTCTCAGGAACCGGGACCGAGAGCATGAAGCGGTTTTTGCCTTTCAACATGTGCGTTGTTTTGTGAGCCTGTAAATCGCCTCGTTGTCCTCCTTTGACATGTTTTGCCATCAATTGTATGAAAAAACAACCTTGAAGCTGTTCGCAATATATATATATATCCGCTGCATAATAAGTTTTTGCCTCCGCTGCGTCCTTAACTGGCACTTTCTCGTCTAAAGACCACTGACTGTGGATAATAGCTTATTGCTCAGAAAATCAATCAGATTCCCTCTGAAGATTGCCGGCCCGCGTGTCGGTTTGCTTCTCGTAATGGCGTTTGCCCAAAGTGTGGTCATCGAGCGAGAATCATGCCCTTCGACTGAAAACCTACTGGATTTGATTCGCTAACCTTTGAGCAGCGAGATAAAGGCCGTGTTTTCTCTCTCAACACTCGATGTATTTTCTCTCGAAAGCGAACAGAGAGGAGGAAAACATCTTTTCCTTTTTCAGCCGAGCCGTGATGATGTTTGCCAATATAATTGCCTTCCTGTTTGAATGGGATCCAAGTAATTGTAATAAATAATAACCCACTTCAACCATTTCAAGGTTTTTAAGCAAAAAGGTGCACCATTTAAATATTTTCTCCACTGCTCTTTTGATAATACGCTTCTGCACTTATGGCCGGAGCAGAAACTGGAAGGAGCAAATATTAGATTTCTTGATTTCTTGTCCTTTTTTTTAATCAAGGTTTTTCAGGCCAGGCTGACTGCGGTGCCAACGTTTGGCTGACGTAATGTCAATAACAACCCGGTTAGCTGGGTTTTCTTTGGTTGCGATGCCAATTTATTAAAGACTTTCATCGGGGTTATTGGCACGGATGCCGCGTGAATATTTCATGGAAAAGAAGAATGAATAAAACAGTTCATTTGCTTCCTTTTTTTTTCAAGAAAGTTCTCATTAGCGGAATTCAATAGTTTCCAAGTGATGAACAAGAAATGTATTGAATTATTGATATCAATCGATACACATGAGCTGGTTTTAGTTAAAGGAGCTCATTGATGTCAATTACAATGTTGTCCTGATGGATTGTGAAACTTCTTTTCAGAAAACAAAGCTCTGCTCCTTTGAGATCCATTTTCAGTTTCCTAATTGTTAAGTATTGAAGACACACTTCCAGTATATTGTGTGCTGTTGTTGTGCAACATGCGTGAGTTCAGGACAGATGCTTTACCGTCCAATAAAATCAGATTAAGTGGAGAAACTTCAGCATTAGTGACACACAGTTATAGCAAAGAAAACAGATTTTAAGAATGCAATTACGACAAAAACTAAACATTGTGCCTGCTCCATATTCCAGTGCATATATATATATATATATATATATATATATATATATATATATATATATATATATATATATATATATATATAGACAAAGAGGCTTCAAAGATAGACTTAACACTCAAACATAGCAACTTTTATGAAAACTCTAAAAAGAGAGACTTCTTATAGCATTCATTTGCTCACAGACGCATTTTAATTCATAAAATATGTTCTGGTTTAATATACATATTAAAGCTTGCAACCAAGGATCAAAAAGTCACAAATATGTCTGCTGTTTGTTTGGTTTCGCTCCGTAGAAAATCATCTCTCTGGCAAATGATCTGCTGTGAACCTCAGCCGTCTTTACCCGGTGACAAACAATCAATAAAGGCTATTTCTGAACGTCATATTGTCCGTCATCATTGTGACAGCTGCCTAGAGTTGCCTGATCTTGTTACTTGCTGTTGTGTGTGTTGAAATATTCCTTCAGGAGGTGTTCAGAGCGGCCATCAGTCGCATGATTGACTCCTCAGCTGAAGGAGCGAGAGCATTCAGGTGGAGCTTTTCTCTCCTGGTGTTTGGATGTTGCTTTTGGATTCTGTTTGTTAATTTTAAATCTCTCCCGCTCATCCATGTTTAACTAAAGATGTTATCGTTTGACATTAACAAGAAGAAAAAAAAAAGACTTTTTCTTGCCAAGAGTCAGACGAGAAGATCGATACCACTCTAAAACACACGAGAGTGGTATCGATCTCCTCATCCGAAGAAAGAAAAACAAAGTATGGAACTATTTCTCAGTGTCACGTGACCTCGGTCCGCTTCCTGCCGAGCAGAGGCTCTTTTGTCTGTTGCTGCCTTTTTGCTCTTTTATGAAGTATCTTTCAGCCACAAGTGCTCGAATGAGGCAATATTTGTACACAAATGTCGCAAGTGGGGTCATCTACACACGATAGACTGTATGAGAGAAGTGGGCGTGGTCACAGTGATGTCACCCATTGGTTAACTGATAATTTGAGGCTTTGACTTCTGCGTTTTGGCCGTCGCCATCTTAGTTTTTGTCCGTCTGGTTCAGTTTTATAAATGCGATATCTCAGTAAAAGCCAGCGTGGACTCAACTGTACACCGATTGGATTTTGGAGGTTAAAGGTCAAAGGTTACTGTGACCTTAGCGAACACATTTTTGTCCATAACTTAAAAAACATATGCTGGTGATGACAATTTCACACCTTTGCCTAATTTTTGGATGAACGTGGATGTGAACTGCAACCAGGTTGGTTGTTTTTTAAGGAACGCCAACTGAAAACTCACTCCGACAGGGTTGACAGCCGACCTGTCACTCACAAGCTAGCCCCGCCCTAAAGCATACCCTGCGTTATCGTCAATTTGACTCCAAATACAACCATAATTTACGAAACGGACGTCACGCAGTGTTGAAGAAGACTTGAAACTGGCGATTGAAACCCGTAAACTCGTGTGCAACAATGTCTGCTGACGTAATAAATCAAGTGACAGTTTGCTTGCGTGCCCGTGCCCTTGTTTGCGCTCCGGGGATTAAAACTTGTCCCGACATACATGATGCAAACTGGTGCCGACACGCTGCCGTCACTCAGAGATGGTGCAACTGGCAGTTGGCCCCTAATCCTGCAGATCCCGTTTTCTACAACTGGCACACAAGCGTGGGAACAGAGACCGTGAGCAGATATCTTTTTATTAGGTCTTCCAGATTGAGGCCTGCCTCCTTGTCTTTATAAGGAGATGCTGTCGGCTGACGTCTCGCGCGAGGAAAATACATGGAAAAGAAGTTCGAGGTCTCGTTGGGGGGCGTTTCAAAAAGATTCTGTCAGTACGGGCTTGTTTCTTCTCTGAAAGAGCCTTTTTTCTTCTTCCACCCTTCAACTCTCTCCCGATTCCAGGTGTGGAGCCAAAAAGTGAGATCAAAGCAAGCTCATCTCATCTCTTGACTGTTTTTGATGATTGTGAGTACACGCTGCCACTGCCTTTGTTGTGCTCCAGTTCTGTGGCCCTTCAGAGATTAGGAATTGGCAGGCGAAAATATAGATGATTATGCCTTCATAAAATGATAAGTCCAAGCATCGACAGCGTCTCCTCTTCCTCCACCCTCTCCCCTCCCCCCTTTCAGATCATTAAAAGTTTAGAAATGTATGAATCTGACATTCATGGCGAACTCTGATAACGACACTAATTTCCCAGTTTGGTTCCTGCTTATGAATCACTTCCAAAATGAGTTGTCCTCAAACACAAATAATCAAATCAGCCTTTTAAAATGTTCCAGTTGGAATTTAATTAATCACATTATTGAGGCTCCTTTATTAAAAATCAGCATCCACACAGGATGCAGATGACAATCTGAGTCAGTTCACTGTTAATAAAGAAGACCGCAAGCTGTTGTTGCGTTGCCCGGAGAAAGTAACCTCAAGGTACCTAAATGTGTGGATATAAAACAGTCTTTAATTACCCTGTGGAGTTTATCACCACTGGTAGATTCATGGCGCTTTTAATTGGGTCCCGGCTTTGTTTGCTTCACATTCTTTCCACATAACGCTTGCATGCTATTTCCACTGAGAGTTGGTGGCAACAATGCAGCGAAAGAAATGCAGCAATGTTCCCCCTGAAATGCAACGAAGAAGACTGCGAGCCACAGTGCACACCTGAACATATCCTTATCTCAAATGTGATGTTTCCTTGCAAAGGAATATTTTCAGTGCCGTTCATTAGCATGACCTTCAAAGATACACAGAAGGAGCACAGAAGGTGTGCACCTTTTAATTGACTTCTGTTTAGACTCTCATTGACTGCAGTGTGCCCGCAATCGACAAAGCGGGATGAATAAATCTTGAATCTTTTGCAAAGATGTATTAAGAATTTCCTGTGACCTCTCGGATCAACAAAACACGAGGCCGCGGGCTATAATTGATGAAAAAATATCAAAAGGTTTCCTTCGCATTTAAAAAACTGTAGTTCGCTTCTATTTTACAAAAAGGTTTCTCCCACCGCTTTTCCACAACAGCGACCAGGAGCAGCACTCCTGAAGCCACCAGAGGATCCTAACTCATCGCCAGTCAATATAATGTCCAGTAGGGCTTTCTGAGCGGACCCATAAAACCTCCCCTCTAGAACTGATAGGTGCCGTGAAATCGTTCCCACTGATGCATTTTGTAGATGTAATTATGTTCCTCAAATAAAATAATTTACTCTGCACATCGCGGCCAGCCGATCCTGTAATTATTCCTGAACCCAGGTCCTATAACATTTTAATCGGGCTGTGATATTGAACTGCTGGAGGTGTAATTAAAAAATGAGCAGGAATTAAGCACCGTGAGGATTGGCAGGACTGTGGAATACAGAAAAAAAAAAGAGTGCATCACCTCATTTGCATTGTGGATTGCAAAAGAATAGCATTATTGAAATAGAAATCTGACCTAATGAATAAAACATGGTCAGCTTTAGAAAAGTAGAAAATAGGCCAGTCCGATATCTGTGAATTCAGAGATCAGTGGGCATCGTGTCGGTGTGCTTTTACAAAAGAAGGGAAAAACAAGAAAACTCTCGGTTTTAATGGTGCCATGAAACACAGAGAGCGTTTGTGTAATATATAGTTCATATAGTTGATATCTCTTCCCTGTTGGTTGCGCAACCTTTTGATTTCAAAGCACAAAAATCACCAACAGGAACCAGGACACGTGGGATCAAAACAACAAGCCCTGCTATTTGCGGCGGCGCGTGCCTCTGGGATCGGCCCTCCGAGTCCCTGAAGCTTGTCAGCGAGGCGGTCGTCCGGAGCGACGCCGACGCGATAGACGCCCTCAGGAGAACTCCGAAGACTTCCTCCGGGGCGAGAGCTATATCCATACCTCCTGGCCTTTTTCCTGCCTACGATTCCCCCCCCCACCCACCCACCCACCCACCACTCCTCCCTCTGCTTAAAGTGATGAATTAGTCAGGAGATACTACTCTTATGCTGTGATTGAGCTCCACGCAATTTGATCCGTGAAGTGCGGCGCTGGAGAAAAGACTCGAGGAGCAGAGAGGCCGTGTAATGGAAACACTCGGCGTCGCTCGGCGCGGGGAGGGTTGACGTCAATGTCAAAAGTGAGATCCTGTGACAGACGCGATTAAATATTTAGAAGTGTTGATAGTGCAACTGGAGAGTGTTCCTGTGCTGCTGCGAGGCGGATGCTCTAAAGAGGCCTTGTGGACAAGAGCAGTTAATTTTCTCCTGCCACATATCGCATCCCCGCGCCGGGGAAACCGAAACCCTGTGTACATTCAATTATCCGCAGTGTGAATAGTCACTGAAGTTTTGTGCCCCCCTCCCATCCCATCCCCCCCCCCCTCCCTCATCCCGACCGTGTTGCTTCTCATTTCGGCATCACGGCAGAAATTGAGTTATTAATGTATGGCACAGATGGCATTTAATCATCTGTCGGCATCGCTCTGCACACATGCCTGCAATTCATTCTCCCAATCAATGGATGAAGATGTCTTCGGCTGTCCAAGTTTTAGCGTCGTTGTCAATTCAATCAGTTCGCTTGGACGGAGTCTGCATTTGAATACGGTTTCATGGCTGAAATCACACAACATATCATCATCTAATGAAGGATAATCTATTGTATTAATCTGTCCAGATGAGTAAAGAAATGTTTTCACAAGCGGTTCGAAGAATTTAAAAAAAAAAAAGCTACAATTTTTTAGCTTTAGGGCCACATTATCTCTTTACACTTGTGCCCTAGAACAATGGTGCCTCATTATATAGAGAGCTGAGGCTGTTCTGCAAATTTTGATATACCACATGATGATGTATCTCTCATGCAAGAGCCTTTAAAAAGGCAAATTCAAGAAATTGTGTAAAAAATTGAGACAATTACCTCAGAGGGTTAAAGCCATCAATTCTACTTGTCCTCTTTTAAGTGATGCTCACACATTACAGTCGTGTTTCAATTATCATAAACAAGACTTTTTGTATTGATGCGTGTATTTATGTAGAAGTAGAAGTATAAATACACTGTAATGATGCCACTTTTGCTTAAGTACAACATCTCAGTACTTCCTCCACCACCGGTTGCGTGAAGCACTCTGGATTACGAAAGTGACGTATATGAGATAGCCGTGTGTAATTGTAGCTGCGAAATCAGCTTTTGGCAGCAGAATTAATTCGGTGTATTTTAAGTCACATATTTAAATGGATTGACTGAAGTCAACACAGTTAAATATGTAGTTAAAAATCGGCATAAAAAGGACCCACAAGATGCTGTAGGAGGAAAAAAAACAAACACACGTTTTGTGTTGAAGGTCTTCTACTGACTTAACAGGGAAGGTGCTCTGTGCTAACGGGCGCCTGTAAAGACAACATCACCTGCCGGGAGAGAGACAAAGATGTTTTCCTGCAGCTGAATATCTGTTTCTCTTCTGAGTGACTGAGCATTAAAGGATGGGAGACAACGGATACTCGTACAAAGAGAAGGAGGTTCTCCTTTGACTGTCTCTCTCCCTTTGTGTGTGTGTGTGTGCAAGGACCATTATATGTAAAATAGATGACTATAGCCTGAAGAGGGGCGGTACCAAATAGTTTAAAGCTCCATTCATAATGATGACAGTCAAATTGACATCCTTATTAATTTTCAGAAATATGCAAACCGTCCACCTTGTGGCTGGCGACCCGGAGACGACAGCCACTCAAAAGCGGCCAAGCCCTTCATTTTTCATAACTTTAGGCCTCAGTAGGATTTAAGTGGGTGAAAATTCACTGAGCTTTTTTAAGTACCGCGATGTAAACATGTTTTCCTCTGCTGTAACGTTGGGCACCGGCCTCTCAGGATCAACTCGTTTCTGGAGAAAGTCTCCAGTTGTCGTTGGAGGAACTGCAGGTTTTTGGCTTCATTTCCCAGCACCAGTTTACCACTTTATTGCTGCACCGGTTTGAGATTAACTGGACACCGCTCTTGTCGACAGTTTCATTGCATATTCCCGTGTTTATTCTGAAGGTTTCCCAAGGGCAGAGTGCTGCAGCTGCATTTATTCATCGTATCGGATATCCATCCATCCATCCATCCATTTTCATGTGCTCGGGTCAGGTTGCGGTGGCAGCAGGCCCGGCAGGCCGACCCCGGCTTCCCTCTCATCCGAGACATCTTCCAGCTCATTCTGGGGGATCCCGAGGCGTTTCTCGGCCAGCCGGGAGATATAATCCCTCCGGCGTGTCCGGGGTCTTCCCCGAGGGGCTCCTACCGGTTGGACGTGCCCGGAAGATCTGTAATCCAGTCCAGGAGGCATCTAATCCAGATGTTTGCTGTAATACAGCAATCATTTTTCTTCGTGGAGGTAAAACAAACACATGAAATGAAAACGACGTTTTCTCATCAACCTCAGCGCTTCTGGAGTTGTTGTAAAGTTTTCCACGACAGACCTTCCTGCTGCCTGACGCTCAGAATCGATGGCTGAAACCAACATCTCTCAGTTTCCTGATATGAATTATTCAGTTCTTCAGTGTCCGGAGTATCCTACCCAACTCGTATCCTTCTGCCTCACTCGTATCCTTCTACCCAACTCGTATCCTTCTGCCTCACTCGTATCCTTCTACCCAACTCGTATCCTTCTCCCTCACTCGTATCCTTCTCCCTCACTCGTATCCTTCTGCCTCACTCGTATCCTTCTGCCTCACTCGTATCCTTCTGCCTCACTCGTATCCTTCTACCCGACTCGTATCCTTCTGCCTGACTCGTATCCTTCTCCCTCACTCGTATCCTTCTGCCTGACTCGTATCCTTCTCCCTCACTCGTATCCTTCTGCCTCACTCGTATCCTTCTGCCTCACTCGTATCCTTCTACCCGACTCGTATCCTTCTGCCTGACTCGTATCCTTCTGCCTCACTCGTATCCTTCTGCCTCACTCGTATCCTTCTGCCTCACTCGTATCCTTCTGCCCCACTCGTATCCTTCTGCCCCACTCGTATCCTTCTGCCTCACTCGTATCCTTCTGCCTCACTCGTATCCTTCTGCCTCACTCGTATCCTTCTGCCTCACTCGTATCCTTCTTCCTAACTCGTATCCTTCTACCTCACTCGTATCCTTCTACCTCACTCGTATCATTCTGTATCTTAACATTAATAATTCAAACAGAGAAGACTTGAAGTAGTGGAAGTTTTCCGCTGCATTAAATGAAACGTTGGGATTTCTTTTATTTCCCTCACAGAAGTGCTTAATTGACATTTTAATCGTGGCTCAGTGTAATGCAAAGCTAAAGTGTGGATCAGATAAATGAAATGAAAGAGATTAATGAATTCCTAAATTCTTCATGAATGTTTTTTTTTTTATTCTTCCAAAGCTTTGATTTATAGAAACTTTGAAGCCGCTCTAAACTGTTTGATGTTTTACTTTCAACAGTGTCTTGCTGTCTCGATAAAGGTGAGTTCATTCAACCTGCGCCTTTTGTCACTCGGCCCGTCAAGATTCACCCCGGCAGCAACAGAATATCGGAGATATCGCTGTAATTTTATTCCTCCGTCCGACGTTGATAAAATACACCTTATTCATGAAGCATTGTTAAAGTAGCTCCCACTTCCTTGATCAATAATACAACAGAGCGTTTCAAGAGGGGGAGGAAAGAAACGAGTCAAAAGCGTGAAAACCGAGGTAACTTTTGATTGAGTATGGCGAGATAAGCTGGGAGGGGTAATGGAGAGGTTCCCCTTTGGGAGGGGCCCGGCCAATCACCGCCGCAGATTAGATTAATATTGCACGGCCGCTCGTGCGGGGGCCTCGTCTCTGGAAGGAGCGCTCCGATTGCCTCGATCGCTCTCTCACATCCTTCAAAAAAAAAAAAGGGGGGAAAAAGAAATTATCAAAATACAACAATGGTGCGGCGGCGATGAGAACAAAGCCTTTCGCTTCATCCCTTGGAAAACATCAATGGCGAATAAAAAGCTTTCAAGTGACTCCTCTGAAAGGGACAACAACAAAGAACCAGTGACAAGGAGCATTTATCCCCTATTTATCTCGCTCTAATGGCAGCGCATGAGTTGTTTTTGCTGCTGAGACCTTCTGACAGAAGCACGGCAGCGATACGCTTTTTTTTCTTCTTCTTCTTCCTCTCGCCAAACTGTGTTTGTCAGGTAATTTGTGTTTAACAAGGTCTGTGCTTTGACACAGGTGCTTTCGCGCTGTACGGCGAGCAGCCGCGGCCTTGCGAGCGCCTCCAGCGCGCGTTTGAAATAGCGGCGTTTCATTTTCTCAGCCGAGGTTAAACATCTGGGAGGAGAGAGAGAGAGAGAGAGAGAGAGAGAGAGAGAGAGAGAGAGGCTTTTTTTTGTCTCTCAAACACAAAAAAGGGGGCTCGGTCCTTGTCGGCTGGAGGGGATGTTCGTCAGTGTGGACAGACGTCCTGTCCGTGGTTGGATGAGTATGAGACCGATTCCAGCACAGACACCAGGTCATGGTTCAGAGACACGCTGTGGATTTCCTCTACCCATCTCTGCTTTTAAAAAGACAACCTCCATGTTCTGACCTCTCTGGTTTATGACCCTCCGCGGGCCCCTGGGGGATCCTGCCCAGGGCGACAAAGAGCGGGGCAGCGATTGCTCGACCATTTGTCATGTTTTTTCAGTTGTTTTTTTTTCTTTTCTCTGTGTCTGCACCGCTGCAACTTTTTGATGAACGAGAGGAGTGTCTGGGACACCTTTACCCTTCCCCCGTCACGCACAGTTGGCTAAAGGCCGGAGCTTCCTCTCGCCTCACTGGACGAGCGCCTAATCACCCTGATCGGGGGTTGATTTTGCTAAATGAGCACGGCGCGTGATGGGATTCTCCACAGCAACAGTAAAACGGAGGGACACAATTGGACGCGAGCATCCCGGCCGGTGCGGAAAAAGTAACAGATTTTCGCTGTTATCAATTTTGGCAGATGTTGTTTTGTTTTTTTTTCCAAGAGGCATTATGACGCTCGAGGTTTCTTCAAACCCCCCCCCCCTCCTTTACCCGCCCCCCTTCCTCCTCCCGAGCAGTGATTGATTATGTTGTCAGCTGTCGATAGCGAGTACAAGAGTAGCTTAGCTCACGCGTCCAAAAAATATGTTTTCATGAAGCATCTAATGACGGTTTGATGGAGCGCCTGTCTGTTGCAGGTAAACAAATCAATGAATATGAGACAATCATCAGGCAGTGAGGCGCCGCCGCCTTCACACTGCTGCTGTGGTGACTGCCATCTTCTGGCTGGCTGCGGTAACTGCAGCTCCTTTCTTTGCACTCGGCAGCATTTCACGGGAACATATTCTTTTTTTTTTTTTTACTCAATTTTGATCTTACAGCCATCGTGACTTTAAACTTTACACATTAGATTTTACATTCAATGCACGCGTGTTAAATACAACAAATTGGGTCTGGTTGGGGTTCCTTATCACATTTAATGTCTAAGTTGTCTCAAATGTTTTCCTCTAAATAACCCACAACAACGAAAAAAGTTCAAAAATATGAAAAGAAACGTGCGCTTATAAACTTTGTTTTTTCTTCTTTCCTGCACTCACGGCTCCTCGGATGGTTCATGTGACCCTTTGGAGACGCACCGCTCCAAACTACCGGCACTAACTGTATAAAGTAGTAAAAAAAACTTGCTCCTCATGCATTGATTTACACAATAATGTCACATTCAGTAATGTATCGGTCACAGCGGGCATTTTACTGCAGAGTACTTTGAGTACATTTATCTGAGGATCAAGCTTCAAGAGTGAAGTTTCCTCAAACAGACATCCAAAGAAAAAAGCTTCTCACAGCTTAACACAACGCCCTCTTTACAGCTCTGCACTTTCCCACGGGAGACTCTTGCATCACCGGCTCTAAAGTACCCGTTTGACTCGTAATAATTCATGTTTACACACGTTTCCCAAAAAGGTGACGTTGGAGATTGATGATTACAGAGACTTAGGTTGTGTTCCCATTCAGAGCGAGATGGGGAAACACCGCACCTCCTGCAATTTACCGAGGCCTTGCGAGGACTTAACATGCACTCTCACCAGGAGGAGTCCATATTGACATGCAAATATATATTTAATGCAACTGATTGCTCAAGAAGTGTGACGTCAGGTCTTTGTATGTGCGGTTGTTCAAGGGAATATCCAACTTTCTGTGTTGTGTGACAGGAAACAACAGGAAAAGACACAGATCTGCATTCATAGATTCATAATATTCACCTTTCTTTTCAGCGTGGTTTCACTAGAAGAATCGACATGTGAACGGAGCATTTATCTTGACGGAGACGAGCGCGGGGAGACGTTTCTGAGGATCTGCCAGCGCGGCGTATTAAAGCAGCAGTCTAACCAGACCCCGGAGACGTCAGCTCTGCTTCTGCAGCTTGCCCATCACCTCATTCATTAGCGCGCTGTTCTGCGACCACATGTTCCAGCTGTGTTCCTTCCTCTCTAAGTGATAAAAGTAACAAGCAATGTCCCCCCGCACGCTGGATGCGTACGCGTGGAGCAGTTTGTGTGTGACAACAGCAATTACTTTCCCCACACAGCGACGCTTCTTGACGGCCAGCCAGTGAAATTGCAGCACTAAAAGGAAGGCTTTCAAACCTCAATAGGATGCAGACGACGTGATTTAAGGAAGGAAAGGGATTTGCAAAATAAATTGGCACAATGGTGAGCGATAGAGATGTCGAATTTCAGGAATACACAGAGGGCTTCTTAAATCATAATGAGCTTTAGCTGAAAGACTATTTGAAATGTAAACCAGGATGCCTTTTGACATTAGCTTACGCTCTGCAGGCCAGAATACAAATGAGTTGGTGAATATTTAGGCTTTGATTTGAATAAAAAAAAGTCATTACAATCAAGTTTTTATGGGTACAAGTTACACATTTTAATAGGAAAACAGATAAGCTCATTTGGGGAGTGGAGCAGGAAGCTTTAGAGGCGCATCTACAGTTGAAAAGTTATCAGGAAATAAGAGAAAACTATGTGAAAACACATGGACTTTGACAGTTGCTAAATGTTATTGGGAGTAATGACGAGTGGTGGCGAATGTTTCCTTCTGGCTCGTCCTCTTGAGTGTGCATTGTTTTAGTGTCGCAGTTTTGTTGGATTGTTTTGTCATGTTCTGTTATAACTAAATGAGACGGCTTCTTGTCCGTTAATGACGCCGCATCATGCGCAAATTTATGTAAACGAGATCAGACGGCACAGAAGGCCCAGGTCAAAAATACACAGCTCGCTACTGCTATTTATAGATGTATTCCTTCTTATGGTGAATTGGCTAGCAATTATTATTATTACATTAAAAACCCTGATATGTTGAGCAGCTTTACTATGTGAATCCTCCAAGAAATCATATCCATCTTGTAAAAAAGGGCTGAACTTATTGGATCTAATTGGCTGAGATGGAAATAGAGGATGTAAATCAGAGAAAACAGGAAGTGCAGACAGAAGAGATGCATCAGACGTGATCGCAAACAAGATGTAAGGAAGCTTTATTCTTGTTTAAGGCAGCAGTGCATCCTTTCAAATGCAAATAGTCGCCTTTTCACCAACTGTGATATTTTGCACAATTACGTCAAACACACCTCAGCGTGTGTTTGTCGTCTCTCTTGGATGCTTTCGTGATGATAGGAGCTCGACCTTGAGCAAATTTGTTCAAATTTGGCATAAAAATTCACAATTTCTGGTGGTCAAAGGTCTCGGTGACCTCACAGAAAGCAGTTTGGACCGTACCTGGAGTGTTGAAATGCTAATTAAAACCAATTTCACGCACATTTCTAACTGTATGAAATGGTAAAATGAGGACATTTTGGACGGAAAGTGCAACATGACTAGTTGGCAAAAGGCCTCCAACCACGAGGCCGTACTTCCACTTCTGTATCTATCTTTCGCTTAATGTCTGAAATTGAAGTTTAGCAATTTGTAAACAGCCCTAGAGTGATTCTTAAGAGATTGCCTTTGATTGCGATCTACTCAGTTGTATCCAATCTGAATCAAAATTGGATAAACCTTTCCCTTTTTAGTAAGGGGTTGGGTTTTTTTCCGATAAAAAAAAAAAAAGAAGCCCTGTAAAGATAATTCAATCTCGCCGTGTGCCGGGGGCACAGCTGCAGGCTCCTCTCGCTTTGGGGAGGAAGAATTTGGGAGTCGCCTGAATCCATCCATCTTCATCCTTGTCAATTATGCCGTTAGCGGGCCGCACATCTTCATTTCCAATGTGGGCACTGTCTCAAAGTACTTCCCAAAGTCACCGTAATCCAATTATATTCTGGCGTCCGCTATGATACAGCCCATTAGAAAAGGCTTAATCAATGTGAGGTCTTCATTGGAGCCATTTATGAATATTCATCATGACACTCAATCCGATGCTTTTACGGGAACTTGAGTTGGACAATCTCCCCCCACGGCGCCATAACATAACCTGACTTTAGTTGTAACGGCAGCTCCTTAAGTGGAGGGGTAATATTGCGTATTAGCTCGGTAATATAAAGCTCCCGCCACTTCAAACAATATTTAATCCACGGAAAATACTGCACAGTCGAACACAAAGGGACATTTTTAGTATTTGTGAGGTGTGCACCTTCGATGGAGCCACTTAGGAGTTTCCACACTTATTCTTCCGGGCACTGTTCATAAATAGCTAATTGCTCTGTAACCCTCAAATTGGTTCTCTCAACAGAGAATAACAAACAGCCAATAACTCATTTGAGGCTAAGTATCCATTACAAGCGTTTCCCCCCCTTTTATCTCCAAGGAGACCAAACAGACACACACACACACACACACGCACACGCACACGCACACTATCCTCTGTCGTGGCTTCTGAAATGGAGACAGAGTCTGACTAACGCATTACAAAGAGTGAGACATCAGACAGGTCGCACAGATAAATGGTAAATGATGAGGTGTGGCCGTTTGGGTAGAATGCATCGGACTTGAAGAGGTTTATAATTATGGAGCTTATAGTGTTGTTCTCACATCAAGGCCGGCCGCTCCTCCTCCTCCTCCTCCTTTCTGGAGCTCAATGCAATCTCTTCATCAACATTTCTTTCATCAGCGTTTCTGAACGAGATGAAGCTCGTTCCTGGGATTTGTTTGCCATATTCGGCATCCACGAGCAATTAACGGTTACCTTGTGAGCAAACAAAAAGCTTTATTTTATATATATATATATATATATATATATATATATATATATATATATATATATATGAATAAATATATATATTTATTCATGTGGCATTTAAACAAGTTGTGAATGACTTGAAATCGTTTGTAATCCCACTATAACCAGAGATTGGGCAGCGACGATGAAGGCAATGCCAGCAGGTCTGTCTGTCCTATTTGTCTTATTCTTGCGAATGTTCTCTCTGATTGTTGATGTGAAATAGTGGCACGAAACCACTTAGTCACCTCATTTGCATTTTTCCAGGCACATTTTAAATGTCAGACATAATAAGCTCAAGTCTGATGGTTTTAAAATATAGCTTATTATGCAAATGTTTGTTCCTTGCTCAGATGGTCCCCAACAAGCTGTACCCTTTCCCACCGAGCCCGACTCACTGATGAGGGTTCATTCATTAGATCTCTGATCATTTAAAGCAATTCATTTCACTGGATTCTCATGAAGCACGCTCAAATTGATGCCACGGAAAATCGCTCAAAGAAGCCGAAAATAACTTCACACGGATGTGTGCGTCAATAAAATGTACGGAGAAAACAATTATCTTTTCATTCCCCCTCAGATGACTTGTATAAGCGAGACGTATAGGTGGAACCAACTACAGTAGAAACCAATTTGCATCACTTATTAGTCAGATAAAACGCTCCTCTTCTCTCTCTTCTTAGTGCTGTGAGAGCTTTACTGGCAGTTTAGTTCAGCTAGTGAAGGTGGGACAGTTCGCACATCCTCATTCATGACACACACACACACACACACACACACACACACACACACACACACACAAGCCTATCGTCCCTCCGCAGGCTGAATCAGACGCTGTGAAGGTGGATGAGCTCGACCTAGTGGCCATAAACCTGTAATACAAACCAAATGAAGCGACTGCGTTCATGTTCTCAGAGCCCATGCTTGGATGTATTTTCTCTTTTTGCACTTCCAAGTGTTGAAAACATCACCTCAAGCCACCTCAATCCCATGAACTCAAAGAGATATACGCAAACACACATTTTTTATGGATTTCATTTCTCATTCTTATGTCAAACATTTCAATGTCCTGATGTAAATGTTTTTAAGCGGAGTGAGATGGTTTGAGTCCATCACAGCGTGCATTTAAATGGAGGAAGTGCAGGTCCAGCCGGTCATAAGGCAACACATCCAGTGGACCGGACACCTCCAGGAACTAGTTGTAGTTTCATCTAATTCATGATCTTATTTTTATCTTGTTCAGCAAAAGAAAAATATTAGTGTCAAATTTTTAGATTTACGATTTTAGCCTCAAGCTTCAGGTATTTTTTTCACTTTGTCCATGTTTGCTGCACACTCTTATGACATAAAGCCATTTTTACACCCGACGTTTTAGTGTTTTTCTTTTTTTTAATTATGAAAGGGACGTTTTTTCCTCATGCTAGATCTTCTGCATGCAGCTGTTGTACTTGCAGATAACGTCCACTAGATGGCAATGCCTTCAAACAGAACGCGTGAGGCTGATTTAAGTACATCCGACTCCAACTTTACGTTCAACCAGTCAATGACCTCGTGCTTACACTGTCCATTCATTATAGCTATAATTAAATTGCAATCTACATTCACTCGTCGCCTCCTTCTCCCTTTCTCTTTGACAAGAAAGTCCAATTCATGCACAGTGTAAACTTTGTTTCACTTTATTTGAACATCAGTTTATGTTGAAATAGTAAAAAAAAAAAAAAGACTGTAATATGTATCGGGAACCTTTATGAGACGAATCAATAATTCACAATCGCTTAAAGTGCTCTGGACTTTCTGTGCCTCATCAAAACTGCTTTTACCTTAAGAGGAAGAGAAAAAAAAGAAGCTCTGACTCATCTCCCACACAGTGTGAACGTCTTATTACAGTAGTTAAGAACATCCATCATAGTGAAAGGTCAATACAATATGAAAAGGCCCATAACAATATTTGGAGCAAATTTGTCATTTGATGTGCTGCAGGAGACGATATTAAAACTCTGGCTGCACATCATTCATTGATCTGAACGAGCTGCCGTGCAAAATGTCATTATTCCAGAAGACAGTGACTGTTGTGCAGTTTCTGCGGCGTAAATAATCATCTGGTATTGATGCAAATGCGACGTAATCAATGGACTCGCTCGTCCCGCCTATAGAGCCGTGGGTGATGCAGATACGAAGCTACCTCAACCAGCTTATATATTCGTCCAGGATGGTGTGTGTGTGTGTGTGTGTGTGTGTGTGTGTGTGTGTGTGTGTGTGTGTGCCGCCTGGCGGACTTCGCCTCGGGGCGGGCACTGGAGCGTTTCCTTGAGGACAAGCACCAGTGTAGTAGGAAGGTCAAGTGCACCACTGAAAATCATTAACCATCCTTTTATTTGCTTTCATACTCGGCCTGATGAGATCAGAAGTGACAAGGACAAGAACTCGCTGCGTTTGAATCTCATTTCCAACTATTTCCACATATGTCTTTTTTCTTCGTGAGGAGGGGTGGGGAATTAAATTGCAGATGTCACTATGGCTATAACCTCTGCAGCAGTGAGGGAGGGGGGTGAAGGGGGCGGGGCAACATACAAGGTTAAAGCTGTATTTGTTGGTGAGGGAAAAAAGGAACGGCTGCCATATAAAATAGTCTGTTTATTAACATTTTAGAGCCGGCTGTCCATCAGCTTCTTCCGCGGGACCATTGAATCATGTAATTTCTGTCACGGGTGAAAGATGAAGGGCCGAGCAAAGCGGGACGGCAGAGCTCACGAGTTTCACAAGCACTCAGGTAGAAGGACTCAGCCGCCGCAGTCTCTCTCTCTCTCTCTCTCTCTCTCTCTCTCTCTCTCTCTCTCTCTCTCTCTCTCTCTCTCTCTCCCCCAAGTGATACGCGGAGGAGGAATTGCTTGCTTGAGAGTCTTTCATTTCACATTCATTAGAAGGGGGCTCTTAAATTAATGATGCATTGTCGACCACGCCGCGCGATAAGATGCAATAAACAAGCTCGGGATATTTATGGCGCCGGGGGTTTGGTTTATCGCCTCCTGTCGAGCTCATGCCTCGTCCAAAGCACACAGTACATGGGTATGGCATGCCTTTGTTTACTGTGCTATCAATATTACCCCATACTTTGTATTCACGCATATTTGTAGAGCGCTGATGGAGTATTGCATGAAAGGGGATTCAAAGCTAAATTAATTTCTTGGTGTGTGGGCAGCGGAATAAGCTGTTCAAGACAACACCGGCACGTTATCGCCTTCAACAGTTGTCAGTGTGTTGATAGACGGCTTTTTGCACATTTGTGGGGTCAAAGTTGTGAAAAACATTTTGGTTTGGTTGAAAATAAGCTTTAGCATGTTAGCTAACTTCAGCTAAAGCCGTAATGTTGTGTAACGTCGCATGACACAACATAATCGGTGCAAATAACTGAAGGCCCGGTGTCCGTCGCTCTGAGCGTCTCGTTTGAAAACGTGTTATCAGATGTTGGTTTTTAGGTTTTTATTTGATGCCCTGGGAAAAAAAAAACACAATTGTTTTAAAAAAAAATAATTTTTCAAGCAAAAATGCCCAAAAGAAAAATCATTAGTTTCTTCTTCTAAGTGGAGAAACATGGCAGCTTTGCTTTTCAGCCAAACAGTTTTTGATGAATCATTGAAGAAAGCAATTGAGAGGAAAATAATCCCTGGTGGCGGCCTGAGTATTGTGATATATCCATCTGATATAGTTTAGAATAATTTTGATACCCTGATAACATGAAGATATTGATTAGCGCAGCTTTGAGCCGGGAGGCCAAACAAACCACCGCAAACCTGTTCCTCTAACACGCAGCTTCACATAAAGAATTAAAGTCAGCGATATCTCCAGGTTTTATAAATAAAGTGCGCTGTACCCCCCACCGCCCCCCTCCACCTCTTCCTCACACTTGAGAACATCTCGAGTCTTTTCATTCTTTCATGTTGAAACCACAACTAATCAAAGGAAATAGAAACCGGCTGTAAAGCACCTTCCTCTGTCGAATGAATGGAAACTGAAGTGAACAATATTCGTCGCAATACAGACGCCAGAAACGCCAACTCTTCATGTTGGAAGGGAACGTTATCGCGTGAATCAAAAGGAGTCAATCTCAAAAAGTACTCGCCACATGAATCTTATATAATGATCTCGGGTATGAATAATATAACATAAGATATATAACTCTTGCAGTATGTGATGTGATTTCGGCGTTGGAATCAATAAGCCTCTGCGTAGTTGTCCCTGATATACACCCGACAAACAAACCTGATGTGCCCATGCCCTAAAATAATAACAATAATAATAATACTAATACATAATGCATCAGTGCATGCCACATGGATGATGCCAAGTGTACGTCCCACTTCATTAATTCATCCATAATGAGTTTTGCAGCATGTAGGAGCAACTACCTTAGAGGCAGCCCCAAGAGTCAAAGCTAATTAAATCAGAATCTTAAATCCCAATCTACACACATCTGCCTTTGTTTGCAGAGGGAAAAGCACAAATGAGCCACACACACACACACACACACACACACACACACACACACACACGCACGCACACACACAGACGCACACAAACTAGAATTCAGGTAAATCGTGATATGGGGACTTACGGCAAAAAAAGCGAGCGTTGCTTAGTTATGTGTTGGGCAGTGTGTCCGCAGTGTGCGACTTGTGAGGACATGCAGTGTGTCCTCACAAGTACGGTATGTCCTCACAGAGTAAGCATGTCTTCCTGTTAAAAGTCCTCATAACCCTGCCGCACCAACACACACACACTTCTTCTGCGTGTCTTGTTTTTCTGCCGTGGATGCGGACCAACTGAGGACGCTATTCTACCCGACATGTATACTCTCAAGTTTTCAGACCACATGTTTGTTTTTTGTTTGTTTTTTCCCCAGCACAAAAAAATCCCAGAGGAGATTCACACCAGTAGGTGTCTCTGCGACACAAACAACTCCTCTATTATTAGACAAGCGTTTCATTGAATGCCAGATCGCATTGATCTCCATTTTGTATTCATACAGTCTTTGAGAAAGCAGAAAATACAAGTTAACACTAAGTTCCAGTGTAATGCCCCCTTGGTAATTGGTTGCCAGGAGAGCGACGCACACCTCGAGGTAGCAGGAAGTGAAGCGCCGGCGTGGAGTGTCTCCTCGCAGGTGGCTGAGCGAGGCTTGGGTTAATCTCCCGCCGTCTGTAGTCGCCGCAAAAGTCCTCAAGGACATGATCAGCAACGAAGGAGCCCCTGATTTGTGTGCTGCCCATATCTCGCTATTCCCCCACAAGTGATTAAGAAGCCGGAGCGACTCGAGATATTGAGCGGTGATGCAACCTTTTTTCCAGGGAGGTGCATGCGCGCTTAAATGGAGGTGAAGGTTTTTTGGCTTCAGTAGAAGAAGAGGGAGGGGGGGAGTAATTTTGTATAAAGCACTTTTTTTTTCTCTCTTTCTTTGGCCTCATGCATTGTTCATCACTGACTCTGCCTCGCATTTGTGTTGATTCAACACATGAATATGCCGAAACAGACCGTACATGATGTTTCCTGCACGAGGAAGTCGCGCGCGTCGAAAACCCCCACGATTGTTTGTCAGTAAGAAAAAAAGAAGAAAGGAAAAGAAAGCACCATGTGCCTCGTATTTGTCTTTGCCAGGTTCCGGCGCTGAGGAGAATCTACGAGCTGGATACAGATTCTCATCTCACATGCTCTCTAGCTGAATACTTGAGCCCGCGGTTTATCTCTGTGAGAGGAGCTGTCTCTGCTGCCGCCATCCGAGTAACCCTCGCGCAGAAAAAAAAGAAACGTCACGAGTCGTCATTAATCACGGCAATGTGTCACGCGTCACACAGAGGTGGATTGCCGCATCTGGTCTTCAGTCATATATCCTAATCATCACCGTATCGGCGTTCCAAATCTGTCCGCCAAATACATTATTCAAATTTAGTTCATTAGAAAAGTCATTTCAGCCGATAGTTAAGTCCACCTAAAAACTTGGAGAACGGCCCTAATGACGTTATGTTTCATTGTAATTCCCTGCTCTCGCAGTGCGGGTATTGTATCATTCATAATGACATATACATTCCCGAAATATCAAAGGAGGCATGTGAAGTTAACTTTTCTCTTTCATTTATTTTTATCTAAGAAGAACGGCAGGAAAGAAAAAAAAATCATCACATTTCTAATATTTTAGGAAGCACTTCTGGAGTCTTTCTGGTCATTTGCTTCATGGTGAAGACATTAGCAAAATGAGCTAAAAGCAAAAGCACCATATATTGTTTTTTTCCCTTCCTTTGTACAGCAAACAAATCATCATTATTGACAATATGGTTTATTCTCAGAGTCTTCCAGGACACACTGTGTAGTTTATTGCAGCGTCTTATATGACTGCATGACAAATCAATCATAAAATTGTTGTTTAAATTGTTTTGACCGACAGGCACCTTAAGCCCCGATGGAGCCAAACAACCAAATAACTACAACACACACTAAAAATAGCTGCAATAGAAAAGCCGGGGTTTCCAGATGCAGCAATACGGCTGCAGGTATGTTTGTCTTCCGCTGCTGTAATGCGATCTCAAGCTTCTAATCTTACTATTTTGTGTTTTATAGGTCTGTATAAACATCAGTGGAGGCTCCTGTTGACCTTGAAATCAATGTATACCGAATTTCTGCGCAAGTTATTGTATTATCTGTGTAAGCTTTCTTTTCACTGCAAAAAATGTCTATTTTCAGACAAATGCGGCCGAAGCTATACGTCTTGCCTGGAGGATTAGAGCGGCTTTCACTGTGGGATGCTTACCAGAGACAATGGCTGATCCATCTGTCTGCAGAGAAAGTCTGCCTTGCCCTTCCCCGAACTAATCTCACATCGTTGCGACCACAAGTCTCCATTCACCTGTTGACGGAGGGCCGGGGGCAGATTTTACCCCCCGAGTCGATCATCATATACGTTCACCGAGGAGCGAGGAAGGAGATTTCATCTGGTACACGCAGCCTCCGAGGCCTAATTTCCCAAATCCATGGCTTTCTTTTTCTTTTTTCTACCACGGAGTGATATACTGTTCCGTGCTCTCGTTTGGTTTGACCTCCCTTGTCCTCTAAATCCAAAAGCCTGACACGCTTTTGGAGATAATTCATGAAATGGTTTTATACGAGCCTCTCATTTTGTGTTGACTCAACTCTTTAGTTATGACCTATTGGAGCCAAAACATTCTCAAATATAACTGGCCATTCAACAGCAGATTTGGGACTAATTTCCATTTTCTCTGCCTGCAGTGGAAAAGAAAAAAAAACACAAACAAAACTGCTGATGATGATCCTCAAGTTGACAAAGTTGATGAGAAACGATGCTTTTGTTTCTTTCTAAGACCTGAGAAGAAAATGTAAAAAAAAAAAAAAAGCATGCTTACTTATTATAATATCCTCATTTATAGAAGAAACTGCCGAGAGCGGCGTCAATGTTGTCAGGGAATGGTAAGTTAAGCAACAGTTACATAATCATACACAGTTATGTTAATTTGTGTTTATTTGGCATAATTTAAATTAAATGTGACAGATTCACAGTCACAACTTTCTTCTCAGAATGGAACAACTTTCAGTCCATTTCATCGTCTCTGCCAGGAGAGCCGTGGCCGTGCCTCCGTGAGCGAGTGAGCGTGGCGCTCTGTGTCCGTCCGATCTGTTGCAGCAAACTGCGAAATATGGTGCGTGCCCGGTTATGGCCGCACGCTCAAGGGCCGCTCGGGGGGTGGGGGAGACTCACGCTCTTTCTCGAGACACCTTTTTTGTTGCTTCCTCGACATAAAGCCACGCTGACTCCTCACCGCCCCGCCCTCTCCTCTTCGCCGTGTCGGGCCAGAAGGAGCCAGTAGTGTCAACGCGGCTGAACGCGATGGTGCCTCCCAGACGCTGCTCTGCCGCTAGAGATACAGTGAAAGCCGCGGGGAAAAGAGTTTGAACACATTTTCCTTCTGTTGGACGGTGTGACGGGCGAACGGCTAACGAACACACAGCTGACTGCATCGCTGGCGCTCAGCTGCTGCTCTGTGGCGAGAGCTCAGAGTTGTTTCGTGCCTTTTTTTTTTTAATAAAACATCAAGCTCGTGTTCATATACGTGTTGGAAAAATGGACTCGAAGCTCTAAAGTAACGCGTCAAGTGGCGGTGTAGACATCTGCATGGGATAAAATGAGATTGTATCTGTTGTGACTTGAGTGAAAAACACTTTTCTAGTTTATGAGATGTTCATAAAAAGGAAGAAATACATTAATTGATGGTTCTATACTTCTGAAGAGTTTGATAATACATGTTTTTAGTTCAAATATTCTAAGCGAAAAAGCCAGATTGTTGACTTAAATTACAGGTAAACAAATATTTTATCGCAAGTAAAAGTCCTGCATTGAATATGTACTCAAAGTATCAACAATAAAATTATACATTATGCAGAAAGGTCCATGTCAAAGTTGTATTGTGAATATAATATTGGATCATTAGTATTAATGCATTAATGTATGCGGTGTGTTTAGGCCATTTTAAATATTCATGTGTGCTTTATGTTTAATCTATTATGATACTCTGTTCTAGAAATGTGTACCTGCAAAGTAATGACTGTGCTGTATTACAAGTATGAGATTAAAATAGTCAAGAAAAGTACTTAAAATCATCAGATGTGCTTAAATCAGAGCTAGTTTCTTAGCTCATGAAATATGGATGCTTTGAAGATGTGTTGTTTTGACTTGACATGACAAAGAAGATCATGAATTTGCAGAAATGACACGTAATTATCTGAATGCTTGGAAGGCTGTAAAACAATGAATTATCAGAATTTCCCAATGAAAACGAGTCAATTTCGCCGTTAGTATTGGCCGAGTGTGATTCTGCTCGACCGCGACGCATCATTCTTCACCAAAAATGGACTTAGCTTGACACCCAACAATGTGCCAGTTAATAGTGTTATTGTTATTGCATTGTTTCTGCCTGCGTTGGCCCAGTTGGTGTTTATTTTCCTAACGCTACATGTCCACAGACGATGGCAGTGATCCATCCTGACAGCCAGAGGCTGAGCGACAGATTCCACACAAGAGGGAACCCCAAGGTAATCATTTGCATTTGTTTTTTATTGCAATCATTAGGGCTCCCCTGCCGGGCCCTCAGCACAAGTCTGTGTGACAGACCCCATGTTTTATCTCGGAGTCAGGGGAGGTGTGTTGCTGGGAGGGAGCCGGCGAGTACAGTACGCTGCACTGATAAAGAAAACAGGCTGGCGACCATGCGTCATAGAGACACTGACATCTGTGTGTCCCTACGTGGGCTCTGTAGAGCTGGAATCGAGTTGGATTTTCAAAGCAGACGATCTGTGATTACAAATGCGGCGGATACTCATTATCATACTAACTTGCGTTGCCAATTTTCCCCGACAGTGTTTTAAAAGACATGCAATTATTTAAATTGTGTATCATTAAAGAAACTGGATTCAACACATCCGAACATTAATATAGCAGAACAAAACTATTATTTAGATGAAGATATAGCGGAGTAATGTCCGCCTGAATATAGTTACTCTCCCACTGTGTGTGTTGTAATACGAGCTCCCCGTTGCTTTATTGACATAGCTGGGCCGATCGGGCGTGCTTTTAGCGCGTGTTGATTGGTTAGCGCCCTGTAGCTGCATCCACACTACTCTCATATGATGGTTACAGCTATTAACGCCGTCCTGGCCGACAGCTTCGTTGTGGTAGCGTAGTGACAATCCTTCGCTTGGCCTCCCAGGAAAAAAACGTTGTTAGCGTCTGTCCGCATCTGTAGGCGCCGTTAGCAACGTTAGCTGTGAGCTGCCGGCCCGCCGTCAACGTGTCGAAGGCCCGTCGAGACTCAATCGAAACGCCCCCGGCCTCAGTTCTTGCACCTTTTTAAAAGGCCAGTCCACAACATGGCATCCGCACTGCCGACAGGAAGAGAGCACACCAGAGAGTAAAGCTATACGAGGAACAACAGACAGAGGAATCCTTGATCAAGACGAGCAGTGTCATGACCTCTCCTGGGCCCCAATGGAGGCCCGGATGGAGCACAAGTGGTACTTCAATGCAGAGCTCCATGGCTGTGCATTAGTATACAAAGATCACCCCAAGCCCCTACATTCCTTTAATTATCCAGGGGTGTTTGGGAAAATGGGGTTGAATTCAAATAACTCACTTATTCTTCTTTAAAAAAAAAAAATCCCCTTATTCTTGGAGAGATAGCTAGAAAACTGATTTTTCACAAAGTACTAGAGACAACAAAGAGTTCCCAACATCTGGACATATTGGTGGAATGATGTATAGTTCTGGTACGTGATTACAACAAAGTACCATGGTATAATAAGTATTTTTTTACATTTTACCACGGTACCTACTGACAATGGTGCAAGCGATGTACCGCTGATTGCTCGTGGTATGAAAAATGTGACATAATGTACTTCAAAATGACCCTCATGGAAATTATATGACGCCAACCCTCAATGAAAATACTCCTTAAGTGCTCATTGAGACCGACGTTGGCCAACTTTAGCTTTTTCCTGACATGTAGCACTCTCAGATTTACACCACTGTCAATATCTTTCCTAATACATTGGCCTGTGCAGCATATTCATTATAATGATCCCTCGAATGACTGCACAGTGTCACTGATATACTCCTGTGCTTGTGTCAGTGCATGCAGGATCATTAAGCTTTGATGAAACAATGGCAGGGCCCAAGGTGAGGTGGAGGAAGCCTCCCACGCCGAGGCCGAGCTCGACTTACAGCCACAGAATATTACACTCATCCAGCTCATTACAGAGCAAACTAACGCTTTCCTGACTACCTTGCTTACTCGTGTGTCTCTGCTAGCAGCCCACACACACACACACACTCCTCTAAATAGGTGTCTGGGTCTCCCCTCTCTTTTTGTCTGTGTCGCCCTTATCTTTGCTCCCATGGACAAAGTCTGCCCCTTTTCGCCATCGCGGCTGCTTCTCAATCAACGTGACTCCGACCTCCAATTTGGTCTCGTTCCCACGATGCGCGAGCAATTACTCTGTTCGAGCCATCTACATCCCTCGCCACACTGTACGCCACCAGCTTGTCACCGAGCCGCCACATTAAAAAGGAGGGGAATCTTTCACGGATGCGAACGAGTAATGGAGATGTGACTCATGGATCTGTTGCGTCTCATGCAACGGATCCTGCGGGCACCGCATCGCTTGTGTGTTTCGATGATATGTACTGTTAATCCTAAAGAGTCAACTTTAAGAGAGTTGAGGGGCAAATGCTGTTTGGGCTAGCTACTGAGCTAGATCGCCATGATAGAGGCAAAAACAAGCTTGTTCGTAAGACGGGGCATTCAACCAAGTCTGATACCAGAAGCGTCTCTTTTCAAAGACATTCATGGTGTTTGTTACGGATCGTTCTGGTAAGATTATTGAGGGATTTTATCACCACCAAGCCATATGGATGTGACAATAACAGGCTACAACGTACGCGTATTGCCTTCCATTGTCAATCAAAAAGAAAAGAAAGTAGGCCTTACCGTCTCGTGTCAACAACCACCCACTATGGTTATCATCGGTTTCAGTACACAAGGTCAACAAAAATACACATGAAATAAATCTATAATTCAAGGAGGACGTGTCTCATTCATTGGTCTCAATGAAATGTCTCTGACAACCTCACATTAGATACGACAACAACTTTTGAAGCTTGGCAACCGATCGAAAAATCACAACCCGTGACCCTGACAGTGATGCGCTCAAATGTTCATCCGAGGCGATGGTAGTAGTTGTGTGAACCACTGAAAGAAGAGCTTGAGAGAGAGGAAGGCTCTAACCCAGGCTGCTTTCGCACCTCCGCACATCTGGCAAAGTGTTGCAACACTCGGGATGAGTCAGAGATCTACTTTGAGGCGACTCCAGGAGATTCAGGGCAAACGATTCCTTGAAAGACATTGTTCTCAAAATGAGGAGGTAAATGACGGATAACCGCATGAAATACTGAAGGCAGAAGAAACACTCGACAGTGACACCCCCTCCTAAGTATTCGTAAGAGAGTCTTTGCTCATCTCTTTGGCAGAGGTCGCTGCATAGGTCTCCACAGTAGGAGGGTGCCAGGGGTGGACAAGATCTGTGCTGAAGTAATGAGGGCTCTCTATATCAGGGTGTCATGGTTGATACGTCTCTCAAATGACATTGAGATTTCTGGAACAGTGATGTCGGACTGTTGGGCCGGGTGGTGGTTTTTATCTATAATAAAAGGGCCCAGAGGGTACGCTCGAAAACCCCAATCAGCAAGCTCTCAACGCCTTTTTTTGGAAAAAGCCGGAAATGAGGACCAACAATGTGGATACATCCAGATCACCGAAAGGCCGACCAGCCTGTAACCCTAATACAAAGAACAACGAGTCAAAAGATATTGCTAATCATGTCTGTGTGGATTTTATGTTCTCAAAAAAAGGTCAAAGTTCCTCACTCGATCCAGTGGAAAGATGCATGTGGGGATTTCTGCTTGCTGCAGGTGCTGCAAATCATTCACTCTGACGAACAATATCTCACAGAGTGACAGCATGTCTGTATTCTTGTTCATTCGAGGGAGAGGCTCTAGTCTCTAGTAAAGTGTCCGGCCAAGTGTCAGTATATCAAGAGATCTGGAGAGCCTTGATATCCAGCCAGAGCATCTTCAGAGAGAGATATTCTTTTGCCTCATTCAATGTGGTTTTCTGCAGAATACAATATCAGGATCAGAACATACACATTCGTCTGCAAAAACATGGCAAGACTCACTCAGATAGGGAGTGAGCAGCTGCCCCAAGTTGAAAAGCGCAAGTATACCATGGTCTTCTCCACCTTTTTACGGGAAAATTGGGAGATTTACTGCCTCTACAATGTTTTGGAGCAGTAATGTAATTGCAGAGAGTGGTGAAGAATACAGCTGGCAACAGAGACGAGCTCTTGGGTTAACAGTCGATATTTAAGTTACAGTTTAAAAAGAATGATCCAACGTCGGGTCAAATCTTTCTAGCGATTAAGGACAATGCAAGTCACAATGACAGTCCGCTACTCCATGATGAGGGAAGCTCGTTGGGGTCGTTTGGACTCCGGGGCGCCTCCTGCTGGGCGTGTAACAGGATGGCGACTGAGGACTTGAATTGAATTTCAACTCCTCTTTGCACTTGTAGCCTCACATTTAGAGAATGGATTTGGTAAATGAAATAAAATGTCATTATGCACAGGGAATTAAGAGGATTTGCACAGGGAATTGCTAATGGCTTTGATTCAAGCAATCTTCCAACGCCATTAAACATTTCAAGGCCACTCGGGGGCTTCGATGGAGCGCTCCTGTCCATCCCAACGCCAAGATAAAAATCGAGACGAGACTTCCCAGTCCAATGCTAAAAAGGCAAATTACTGTATTTTGACAGCTTCGCGGATTGCAAAAACTACAAATATTGAGTACAATATGTTCAGTGCCACTTGGCAAACGTTCGAATGCTAACACCTGTTTTCAAATGTTTATGCTGATAAAAGGTGACAGGATGGCAGAACGTGGGAGGATTGTTCCGGCTGCAATGAAATGAAAAGGAAAATCAGAAACTATAGTGTACCATACTATATAGTGTGTGTAACGTACACAGGGTGTTGTCTTTTTAAAAATATAACTCCCACCAGATGGCCACATCTTTGACCTATTACTGCAGACAACGTTCCGAATAGCCAAAGTTTCCAGCAACTGTCATAACTGTTGAATTATATATTTTTTTAAACCAAACATGTGTCTCTCTTTCAGCCCAAACTTGCTGAACCGAGGGTGTCATTCCCTTTCACGCCCACACACAGGTCACAACGCACACCCTCAGTGTGTCCTCTGCGTGTTCATCTTGAACATAATTAATCAGGGAGACGGCAACGCCAAAGATAAAAACAACATTAGTCAAAAATTACTCCTGACCTTTTCTCAGTCGCACAATAAGCCTCCCTTCTGGTTTTCAGTAAATCACCTCTAAATGAGAACACAGTCTGAAAGTTTCTCTCCACACATGATGGACCTTGTTAACGCCGCAGCGCATCCTCCAGCATCTACTCTGTTTTAAGGGCCAGTGTGTGTGGCAATTATGGGGATATATTGGCAGAAATGGAATTTAATGTTAACAAGTATGTTTCCTTTTGTGCATTATAACCTGAAAATAACAATGGTTGGGTTTGTGTTACCTCAGAATAAGTTATAGCCTTTATTTAAAATGGTTTCTTTGTGTAGGCCACTGTAGTTGTCCTGCATACTTGAGACGTTTCAGTCGGTTGTAACCTCATAGCTGCACCTTTAAATGTGTTAAAGAGACTTTGAAGGCGTCTCTAAAGTCCCCGAAGGTGAAGTTTTAGCCACAATCGATCACTTGTTGGCGCCATCCTGTAATGATACTCACTGTGCTGTTTATAGGGCATATTATTCCAATTGATAGCGATATGTGTTTACCCTTTAATAATACACATTTTAATCACTTCATGTGGATGCTTATACGTCACACACGTACGTAGAAATCTTTTATTAGATGTCATGTCATGTGAGGTGGATTGTTCATAAATCTGTCTCCAAGTTGAGTCGAAGTCAAAGCCCTTTAGTGAAGTGGAGTATCGAGTCAGCGGAGAGGAAGTTTAATAATACAAGATCAGACAATAAGTCTCAATAAACACGTCTGAATAATAACTAATTCCCTGGAAATGTCAGGACAATAAGGCAGCAGCTGTTTGAGGAGGCTGGCTAAATAGGAACGTGTCATCCTGAGGGATTATTTCCAAAAGGCCTTCAGATATGGTGGAGCTATTGGGACCAACAATGTGCTGCCTGTACTTTAGATATGCTACGCACAATACTGACGGAGTACACTGCGAATGTGAAGGGTAGAAACAATTCTGTAAACATTGACAACGGCATTGACAACAGCATTTTGGAGAGAAAGAGTCTCAACTTGTCAAACGTCTCGCAGACATCCTCATATTATATTTAGCTTCAAATCCTCGGCGAACGTTCGCGTCTGTCTCCTTACGCCGGAAACAAGAAAGACAATTTTGTCCCACGCTATAATGTGGAATGTCAGTCTGACTTCGCACCGAGCAGATCCATTGAAAATGAATTGTAAATGATAGAAAAATGTGACTTTGACAGTAATCCGGGATGATTTCCGGAGGATCAGGATGCATTTATGGCTCCGAATTTGCAGCGCCGCCCGGATATAAAACTCAATCAAATGGAAAAGTTTTGACAGGCATTGTCGAAATGTTTCTTAGTGCACAAAGTCTATTAATTATAGCAGGTGTTAGGTGTTCATCGGGACACCGTCTGGATTTGTAACGCTGCTCTAACGGTTCACACAGTCTGGCTGAATTCATTCAATTAATTGGGGTTATTCCAACAATAACCCCAAATTAGGTAAATGACCCTTTAGTGTGTTACAGTGATCAGTGTTTTAAATATGATGCTAAGCCCAGTAGCAGGTTAGCTTAGCATTACGGCTAAGTTTATGAAATGCATTACCTTCATATCTTGTTTCAATTAACAAGATATATCTAATTCATATAATCCGACAAAAGAAACGGCAAAGAGAAGCTGAAAGGACCAGAAGCAGGTCACGTGACGACAACCACGGTGTACAGTGAGAACTCGTTTGTCTTTTCAGGGATGAAAGATGTGTGTTGTGCGTCTCGGTCTCCAGTCTGCGGTGGAGTTTACCCACCGCTGCTGTTATGACGCATCGGGGGAAATCAATCAGGAAAGACTTAATCGCCCCTTTGAAGAGCACGAGTCACACGCGCTGATGCGCCGTGCCGCCATCGCCGCCATTTTTAATGTTCATCTCAGAGGTGTCTTCATCAACATATTGAATAACAGGTGTTGTTTGTAATGGATTAATTACAATTCTCCGTGGAGCGGGTTAGGGGTCGGGGGGGGGATTGCGAGGCAAAAACCCAATTATCATAATTAAGTCGTGATTTTTCAAATCGATATGTAAGCGGAGAATAAACCCGGTGCTGACAACTGTACATGAGCGTAATGAACGCAAGAGACTCGCACACATCAGCAGCTCATCAGGACGAGATGGATCTCCATCACAGGACACAAAAACTGTCTTTACATACATATATATATATATAAATATATATAGCTGGGATGTGTTTTCTTTCCTCAGTACTAGTTTATATATTCTGCCTTGTTATATTTCATTTGTTTGTTTGCATCGTCTAAATAATTTGAGTTTTAATGATTTATTTCTTCAGTAGGTGGTACAATTACATGAACCAGGAGGCAAAACTACATTATTTTGGATGAAAAAAACGGAAAAAAAACACAGCAACCGAGGTTTTGCCCCCGCTGATGTGTTGATTTCAGTTTCACCCAATCTGAAAATATCGAGCTTGACACGTGCACCTCCGTGTGCATCCTGTTGAAACTCTGCACCACAGGTGCTTTGACAGCAACCCCCCGGTTTTTACAACAAACTTCCCAGCACAACTCCGAACTGTTAAACACATCTCCCTCATCTTTCATCACTCTGTCTTCTCCGTCTCTCACTACATCTCTTCTCCTCTCCCACACACACACACACTCTCCCACGCACACAGACACACACACACACACATCATGAACTCCAGGCGTCCAAATCTTTCACTCACTTGAGTGAAATCTAATCCTCCATCGCCGCGCGGCTCTGCAGCGGCTAATCAGAGCAGCATCGCACAACGGGAGCCGAGCATGTCATTAGCGCTATAGCTGTGTTTACATGCAATAATCTCGTCATTGTCCTCACCCTGATTGCGTACATACACCTATTATGTTGTTTACAAGCGTTGCGTGTGGAGAGCAGCCTGTTAATAATTCCATCTTTATCCAATCTGGCATCTTGAAATTGATTAAATATAGTAATTGCCTTTCTGCTGCAGGACACGAGTGATGCCGGTCGTCTCCCTTTTCTTCTCACCTTCAGTCTCACTGATTGCAGCTTCTCCATATCATCTGCTGCGTGGATATGAGGAACATTGAAGGCTAGAGTCACCCAAACACCAACAAGTGAAACACATATTTATCCAATAAACCATTTCATAATATTTTGGTTTTATCTACTGAGGTTTAGAGAGTTCCCCCTCGAGCTGTTTTCCTGCTAATTCAGTACAAACGATGTGGCAGGAATGTTGTTTGTGGTGCTGGAAATGAACAAAATAGCATTAATATGTACATATATGTACAGTGTAATGTCCCCAGTGTGAGGCCTGCACGGCACCTTTGTTTCGAGCGTCCTCCTGTCACCTCTCTGCTTCCCGCCAGAGGCGTGAAGACAGACGGGCACGCAGTCCGGCTGCAGCGCGGCCGAAGGCCTGCGAGTCCCAACAAGATCCATTCCCATTACGACGGCCTGTAACTCATCCTCATCTGGCTGGACAGTCCCAAACATTGGAGGTAAAATATATACGTGTGTGTGTGGGCCCGTCTTAACTACTTTACCGCTTCCTGCCATGAAACAAAAGGTAAAACATCAGTGAGTTGATTGTCTTCGTGGTTGAACTGTAATAACATTTCAGCAACTCAACGGCTCGGTCTAGAAATGCTGCTCTTGTTCGGTTTAACACATCATTAAGATCTCAGTCGGCTTTCTAAATAGTCCCAGTGAACAGTGAAGTCACAAGAGAGGTGTGTTTTATTAGAAAGTGGCTGAACTGACCCTTTAAAGCTGAATAAAAACATAGTGCAGCAGCAACCTTACACATGCTCATTGGCACAAGTTGCACTTTTTTGGACAATACTTCTTTATTTACTAAAAGCACTGTCTTATAAGGAAGGTTACTTATGTTATTATCGATGCTAACTGATGATGAAGCTGATAATCAAACAATTGTGAGACATTTACAAGAAGAAAAAAAAGGATGAAAGTTAAACCAATAAAGTAGATTAAAAGAAAAAGAAATTGGAAAAGACTAACAAATAAAAAACGGAAATCTTTTGAATAAGATAATAAAATAGAATACATAATCTAAATTCATTTGAGTAATGGGGAACTTAATCTAATCAAAGGGTCATTTTTAAGTTTAAATGATCTAAGTATTTATTCATGATGAAGGTAAGTTCCTCACGTAAAATGTAACATTAGTAGTGATTGATTTATCACGTTACTTGCGACTTCTTTAGTTTTTTTAACTCAAACTTCCTCTTTTCCTCAACCAAAGAAGTAGTTTTGTTGGCTAAATCAAACTCTTTTTAAATATATTGCAAGCTAACCAGGATATCTCAGCCTCTGCATCCATTTGGCAGGTTGTTTTCCTTCACTTCTTTCAATCTCTCACAATCTCCCGGCTCCAGTGCCGTGGAATAATACTCAATTAGAGGAAAACCCCTTCACACCAGCCCGGTTATGGTTGTTAAAGTCGCCTCGATGTGGTTTCTCTGCCTCACAATGCAGACTGTTTTTATTAAAACACATCAAGCCAGCTCTACAAATGCAGCAAACTATCTCACGGACACAGCGCGAGTGTAAATAAAACACGACGTGAATGAATTAACATCGCACAGACGCGGACGCAGATTTGCCGAGCGAAAATATGAATGTCACGCAACGGCAAACGACCGCATTATAAAAACTCAGAGGGCGAAAAATAAAAAACTCTCCAGAGTGAGCCAGAGATTTGTCTGATATAATGTATCAGGAGACATATTACCTCAGGGACTGTCGCCCTACCAGGCCAGCCGCGATAAATAATGCAACAAAAATACATCATCATGATGTTTCTCTTTATCCAACATGTGTAGCTGTCAACTTTGATCAATACGAACGCACTAAAAAAGGCACCGGTATATGAACAGCTGCTTTTTTGTGTGTTTACGCATGCTGTTGAACTCGGGGAACACTGCGAATAACACGCGCAAACATATTTCAGCTCTTTAAAAAAGGCCCGAGAAATCTCCCAGGTTGACCCGCGGAGGGATGGAAATATTGAGAAAGCGGGGCGTTATTGCGTAATAATGTTCCAACTTACACGTCGTGTACACACTCTCTCCACATCCACTTTGTGTCCACTGTCGGCGTAATAAGATGGATCATTTGAAATTCAAATCCTTTTCTCTCATCTCTCGTCACTCGGGGTGTAGTGATCTGAGGACCGACGCGTCAATTTCCAGCGTCAGATCAAAAAAAAAAAAAAAAAAGGTCTTCATTTGCATCGGCCCGCGTGAATTCTCATCTCGCATATTGCTTTTTCATTGTCTGCCGGACCATTTGAATAATTAAAACAGTTTGGTGTTCCTGAAAAGCAGCTCCTGCGTCAGGGATGTGGAAGAGGATGAGGGGAGTTTTTCCATTTTAATCTTCGGTTTGCGTCCTCTTTAACATCAGCGTGATGCTTCATGACCTCTCCTCACTTTACGAGTCTGTTCACGGACAGGGTTTTTAAACTGAGGACGTCTTTCAGAAAATGACACCTTTTGTGTCTCACCTGTAAAATCTGGTTAAATAAAATAGTCTGTGATGTCGACAGGATGCTCTTTATGAATCTAGTTGTAGTTTTTACACTAGTATACGTCTCTCTGGGGTCTAATTTAAACATATGTTGCTATATACGATAAAATACTTATATTTCTTGGACAAAAGAGATATACAGTACCTTTGTTTGCCATATGAAGTCAGAAATATGTCTTTATTTGTCGCAACAATGCAATATGGTAATTTTGGTATTTGGTTACCTTTATCAAATGTGCAATCTTCCATACTTTAAATATATTTTCTAGACATCCTCTAATACGCTTTGCAGTCTGCGAGACAGCAATAAGTGCATTTTCATCCGCCTGTTTTATTCTTATGCTCAATTTGCACGTCCAAAAAGCAAAAAGTCGGCAAACGTTGTTTATGCTTATCCGCTGGATGAGAATGACGTATCGATAAATATGCAAAGACATCATTCATAACGTGAAGCCGGCGCCTTGAACCTCCACTGAAGAGATGAAAAATGGCAGCATCAGATGTGCGCTGAATGATGGGGAGACTGCAACACTCCTCTAATTAACACATTAACATACATTACTTCCATCATGTTTCCACCTCGTTTTTCCTCCGTTTGACTGCTGCTCTATTAATTACATCTTCTCATCGCTCCGTCTTCTCCTGTAATGTTTTAACGGCGCCTGACCGGAGAGCCGCAGCCACCGACTGGCCCAGCGTCTGCGTTGAGGGTAAGTAGTGCAACAGATGTGGGTCGGGCGTGCAAAGTGACGACTCAAGAGATGACTTTCCAGCAGTTATTTGCTCGCGCAGAAGACGATATCCAACTCACTCGTTGTCTCTTTTCCTCTCTTCTTCCCTCACCGATGCAAAACAGCACCATCTTAGTCAGAACTTTTCTTGAAATGCATAAAGATGCATTGTTTTGACAGTACAGTACTCAGCTTAGTGCAGCAATAAAATTCACAAAATACAAATGAAAGAAATCTTCTATTTTCTGAAAACGTTTTTTTTTTTTAAATGTGCCCTGAATTGGAGCGTAAACCTGGCTGATGAGGAAGTAAAGCCAGTCAAGTGTTGCAGGGGATCAATGGCTTCTGATATCAAACGTTCCCTCAGTGATGATCAAAATGTTTGACCCGGCACAAGCCTCTCAAACTGCCGCATCCTTTTCTTTCCACTGGATTAATTCGGCCCCCCGCTCACCGCTCACCGTCTCCGTCGTCTGAAGCCGGCACGTGTGATTAGCATCAGCGAGCTCGGCTCACCTCTCTGAATTACAATCCTGCCGCCGTTAATAAAGACGAGAGAGGAGGGGGGGGGGGAAGAGATGAAACCGGAGACGCGACCGCTCCGTCGTGCGGTTTTCGGCTTCGAGAGGTCCGCGGGGCCCCGGAGGGCTCCCAGGACTTTTCTCTGAAGCATCTTTTTGATGTAAAAGTCAAGGAGGGCTCTCTGTATTCCACAGGCAGCCGAGCAGCCGGCCTGACCGGGCCTGTAATAGCCTATGATCAGAGATCTATTACTCACCTCTTAGAGACGGGCTCGGGAAGCTCGCTCATTTGCCATTTCAAATTGATCTGTACCTTTTTGGTTTCTCGCCCGGTGGGACCAAAAAAAAAAAAAAAAAAAAAAATCCCTCATTTTCAATTTCCGCAGGCGATAAATTACTATCAATACATTATTAGAGCAATATCAGAGGCTATTCTCTGGACTCTGATTTGCATAGGTATTTGCATGTCGTAGCGGCTATGGGGATGGGCAGAGGGGTTTCCAATGCGGCACACAGATTGCGCAACGTGTCAGAGAGGGCCGTGGGATAGCGTTGAACTTCCTCTGGGCGAGCTCTCTCTCTCCCGGTTGTGTCCCCTCCTGCCCAAACATTTTAGCGTCATCCGCCACGAGCCGGGACCGAGCGGCACAGAGGAGGATTGTGGAATACATTTGGCTGAGGTAACAAATTAGATTAGTCTATTTATCTACTCGCCGCGCTCTCCTCCTGCCTTTGCCTGCTCTCTTTTCTCAGCGGGAGGCCACAGTTGTGTCACTCCCGTCTCCTCTTCCTGTTTCTCCCCCCGCAGACAAAACTGTCCACGCTGATCAGCATCACCGCCCGCAAGACAGAGAGGATATAGGGAATCAGGAGAGGGAGCGAGCGCATAGCATCTTGTGGCCAGATCATGAATATATTCAACACGCTGCGAAAAAAAAAAAAAAAAAGACTGCGACCCAGCTGTTGTAGGGATATTTCATATTACCATCCTCCACGTGTGAGGCAATAATTGTGTGAATGAAAGCAATGCATATTATATTTTCATTTCCCCTTTCTCCCTTTTCTGCACGAGGCAGCTGTGGACTTTTATTTGACGGAGCTGGAAAAAAAACAAAAAGGCGCTGTAATAATCCAACAGTTTGCTGCATGGAGGTAATGTTCTCCTTCTGTGTGGAGCTCTGTCAATATTCTGTTGTTATAGTGTACAATAACTGAGTAGCAGGTGTGTATTACAGAGGGGGGAGAGGAGAAAAAAAAGAAAACACATTGCAGTATTATTTCACAGCTGAAATGCTCATTGAACCGTATCCCAGAAAAGTCTTGAATTCATGGAAACTGTGTGAATGTTTTAGTTATGCAGTCAGGGTTGCGTTATAGTATTATGGGTATGATTGTGCAGAAGAACGCTCGGTACGGGGAAGAAAACGGTTTCATCTGCAGCCACACGGTGCTAAACCGAGCTGTTGTGCTACACGAGCAATGCAAGCGGCATAAAAAAAACAAAAATGAAACATTAAAGTGCATATATTCATAGCGTGTACCTCACACGTTGATTACAGTAAAGTGTGCAAGAACGCTGTAAACAAGTTGTGACAACGCTGTAAGTAAAAAAAGGCAAAACCTGGAGCCATGCCAGACATCTCGTGTCCCTGAAGGCACCGCGGGCCGGACAGTACCCCCCCCCCCTCTCATTTCATACCCAGCTCACGGCAGTTTCCATTGCACTTAAAAGCTCTCGTGGCTGTGCATCAACGAAACGGCTTAATTCGAGTAAACAAGTGACTTCAAAGCCACAAAGGTGTCGCGGTAAATCCAAATTAATTAATTTTGTTATCTGGTAATTACATTGTGTGTCATTAGAGATGGTTAGAGTGAATTATGGCTCACCGCGCCGTTTACCCGCAAACATTCGAGGTGGCATTTTATTCAAGTGTTAGATTAATATTTAAGTCTTTTGACGTGGAAGAGGAGCTCATTTAGCGCCACTCCAGCACGCCCGTGATTTACATGCACTCGGATGGAAAATGTATTGTTCATTATGAGCAGATTTAGAAACTTTTTGCATTTATAGTTCTGCTTTTTGTCGACAATTTGATTACTTATGCTGCACAATACGTTCATGCTAAATAAACCAATTTAAACAATCTGACATGAAGTAATATAAGAACAAAGCTTCCATTTGTCATCAAATAGAGCCAATAACTAGACGACGTAACCCTGGACGCACACATGTTAAAAGGGAGAGACATCTAGACTTTTGCAGTCAACTTCGTGATCATTTTTGCATCTTTTTCATAATTTTTGTCTCTTAGTTTTTGTATTGGAGGCCTTTATACTCATTTTGTGTAACCGTGGCTGCTTTGCACCCCTTATTGTCTTTTTGCGTCTTTATTTTTGCGTCTTTTTGTGTTTTATGTCTCTGTTTTGTCTCTTTGTGTTTATGTCTCTTTGTGTTGTATGTCTCTTTGTGTTTAAGTCTCTTTGTGGTCATTTTGCATCTCTTTGTGTTTAAGTCTCTTTGTGTTTAAGTCTCTTTGTGGTCATTTTGCATCTCTTTGTGTTTAAGTCTCTTTGTGTTTAAGTCTCTTCGTGGTCATTTTGCATCTCTTTGTGTTTAAGTCTCTTTGTGTTTAAGTCTCTTCGTGGTCATTTTGCATCTCTTTGTGTTTAAGTCTCTTTGTGTTTAAGTCTCTTCGTGGTCATTTTGCATCTCTTTGTGCCGGGCCTGGAATCGGTAGACTTGTCTAATAATCCATGCATGATACCAACAAGTCAACTACCTCCTTCACCTTCCATCTCTGGTGGGAGGAGCCTCACGGTTGGCCAATCAGCTTCCAGAGCCCCCCCCCCCCCCACCTCCTCCTCCCTCTGGCCCCTGTCATGATGTCCGTACGTCAGGACAGTTCACGGACTGGACTTCCCGCATCCACTGAAATCCCACCACGCAGCAAGAGCGGGAGCCTCCAGAGATAAGGTCTTATCTCGTCTCATACGACGAGACATCTTGTACGGCACCTTATCGCCGCCACGGCGCGCGTATCACAATAGGTTGAGCCACATTTTCAACGGGCGTTAAGTCTCAATGAAATACAGCGACAATTATCCAGTCGCCTGATATTACAATTGGAAGCGAGATACTTAATGAGCCCGGCGCGGCAGAGTGATGTTCTCGTTGTAAAGCCTTTGTGTGACATCCAATGACTGTCACCGCCTCTGTTGACCTAATTCAATTTTCTTTTCAATTACCTGTAGTATATTACCATCGCAGCCGTTGGTATTGTGGTATAAATCACCCAACCGGACCCTGTGGCTAGAGCGGACAGGCACCCCACTGGGTGATGTAGAGCCGTGTCCTGTCTGGCCCCTGACTCCCTTAAATATATTTTAGATTAAAGAAAAGAACACAAAAACACTCACGACCCACATTTCCGCAGCCAGACTACGCCGCTGGGCCCCTTCATAGGAAACGTAACGTGTAATTACAGTGACTCAAGGTTAGACACAGACTAAACCGATAGCGGAGAACAAAGCTCAAGGAGTTCTGGGATCTGAGGATTATTATTTGGGGGGATGTGTAATTAAAAGGGCCCGGGTGTAACGTACTCCCAGTCTTGCGTCTTTGTTTCAATCTTCACATCTTGAGAAGTAGTGGCAGGTTCAATGAGGTGAATGGTGGTTAACGAGTGGAGGGGGCATTGACTGGGTTGTGTTTCCAGTGTCACCTCGGTGTCCTGCTGAGGTGGGAGCATTGATTTATTCCAAGAGGGGAAGAACCCCCCAGAGATCAACCAGGTCTGAAAACACCCTTTAATCAGTATGGGCGGTTTACCCAATGTGCTTAATGTGCGAGAAGAATTAGCCATGCTGGCATGTGATGCGGTGCGGACCGAAACCAATACAGTGTGTAGACGCTAAATGAAATGTCATGCAGAAGTGCGGGCTTTCCTGAAAGGTCATGTGCATCAGCGCTGAAGGTGTTTGCAGGTTTTATTGGCAGTTCAAGTCAAGGTTAACAGGCTGAGCCGCCGCGTCTTTTGAGCAGTGGAAACCAGAACATCAGCCGCGTTGCGGGTTCTCGGTTCACGAGTTAATTTATACATTAATACACCGACAGCCGCGCTAGCGGCGGTGTGTTTGTCTGTTGGTCCGGATTGAGACGTCTCAGTGAATCCTTGATGGTAACGGACATTCACGCTCCCCAGAGGATGAATCCTAATGACTTTGGTGATCCTCTGACATTCATGGTTTTGAGTGAAATGTCTCACTTGTTATTGGATGGATTAGCATGCAATTACAGTAATTATCAGGCTGAATATACAACAACATTTTGTGTTCATTTCTAAGAGGCAAATATATGCATGCTAACAGTAATTGTGAATATTATTAGCATCGTGGTGATTAGCAGCATGTTAGTGTTGCCCTTTTGTTGTGTGCCGATGTTAGCATGTAGCTGCTAAACGCACGTTCATGTTCGTATCATTCAGACATGATTATGAGCAACGAAGGGAATTTCCGACAGCGTTAATATCTCCCACGAAGAGCTGCAGAGGAGTCAACAAACCTGTGACAAGTGAAGCCTGTGTAGCTTAAATAAAATCCAATATTCCACTAATACAAATGATTTAGCTAACGCAGCTATACACTCCAAAGTAGACACCACAGCTAAAGTCACAACTTCAGTCCATTTGAATGATGTGACCACAGGGCGAACAAACTCAGATTAACGAGAGGTTTTCATTTCCTCTCATGCTGCCAACATTGTTCGGCCTCACAGAGTCTTCGTGGGCGACTGAGGACTCTTATTTTTGTGATTAGACACGTACAAGTTCATCGTAGCTGATTGTATAAAGCATAAGGTTAAGATCTGTCAGCCAAAAGCCCAAAAACTGAAAGATTGATGATCCACAGCACGGTTTAATAGAAACAAGCACAGATGTGTGTGTGCAACCCTGAGATGACACTAAGAGGCAGAAGTAAGGGTGCTATATGGTTGTGTGTGTTTTTGTGGCAGGAGGTTCACTTTTCGGCGGTGCTAAGTGGCTTTGTAAAGGCTAGTTAATTAAATGAGATGCCTGAGTCGACTTGTCTATATTTACGGCCTTAACGAGGTTGATAACTGTGTTCCGTTTTAATTAAGCTCTATTGTCTCTGACAACCTGTAAATGGAGGTATAGTCGATGAAAACACATCACAAATTGCTTTTGAAGCCTCGAGACCCTTTGTCGGGAGATGTTTGCACCAAAGGAGAGTCTGTTGTGTCTCGCTAATAAGCTGTGAGGCGGAGGAAAAGCAAATATCATGCAACACATGAGAACTTTAGACTTTGGTGATAATTATGTGAGTTTGTCACTACAAGTGACACCTTTCACACACATGAAGCCGCGCTAATAGAACACAATCTGAGTATAACAGCTTTAAGTTAAAACAATTGACATTACCATATGAAGTGCCTTGAGTACCTTTTAAAGCGCCTTACAAATAACATGTATTATCATTTATTATTATTATCAATACTTGTGGCAGGATTTAAATGAGCTCATAGTGATAATTCTTGATTATCAGTGCATCGTTTTCTTCAAAATTAGGGTGTAGCAGCGGTAGCTTGCAACACATGCATGTGCAAAACTTTGAATACAACTGAATATTATCAAGATGGAAAATATATTGTGGTTGTTAACGTCATCTCTTTATAACATCTGAACTTGTATTGATTTGCGTGATCAAGTGGTGGAAGAGAAGGCTGATGCATTAAGTCCAGTCGGTAAGGACAGAGCGGAGGGGAGGCCTGAAGAGGCAATGTGCAGTGATTTATTTGCATTAAGTAAATTGGAGTTTTAGTTGTTTAAGCATTTCTCAGAGCCAGAGCCGCTCCAGAGGCACAAGTAATCTTGTTAGTTTAGTTAAACCTGGCAGAGCTAAATGACCAAAGTTCGTCTCTGCCCGTTAGGCCAAGTTTCTTATAGCGTTTTCCTTTTAAGGCCATAAACTACCTGCCGGAAGTAATTTATTCTCAGGACTATTAGATTAGAAGACGCAGGTTGTATGCTGTGTACAAAATATACAGCATCACATACATTTTGTTAAATAAGTTGGTGTGAGATGTGATGTGACGCAATTACATTTTAAATAAAGAAATATTTCACATTTTAGACATATACTTAGTTTCACTCAACAGTATTACATTGAGCAGTTTGATATGATTTATTACATTTAATAGTGCCAGAACATATTTTCCCACACATGATATAATGTGCACACATAATGTTTAACATTCAGAGCCACATGTTCACTCTCATAAGTGGTGAAATGCTGAACTGTAGAGTTCAGTAAAGAGAGGAAAGGACTTTGGCTTCATTTCATCTGATATTTATATTTTACATTCATTTGTATGACTCGCAGATTGATAGGAGGAGCTGTTATTGCCGCGACTCTGGACGCCTGTTAGCGGGAGAATAGAAGAAGGATATTAAGTCATATTAAAATATTTATTAAAATTGGCCTGAAAGATGAATTTATGCTTGATTTTAACACTTTTGGTCATTCTACCCAAACAAAAATTTGGAAAAGTAAAAAACAGGAAGTATAAAAATTGAATATCATTGGCTTGTTCTTTGAATTTCATAACCCTTCCTGTTTTTCAACCATGAGGCTGGTTCGCTTCAGAGTGGGAGAGTTGAGCGCTCAGCAGCGAGAAATTCCATTTGATTTTGAACTCGGTCCATTTTGCACGTAATTAACGGACGATTAGCGAGCCCGCCCTGCAGGGTTCGCTGTCAGTTGTCCATTCAGACTGAAGTCCTGCGTTCCACGTGTCCCACATCCTCGTTTCTGTCACATTTCTGCCTTTTATTACGAAACTGGTGAATTATGCATCAGTACTAACGATAAAAAAAAGGGGATCAGACAATATACTAGATGGATGAGTGGAGTGTGTGTGTCTCTCACTGGTTAAAAAAAAAATAAAAATCAATAAAACCTTGACACCGCAGACCCACACAAAACAAAGAAATAAAGAAAAAGTAGAGAAGCAACTCCACAAAAAGCTTCAGGGTATAGCTTTGTCAGCACCATCCACATCAGAGAAGCTTCAAAAACTTTCCTCCACATGTGTATTTTTATCAAGAATCTTGCAAAAACACACCCTTCATCCTAAATTAAATCAATCTTCAAGCGGACGTGCTCATTTTCAGGTACATCTGTACCTGAAATGCCTGAATATGTGTTTTCATCCTCCGCTTTGCTTCCTGTCAATTGGAGCCCCGCCCCTCATCCCCAAAAAAAGCAATTGCGAGTCAAGACAAGCAAACAGCAATAAGAACAGAACAAGGACACACACGACGGGGTCCTGTGTGTAACGCCAACACATCCTTTGGTTGTTGACAATTTAACCACCTCTGTTTTGCACTGTAGATAAAAATGTTTTTTTTTCTTCAGTGTGTCAATCAAACCCCCGGGTGGGCGGACCGAACAGCGGAAGTGAGACTTGAAAAGGTTAACGCTCGGCCCCGCTTCCAAGCGGAGTCTGGTGCGGTTGGTTTAGCGGTGTGACAGCACCTAATTTACCCACAATGCACTGCAGCAGCAGCGACGCGGCAGACATCAGAATGACCGTGAAGCCGAACCGACGCCTCTCTTCTCCGAAATCGGGACGTTGTGACCTTCACGACGGCTGGATTTATTGCAGGGCTGCTTTATTGTATTGCGTTGCAGCGTCCGCTAGGTGTGCCTAATAGGATAAATTACCGGGCCGCTACATGCACTGAGCTCAATGTCACCGTGCACCTGTGCGACTTGACTGACGGTACGGCCGGATTGACCTGAGATATGCCGAAGAGTGCCGAGAATATGGCGGGAGCGCGCTTTGTAATTAGCAATAAAACGTTCTCTGGTTCCTGGCCATGCACCGTGTTCCTCTCCGAAGAACTTCTGCAAACAATTATGCAAATGTCCTTAATTATTTTGATCTTTTTAATTAGTTTCTTACGCAAGTAATTGTGTCTCCAGGTGATTTCCATGTCGTCCTTTTAAAATGTTGTATGTTTATCTTACAGGCAGTGTTAATGCCACGTGAAAGGAGTTGATTTGTTTCCTAAAATTATATCAGTTTACTGTATTTATGTCAGTTTGTTTTCTCTCCTGCGCCCACAGATGCTCTCTTTGTGGTAACAGAAAAAAAAAAAAATCCCCCAAAACACACTTGACACTAACGGAGAAGAATCCAGGCGGCGCAGACGGAGCTCTGGGTTGTTTACAGAAGGATGACCAAATGGTCTGAACCTACTTTACGGTGTGTCCCATCATTTCTGCCGCCCCCCCCCCTCCTCTCCCGCTGGGACGTGTAGGACAGCGGAGCACCTGAGCTACGCCGCCGCAGCCCATCATGCATCAGCGGGAAGCTGTAGCCGCGCTCGGCCCGTCTGTGTGTATGTAAAAGAAGTGTGTTGGCGACAAAAAAAAAAAGAAGAAAAAAAAAGCGCCACCTCTGCAGTTCCACTATATTAGTTTGTCCTCGCCGGGGCAGGGGCGACAGAGAGCGGCGTCGCCGTGTATCTGCTGACAGATCAGTCTCTCGGCGGCGGGAGAAGCCCTTGTGTCAACGCGGTGAGACTGCACGGCTCGCCCTCCCAGCTGAACAAATAAGATCCCAGTCAAAATGAAAAGCATTATTACTGCTGACATCTTTATCTGCGGTCTACTTTATTTAATAACCAATTTCTTTCAAGGCTTCCTGGAGGAGTTTATCCTTTGGGCGAGTCTCTCTTTTTTGCAGCTGAGAATCTGCTGTTTAGTTATGTACACTGTGTTTCCAGAGGAGGGGAGGGGGGGCGATGTTTCATAGCCGTTAGCCTTACAGGATATTTGCTCAATGTCTGTCACACTGTCTAATATTATGCTTATTTCAATAAAAGCTCCGGGGTGTTTCATTGGACAACGCTGCTAAGAATACAGCACATGTAGCTGAGAAATCTTGAACGATTGCTGCATAATGTGGCATTTAATTTGTCTTTGAAAGCAATAAAACGAGTCGCATGATTAATTATTTATAAACTGTGGGCCATACATGTCCAAACATAAGACAAATATAATGTCTCTTTTCTGCTTCTTCACAAGAAAATCCACAGCCGTGCTTGCAGCTCTGAGGGTGCAGTGCTAAGTACAATGGTGCTTTGAGCTAAATGCTAATGCGTTAGCACATATAAGTCATGCTGCCTCCTTGTTAGGATGGGTCATCCATATCAGGTCCTGCAGAGGAGAAGCAAGACTCCTTCTTGGCATTTGGAGAGCACACATTGGAACAGTCGAGCTGAGTCAAAGCATGTAGCCCAAACAGATTTATGGAAAATAAACTACAAAAACATACAATCTATATGCTTTCATCAAAGCCACCAGGCATCATAGCACAACACAGAAATTTTACGTTGACGATTTATAAATCACAGTTCATTCGAGCTCTGGTTTGGTTCAACTCGCTCCGAGTCTGAACACTTTTATAAGTTAGGCCTCATATTGAATATGGGGGAAGATTCGGCAACTGGATTGGCAATTTCTCCCCCCAGATAGAGACTTTTTTGATTTGCTGAAGTAAAATAACTTTCTCTCCTTTCCAAATCCAGGGGCAGAAGATGTGTGCGCATAGGATTGTGGGTGTATATGAGCACGGAGCATCTTTAAAAAACCCTCTTCACGAAGGACTCAACAGAAACAGAAACATACCAACCTCAACGTTGGAACAGTTGCAGGCGATAGGCCATTTAAAATTGGTCAATTATAGACCTTTAACCTGTTGATAATGCAAAATAAAAAGTTGAATTCGGCCTGCGGCGTCATAAACGTCTGGCCAGAATGTCACAGTAATCCATCAAATATCGGTTATAACTAAAAGCTGAGTATTCAAACCTCATGGTGGCACTAATGAGGAAAAGTCAGACGACCACCAGAGTTAAGCTTCAACATGAGATGTTGAGATGTTTTCAGTCTGGCATCCCGATCGATCCACGATGCTGCCGTGACCAGAAAGAATAAAAGCATTTATTTTTTTCCACGATATTTGATTGTCTTATTATTGTTTGGACACCGGTTATCAGCACGTTGACGTCTTGATGAGAGCAAGCTCAACACTCTCCAGAGTCCCTCAGCTCTGGTTCTGTCTCGCGCAGCACTCCTGTATTGGAAACCGATGTCGGCTGATGAATGAAGTTTTAGTTTTAGAGTACAACACGTGTAGTGGGGGAGTTTGTGATTGAGAGAGGATTTACAATTAATGGTACAGCAAACGGGGATCAATTGCAATTAGGTGTCCGTAACACAGCGGGGCTGATAAGCATCCCCCCCGCCATCGATCAAAGTGCCAACGCCGCCGTCTCGTGAAGACCTCTGAGGCGTCTTCTCGCGGCCAAACGTAATTGACCCCGCGAGGTCAGCGAAACAAAGCTCTGGATTTTGTCACGGCTCCGGGATGATGGGAGGAGGGGGGGGGGGGAAATAGCAAGCTTTGCATTTGCAGTCGTGTTTTATTTTTATGCAAATGCTCAATAATCGACGAAAACACTGGCACAGTTGGGACAATATGGCATCATCATGCTGTATGCTAATGCTAAGCACGGAGACTGCGGGATGTTTTGAATTCTTCTGCATACTCAGCAGCACAAAGATTAGCTTGTGGAATAGATTCTGACACAGAGCTGTAAATGTCAAGCCCGGTTTGACATCTCTGACTGTTTTTTCTCCGTTTCTCACGATTGTGGCCACAGTTGGATATTTAATAATAATATAAAAGCGTAGTAATGTCGTCTGTGTGTGCTGTAAACTATTCAAAAGGATTTCAGCTGTCTCAACCCGCGTCTGCACTGAGCCTAATACCTCTGTGCTTTGATCCGTTTGTTACTGTGCATTGACGGTTCGGATGTTCTGAAGTGCGGCAGCGAGTGGATTTGCAAATACGGTAAATGTACATGATTTTTTTATCTTTCACAAATACTCCAAAAAATGTCACGTCCCTGCGCTTAATGACCCGGTTTTGCGCAACACTTTGGATCAAAGCGACTGAATGCTGAAAGTACAAACTTTTAACATGAATAGATGCACATTGTGGGAATCATCAACTTTAAAATGTGTCCCCAAAAGTACAACAAAATGTATTTTGATTGAGGAAGTGGCGTCGCAAAATACAGAAAGCAAAGTCTTGCTGGATTTTTTTTTCATATTTAAAATATAAAACTGTTCTCACATCGTATATTGCAAAGTAACAAACAGAAATAAAAATGTGTGTATGCACGAAAAGGTTTCGCCGTTTGCAACGTCATAATTTCTCATAATTTCTTGTCACCGGTCCTTATCCCTGGTGAGCCTTCGCAGACACATAATCATAGCTTTTATAATGCTATTAGGAAGACGGTTACAAAATGTATTCGATTCAAAAAAAGATTGGCAGTGATTTCAATTCACACGTCTAACAATGGCGGCAATCACGGCGGCGGCAGCGGCAGCAGAGAGGAGGAAGAGAAGAGAGTGCCGTGCCCGGAGCGAAGATGACCCTGTCATAAGAAATGGAGGCAGGATAGATTAAGTGAGGGGGGGAGGGGGGAAAGAGCATTCAAGAACTGAGTGAAAGAGAGCAGAGGCTAAAGTGAAGGAGATAGAGAACAGCTCGGCAGAAGTGGAGGCCGCAGCCAAATGTCACCAGGTGTCAAAATCTATACATTAGACAGAATACAGCTCTTTTGTCAGAAGGCGAACATGTAAGCGTTGTGCTCAGGCTGTAAGGTGAGGCCGACAAAGGTCTGGCAACGGTAATTGTATTTTTTGCACAAGTGACTTACATTCAGAAATAGATAGATAGATAGATAGATAGATATACACACACACACACACACTGGTTCAGACAACATTCATATGAATCATCAGTGGTAGAATGTGACTACATTCAAAGTACAATTGTGTCATGAATCTTCACCTTATTCATAATAGAGGGGCGTTGGGGCGACTGGCTCAGTGGTTTGAATGCCCGTCTTTCAATCAAATGCTCGGTGGTTCGAGCCCCGGCTCTGCTCGTTGCGTCCTTGCGTCCTTGAGTGACATTGCTGTGTCTACGGTGTATTGAACTAAAATGTAAGTCGCTTTGGATAAAAGCGTCAGCTAAATGTAATGTAATAATAAAGAAGAGCAAAGTCGTTCTTGCTAACATGGTTGCAGATTTCCCTTAAACTGATATTAATAATGATTATGTGCACAACGAATGTTCTATTTGGTCTTGACGTTGCAGAGAAGGAAGCTAACTCACGGCTTTGTTCTCAGGAAAAGTTGGACTACGTCCTCCAGAAACAAGTCAAAACGCCGCGTAAAGCTGTGACTCTCTACTCTATTCTGTAGACGGTGGACAGGTTTGATGCATTTGTGCAGAAACCGTCCCGGCTCAGCTCCACAACTGTGAGATCACTGACCTTGACCTTGAATCCCTCTTCTGGATTAATATGGGCAACTGTTTCCTGGAGCAGTCACAGTGCAGATTTATGATTTTGAGAAGTTTCTCTGCAGCTGTGCACCTCAAAATGTTTCTTTTGCACAAAAGAGACTCATCATATGAGCATACAACAAATATTAAGGGGGAGTATAATGATACTTTTTTACATATTTAAACAATTTAAGCAACAATACCTGAAATCAAGAAAAAATAACCACACAATAACCACACTTTCATTAAAGGGCAGTGTTGCAAAAGAAAGGATTCAACTAAAAAATAAAAACCAAGACCTTGACACGATTATGTATATTTACCTATAAAATAACAAACTTTCCATTAAATCAGCAGGCAGACATTATTAGGCCAGCAATACTAATTAAGTATGTATGTTAGTGCAACAATCCACACGATGCATCTCATTATTCTGTGTGTAAATGCATAAACATTGCCCTTGCATTTCTTCTCATCCTCCCTCATTATACTTTTAGTATTGAGACAAATATGCCTTAAATTCCTGTTTGTTATGCAACATCTGAGACTATACACAGCTACCAAAATGCATGGGCGTGTCCTCCTGGCATCGGACCGGAGGTCAAACTGTAGCATCAAATGACAGCAGCGACATGTTTGGGTTTATGTATTACCATATATTAAAATGCATTAGATGTATTTGATCTGATATTTGATCCTGCGCAAATTGAATATTTGTTCATTTTCAAACTGACAAAATAAATAGTCGGAGAACAACTAATCTAAATCCGTGTTTTCTCCTGGTTACAAAGCTCTTAATACCCGTCTAATGCAATATGCATACTGTGGCAATTCACAGCTTAAAATCAGCTTCTCAGGGAAAGACGACTCCGGCGTCGCTCAGTATGCGGCGCTCGGGCAGAATGCTGAGCTACGTTCACCTTTTTCCCCCCGAAGCTAAATACATAGAAGGCACCGCATAACAAAAACCTTCCGGCAAGCGATGAACGTACTTTTAGTTTTAGAGGGAAATCTCACCCCTATTGGAACCCGTGTGTTTGTCTGAGTGCCAAGAGGATTACACAGCTAACACTGGCATCATCATTTTCATTTTTTCGTGCATGAAAAGCAACAGTATGACTCAGGCTACGAAGGTTAATACCTTGAGCGCAAACAGGAACGGTTTCCCGTCAATGTAAACATTCACTTTCTGGCTCAACAGATTGCCGCGAGACGCTTACACGGTTTACTTGGAGGGTTTTCGAATCCGTGGATGTGCTTTGCTCCAAAAAAGTATGCATACTAAATGATATTCCACCACTGGAAACAATGATGGTGCATTCGGGGCCGAAGCGCCGACCCCTAGTTGCTGTTTATATGCCGGTCAAGCTGTTTATTCTACTACGGAAAGCAAACTACAGCTTCTCATTGATTTTTCCCCACGATCAATTTTAGTTCGCTGATATGACGACTGCGGCTGGCAGACTTTTGCCAGCTGCAGCTAGCTTAGCATAAGCTAAGGCAGATGCTGCAAGAGTTGAGTGGCGTGTCAACGCAAGCGTGACATCGTTTATGTGCAAGTGTTTTAATATGGTACGGTTTCAGCAAAGATGCATATGTTTGGGAAAACTGAGCATATGGACACATGGAAACGTGGCTCCAATTCATACATTTTATGACTAAGAATACATCATTTTTTGGGATTATTGGTTCACCAGCAGTGCATTGCAAGACAACGTTTCGTTTGAGGTAGTATTTAATATATAAATGGTTATTTTTGGGGTGAAGTATTCCCTTAAAGTTGTGTTTTCTCACACTTATACTTTCTCACTTCCATCCTATAGCTGCTCACCGGACATGCCGTTAGCGCATCACCATTTCATTTTGCTTCAGTTTAGTCCTCCGCTTGAAAGATGTTACGGGATCTGCCTGTACGCGTTATCGCTCCGTGTCATCTTCAGATGGCTGCGAGGAAGTGAGACATGATGTATGCTTCTGTCTCTTGTCATCAGGAAATTACCAGAGGCAGTGCAACTATTGCAATTATTCAATTTATTCTGATGATACTGATGTTCCTGCACTTGCATTCTTTGTAATCTATGATGCAATAGTTACACAAGGTGCATCCATAAAACATTACACAAATGTAAAAAGCCAACAAGCTGCGTGACACATGAATATGCTGATGGTTTGATTTACATTTTTTAAATGGTTTGAAACTCGACTTAAGAAGGCGCTCTGTTTTGCAATCGGATACGACGTCAGACTTGACATAATGAGGTGAAATGTATTTGAGGTGGCACTCGGCATCCCCCAAAGAGACTGGCTCAGCTCCGGTCTTAACGCGTCGAGAGAGAGAGACTCTCGACATCGACGAGTTCAACCCCGCTGATGCCGAAGACGCCACGCTCAGATCAAAAAGGAAAGTTAGAAGAGGCGGAGATTTGCAAAGTCAATCCCTACCACCCCGCTAGCTTCAGATACACCGCTTGATAAGGTTTTGGATCGATGCGCTGATGGACACGGTGGCAGAGGCAGGGCTGGTTATGTTCTCCCAACCACCGCGATGGTTTCATGGGTTGTGTGTTTGCCGGATTGGATCGGCACGCTGGACCTTGAGTGACCCACGAATGTCTTTCTGGAAGCAGCGTGAGCTTCTTACAGGATTTCACTGTGCTGGACAGTAATGAGGTACATTAACCTAAGTACAATTTGGAGGTATTTTAAAATGCACCTGTGTGCAAAGCCAGGTCCACGAAGACATTTTCTCAGTTTGGTGAGTAAAAGCTCTGCTGGCCTGCACAGAGCCCTCACCTTGACCTCTTTCAATACCTTCAGTATGAACTGGAATGCCGACGGCAAGCCGGGCCTTATCGCTAACATCAGTTTTGGACCTCGCTAATGCTCTAAATGTGAGTAAATCCGCGCAGCCGGCTCCCGAAATCTTGTGAAAAGCTTTCCTGGACGAGTGGAGGCTGTTATAGCAGCTGATATAATGCCCTTGGCTTTTAAGGGAGATCTTGTAATCGCACAAGGGTGTAACATCCTGATGCCCACACACTTTTTTTTTTTTTTAACCGTGTTTGCAACGTTATGAAAGGGGCCGTTCTGCAAATTGAGTTCTTTAATTTTGATATGTAAATAATCTGTACATCAGTAACAGTCTGAATGCTGGATTTATCTCTGTAATAATGCATTTTAACATGGTATTGCTACTTTGGATTGAGGGAGAGCTGCATAGATTTATACAGGTGCTGGACTTGCACAAGACATTTTATAATATAATAAGAATGTGGTGCAACTGAAGCCAAGGTCATAAATACACACGATCCTACACCTCCCATAATGCAACTCAATAGCATAGACACCCCAAGTTTGTTACACAGCCTCCGTGATATACTGTACATGTGTAGTATCCAAACCCACGATACGATAGCCGAGGGATTATACAACTGTAATACTCCCCCCGGGATTACATTTTATTTTACATTTGGTGGAGTGCTCCTTTAATTTACATAATATCCCGATACTTATAACCCACTGTATTTTGTCAGCACCTTTTGAACCGCGTACATAACATCAAGCGGTCTTTACAAAGACACAAACTGGCCACAAAGGTTTCCTCTCTTCACCTTCCTCTAAAAAAAAGAAACCATATTGTTGTGGAAAACGTATTGAGCTGAGCTGCAGAGGATGAGCTCCCGAATGTTGTTTTCCTCGGCGGTCTAATGGAGATTTTGATGTTACTGACACCAGTCCGTCAAGAGAAGACAGCCCTCCTCCTCCTCCTCCTCCTCCTCATCCTCTTCCTCCTTCGCGGACTCCTTCTGTTCTTATCAGCGCGAACGAGATTGAAAGTTTCAATTGGGTTTATCGTATCAATTGTCCACACTGACATTCAAGGTTCGGACTGGCAGCTTTGTCATGGTCAAGGAAAAAAGAGTCACTCTCGACATAGTTGTGCTCTTCACGTGGACGCAATGTCAAACTGCTGCCATAACGTGTCAGTGATGCCGTAATGTTATTTTATATAATCTAGTTACTGTATATTACGAAATCTATTCATCAAAAGTGCATTCGTGACAAATAATTAAGTGAGTATGGCCTGTCAAGTCTGTTCATGTGTCATTCTGCTTTATTGCTAATCCTCTTCTGGGTTGCAAGGAGGTCGTGTCCCAGCATGCATTGAGAGAGAGTCGGGATACACCGTGGACAGGTTGTCTATCAAAGAGAACACACACACACACACACACACACACACACGACTCGGGTTTCAGCCGAGGCCCTGCTGACTCTGAGCCACCGCGCTACCCGTCTCATCCCTTAAGGCATCATATCCCTTTGTGCCTTTTTGTTGTGTTATTCTATAGTAAAAAAAAAAGACATGTTGGTTTATTTATTTTCATGAAAATATGAATTCATGCTGCTTTTTAAAGTCCGGGGAGAGTAAAATCTGAGATTTGTTTCTAAACAGATTTTCAAAATGGTGGAAATTCATTGCTGAAAAAACATGTTACACTTCTCATAATACTCAAAATGAGAGCTAGTATACGTATCAGTGCTTCTGTTGTCGAATTGCGAGTTAACACAGCCAGCAGTTTGCCAGCTAGTCTAGTTTTTTAAACAACTAATTTATCGCCTAAAACATCCTAAAATTACTTCACGCAAGGTAACAGCAGTAGTATTTAGAAAGTTTCAACTTACAATTGTGTGTTGTTTCCTCCGCCATTTCTTCTATTTGCTGGAGTGAAATGCATTCTGGGATATTTTGCCATCCAAAGTACTCACAAGTCACCATCGATGCAGGCCCGGTAAAGTACACAGACGTACGCATATTGAGAAACAGCGCCTGTGTGTGTCTTCCCAGTGTTTCCTGATTGGTAATTACCTCCACCTGTTCTCGTTTCAGACTCCTCCCACCTCCTGTGCCTTCCTCCTGTGTGATTGCAAAGCCACGCCCTAATTGTTTCCACCTGTGCCTCGTTGCCTGCTTGTATTTAGTCTGTGCTTTTTTTTTTTTCCTTCCAGTTGTGAGATTGTCTTCTTTGTAGCACCCCTCTGTTTGCATTACCTTCAGGTTATAGTTTTCAGTACCAATAGTTCCCTGTTTTTCCACCTTCACTCCTCTGCGACTGAGTTTTTCCCCCACCACCCTCCGTTGTGACATCATGCGCTGAACCGTCAAAGAATCCATAATCCCTCTCCGTGTCATTTAGAGTGCACGTGCAAGGATGCAGCATACATTTTACATTACAATATATGCTTACATCATAGGCTACACTGACACTGTCGCTAGTGTTGTGTGGCAGTTAAACGGTGGATAGATTGTTGTTTTTGCGCATCACAACGCCCGCGAAATGATTAATTTCACTATCGTAATTTGATCAATTTGCTCGGATAATATATGGAAGGTCTCCAGCACTCAGTGTACATATGTAATCAACTCTCAGCACCAGCTTCAGTGGCCCTTCAGAACAGAGAGGTTTGCTTATTTTACCTTGGTTTTGAAATCAAGTTTGACATACTTGCCTTTTTTTTATCTTTTAAAAGTTGTTAATTGGTACAAACCATTAAGTTAATGGCTGAACAGGGAATGCCATTTAAGAAATCATTAATAAACTAAATTGTTGACCTGATGATGGCGCTAGATTAAAAGTCAGGGAATCACAACATAAATTAGTCTTGCAGGGGGAAATTTATATTTTTTTCAACCAAATATGGTGATTCATCGCTGTAGAGACAAATGTTACATTCGTGGGTGGCACACAAGAAAAAAAGACCACCACGGATATTTGTACCAAATGTCCTACTAATCCATTGAATAATCGTTCAGCTATTTCAGCCAGCACTTAAGTGGGGGTCGACCAACGGACCAACATTTCCATCCCCTGAGTCGCGCCGCTCGCACGGCTCAAAACGCATTATTTGTGAACTCTGACAAAAGACTCCGAAGAATATAGATCCGAGAGTCACGCAAAGACAAAACCTGGAGCTCTGAGCAATTAAATGTAATACATCGGAGACCTGGTCTGTGCTGAACATTTGTTTGAGAGATCGCACCCGAATTAGCTTTTGCAATAATCGTGCTGAAAGGTCTGAACCAGGAGATCAGAGTCTGTCTTATCTCACAGGTCCAACATGGGAAATATCCCCTTTTTTGGAGTTTAGCTCTGTCTTATAGTCTTATGTTTGTTTAGGGATGTCCTAGAATGAAGGTAGTGTTACCGAGGGGGTTGAAGGTTAGCGGTGAATAATTAAAAACCTGTGCAAACGTCTTTTTTTAATATTACTGACGTTCATGGCTTGTTCACTTTTGTGAGGTGTTGCGTGGCAACCCGTTCAGAAACAATCTCTCATGACTCGAGTGCTCTCTCTGTGGCCTTTTCAGATGGACTCCCTATTGCTCTTTTCACACTTATATTCAATTCAAATGGTTTTGTAATGTGAAATACATTCACAAAAGCGGCTCCCACTTGTTACACCGTGTTAAAAAGTGTCCTTTTTATGTCAGTGACAAAGGCTGTTGGAGCTTCTTGTCCTATTAGCTTTAAAGGTTTCTCACGCTTGTCAACTTGTGAGGTTAAAACTACACGAAATGGGGGGAGGGAGGGGGGGAAATACAAAATAAACCAGGAGTCAGTGTTTACTTCAGTGTTATTTCAAAGGCACAAAGTTGACTTCTCAACATGTGTCAAACAACTTTCAGAAACTGTGCTGCTTGTATTATTATTATTTTTTTTTTTAGATATGTCTCAATGCAGTAATTAGTTTTAAAAATAGCTCCTTGTGTAATTTCTTTCTGACAGTTCAGGTGTTGTTTATTTCTAACTTTCTAAATGGGTTTCTGATGAGGATGAGGTAACATTACCATGGTGGGTGATGCATTTATTATATAGCATAAAGTATATTTTTAGCACCTTTAAAAAAAAAAAAAAAGTAAATATGCAGCTGCTTTGTCACTTTCTTTTAGTATGATTGGATCATTTGTCTGAAATTGGCTCTGGAATTAATTTTGCCTCAAAACATTTACTCTTGTTCAGTAATCAGTGTACAATGTACAACATTGTCAACAAGTCAAAATTGGAGGCAACAGTTGATGTGTAGCTGTGAGAGCTGTAAAGATTTAACGGCGTTTTGATTCCATTTCTTGTTCTCTCAGAAAAAATGTGATGCAACATAAAAGTCTGACATTTTGCCCATGATTCAATTTAAAATGATTTATAACAATGCTTACAATGTGTAACGGCTCTATGAATGCAGAAAAGCAACAAACACCTGAAGGCAAGCAGGTTTGCGATGGAATGATTAGTGGGGCTCGAAACAGAGAACCAGAGTATTTTGCTAAAGATAACATTTTACAGGCGCAAATTAGCAACTCACATAATGTCAGAACTCCTAAGACTTACAATGATATACAGCTAAAGCTTAAAGGATTGATTTCTGTTTCTTTTTATCTCCTGCTTTAAAAGCAGGGTTGCTAATCTTAAGAAACCAACAGGAGTATGCTAGCTTGTTTTTTTAATGATCCAAATAAACCCAGCGCCAGTGTTGCCAAGCAAAATAAATTAGCCCACGGCGCTAGTTTCAAATGTCGCTAGAGCTAGCAAGAAAGTTGCCAAGTTAGCCACAATAACAACCCAGCCCTTCACCAAAAACCATAAAACCACACCCTAATATTATCACAATGAATGTACACAATGAACATGGCTACCGTTAGTGCTCGTAGCTGTCAAGCTAGCAGGTAGCCTGACCGATCATGTTTAAAGAAGAAAAAGAAGTTATAGTCCTGCTACAGCCGCAAATATCAGATTTTGTTCTGTTGGTCTGAGCAGTTTATTTGTATTGGATGTAACACAATATGAAAGGCTAGTGTACATTGTGTATGTTTTACTGATGAGAGGAAACGAAACATAACTGGTTAACTCTGCATAATTACATTTATTTGTTCTAATTAAGTTGAAAAGATATAAGATGAGACCTTTTGTGAATTGGGCCATGGTGGTTTGTACCCAGAAAAGAAAAGTTTGGGAAACACTGTTTTCCAGCATAAATCACAAACATAATTTTAACTGCAGTTTTGGGGAGCTCATCATTTTTTCTTTAAAAAAAAGTCCAGGATGAATTGACAGTGCAGCCTTCCAGCCAGAGAGAAACACAAGTGTCCAATAAATCCCCACGAAACTATTATAAAATATTAGCTAATCTTTTTACAATTCAGAATGACATGGATGGGGATTTTTTAACAGGTGCATTACTGCTGAAGTGCCTTGGGGGAAGAGATTAGCTACTGCGCCAATGCATGACTGCAGGACTGAATGAATAATGCCAGAAGCTCAGTATTACTGTGACCGGCTGCTATGAGCACGGATTCTGCTGCAATCTGAATGTCAATATTTAAGCCCATACTGTATATCCCCACGACTGACATTTGTTAACCCCACAGATATGTTTGCAGCTTATAAAAATAATGTCAGAGTCTGTAGCAATTTGTCAACTGCATCTATTATTTATCATAGACTAGCCGGGGCAATAAACTTCTCGCCGTACCAACAGATCCACATTAATAACTGCAAACACATTTTGTGCTCATTTGAACGTAAAATGCTGTCTTGCCATGGCAGGGTGGTTGCAAGATTAGGTGCAAAAATCAGGGTGGCAAAAGTTAACAAGACATGCTGTTCTTGCCGCTTGTCAGCTTGTGTCAAGATGCCCCTTGGCAAGCACTTTTATTTCCAATATCTTCAGATGGGCTGCTTGTGGCTTTAATAAGAGCTCACTAGTTTGGAGAGGTACCTGCGTTTAACTTCGTAGGGTGATTTGCTTTTTTAAAAGCAATGTATTAAAGTCAAACAGGGTAACACTTGATTATTCAGCCCACAGTGTAAATAATTACCCGGTACTGACCCTGTAAGTTCCCTTAATTCACAGTGTACTATAGTTTTTATGCACCAGTATAAATACATACTTTAATGTAGGTACAGCAGAGCAAGGGTGAAATAATTGGGAGTAGCCTACCTATGGGTTATTGAGGAGGAAATAAATTACTTATTTGTATATATTTTGTCGTCATCAGAAGAGTAAACCAACACTTACCAACGCTGGGTCTCTCTGCAAAATTTTGGTTTTGATTTAGTTTGTTTCCGGTTTTATTTTGAAATTCCCTGCCTCTTCTGTCCTGTGGTAGTTTCTTCCCGTCATTTTTGGTTTCCTCACCTTTTTTTTCTAACATCTTTTGTTGTATTCGTCTCGTCAGCCTGACAAAACTCCTGTGATCAACAAATCTCATTCAACGTTAGCTTGAAATGCTAACGCTGTGCTTGACAGTCATGTGATGCAGAGGAGAGGATAACGAGTTGACTTCAGAGAGAACAGTGAGCTGGTTCTGGCATAGACCACTTAATCGGTAGATATCTTAGCAGGCGGTTTGCAGTACATGCAGAGTACATGTGTGTGTGCAGTACATTAGTGCGGGAAATCCTCTCGCACAACAGGTTAGCCATTTTCCTGCTAATGGATCTCAGAAGCAACACGCTCTTGGAGAAAGACCTTGAAGAACAGATCTCTGCTGCTCCGCGCAATCATGGCTGCAATGTGGAACAGCTGTCTACCAGCAACACCAGCACAAATCACACATTAATCACCTGTTTGTCCTAAATACTGCGGCACAGAGGTGGCCAAAAAGGGTGCCGGCAATTTTATGCTTTCATTAGCGGCTAACGGCGATGATTACCCCGGAGGGCATTTGAAGGTAATATTCGACTTTTGTACATTTTTGAGATTATTATTATTAATAACTCTCAACCCTGGTTAGGAAAGCTTTTTGCAGGGATAGCAGCAGCTTCATGATAAATAGTATTTTTTTTATTTTTTGGGGGGTGGGATAGAGAGATTAAGAGTCTCTGCTGCAACGGAGATGAGATCACAAAGAGGCTGAGATGTTAACATTGTTCCTGTTGTCCTTATATAATGCTTTCCTGTCGCAGGTTTTAGACTTACCGCTTTTTATTCGAGTCCCCAGAGGTGCCTGCTTTCCCGCCGACTCAAGGTAGAGGACATTGTCGGGACACGGCAGCTTATACATGTTAATGTCCCCCTTTTTCTTATTCCGCTCCTGTTAGATTGATGGCTCGGCAGTGGTTCTCATTGATCAATCAGACACAATCTGCGTCTCAAATGAACCCAGGCCAGGGGGATTGTGCATTCTTCCAGGGGAACCACATCCCTAAGGGTATGACAGCGCGCCGCACCGGATCGATTGTTTTCAACTTATTTGTGTAAATACTTTGTAACCTTGCCGATTTATCATCCTCATTTCTTTGCCACTGTGTGAGGAAACTACAATAGATATCAAGCCCAGCCGGCTGACACCAGGGGCCCGCCGACTTGCAATTTCCATCTTTGCGGTCAAGTCTGGAAAAAGGATTACAGGAATGATGAGAATTAATTATGCATTTCATGAGCATGATGGATACCGCACGTTAAACTCAAAACTATATTTCCCCCGAGAACAGAGAGGAGTCGGCTCGCTCCTTGAGTGTCTCCTTTGAGGAATCCTGTCAGTTCTCACTCTCAGAAGATGAAACTTCAACATAACAAAACTAAAAAAAAAACTGATTTTCGTACCACAGTGGAAAATGGAGTGAGTCAAGCTAACACCGTGCAGACAAGTCTTCAGAATACTGCATTTAAATTGCATCTAAGTAAGTAAATGGACTGCAGAGGATACTTAGTGAGACACTGACTTTAATGACACTTGTCTCGAGCTAAGTGTGGAGGTTTTAGGCCAAATTTGTGCTTCAGTTCCACCTAATCTCCTCCATGTTGCCTCAGACCTCTTGTGTTGTCGCTCCATCATCTCTAATATGGATTTTTGCAGTTTAGAATTTTATATTATGAGCAGCAAAAATATTATTCAGTCCAAAACAACAAACCGAACCCTTTTGATTTGGTGTCGACGTTGCATCCTTCTTGTGTGTCATAAGTGCCTGATAATCCAGACTCGTCGGCCCCAAGTCTCTTCTTGCACAAGCACTTTGGCCACTTTCCAAGGGGAAAAAAAAGAAAAAAATCTAATTTATTCAAACGCACAGAAGTTTTTCCTAAAAAGCAATGACTCCCACTGAAAAGAATCCCATTCAATCGTCACTTATGACCCACCAGAAGAGCAGAGACGCTGCCCTCTGCCCGTATCCTCTGTTTTGTTTTCATCTCACTGTGATCGGGTCGTTTCTGAGCGTTCCTCTCCCTCTTCTTCCTCCTCTTCCTCCCCTCCTCCATCTCGTCTGCCCGAGGATTGCCAGTGTCGCTGAGCCAACTTTGAACGTTGTGTCTTTTCCACAACTGCAAACGGACGCGTCCTCCTTACTCTGTCGAGTGTTGTGGTGTTTTTTTAACCAATGATTACGCTTTCCGGTCACCGCATGGCAGCATATGGCGTCGGTGCTGTTGCTATGGTTATCTTCATCTTGATTAAGCTGTGAAATTGAGGTGGCTGCCAGGAAGTGTCACTCCGAATGTACCTTTACATGTTTTCTCTCAATGATAGTCTCAGTGTTACTCAACATAGAAATATGTCTCCCAGACGATGATGATGATGCCGATAATAAGAATATGCAATATGTTTTCTCTAAATAGCAGCATACTATAGTAACGCTCTGGTGCTGCGAGGACGACTCATGAATCAGAGCAAACTCAAAAAGCTTCATTATTGCAAATGGAACAACAATTTGCTTGAGTATTTTATTCAATACTACTTTGTACTTCTACTTTGATGACTGTGTATTCTTGCCCTGCTATTACAAATATATATATGTGTGTGTGTGTATGTGTGTATATATATATATATATCTGTGTGTGTGTATATATACATTGTGTGTGTATATATATGTGTATATATATATATATGTATATATATATATATGTGTGTATATGTGTATATATATATGTATATATATACGTGTGTATATATGTGTGTATATATGTGTGTATATGTGTATATATATATGTATATATATACGTGTGTGTATATGTGTGTATATACGTGTGTGTATATTTATGTGTGTATATATGTATATATATATATGTGTGTATATATATATATATATATATATATATATATATGTATACATATATTTATGTGTGTGTGTATATATATATATATACATATATACATATATATATATATACATATATATATATATATATATATATATATATATATATATATATATATATATATATATATGTGTGTGTGTGTGTGTGTGTGTGTGTATATATGTATTTGTATGTTTAACTGTTGCAGTAAGCGTACAGTTCTCAGGTAATTATACCTAAAAACTGTATTAAATGCACTGATTTATCAAATGCACCTTGTTGCGTGGAGCTTCATATTTTATGGACAAACCACTTAATGCAAACACAACATTGCGGTCTGGATCCAGGAGATTTCCCTCGCTGCCCCGGCGTGCAGTTAGTGCTCGTTTGAGGCAGATTCCTGGAGGATTTCGAAGACCCGAGATGTCTCACAAGTAGTCAGCGAGCAGCTGGTTGAGAGTTGGCGGCCGGCCATTAGTCGGCTGTCTCAGCTGGTTCAAACATTACTTGAAATCACAACAGCGTTCACAGATAAACAGCAATGTTTGAATTGTGGCTTTAGTTGAGCAGTTCCAGAGGAAAGTGACCAGGATTTATATATTATTTATCAGATGAAAGATTTTTCTTGCTTGTTTTTTGTTTTTTTTTCCCCTCTCGGACTTTTTGTTTCGATGTCTTTGCAACTTTTCAATTGTGACCCAATTTATTTTCCCCTCCATCAACCCAGGCAGTTGACAAATGCAGGGTCTCATGTGTGAGGAGGTAGACACCGAGCGGAGACGCTGATGTTTCCTGTCGAATAGAGAGATCCTCCTCGGGCAGCGGCGGCCTCGTCCTTATTTGTCATAAGTGTCCGCTGTTTCCCATGGCTAAAGACAAAGGCCACGCAACGTATGAGGAACATGCATTTTTAATGTGACATTCTCATCAAATCCGCCACAGTGGACCGCGCAGAATGCCAATGACGCTTTTATTCTTCCCCCAATTACAGCGAGACGACGCAACAATATGAATGTAAGCCGTGAAGGGCACAACACGACGACGCCCGAAAGCGCTCCGTCTCCTGCGAGTCTGAACTTGTGAACTTCGTATTGATGTTCCTGTCGCGTTGGATTAGGCATTAAGTTGTTTTTTCAAAAGAAATATTCAGAAATCATTAATCAGAAGAGCACAACAGTGGGGGTGGGAGGGAGGAGTGAGAAACAACAATGCACCTCTGTTTAGAAATAAGCAGCTTAACGTCGCCGCCGCCGATATCTTCTCTTTGTGCCTCCTGTGAGGAGAATGATGTCTTCGCTGATGGAGAGATACACGGGATGCAAACATGCAGTTTGTCATCATTACAGTTTACATTATTTACACATGACATCCGTGCGAATGCTGATTTGACCGGACTCACCTTTTTTATCTTGTTGCAAATCTGCTGACCATTACTCTGCTGGCCGTCATTCGACAGCCCCGAAATGTCACCGCAGACTGAGAGATAGTCCGGTTCAGAGAGGAGGAGAAGACGGCGGGAATGTAAATAATCGTTGCGGGCCGCCGAACCCACGAGCTTTTTCATCTCTGATGTTCTTTTCTTTCTTTTTTTTTTTTTGCAGTGGTCGGTCCACACTCCATCATTATAATGAGGGAGGTTCAATTAGACAAGGTCTACAATGGGGGTTTTAAATGTCACAGTGCAGGTCCTGACATTTCTCTGTTTGATATGGAATCAGAACGGGAGGCGGAGGAGTTCACGGGCAGAACTAATCTCAACCCGCCGAAATAACAAATTCCACCCTGTCACAAAAGCTCTGAGGGAAGGACGGTGCGTCCACTTAGGAGACATTTACACCCCAGCAGAGCGAGCGCGCTCCTGTTAGAGCATCCTAATGAGTGAATCTATTAGCATTGTTCCGGTTTGTAATTAGCCCTCGGAGGCTAGCGTGTGTACGAGAGGCATGTAATGAATGCTCTTTGGGCATTTTAACCAAAAGGTTATTTGGTCGTCAAATGAAAAAAAGACTCGATAAAATGAAAAACTTTTTTAACTCGTGGAAAAATTGGTAAAAAACCACCGTGAGCGAGGCCGGATTGGAGGGTGAACGCCGTTCAGAGCTGAAATCATCGAGCAAAAGATGATGCGTTGCGAGCTACGCCAACGTTTTCGACGTCGTGGGCGTGGTCACCGCGCGTCCGCCTCTTCTCCATCCCTCCACCTCGCTTGGGGGTGTTGTGACCGATGAAAGTAGATGGAGGTATGTTCACATGAAATACTTTCCTTTGCGAGGAGCGTTTTTGCTGTTGCGTTTCATTAATGTTTGTTGCTAGAAAGTGTTGGTGAGACAAAAAAGATTCATGAATTTTGCAAAAAAAAGCCATTTCAGTGTCTGAATATCGACTGAAAAATGGGTCAAATATTTATTTGGGTGACTATAGAGCAAAATAATGGGTCATATTCTGTGTTCAGGGTTCAACTCCAGTGAAGAGGAACAACCACAATAGAAAACTGAACAATTACCACACATTTGAAAGCAGTAAACCTTTGAAAATAATTGATCCATCCCTTTTCTTTTCTCACTAAAGACTTGGTACTACGATCATGAGTGAAACTCTGTAGCTAATTAACTCCCACAACATCCATTTAATCCACTGTTGTAGCGATCAACACTCGTCAAAAAGAAGCCGTTTTTATATTCAGGGTTATTTAGTGAGGAGACAGGAGTTTCTAGTGGAGGCACAGAAACATGGAGGAAGTAAATAGTGCAACTAATTCAGGATTTAAGAAAAAAGATGACAGTTTTCAAAACATAATTAAAATCCAACCCTGCAGAAACACAAGCTACATCTAAATTAGTGAGTTCTTGTGCTGTCAAAGCTTTATTTCAGGTGTGATCAACACGTAGATGTTTCTTCTATAAGCTCACAAATAGTTTTTCAAGACGTTCCGACTGATATATCTTTCTATTCAGAGTACACTGATGTGATTGGCCCTGCCCTTTATTTCCCACTATGAGCCCTCCATCACAAACATCCGGGACATTGCGCCGCACAAACGTCCCAAAGCGGTTGTGTATACTCCGTTCCATAACGCGTCAAATATTAAAATGCGAACGCGCAGTAGCAGCACGCCCTCTCGGCTTGAATGTCAAAAAACAGACTGTTGCTTTCCCTACGCCGAGCAGAAATAGTTGTCACTCGGCGGATGAATTACCATCAACCTCGCGAGCTCCATCTCGACTCTAATAAGCGGCTGGATTGTTCACAAAAATGGGGGAGAGACAGAGAGAGAGAGGAAAAAAAAAAACCCGGAGAGGGTGAAAAAAAAAGAAGATAGAAATCCATTTGTAAAGCTTTGGCTGTGACTATTTGCATGGCGATGAAGGCCCCGAGTGTTCTGCAAGCGTCCCAGACAATAGAGCCAGTGTTTGTTCTTCCCCGGGAAAGTTTGAGAAGGGCCGAAACGGGGGAGACGAGGCGAAGAAGAAGAAGAGGAAGAAAAGGGGAGGTCGTCAGCGGGAGGGGATTAGGCATTGTGAAAACCACACGCATTCGCTTCTGCTATTGTGGTGACAGAATTGCTTTCCGGTACCAGGGCGTTTAGTTAAGCAGATTGTGTTCCTTCACACCCCGCGCGATGATCTCTCTCTCGACGGCGGCTGGTGACAAGTGGCTCGAGGGAACCGAGGATTCGCACAGACAGGTGGGTGTGGGTGGTGGACATCCTGTCGGAGGTTTCGAGTTTGTTCTTGTCAGACGATATTTTGAGGCAGTTTTCATGTTTACCAGAGGATGTATAGAGGAAAAACGCAAATACATCGTAAATGTAAAAGCAGCAGAAGGGAAATCTGACATCTCTAATACCTGAATAAGTCCCAGAGGGTTCTTTGTGTTTGTCGTGGAGAGAAATCTTCATCTTTTGAGACGGTGTCTTGCTTCTTTTTTTTTACCTTTGGAAATAGCTGACCGTTACCTTTTACCTTGTGGAGGAATAGTATGTTGAGGAAAAAGCTTCAAAGTGGAATCTTAGTTTTCCAAAGTGCTTATTCAGGGTTGACAATCTGAGGCAGCTGTATTGATACGCTCACATTTTTACTTTAGTAAAATCCCATATTGAGTAACTGACCTCTGTGTATATTATGTGGCACCAGAGTGCTATCCTTCAGTGCATTCCACCTTTTGGAAACTGAGCGGCGTGTGGTTTTTCCGTGACCTTTTCTTTCAGGTGTCCCAATAGTTTGGTCTACTTATTCAATGGCAAGCGAGACAGTGAGGCACAAATAGCACATTTGTAACTGCAGCACATCCTGAGTGTATGAGGAGAAAAACCTTGGCCCAACAATGGCGTGCGGGGGAACCGCTAGCATCACGCCGCCTTTCAGCACGTTCGATAAAGTTCTTGTCTGATAGTTTGTGTGAAAATTGTGTTTAAACTTTTAACGCCCATAATTGATTCTGTCTCAATTGCCTGTAGTTTAACACCACTGCTCTCTCTTCTTTTTTTTCTTTTTTTAAAGCATGAGTTAATTGTTTTTGATGGAAAAAGGAAGGAAAAAAATAATGGGATGAAGTCCTATCGCTGATAAATGTCAGTGGAAATTCAGAACACTTTGCTTAAATGTAATGATTTCCACTTGTGCACATAATAAAATAACAAACAAATGACTTCCCAGCGAGTACACGATAGCTTGACATTTCCCCCGTTGCTCCGGCTCGGTCCCTGGACTCATTTGAGGTCCTGATTTAGGAAACATGAACTGCGTGTCAGTGTTGTTGTCTAACGGAGCTGAACGGTAAACAGCGGGTCCCATGACAGGCTCCCAAATGACCAATTAAGTGCATATTGTCTTGGAAGGGTAAACTTAAAGAAGCGAGGCCTAACAGATGGATTCGGCTTTGAGGTTGCAGATATCTATCGAGTCTAAATTCAGATCATTCTCACAGAGCTTTACACTTTAAAAAATATATATATATTCATCCTGGAAAAGCTACATAATTAATGCTCAAATAGTTAGCGTTACTTAGCAGTTAGCGGCGGCGCTGCACATTGACGTGTCATTCCCAATGTCAAGCAGCGGATTCTCTCCCTTTTTTATTGCCACGTTTAAACATCTTCAACGGCATCCGCGAACCATTTCTTCGACAGAGCGACATTTTATTAACTAGAACACATCGCCAATCTAGGAAAATAATGCGACGGTCTCGGCCCATGTGGCGCTTAACATTGTGCGACGGCGGCTCGTTGTCATTCTGTCATGCGGTGGAGGAACACACTGTACATACAGGCTACAAGAGGGGTGCTGGCAATGGGAGGAAGGCCTATCAGAGCTAATGAATGGCTGTCAACCACAGGGCAGCCGGCACGTCACGGAGGAATGAGGAGTTCTTTTGAAAGGAGAAAATTGACCATGTAGAGTGTTTCTCGGGGATATTATTAGTTTCTCATGGCATACACTCCTGTCCACGAAAACTGATTGATTCGTGCTTTTTAAGGCTTACCGCCATATGGATTTATCTTGGACTTTTTTAAAAATCTAACTTGGACACAGCCACAATTATGATCAAGCTCTATCAGGTTAGCTGTCACACATAGCCATGTGTTTTTTCCCCCCATCTCCCTAATACATTTGGCTATTTGCAGACCAGGAGCAGGATTTTTTTTGGGGTCTACTCATTATTTTCCCAGAATTTCATCACTTACTCCTTCTAAAAAAAAACGGTGCCATCTTGTTAAATTGGCACCTAAACATCTGTTGACCTGTTCACTATTCCAGGCAACACCAGAAAAAAAAAAAAGAGGCAGATACCCCTCAGGAAGGATTTCTAAGCAGCCTCCTTGGCACGCTGGCAGCCAAACGGTTGCTCAGAGTAACATCATTGAGGGCCGTTGTCTGGTTTTGGCTCAAGGCGTTCGGTTCGGGCGCGTGCTTGGCAGCCCCGCGAAAAGACCATAACGGCTCACGATTCACTGGCTGCTAATTGGACTGTCACTCCGCAACGCTGGGAGATTTGAATCTGCCCCCCCTCTGTAAAGACGTACATAAGCACAAACACACACTCTCTCATTCGCGGTCTGTATCGAAATTGAATTTCAGAAGTAAAAGCCTGCATCAGTAATTGATTTTACCAGCCCATTACAAATGGATCTTGGCAGCTAATTTAGTTTTACAAGATTAAACATGAACATTATGAGCTGTTAAGCATTAACACTGAGACTACTCTAACTGCCGAAACGACGTCCGGAAGTATACTCTGTAGTCTAAATTTCCACCGAGACCACCCATGCTAAAAAAAAAAAAAAGCATGCTCCTGCACGGCACTTTGGATTAAAGTGTCCACATATTTGGGACTCGATATGTTATGTGCTGATATAACAGTGTCAAAAAACTCTATTAGAATGGTTAAGAATTATGGCCGTTGTGACTCCTCGCCCTTAATAACGTCTGATCCCACCAAGTGGTGATGTATGGTTTGCTGCTCGACTGGAGAGCAGTAAAGTCGGGTTCAGGGTTTTCGCGTCTAGACAAATAATTTGTGTTGCTTCACAAAGCAAACAACCCGTACGAGAGGAAAGTCTGAAACAGGTAGGAAAGCAAAAAGGAGCAACCTCAGCTTCCAGGCAAACAAAGTCCCTGCTGCGGAGGCAAAAATGCACAAATTTCCACAGGAGAAATTAATTGCTAATTTACTGAAGGGAGTGAAAAAAAATAAAAAGCCGAGGTTGACACCGGTAATCACACGCGTGATATTTCGATCTCTTTGATAGTGACACGTTGACAGCGGATCATTACTGCCGCTGTAGAAGAAAGAAAATGGAAAAAGACACCACGGTTAATCTGTTTATCGAAAAGGGAATTGATGAAATTGTTGAAGTTCAACTCCGTTAACTTTGACAAGGGGAGGTGGAGTTGGTCAAGATATTGTATTTGTGTTGCCGTGACTAATTTGCTGTCTGGTCTGACTTTCGTTGTCCTTTCACTCTTGACCCTCCTCCGTGCACATTGTAATTGCATCGATTCCACTCATATAGTTTGTCAGAGGCATGTGTGTGTCTCTGTTTTCCATGTCTGGGGAGACATTGATCTAATTAGAAATCTTCATTAGTCAGCTGCAGAGTGCAGTGTCATGCTTTAGGAATGATGTTCAGGCCCCGCTCCTCCTCCTCCCCACCACCCCCACGAAACACAAGGCAGGGCCTTGTCTGAATTCAAAACAGAGGGCTGTGCAGGATGCAAGACACAAAAAATAAAAAAGGGAGAGTTCGAACAAAGGGTTTGCCTTGTAAAATGCAACCCCTGCTCTGGCTCTCTTGCTTGAATTTGTTAAGCATCTGAGTTGCCGTTGTGCAATAGATTTGACAAAACTCTTGATAGATTTGACTGATTCAAAGATGGAAGGTTATCCTAATGTCATCATGGAGCCCATCCAAGCCCCACCATGTTGGATTTTATTTTGAACCTGCATGTTGTTTAACAGCATTAATAATAAAAAAAAGGGCATTTTCGTTTTTCATGCAATTAAACTGCCAATGTTTTGGAGGTTTGGTTCATTCTATTTATGGGCAAATTCTTGAAATAGCTGAATCTGCAACATGTTCATACCATTTATCCTTACGTTAAGGGTGTTAACCTGTGATTAAATATGTATAGCTAACATGTACAAAACGTACACCTTACATATTGAAAACATGCATCGGTTATGTTTGCTCACATTAACTATTTAAAAATACATATAAATCATAATATTTTTTTCCAATCAAGTGAACAACTCTATAATCTTTACACGTAACCCTCAAGCAACTGCAGGAATCCTCCCGGAGGTACAAGTACGCCTTGGTTGTAATCGCTGATACAGAATACAGCTTTTATTTATTTACTGCATTTAAACTCTGTCATTTGCCTTTCATATACACAACCTTTACAGAATACACAATATCCCACGTATGTATTTACAGCTTCTTCCGAATCTACGGTGATACATATTTAAATTTCCTCATTCAGCAAACTCTGCACTGCTGGAAATTCCTCGACCACGGCCATTAATTAAACTGTTAACTTTTTATTTCAGAGACATGAGCGCGCATACAAACCTCGTCGTAACGAGATGGGATACGGCACTGCCGGGATCGTGAGTTACTCCGCCGCTGAATGAAGCGCCGGTTATACTGGACCGGCGAAACCTCCTGTGTCCTCTGTCCGCCAACCATGGGAAGTGAGGAGGAAATGCACGGGTGGACAGTAAAAATGAGCATGCCGAGTGTTCTGGCCATGGTTACGGTCTTGTCTATGATTCCTGGCGGAGTGCTGAGCGATATGAGAGGTACTCGGGGTCTGGAAGCCCAACAATTGGCCCAAGGGTCTACTCATCTGCACCGCCGCCTGAAGAGAGGCTGGATCTGGAAACAGCTGTTTGTCCCCGAGGAAGATCCCACTCCTCGCGTTATTGGCCAGGTACCATTACAGATTGAATGTCCTCCATGTCCTTGACACACTACTTCTCTTTTGGAAAAAGCTTGTTTTCTGTTTCCCTCTGAGTGTGTTTATCTTTTTTTTTTAAATTAAGCTTTCATACACCCTCCTTCCCCCTCCCTCCTCCCTCCTTCCCCTCGTCTTTTTGCAGCTCAAATCCGACTATGACCGAGGTGAGTTTTCCATCAAGTACATATTGTCGGGAGAAGGGGCCGGAGACGCGTTCGAGATCGACGAGTATTCCGGCGAGATCAGGACGCTGAAGAAGCTCGACCGAGAGGAAAAGGCCTTCTACGTCCTTCGGGCCCAGGCGATCAACAGGAGGTCCAACGAACCCGAGGAACCCGAGTCGGAGTTCATCATCAAGGTGCAGGACATCAATGACAATGCCCCGCAGTTCCAGAACGAACCGTATGTGTCCAGCATCCCTGAGATGTGTCCAACCGGTATGTTTTTGTAAAGATGAAAGGAACGTTTCACACACACACACACACACACACACACACACACACACACACACACACACACACACACACAAAAAGCAAAAAGAAGCAAAGGCAAGTTCAATGAAATGGATTCAACAAAAGAATATGGATTTTTTTTTTTTTAAATGTTAGTTTCAAAGAAAACTGAAAATTCAACAGCAACATCTGTTTCCAAAATTACCTCCAAATGTCCCCATATGATTCTCTGTGATCTGTTCTTACTGGAACGGCATTGAACCGAATGAAAAGTACAGAAACCAGTCGGCGTGAGGTCTCTGGTTTAGCCAGAAGATGGTGTGAACACTGGTTTTGATGAGCGTTTCTTTTTGATGTCGACAACTTTAGTTCAGTCTGAAATATCGTGGTCATTAGATGAGTGGAACATTCGTACGGATATTACTCGTCTGCAAGTTGACCCCCCTCTTACTTTTCATCTAATTGTGTACTTCTTTTGGTTTGTGACAAAAAGACAATCATGAAATTCGTTTTCTGCCATTTAGCACATTTAGCCATTTAATACCTGGTTTTGGTAACGCCTGTTATATGCTAGCGGCATTTTTTTTTATGATTCCAATTTGTTGGGGGAATTATGCATTAAAAATATTATTTGCACCAACAAGTGAATTGTTTGTTTACGCGTAAAAGTTAAACATTTGCTTTTGAACAGATAAGAACTTGCAGTTTTTATACTTTTAAAATGAATTTTCTTAACTTAAATCTTGACTGAAGTCGATGAACAAAAGGTTATATGAATGTCTGTCATCTGTCCCCGTTCAGGAAGTTAAAAGTATTAGATTCTGAGTTGTAGCGTGGATGCCTTTATGGAAACATTTCTTATATAATGTTATTATAACCACTGCCCTTTCATACCCCAAACATTACCATTTCAATTTATATGTAATCTGCCTTTTGCAGCATAATATCTCACTCGTAATAAATCATAATGCAGAAAGAAATAAAAATCGAGAGGAAGGTTGTGCTACACTCCTGCCTGGGAAGAGAAAAAAAATACCAGAGTGCTTTCTGGGGGAAAAAAAAAAAAAAAAGCAGAAGATGGACGAGGACCGTGGGAGAGGATATGGTCAGTGGAGAAAAGGGTAGTAAGTGTGAAAGATAGAGAGGTGAAACTAAATGAGAACGCGATGGAGAGAAAACGAGCAGCAGGTGGACGGAGAGAGAGACGTCGCTATCAGGCCGCGGAGGTTGTCACGCACACCTGCACCTCCGTACGGAGTTGTGAAAAGGCCAACGCCGCTCCTCCCCCATTGTCAACATCCCTCCTCGAACCCCACCTACACCCCGCCTCCCTCCCTCCATTTCCACTCTTCCCCCCCTCCCTTTGAGCCAGACAGACAGACCCTGCGGGGCTGTGGCATAATCACTTTATTTCCCCGTCGACTGGAACTGCTTCCCGAGCTAACTCTGACTGTGTGACCCTCCTCCCCCTCCTCCCCCCTCCCTCCCCCCAACAGGGACCACAGTGGCCCAGGTGACAGCCACAGATGCCGACGATCCCATGTTCGGAAACAACGCCAAGCTCATCTACTCCGTCCTGCAGGGGGAGCCCTACTTCTCCGTGGAGCCAAAGACGGGTACCACTCCCCAGATAAAAGGGGCTTTTAGTTTTTAACCGCACTGCGTTCAGTATCGTCATCGGGGGGGGGGGGAGCCGCACACATCTCTCCACAACCTCGGTCTGGGCTACCCAGGGAGGCCGCTTGAGATTTAATGTTCAACTTCATAGCGACCGGGCTCACAGAACAAACAAAGAGGGGCAGGGATGTTTTCAATCTCGCACTCTCGAGACGGAAATCTGTTTTGTCTTCGGCTTCCTCCCCCTGGTCCTAGCCACTTTTGACAAGTCATACACTGCTCATCACTTTGAAATTGGGTGAATTCCCCCATGGCAACGTTCTTTTCTTTAAACAACTATTCACACAGTTCGCTGCGGTTTTGAAGCCGGTGGGGAATATGTGAGTGTTTTACACCCCCCCCCCATCTCCTCCCCCGACGAAGAGTCTGGCTCCATTGAAGCCGATGCATGTACATTTACACTACTTATTTGTGCGGTACAGAGGTCAGCTGCAGCGCTTCCCACACACATTGTTGACCTGGACTCTGAAGAGTTGGGGAAGGGCATTATTGATGTCGGAAAAAATGTCGGCATTGAAATTAATGCAGTGTTGCGAAAGGGTAAATCTAACTTTTTGGGGGGACCAACTGTTGTGGGCAGCAGTCAATATAAGTTAGTTGTGCTCATGGCTTCAGTTAACCTGTGAGGATAAAGCCCGGAGCTATTTTTTATTTTTCTTATCCAGATTCCATGAAAAGACCAAAACCCCTAACATATGCAGTCTGGGTTTCTCGTCTGGGTACTTTATTGTTTGGCGAAATGTGTTTAAACCATCAATGAGGCAGAGTGTTGCTTCGGTGGACCACCAGCACAACCCGATGCTGAATAAGACATGTTTTTAGAGGACAAAAAAAGGTTTCAATCAACATCCGTGAACTGAAAACACTGTGAAATGTTAAAGTTGTAGGATGAAAGCGAGGACAACTCCCAGTACCCGGAGATCTGTCAATCACACGGTAGCCCCGCCCTAAAGAATACCCGGCCTGATGGTCTATTTTTCTCGAAATGATACCAAACTTTAAAGTATTGAATAAGACTGGAAACTAGCGAAGCAGACTATAAACTCATGTTCGTAATGTTTACTAGGATACAACCAGACTTCTTTATGATTATTTGAAAGTTCACAGCTTTTCCCCTTTGGCTTTCATATTCGGACCACAATATTTTATGCCATATTCGCCGTTCTTTCATTACAAAGGACATTGTCACCTCACATATAATGTAACATATGTATTACCTCAAATATGTAATAATCCGCTGCGAAAAACTCACCCCCCCCAAAAAAAGAAATGTAGTCATTTTTGTGTCACATTTTCCAAAAAAACGTGTCTATTTGTAAAAGGACATTTTTAAGCCTTTTAATTTTTCCGTCTGAATGAAGACAGACAGACACATATTTGGTTTTGCTCTTTACGTGAGGAAAACTCAAGAAAAAACAGTTTTATCCTTGAAAAAGACCATCAGGCTTGTTCCAAATACCCCTAACGACGGACTAGATATTGCTGATAGGTAAAACGTCCATCTTTCAAACACAAGATTAGACGAACAAATAGTTTAAATGCCGACTTCTCTTTTTTAGCGTCTAATTCTCTTGATTCAAATTGTTTACTGTCGCCTACAGCCTCGGCTTTGGCCAGACAGCGTTAGTCATTGTAAAGCCCTCCTGATAATACTACGTATCAATCCAGTTTGCAGACTTTCAATTTATCGCGGCGCAGTTTTACAGCCGGCAGCCTTGAAGACAACTTGAGGCAAAGTTTACTCACATTTTCTTGAAAACAAACATGGAAAAAAAAAACCCACCCACAGACACACTCGACAGCATCCTGTGAACCTCCCTCCCTCCGTCTGTCTCACCCTTCATTCAACCTGCAGGGACCATTGTGACATCATGGCCAAACATGGACCGCGAGGCCAGGGCGCAGTACCTGGTGGTGGTGCAGGTGAAGGATATGCTCGGGCTCAGCGGCGGCTACTCCTCCTCCACCACCGTCACCGTCAGCCTGACGGATGTCAACGACAACGGCCCCACGTTCCAGCACCGTGAGTCACTGCCATGAGTCACGCTGATGCAAACACCGGCGGCCATTACGCACTCCGGGAATCAATGGGGGAAGAGGCACAAAAAGCGTCGCGGGGCCCGCGAGGAGATGTTTAATATTACACCTAAGAGGCATTTATTTGATCACACTTCTTCGATTCGGGTGGGCGGTTTGTGCTGCGGGCGCCGCATTCGGCTCCGTGCGAGAGTCTTGTTGTTCAGCCGGCAGCTAAAATTAAAAGAGGAGGCAGTCGAAGAATGGGAGAGAGGGAGAGAGACGGGGAAAAGCTGAAGGAGGGAGGGGGGGGGGGTTTCATCTACTCGTGCACGCGTCGCCCACTGGATGAATTTAATCATTCACACATGAAAGGACATTTGTCATGACCTTTTGAAACAAACCTGGGCTCCTCAGTGATAAACCTCACTAAATGAATGCCCCGGGAAGAAATCAATTCTGCGGGAATGAGACAGCAAGGATGATACCTTTAACTATTAATGTCACATTCACATTCATCGCCGGCGCTACTGTATCCCTTGAATTCAACGCCGGAGTCAAAAGGCCTTATAAATATTGTATGACCACGCTTCACTTTGAACTGCGCCCTCTGTTTTGTAACATAATTGGTAATTATTATCAGGGTCTTTTTTTTTCTTCTTTCCAGGAGCAGCTGGTTGCCGTTAGGTTTCCTCCCAGTTGTGGCAGCCATCCAAATAGAGTCACTCAAAGACACAATCACATTTCCTCATCTTCTTATTAGAGAGTGGCGAGGATTATGTGGAGTTGCCACAACTTATCTGTGACTCACACGAATTGACCCTCCGCCACAATGTTCTCCCTCCTTATCACGTTACACACTAGCAGACTCTCTTGACTAGCTATTAACAACTTTCTGTCAAGCTCTGCAGGCGGTGTTTTAAGTAAAGAAACTTTTTTTTTTTGTCGTTTTTTTTTTTTTTTAACAAAAGTGAGCTGCAAAAGTATGAATTTGGTATTATCAAGATTTTGAATTCCTTTTGAAATGCTATCCCGACGTCCTCCAGGCTAATATTTTTTTTTTTTTTAAATGTCCTTGTTTCTTCAGACCTGTACACCTTTGCCGTCCCTGAAAATGCGGCAGTGGGCACCACGGTGGGCAGGATCATGGCACAGGACGCAGACACCGGCATCAACGCCAGGATGACCTACAGCCTGGAGGATGACCTGGAGGAGAGCGCCACCTTCATCATCACAACAGACCCGGTGACGCAGGGGGGAGTGGTTCTCCTCGCCAAGGTGAACACACACACACACACACACACACACACTAAATATCGCTTCCCTTCTAATACATCAATTTTATATGGTCTTATTTTAATCTGATGTTTCAAGGGCAGCCGTGTAGACAGAAATCAAAGCGGTGGGCCACGGAGGGCCGGTAGGTTCTGAAACACTATTTCTCCAAAACTCTTTAATCTCCGGCGTGATGGATTTAATTAACATTACAGACACCGACGCAAACTAAATTTAAAACAAATCATTACGGCTGATAGAGGGCATGGCAACACATCCTGGCACTTTGCGCACACACACACACACACACACACACACACACACACACACAGACAGCTGGCAGACACAACAGCAAGCAGCGGCGGCGGTGGCGTCAAAGCCGACCAGACGCAACAGTGTAAGAGCGCCTGGCACGGGGACCCAACTGTCACACAAAGCCACACACCTGGCAGCCATTTTGACTCCTTTCCAGGTCACGAACATATAGCAGCAGAATCTGAGCCAATGTGCGCAGTAAACTACTGAGAGCCGGGGCTTCGACTTCAGGATGGAGAACGTTAATAGCTTGCTTTGATCGTTGCACATGAGCACTGAAATTAGCCAGTTTGTGTCCAATGGACACATTGGATGAGTGATCACTGTGCAGTTAGTTGTGTAGGGGGATGTATGTGAAATGTCGACCATCATTTTAGGGGTGAAAAAGCAGCCGCAAATGTCTACTTACTGGAACACTAGTTACATAGAGTGAGTCTATGGAGGAAGGTTTTTTTTTTTTAAATGGAGCTAATTGGGTAAAGTTGCATACCCAAACTAAAACTGAAAGAGTTTATCTGCAACCACAATGTCTGTTTTAAAAATATTGGTATCAAGATATAAAGTAACACTTGTGAGATATTGCTCAGCTGTGTTAATATTGTTTATGTTACTGGTTATGAGGAAAGAAGATGGCCCAGAAAATACTAGGGGGGCCCAGAAGGGACCCTGGATTACTGCTGGAAATGGGCCTTGATATTTCATTAAAAAACAGACAATTTCACCTAGAATAGCCTTTCACCACATTTACAACGTATAGAGTGTCTTTCTGATTAATTTAATGTTATCTTCATTGAAAAAAACTGTGCTTTTCGTTGAAAAATAAGGACATTTCTAAGTGACCCCAAACTTTTGAACAGCAGTGTGTATATTACTGAAGTACCTGAGTAAATGTACTTTGTTTCAATCCATAACCTAGCACTCCTAAATATGTTACGTGAAAAATACTCACAGATTATTCTTGTTTTCCGCTTGGACTTGTTTTCCCACATACCGTCTGCGTCTTCGTAACACTGGAGAATTCAATTTAGATGCCATGATAATGAAATGAAAAAAGACATTATTGACTCTGTCTCTGAATCATTCTTGGAAATGCAGTAATGCTTTTCATGCTGTTTATGCTGTTTTCTTATTACTGGGATCATAATGTTTTTAAAAAAAATCGATTAAGCAGCATTATTTAAGCGCACACTCACAGCTGGGAACTTATTGGCATTGACGAAACAATTTCAACATCTATTTGGCGTCGTGTCCCGCTCCCTCAGGAATAATCATCTGTCTTCAATTCAAGTTGGCAGAGCATATTTGGAAAGCTGTTCCTCTTTAAGCCTGCTTAATGATGATGGACCAGGTGTTCTCTGCTTATAAGAGCCACTGTATTAATATAAATCGTTAAAACGTGTTTTTCTTTTCGTCACAGCCTTTGGACTACGAAACCAAGAGGCGTTTCGTCATGGCCGCGGAGGCGGTCAACGACCACGTGGACACTCGTTTTCTGACTCTGGAGGAGTTCAGGGACCGCACGACGCTGAAGATCGTGGTGGAGGACGTGGACGAGCCGCCCGTCTTCCTCTCGGCGGCCCACGAGTGGAAAGTCCCCGAGAACGCGGCTGTGGGAACCGTGGTGGGCAGTGTCAGCGCCAGAGACACCGACGCTGTCAACAATCCCATCAGGTGCAGTAATGTGAACCGTCTACAGCGGGGAGAATGGCACCTGCCACCCAAAACCTTGAGTACGATAACGACGAGGTAGCTGCCCGAGCCGGTGGGGGCGTGACGTCCCGAGACAGCTTTCCTCCACGCGGTGAAAAATCATTCCATTTTAAAAAGTGTTACTGGCTCGGTGCATCCGTTTTTACCCTTGATCTCTGGATACCCTGTACATGGTCATATTTATCTGACATTACGTTAGTAGGAATTGAGCCCCGCTGAATAAATCATGACGCTTTTTTTTCTTCATTTTTTTTATTTATTTCATACCTCACAGGCTTTTCTATCTATTGCCGAGGTATTATCACAAAGCGACGTGGCGAGGACGCGGGGATGTAATAAAGCGCCATACGCTCTGGCATATGGAACTGAGATTTGCAGTCATTTGCAGCTGGGGCACGTTGCAGAGGAGACATCAGCAGTGCCGGTGCCTGTAGTCCATCTCAGCAGAGCTTAAGAGTGGCAGGTGCTGCATATCATCCTCAGCCTAGCGTGTATTACTGTCCCTTTGGAAACAGTGTCTGGTTGATTAATAAAAATCGGGCTGACATTTTCGGGGGTTTCCACAGTTCTACTAAATATGATGAAGTTTGCTTTGCGGTTATTAGAAAAGTGGCTCACGGAAATGATTCATTAGTTCGTGTGTTTCAGTGCTTGTTAGCGTAATTCAGCATAGTGCTACAATGACTTATGCAAATGAGTCTTAAAGATATGGTTGTGCAGTATTTCTTACAGTAATGTCGTTTGCTTGGTCTGTGGATGATAAATCTATGGTTATGTGTGTTTTTTTTTTATTTTTAACAAACAATAATCTCCGGCTCTAACTTGTCGCTCACTATCAGAAAACAATACACCTGTAACGTTCTCTTTTATTGTGTCGCTGTTTTTAAATCACATTTCCTCACTGAAGACAAATAGACAGTAAATGGTTCTGTGGTCACGTTTGAAAGAATATAACATTTTAAATGATATGAAAATTGTGTCAATGCCATCTGTGTGAGATGCTTTGTTTTCACGTTGTTGTTGTCACACTTGCTCGTGTTGCGTGCTCTCTTTGTTGGATATCTGTCAACAGATTTTTTTTTTTTTTTAAATGAGCATTTTCGCCTAATTAATCTCCCTGTGGTATCGCCGTGTTTTGTTGGCCCAGAAAGCAACCTTGACTGCTAAATGTGTGTCTCCGTGGTTTCTCTTCCAGATATTCGATTGACAAAAGGAGCGATAACACAAAAGCCTTCAGAATAGACCCGAACAATGGAACTATAACTGTCGCTAAAGCTTTGGATCGGGAGACTACAGACTGGCACAATGTGACGGTTGAAGCCAAGGAAACAAGTAAGGAGAATGTCCGCGTTTCGCTCAATAGCATCTTGTTGATAGAGCCAATTTAAGGCTTATTTATCTTCCCTCAGTCATGGAACCTGTTCAGAATATATTAACAGCAATGTGTTGATCTTTGTCTCGAGCTGTGGTTCACAGCCAGAAGTACCTCAGGGGGGTACAGCGGCTGTCTGATGTAATACTGGAAAGATTATGCAGTTAATGAACTAGTTTGAAACAACAAAATGTACTCTGCTGTAAAACCTAAACAACACACGTTGTGTGTGCATGCGCGAAAACTAGCTAACGTAGAAACTAAGTACGCAGAGATCACGTTAGATAGCTATGAAGCTGTCACCTATCTAGCTATCTAGCTATCTGTCTGTCTGTCTGAAATAAGGTGAATTACCTTTTGTAGGTATAAATTCAAACAGTGAGTTTGTATTTATACCCACAAAAGGTAATCCACTGTAATTTCCGTAGTCTGAATCATTCACTCAAAGTAATGAGTAAACGATTGAAATAGAAAAGTGTTTGATAAGGAATTGAAAGTATTAGCTAAGACTAATAAATACATGCCGCTTTATACCATAGTACAAACTTGGCAGATCATTGAGCGCTCAATTCTATGACAACATTATTGTACTAAATAACACCCAGTTTAGAATAATTTAATATTATATGAAGAAAAGTGATTGCTTCAAAAGGTCGGGGGATTACTCAAGAGTGTCAAAAAATAAACCTCAAATCTTCTTCAAAGAATTTAGTTTCCACTGTCTTCGTTTGGAGGAAGCAATAAAACGTCGCCGCACAGTCATGTTTCTAAAAGAAGAAACATTCATCAGTCTTAAGTATGATTTTGACAGAGCTTTTAGGAAGCATTCATGATACATGTACCCAGTGGACTCCAGCAAATGTCTATCTTCACTACTGCAGCGCTGAACCATTTATCCTCCTCTGCGGTGGTGTTCATCAAAGTGCTGGACATAAACGACAATGTGCCACGGCTTGCGAGAGATTACCAGCCATTTATCTGCGAGGGAACACCGGCGGGAGAAGTATGTATATTATGATGCGCTCATGTTCATGATTTGATATATAGGAGTGTTGAGAAATTACATAAAGTGGACGGTTAAGGTTTTCGTATTGCAACATGTTGTATTGCATCCGTGTACTTTTTTTTTCAGCCTTAAATGACTCACAAGGAACCAACTTAGTATTGAACAGTTCATTGCCAAAATGCATTGTTAGTTGACGAATAGTATGCTGAGTGTCTTTCTGAGAAAGGCAATACAAATGAAATCCACTTGTATTTTTTTTTTTAGAAATGTGTCTTTGTGTCTCTCAGCTTATTCAGCTGCTCAGTGTCGTGGACCTGGACGACCCCGTTGAGGGACACCACTTCTACTTCTCCATGGTCTCTGAGAAGCACATCAATCCAAACTTCACCATAAGAGACAATCAAGGTTATAATCATTGAGCAATGCTGGAAGAAATGTTTGGAACTCTGACAAAAACGCAGTTTAGAAACAAGTAGAAAAAAGTAAAGGTATACCAGCATTAATACATACTTTGAGTACCATGAATCAAACTTTCTCATTTCAGTATATCAATGGCCAAAGAGCAAAACCATTGGAAAAAAAATCACTTTTTTGAAAATACCCCCAAAACATGGATACCCAATACAAAATAAAAAAGACACACAAACATACACACAAATGCAGATAGGCGGTTGCCCCACTTTTCCTGCATCATTTCGCAGATACATTATTTTTGGTCATTGATATTATTGATGCATTCATATCATCATTAATGCTGCTGCTGGTAAATCTGGGGCTCAGTCCTTTTGCACTGTTTTCTAGTCTCTATGCTAAGCTAACCGTACCGCTGCAGTGACGCACTCAGCATGAACTAAAACAGGTTGCCCCAGTACATTTCATCCTGCAAATCACTAACATTTTCTGTTCGGAGGCTTTAAGCCGTGGAACACGAGTAAATACGTGAAAACCAGACAAAGCTATACTTAAAGTCCCAATCGGTGGCTGGAGGAACGAGCCGCGGCTTAACTGCAACCTGCGTGAGCCGTGTGGTACAACAGTGTGACAAAGGCAACATGAAGGCATATTGTTATGATTGCAAGAATTTGAATTTAAATGAACACGATGCACCGTAAGTGTTTTTTAGCCATTTTGGAATGAAACCCTTCAGTAGGTTGTTGTTTTGTTGTTTGTGTGTGTGTGTGTGTGTGTGTGTGTGTGTGTGCGTGTGTGTGTGACACAGCCTCTCGAGTATGTAAATCGGAAGATTGTTTTCCTTGTAGTCAGTGGGTGGTCAACCTCTCCTCAAAGTTTATAATGAAAACGTGCAGCAGATATCAAACGTAAAGTGTTGTTGAAGTGAGCAGCAGATGGATATTTGATCAAATCGAAGCCGTTGGGATGAAATGCACGCAGGTGCTGCTGCTCGGCCGCGCAGGCACAGCAGTCCAGCAACCAGGAAGATGATAATGAATCAAGTGTTCAATAAAAGACGTTTTTGGAATGCCACAAGGTATGTTTGACTTCCAAAAAGTTACTTAAAATCCTTATTGGGTAGCACTTTATAATAACTACACACTATTTAGCATTAGTTAAGCATGAGAAAAACACTTCACCTTTCATAAAGCATAAACGTATCACTTATTAAAGTTATGTTTTATTCTTGATAAATAAGCTTGACTATTATGAATTCATTATCTGTTTTTCATACTTTCTAAATGATGGATTCCCCTTAATTGTAAATTAAGTAAGGGCTTATAGATGATTCATAAGATTATTTATAAATAATAACAAAATGATTTAAATGTCATTTATTCATGCATTTCTTAAAACATGTAATGATTTAGATATGCATTAATGGTTAGGGGCTATGCTAACATGTGCTTTATAAACATGTTTTAATACTGAAATTCATGATTAATTCAGTTAGTTACTAGTTATTAGTTTAATATTAGTTAAATATGTTGTGTGACCTCATCTAGAGGACTATCTATGCTTTACAATGCATTATTATTGACTCAACTAATGCTAAATAGCATGTAGTTCTTATAAAGTGCAACCTGTTATTGTCGCACAGGTGAATCAGAACCAGATTTTCCAAAATGACATGTGAACGTGCTCCTTCCATCCAGAAGACTGGGATTGTATTTGTAAATCTGCATTACGCGTGTCGACTGAATTCAACGACCTCAGCACTCGCAGTGGAAGCAGTCCTCGAGCATATGTTCAAAGCGCTCCTCTGTTGGCTTCGTCTCCAGACAATACAGCCGGCGTCGTGGCGCGCAGGAGTACTTTCACGCGGAAGGACCGAACCCAGTACCTCCTGCCGGTCGTGGTGACGGACAGCGGCTCTCCGGCTCTGTCCAGCACCAGCACTTTGACCATCAGCGTGTGCAGCTGCCAGCCGGCCGGACATTGTCCCTCGGGGGGGGTGGAGGCCCTCGCCCTGTCCATGGGGGTCAGCCTGCAGACCTTGTTGGGGCTGCTGGTCTGCGTCGTCACGCTCACAGGTGAGAGAGCGCGGATGTATAATATCCATCCGTGGTATAATAAGGATGGATATAAAGGAATACAGCGTTTTGTTTTGGCTGAGCGAGCCACGGTGAAGGCAGACAGGTCTTCTTCGCTGGTCTCTGACAGGCGGACAGGAGGAGCTGGCTGGGGTTACCCGCTCAGCCACAGCGGCACACACACACAGAAGAAAATAAGGAATTTGAGGCTGAAAAATGTATTTATTTAAAGGAAAGATGCCCAAATGTAGAGCTCCGAAACCATTAAAATTGAGCTTCATGGTTTTCCTTTAACTTCCAATCAGTTTTATTGAACGTATACACCTTTTTTTGGGGGGTACATTCAAAACAGAATGTTTAAACATACTTAAAAGTTACTATTGTTTATCTTCCTTCATGTACTTGTGCATACAGCTAATGTCTGGAGCAGTTGAAGTGCAACAGAAACCCCGTCAGGATTATTATATCCAGTACAAGCCAATCGAAAATCATCCAGAGGGTCTGTTTCTTCAAACATCTTTCAAACAGACAATCAAAAGGCCGCTGCAGAAATCACCAAAGATCTCGTTTTCTGCCAATTTTGTTTTGTTTTTTTTTTGGCACGGGTTTCTGCAGACCTCTGAGAGACGCGAGAGGCATTTCGCGAGTTTGTTTTTGTTTCCGCGGAAGAAGTGAAGTGTACGAGCGAGCTGATTGTTTTTGCTCTGCGGGCCCCACGAAGGATTTCACTAACGATGTATAGACTGAGCTTTACAGAAGGTAGAAAACATTGTCAACCTTGAATAATGCCAGACATCTATTTAATTAATGTATAATCCTCAGAAATGATGGTAACCGGTGCTCAAACTCCTAAAATAATCTGTATATGATTGATTGATTGATGGGTGGATGTATGGATGTTTGTCTATCGCTCTTGATATTCTGTTGTTAAAAAAGTCATTCTTTTCCAGCGGATCTGTTGAGCTAGAACAGCTCCACCTCACATAATTTTGGCAAGTACATAAACGTGTGTTAAACAGCAGGATTTCCCATTAACAAATTTGCTCATTTTCATTTGATTCCCTTTTTCTTTTTTTAACTCGCCAGCGTGCCTTTAACACTGACTTTTAAAATGCTGAAAGCTCGCCGAGCAAATGATGTCAGGTAATGAGCATACCGGTTGCAATACATCAGTAGCGACGCCATCCTGGGACGTTGATGGGTTTGCATAGTGAAGAGCTCTATTATGACCTCGGCTGCTTTGTGTCCCCTCTGTGCCCATCACATGAAAGATTAATGACAATACCTGCTATGCTAACGTTCTGTCGGATGAGCACAATGCACAGGCAGAGTGAAATAAACACTCTTTTAGCATTCGGTGCCGCATGGAGCAAATAAAGAAGTCTTCTTTATGTGCGAGCTGGAATAAAAATAAAAAAAACTTGGCGCCTAATTTGCGTTCATTTAGATTTTTTTTTCCGTTCTAGGAAAAACCAATCTGCCTGCCATTATTTTTGGTGCACAAGTAGACGCTCTGCTCCATCAGGCACCCGAGATGCTTTTTTTTTTTATCCCGCTAAGCTCATGCCCTGGTGTTTAACGGTAATGGTCTCCCGCTGTGTCGTGTCTGCAGTGCTGTCGGTTCTAATGCTCATGGTGAGGAGGCACAGGCGGAAGAAGCAGCAGCAGCAGGAGGGATTAGAGGTGGAGGTGGAGGATCTGGAGCTGCCAGAGACGGTGTCGCAGAAGGTGCTGTACTACGGAGGCGGGGCAGCCGACCGGGACGTCTGCCGGCCCGCCGGTGTCCCGTTGCGCCACCACCCGAGGAGGCGGGAGAGGAGGCTGCGGAGGGAGGACGTCAGGGCCAGCATACGGATGTCCCTCAGAGAATCCCACCTCATCGGGCCGGACGACGACCTCTTCCGACAGTTCATTCTGGACCGGCTGGCGGAGGCGGATCAGGACGCTCACGTGCCCCCATTCGACTGCCTGAGAACCTACGCATACGAGGGGTCGGGGTCCCCCGCGGGGTCCCTGAGCTCTCTGGAGTCCTGTTCTTTGGCGCTGGAACCCGAGCCGCCCGTTTGTAACCCCAGACCCTTCGTGGTTAAGCTCACCCCGTGGTATTGGGGAGGAGAGGAAGACACCATCTTCTGAAGGGCTCTTCTTCTTCTTCTTCTTCATCATCTTCTCCTTGACTGGCTGTTTATCTGATCTCACCTATATGCTACTATGCTATTACCTCCAGGCGTTGCTCTTGACTCCGCTCCTGCCTCCCTGAGACGATTACGAGGAAATTCAATTTTCCGCTCGCCTCTTTTGTCGGCTTTAAATCCAAAATGTAGCCACGTTGGCGTGTTTTTAGTTTTCTATGAGAGATGAACTCTGCCAGCTCTCGTCTCAGCACACCCAAAAAACACTCAAACTTTCTACTGAACAAACACGACGTGCGACTCATCCCGCCTCCCACGTCTACAGATCTCCTTCTCGTCGCCAGGCTCGGCTCGGCGGTGGCTTCAGGAGTCGGTTTATAAGCAAACATAATGTTATGTTAATCAAGTTGTCATACTGCTTATTGCTAATGCCATACAAGCTAGCATTTAGCGCTGTGGTGCCGTCGACATCGGTCGCTGATATTTTTAATTTTCCAAATAAAGAATGCCGGTTCAGCCGGTTTCCATGCAATCAAAACCGGTTTAGACCGGACCGGACTGGAAAAACATTGACCCAACTCTATGATGGACCAGTTCAGTGCATTTAAAATGGCCGCTCATCAGTGAAATTAGGTTTTACTTGAAGAAAAGTTTCAACAATTTGGGAAAGATGTTTTTTTTTCCTTTTCTGGCTCAGAGTGAGATGAGAAGAATGATACCACTCTTATGTAGCCACGGTAAGTATGAGGCTACAGCAGCCTGTTAGCTTAGCTTAGCTTAAAGAAACAGGTGGAAACAGTTAGCTTGACTCCTCCTTTAGAGTTGTTCTTCCTCTCTTCTGTTTAGCCGCTGGCTGTCGCTCCATATTTATCCTACAGACATGAGACGGGAATCTCAATCTCTGAACGACTCTCTGAGTATTCGCCAAAATGTCGAGCAATTTCTTTAAAGCTTGAATCCACCCGTAATAATCATTTCACTCATGTCTCGCGTATTTGGACCCGTTTTTTTGTTTTTCTCTATTTTTTTTTTCTGCTTCTATCTTTTTTTCCCTGACAAGCGACCTGTTTATGGTTGTGCAAATATTGTGTGTGGGTTCAGCATGACCTGACAACATGTTGAGGCTACAGACATGGTATTTACGCTCCAGAAACTGCACTTGGCATCCGTTGTTGTACCAAAAGTGAGTGTTAACGTTGACACAGAATGCAGTATTGTGACAGCGTGAGTTAACATGTTACACATCCACGTGAAATAGATGTGTGAGAATATTATAATTCATTTTAAGTCCTCACCAACCCCTGAGCTAAGTCGTATGGCTTCTTAGCTGGAAGCTGCATCACTATGTTTAGTGTGTCTGTCTGTTGTGTTGCACACAGGGTTTACCAGAAGAAATATATTCTGAAAACAGCTGGCTGCTGCAGCTGGAAAAAAAAGAAGCTCTGTTAAGAGCCGTCTTTGTCGGCTGGAAAACCGAAACAATGAGTTTTAAAAAGGCTAAAGGCTCCTCGAGGTGAGGGAAATGCAAAGTCGGCGGCGAGTCTTTGTTGGATCGTCACCGCGAGAGGCCGCTTAACGCCGCACGCCGTCATTTGATCATTCATGATTCATTAATGCAGCTTTTACCGAGTACTCTGCACTAAATTTAATCCAAACTTTCATCAAAAATGGATCATTTTTAATCCCTTACATGATTTTTTGGGCGTTCACAAACAAGCTACTGCGTTGTACTGTACTTGTTCCATGTGCAGCAGTGTCAGTAGGCTGTGATGAGATATTCCTCTGATCCACCTCCACTGTGCACCGAGTCCTCGCTGCACCCGCGCTCACACTTCTTCACCGGTGAGCGCACAGATTAGTCCACGCCCAGTCGTTGAGTCCGAGTATAAAGTCACTTCGGCAGATATATGTACGTCAAAATATGAAATACAACTCGGGGGGGAAAATCATCGCAGAAGAAAGTAGATACACCAAAAGGGTAAATTAGACCATCGCGAAGGTAAATGCATTGCCACAATGAGCAGAGTGAGAGTACAGTACAAAGAGTGCAACACTGGGATCCATGCTTTAAGTATTAGTGTGTTATTATTACACTATTGTCTAATACCTGCAGTATTACTCACCTGTGAAATGCACAATTCTGATACTATTTGTCATATCTTGTTTTTAATCATGTTTTATACTTGGTATTTTTGCTCAGGCCAGTTTGTACTGTACAGTTATGTGTATTTGTATTATGAAATTATATAAATTAACGCATCTCTTCCCTTCTGTATATGTACGGCAACATTTTCTTTTTTTAAACAGAGATTTTGTTTCCTGATTAGTTTGCACATGTGGGGTTTTTTCATTAAATATGAACTCTTTAACATGTATGATGCCGTATGATATGACTTTCTGCTTTTTGTCAAGTCACGAGAGAGCAAATCACAGGACTCGTGTCGGCCAATCAGCAGCGAGCGACCGAGCGAGAGAGAGAGAGAGAGAGAGAGAGCACGGGTGACTGGCAGCAAAAGTAAGCCCGAGAGGAGAGAAAAAGGCTCGATTTTGAAATGTTTAAAGAGCGAAGCTCGAGAAACACAACAGCTGTGAAGAAATAATGTATACGGCACCTTCGTCTTTTCCTTCTCTTGGCCATTTACAGTATTATTGGCAAACACGCTCTTGTTTGTTTGTGTGGGTGGCTGCTGGCGGGGTGACTCGAGGTAATTGCAGGGAGCTCGGGTCCAGCCCTCCTTCACCTTCCCGTCCACTAATTGGGCCGTCTGCAAAGGTCGGCTTTCAGACCAGAGAGAGAAGAGTATAAAGTTCTCACTGAGGCAAAAACTGAACACAAATATATTTACACACCAATTCGGAAAGTGGTTGGAAAGCCTCGAGGTAGGAGATTAGGAAGGAAACGACTAATCGCTTGAATCTCGTCGGCTTTTCCACGTACTTGTATGAAAGGTGCGCCACTCAGCGGGACAATTTCCAGACATCACTGCGCCTCAAAGTGAGCTTCAAAAAGCTTCTCGCTCTTTTCTATCCGGCCAGTTCTTTTTAGACTAAGTCATTGTCTCGCCACAGCTTCTAAAGACACAGGTGGAAAAAAAAAAAAGATCTTTTTAAAGTCCTTCCAACCCAATCTCCACAGTCCAACATGGAGGGTATTGGATTTGCCCACAAAAGCTCCGTTATAATTCCCTTTTTCAAAAAGTACCTTAATGTCAAAAGTCATTCAGCTCCTGGTGTCATTTAACCTTCTGAATTTCTGTCATTACCCATGGTGAATATCACGGGTAATTTAACCTAACAGCTCCTTTCTTTGTGTAATTATACCCATTACAGCAATGTGAAGGATTTCGCTCCGTCAACTGTCTCCGTCCTCTGCGCAGGTTATAGATTCAGCTCTTCTTTTCAAACCCAGTGCCAACTCCATCACAAAGCAGCACAATGCTCACTGGAGGGCCTTTTTGAGAGCCGGCTCGCATTTGGCAGAGCGTGAGTTGATTGAAAAGATGCCTGAAAGGATTTCGAGACTTATTTTTTTAATAAAAAATAATAAAAATAATTAACATTTATGCCTCAAGGTCCGGCCGATCAGATCGCTCCTGTGCAGGTTAGTCATGTGAATGTAATTAAAAGTGTGAAGATAAAGACGTGATTCTCAGCATCACAATACTACATTAGTGTCTCTAAGAGTTTTTATCCAGCCAAACTCAATGGAAGATGAGTTGAATTGTGTATGTTACAACCTCAGTGCATACGGCCAATATGTGTAGTATCCGTTTGTTTTAACATAACGTATGATGTCCATATTGCCAGCATTTTAAAATTAATGATATGACCTTGAACAATGCGAGCCAAGGGGCAAAACAACCAAATTAGAGAGCTCCATAAATTAGGCCCCTAGGTTTTATATCTGATCCCAGCTCGTACAGTAAGATGCTCGGGAAGATGGTATGTGAATATGTTTATGTATTCGAAACCTTTGTTGATTAGCCACTGATCCCAGTAATGTCAAATTGCAAATAATTAAGCAGAGACTGAAGCCTCGCCACACCATAATATTCACCATCAGAGACGGCTTGAACGCATGAGCCTGTACACACGAGGCTGTTCATGTGTGCTGGTGTCAAACCCCACAGCAAATGTGTTAAAAGATTATGCAAACTTTAATATTTTGGGATTTACAGAATACATTTCCTGCAAGTTGCTCCATGTGAGCCTTTTTCGCCACTCCGGTCCATTGATGAGCTTCCTCCTCTCATTGTGAGGAGACTTTGGGGGATTGTCACACTTTGAAAAATAAATTAATAATGTACCAAAAAACAACTTGTTTTGTTGCTCAACAGAGGCCAATCAGGGCGCCTCGTTTACAAGACAGCATAAAGTTTCATATCTTGCCCGAGGCAACTCCATTATTGTCAGGATTGTTTTGGGTCTCGAGCTGGATTTTGTTTTGGGTTGATGGGTCTGGCTGAAGAAACCGTTTACATTGCAAATTGACCGTTTGCTAAACCCTTTCCCCCCCGACGGTGATTCAATCATAGCGACTGAGTCCAGCAGGTCTGTTCTCCACACGCTGAAGTGCAGGCAGAGTAATGCTCCAGATGCTAAGTTGAGAGGACGGTGTGTTTTATATGTTCAACAAATTCAAAATACCTAAAACACAAATCCCTGAAATAGCCAAATTGTGAGGAATGGATTAGACCAGGGGTGTCAAACATACGGCCGCATGGGCAGGTTTGGATAGCCAAAAGAAGCATAAAGTAGCATTTTCAGTTGCGATTGATGAGCGCACGGTCATTACAGATGTTGCTCAACTGGTCTGGTTGATGGGAAACTGGAAACATTAGAAAATCAGCCAAATCTAATTTCCATTTCAGTGTATTATAGCTAAACAGGACCAACACACTGACTGTTGGTATGGATCCTCCATATGGAAATTAGCTTTAAGCTAACTAGAATCCATAACATTGTATGTTGTACATATATTGTATATGATCCCTTACAAAAAAATAGATTATCAAATATCAAGGAAATAGTTGCCAGATTGGGATATCTTTGATGAAGTTGGGTTGGGGGAAATAGCAGGTGGATGAAATTTGCGGTGCTTTTGTCGACATTTGGAAGAAATTTAAAAATATTGTGAAAACCATTTTAACAAGCTGTCATGGTCTAAAACACAGATTCATGAAACCTCCTTGTGTCCACTTACTTATATTATCGTCTCATTTCATTTGAGAAATTTTTGATGGTGAAGAGTCATTTTGTCAGATTGACCTATGACCTTGACGTCATCAGCTTTGACGTACATAGCCTATTTATCTAACATTGTGTATCTGTGTTGTTTTCAGATATGAAGTTTTAGATGCTTGTGATGCGTTTTCTATTTATTGGTTTTGCTATGTTACATTTGCTTTCTGGCAAAGATTTTGGCTGTTTCGCTTTTTTTTTTTATTGAATGGCCCCAAGTTGTGATGAGGTTGGGAACTGGCAGTCAGATCTGGAAACACTGCGTGTTTCTGTTTGGATTTCAGTGAATGTTATTTCTGCGAGAGGAATATTCTCACATGACCATAATAGTCAATAATTGCGTCGGTGAGACTACAATCTTTACAATATAATGTGAGTATTTCCTCCCGGCCAGCAGGAGGCAGTGTGGAGACATGGCGTCTCTTTTTGTCCGTTGACTCCTCCCACAGCCGCTTTACAATTGAATTATGGTTTGCATAACTTTAACTTCCAAAGTTTCCATCCCATTTAGAAGTTATGTCTGTATTTAAGACATTAAGACATTTTAAGACCCACATAAAATCCAAACTAAATGTGAGTACACAAATTACTGCGCAGTTAAAACGTGTGAATTACTCCGGTGACCTTGTTAGCCTTAATTGAATAACACAATGCCGCACACGCTTAAGGTTAGGCATTGCCAGCTTTTAAAATATAATACCGCTCACGATGTTAATTTAAGAAGCAGCCATTTTGCGAGCGCCAGCCCGTGTAGTGTGACTTCTTCCTAAAAATGAGAGCAGAGCAGACTTTGATGGTGCGGCGGTGGAGTTAGTGAGCCTGTTGCTAATCACCAATCATCATTTTGACTACAGCATAAAACGAACATAAAAAAAGCATGTCCTGCCATTTCCGATGACAAATCCGATTGCAATTCACCGCGTGTCATGACAAGTGAACGGCGAGCTGCACGATAGGCGATGGAGCGGCGATGGAGCGGCGTTATGAGCGGCGGAGAGGTCATCCTTCAACTACAAAGACTCGGATTCAAGCCCCATCACAGCCGTCATCGTCACCGACAAAGTGCGCTCGGCACTTCTGTAATTTCCTGTTTGACTTTAATTGGTCGAGATGCACTTTTTGTTGCAGCTAACTAACCTCGCACTCTGATAAAACACACAAATAAATGAGCTGCCTCGGGGATATTGGATAATTAAAGGCCTTGAACAATTATAAAATATCATAGTTTCTCACTATAAGAGATGATTTCTGACATGAACGCACTATTTTCTGCCAAGTTTAAAAACATCTTTGGTTATTTTTACTCTAAAGATTTTTGTATTTCTTGTTTTCCACTGTGCTCTTTTCACGGGTTTGAAGTGGGCGGGACTCAGTTGACAGTTGGTGGGTTGTGTGGTTACTGTCCGTCAAATCTGAGCACAAAAAAAACACCCACACACTCCTGATGAAGCAGATAAACTGAGTTCTTGAGCATTAACCTCCTAATAAGATTACCTCAGATGTCTGTTTCTATTTTTGACGATGCTTATTAAGCCATCAATGTTCAATTTTATAGAGAAATCCTTATAACAACACATTTTATGGCCCCTTAACACAACTTTTACGTCACACTTTTTCAATTGCATCCAGTTTACATGCTCTATCTGAGATAAATTATAGTATCTAGCTCCAAGTTTCAGTATGAGCAATATCATTCACATCCAACAAAGTGAATTGATCCAGTATTATTGCAACATATCGATTTTGGGAGCTTTAAAGGTGCTTAATTCCGAATGTAAAGCAAATCTAGGCATGTGATTGACTCTACGTGGCTCTCAACATGGGGACGGCTCCCCCGTCTCGTGCCCTTGGGTCTATTTGCTCGTGTTGGTTTAAAGAGGGCCGTCTCATGCCACAGCGTATGCAGCAATCGGCTTTTTCCCCTGCCTCGGGGCTTTGGGTGACACACACAGGTCTTTGACCGGCCTCTCGTGAAGCAGTTCCTGCAGGGCGGCGAGGAGACGGCGTCCAGCGATGCACGCCGTGCGATGTCATTCGAGACAGCTTTACTGCCTGCACTGGGTCGATTGTTATGGCTTGGCAGGGCGTGCGTCCATTGGGCTTGGCCCTACCGTACCCCTAGAGTCCAGTAGAAGAGTGTGTGAGTGAGGACAAAGGTTACGTTGTTGTAACCTTAGTTCTATGAGCACATCGGGCTCTACCGAGGAGGCCTCACCGCTTCTATGCTGCTTGCTTAGGAGAGTGTAGCATGTCAGACAGTGGCGTGTGCTGGCCATTTGCCGTGTACAAATGCAGGCTTGTGATTGGAGGAGAGTATCACACATAGAAGGATCAATCTGCGGTTAAAGAGCTAGGGTTACGATATCGTAACCGTCATCCCAAAAGAACAAGGCAAGATTATTGAATGAGTTCAATTGACCCAAAACTTAAATTAAATAGATTTTAAACTGGAACACCAAAATAATGTGCTTTCCTTTGTCCCGACTCATCGGTGAAAAAGGGTTCCCCTCTCCACACATCCTATCAGACCTTTTCATTTAATCAAAAAACACAATAAGCTTTTCTTCAGTGATTGTTTTCCTCCGTCTCATCATTTCCTCTTCTTCGCTGATTCTTTGGAAAGAAATGCTTTCCACTTATATGTAAGACATCCACTTGATCTGATTTCCTATTGTTCTTTCCGTAGGTCTGTACTATGAAACTACTATTATGGAATACCAAAGGCCTCGGGTCCAAAGTGAAAAGTCCCATTAATAAAGAAGAGATTACTTTCACTTGCTGTCAAGGCCCAGTGCAGCAAAAGGATTGATGCTCTCACATTAAATCAGCCCCTTGAAAGGTCCTTCCAAAACTGTATGAGTGCCAACTGTATAGGGGATTTTTCCTTCTTCTCTTCTCTATTTTGTTTCGCGTTCAGAGCTCTGTTCAGCGGTATTATCGCGCCATTGATATTAGGATTTTGCTTTGTTTTGTTTGTTGGTTTGGTCATTTTTTTTTGTCATCGAAGTTTTGCGCACTTTCTTTCTTTCTTCCCCTCTTTTTTCTTCTTCCTCCGCTGCTCTCCTCGGAGCCACGGGGTTTGTTGTTCACTTTTTGTTGTCTGAGCCATCATTCAAAATGCAGGGCTTTCTTCTGACAGGCAGCCAAGCAGGGAAATGAGAAATGACTTACACAGTTTAGCTCCTCTTCATTTTCACTTGCTTTATTATTATCAAACACATGCACACGTTCACACGACGTGCACGCGCACGGCCGGGGCGGGCGGGCGGGCTAGCGGGCAGGCTAGCGGGCGTGTGCGCGCTCACACTGCACACACACTTTGTCACAGATGATTAGTGAAGTCTCCTCAGCAAAAAGACACCCACATCTGTAAAACGGGGAGAGGTTTTTTGTCAATGTCCACACATGACGTACAGTACATGTGGTAGACTTTGACACTGCGGAGAGAGCGATGGCCTCCGCGCGCCGCTAATTAGCTGTCATTCATAATTGATTAAAGTCCGAATGGGAATAATAAATGGAAATGGGATTTTATTTGGGGTGTCTCGTCAACTACATTTACCTCGAGCGCCGTGGAGGCGGGGTGTCAACGTGGAGACATAATTGGAAAATAATTTGCCAGTGAAATTTAGCTAATCGTGTTAAAGGGCAACGCGTTTGTTTTTTTGTCGTCCTGTTTAGTTCTTTACTCGTTTGTTTTTCTGCTTTAATTAAAAATTTAGAACATGAGGAACGGTTGGACCTGGTGTTTTTGCTAAACGTCTGATACTTATTTTGGAGGATCTTTAACTTCTTCCTGAGAAAAATACAACAAAAACAGACTCATTATCGTTTCCTCTGTTCCTTCTCATGCATGAGTTAGAATGTCAATTGTAGTTTTTGTTGGTAAAATGATCCGTTCAGTCAGTCAATCAGTCACAGAGACGCTCTCCTCCCTTCTGTTTGTGATGGAAAAGACTCAATATCCTGATAAAGTTGGGAAAATAACTTTGGTGTTATGGGACAGAGAGGCTGAGTGAACCGGTTGTATTGGGAAAGAGAAACTGGACTGGTTATAGTGGGGACAGAAAGGCTCAAGGGACTGGTTATACTGGTACAGAGAGGCTGCGTGAACTGATTATATTGGGAAAAAGACATTTGACTGGTTATACTGGGGACAGAAGGGCCAAGTGGACTGGTTTAACTGGGACAGAGAGGCTGGGTTTGCTTATATACCTGCTTTTAGTTGAGTGAAATGTCGTTTGAAATGATGTACTTTTACTTGAGTATTAGTATTATTTCCATCCCTGCTGTGTACTCAAGAACAGTACCCCACATGTGAAGTGTTTGCACTTTTTTCGCCTCTAAATTATGCAACGTTGTACTCATACCTACTGTTTTCCTCTGTGTTTAAACAGCTGAACGCTCCACTAATGCAGCGTCACGGTGCTTTTATTTTGAAGACTTTAAAAGGCCCGTTAGTTACTTCCTGGTGGCTAGTGCTGCACAGCCCTCCTCAGGAGTCTTCGCCTCTCTTTTAAACCATCTCATGGTGAAACAATGTGTACAGCGTGAGCGCAGTTACGTTTTGTTCTCCATGCAGGCAATTTTTAGTAATCACCGGCAGCCAGCCGACAGTCTCTTCTTCACGTTGGATGTCTGGGTGTCTCTATTGTGTATGCACATATTGTGAGGTGCTCTACAAGTCAGGGCAAAAAAAAAAAAAAAAGCCATCGATGCAGTGCTCAGAAGTAGCACATCATTAATAACGGAGGGACCTTTGAAGATCCTGCATAAATGTCTAATTAGGTTTGGTAACCTTTAGGAAACTCAAGTGGGTGAATACTAAACAGGCCTGGAGATCTTGTACTGCATGGCAAACTAAGCCCTCAACATGTGGGAGAGAGCGCTGACATTGAGGAGGTTTGTTCCCCTCCCCAACCCCCCCTCCCCTCCGGCTAAAAGGGCATGCAATTTAAGCCACATTACAGGCGCGTCTGAACTCATTGGCCAATTTTGAGCCAATTTATCGTAGTTAACCAGCCCGTTGTGTCCACGTCATCGAGGAGGCGGAACGAAAATATGCACCGCTTTTTGTTTTTTGTCTCGAAAAACAGTGTTTTTATCCCGCCCTTCAAGCTGCGTGGATCATTGTTCTGCATAACTGTCAAACAAGCCCGTGTGGCATTTAGCAGACCCTAAAAAGTCTGAGCGCTCCAGCCGGCGGCCATGTTGGCGCTGAAAGTGTTGGAAGGATGTGACCTGGAAAATACTAGAGTGGGAATAAAAGCGCTCGGGGTCGGTTTACACGGCGTTGCCCTTGCCTCCGTCTTACAACACCTGCGGTAAACGTTGACAGCGCGCGGCAATAAAGCGCATTGCCGCGTTGTGTTTCAACACACCTCCTGCTGCTCGTTTAAGCTTCGGTCTTGACCTGCAGGTCGAGACGCTGCTGTCTACATGTGACTTTTGTAGTCTTAGTTAGCAGCAGATTTGCTCCAAAATTAACAAAGAAATGACTCAAAATATGCGTGGAAGCCTTTTAGAAAGAGAGACTCTACGTTTGCGAGCGTGCAAGTGGACTGAATAAGCATCTAGAAACATAAAAAATGGATTCATCACTCGAAGGTGTGACGCTTCGGCGGCTTCGAGATTCAATTTCGACTCGCCCGTCAATGATTTGAACGCACAGCGATCCAGAAATGTACTATTAATTTTCTGGTGTCTCTGTGTTCATTAAGTCCACTAATTGCAGTGTGATATCATTTAATTGAAAGGCAGTAGCTGGTTGGTTAGTTGGAAAACTCTCAACATATAAACATAACACAGTCTTCTGAATGAGAACTACGAGCATCCGATTACATACATGTTATTGACAAATACATACAAGTGTATTGAATGATAGTGAGAGAAATCATTTCATTACAAACCTGGAAATACAGATTCAAGAGACAACAGCGATGATAAACTGTATTAGTTTAATCATCTTTATTCAGTCTTTATGTTACTACCAGACATACATTCATCACTCTGCACTCTGGGTAATGACAATAAAAGTAAAATATAAGTATATTATGGCACATAAAAGCATAGCAACAGGACCTAAATATGGAATTAGTTTTGAAAAGTACTTTTTAATGGACTTTCCATCCTCTTGCGTTGTACCTACGAGTGTGCAGCAACATGAACACTCTACAGCAGCAACGTCAGCTAAAAAAAAAATACATATTTCTTTTATTTCACGTTCAGATCTTCTGAAAATAACCAGATTGTGACCCGGTCACGACACCCAGAAGCTGCTACAGCAGCATAACCCATGCATACGCGTCCCAAGACATACATCACACACCGCAACATATTTATTTTACCCACTAACCGACACACACACACACACAGAGACACACACACACACACACGCGCGCACACACACGCGCAGACACACGGTTGTCAGAGCACAGTTTAAAATCAGAGGGGCTGCTAATGGAGGCGGACAGCTTGGCTGCTGTTTCATCAAAGTAGAGGAAATGCAGATCTGTGTCCTGCAGGATGCGGGGGATTGGATCAGCTTCCTTCAGTCTGCTGGATTTGAAACACACACCAGCGGGGATTAGACAGCCTTTACCTCCGAACACTGACTTCCTAATGGCCGTCCACGGGAAATATTTACTCCGCGTGTCGACACGCCCATCAGGAGCCCAGACTCGGCCCGATGGCTTTATTGAGCTGCCAGCCGTGTCGCAACCTCCAGGATTTTTTTTTCTTTTTCTGTATTTGATTGAAACCAGAAACCCCGAGCGGCTGGAAAGTTTTCTTCCTGATTGCGTTTGGTATCTGGATTATGAAAATAGCCGTGCGAGGTAACGGCAGCACTGTTTGGGGGCCTGCAACTTGCTAACGGTATTGATTAATCTGGCCGGTATTTTTAGAACGGAGAGGCGACGCGAGGACACGGACACACACATTATTATACAGTGCATTGTGTTGTTGTGGCAGAACTACTGGAGGGATATTTCAAATAAATAATACACAATATTAGTGATCCTAAATGACAAACTCAAACTAGATGGACAGACGTTGGTATTTTGTGTTTCTTGTATTGTTAATAATTCACTAATCTCTCTCATTTTCACATTTATCGATACGTGTAGGAGTGTCTTTTCTTCTTCTTCTACTCCTCCAAATAGTAAATGTACAGGAGAGATGAGAGAAAAAAAAGACAAAATGGACATTTTGACTTTTATACCTCTTATTAGACTGTAATTATTAGTTATTTGTGGCGTTCTTTTCCATCTCTTAACCTCTAATTATCTTGGAGGAACACGGCTCCACTTTAAAGCACTTATTAAGAGCGTGAGACAACAACAAAAACAAGTTAGACTTCGCGCCATTATAGGTGTCAAAACAAGGTATTTACTAAGACTAAATGCGGGAGCTGTGCAATTGCATCCGAGCGTAGGAACCATCCGCCAGATGTTTTGTCATTAGGTATCAAGGCGGCGCCGTTCATCTCCGCCATTCAACAAGGACGACGGGCTTTTTACAAAAGCGCTTAAAACAAATGACTTTAAGGCTGATGTTGTTTTTAGGAGGATGCGCGTCAGCCCTCGGGAACCATGCGCGCCGCTTTGAATCGCGTCCCGCAATCTGTCGGCGCCAAGGTGAAGGTCAACGGGGGAGGGGGGAGGAGGGAGGAGGGGGAGGGGGGGAGGCGGAGTCAATCATCCTCGTTATTTCCCGTTAACTGCGAGCGCGAATGCAAAGGTTTACAAATGATAATCACCTTAAAATCCGCTCGCGCACGCCCACGCCACTCCCTCCATCCTGCTTCTTCCTCCAGAGACGACGAAGGGAAAGGCGTCACCTGGTTTTGCCGTATTGATGGAGCCGGAGGGAAGAAGGGGGCGGAGTCTACGGAGACCTCGAAGTCACTGCGTGAACGGTCCCCAGGAAGAGCTAATGACGTGTTAATGCTGAATGGCAGACGTTAGGGAGGCCAAATGACGGCAATCCCAATTACCTCTGAGGAACCGGGGGGGTGGAGGTGAGGGGGGCTGTGTGGCGTTGTCACGCAAACAAAACTCCGTAAATATAAATAACTTTGGGTTGAGCATTGGCGCAAAGGACTCCGGGGTGTGGCTGACAAAAAATGCCACGGATCGGAGCAAAAAGAAGCGAGGAGAACGGAGCCCGACGCGACGCCTCCGCACATTGTTCTCCGCAAACAAACAAACAAACAAACAAACAAACAAACGCAAAACACACAAATGAACCCCCAGATTTACATCCCCGGGTTCCCTTTAAGAACAATTACGCCGAAAAATGCCGCGCCACCTTCTTTGAGAAGCCTCCGGAAAAACTTCCCTTTGTCCCAGACTTTTTTTTCCGGCGCTGGAGTTCGCCAGGAATCCGGCAGCATCGTCGCCGTGTTTACCTCCAGCGGCAGTCGGCGGCGTGGGGCGGAAGCCGTGGGAGGAGGTTCCCCATTTGAATGGCACAAGATTGAAATATGCCACAGCGGATCCCTTTTTTTTTTTTTTTTGTTATGAATTCCCAAGCTTCCCCCGTCCTCGTACACATCTCATCCCCCTTGTGTGGGTTTTACCGGAGAACGTATCTGTTAGTATGTATGTGTTCCTGTTGGGCTCGGCTTAGCTGGAGATTGCTTCCCCCCCCCCCCCCTTTAGTCCCCACCTCTAGTGTGTGCAGCATATGGCCATTGTGATGGAGGGTAAAAGGAAATGACAGGCCATTTGAAGATGCTCTAGTCCCCGCCTCATGCATAATGCAGCGGGTGCAGCGAGCAGGTTCTCAGCGCCAGCTTCAAAGTTTATCGGCCTCCCCTGTCTCTCCCCGGGAGAGAGAGACTACAGTGCTGTGGGGGGAGATTAGACCGACACTGAGCGGGGGACCTGGTCAAACTCAATTAAATACAACCAGGATAATTCCATCCTCGCTCTCATTGTGCCAGTCGCTTTTATTAGGAAAAATAGAAGAAGAAAAAAAAAACCCGGCATCCTCCACCACCTTGAAACGACAATAAGAGAGAGAGAAACGCGGGGAAACAGCCGGTGAATTATGAAGCAGGGCGTCGACTGTGTGCTCAGTTGCCTCGTGTGAAAATATGCAAATGGAGGGGCGGCGGCAGAAGACGTTGATTGATGAATATTTTCATTAATTATGTCAGACAAACTATAAGATCCGCAGAGAGAGAGAGAGAGAGAGAGAGAGAGACGTCTTCTGCAGTGGATTCAGACTGGAAGACGTCCAACTGATGGATTTAAACACAATAGTGGTGCTATATATATATATATATATATATATATATATATATATATATATATATATATATATATATATATATATATATATGTATAAATATATTTTTTAAAAAGCACAGCGGTGGTGTTAAACCCTTGTTGTCGGGCCATAATACTCCCATTGACGGATGATTTATGAATCGTTCCCGACTTGGCTGCGTAATTCGTCTGAAGATGACGAACACAACAGAAAACTCTCGCGGTTTTCTCACTTTTCCAGAGTCTTTCGAGATCTAATTAGCCCTGCAGCCCCTCCTCATGGCAGATGCCCCCCTCCTCATCCGCCGAGGCCGTTGTAGCATGTAACTATTTTCCGTGTCGACATGATAAACAAACACTTATGCCACCCACATATTCCATGCTATATCAAGCTCAGGCTCGGCTAATGATGATAAACCCACGTAAAAGTACAAAGTGTTGCTAATTAGGCCGATGTCGATTATGGCTCATTAATGCTGATGTCGCCCTGACATGTTTTTGCCAATCATCGCTGGAGAGGGCTCCGGTGCATCATTTTCTAATTACTTTAATTCATCATTGTACTGAGGCTGTAAGCATGTTTGCGTCCGCGGTCGCGTGTTTAAATGAGAATTAGATTTATTTGAATAAACACGCCTCCCCCCCCCACAAAACTATGACTTGAAATTGAAATAATAAAAGTGGGATTGTTTTTTCCCGCACAGAGCGGACTGTCCGCTCGCTGCTATTGTATTTTGTATGAGACATTGCTTTCAAAAGATTTCCTTTCAACTATCCAAGGCAAAGAAATTGGATGATGTAATAAGATTTTTCTTCCAGGGTGAGTTTTCAAAGCGTAAAAAAAGTCAAAGTAAAAAAAAAGTTTGGAGAACTAGGATCAAATACAATCTGGATTTAATGGTCCAGTCCAGCAATTTAGGATTTACACACAAAAAAAACCCTAAAATGTTCCCAAATCGGGCCCTTTGTCGACTCACCTGCGCCCAACGAGCTCGACGTCATAGCTCCTCCCCTTTTCTGTGCTCGGGGTCGCCCGTGGTGCTTCGTCACGATGTCTCTGTTGTTCTCTCTGAACTTCATCTTCAGTTTTGAGCCCCAGATGTTTTCTGAGGCAACAGTGTGTGTTGCGCAACATCTAAACTAAAGCCTGCTGGCCTATCAGACGATGGCATGAGTAGTGGTTCGTGTCTATATCCTATTGTCCAACCACAAAGCACCTTCACGGCTTCTTTTGCACTCTGGACAGACGCAAACTACGTTTTCTACAATGACAATCACGTTGAATCTGAATCTCGTAAAGATTACGATGCATTTAAATGCACATGATTTGTTAAAACATGTCATTTTGTAGAGGTTTCCATGGACCAATGAATAGACTGGATATAGTATCACGCACGACATGAACAATCATGTTTTGGCTAAAATAGATGTGCAGATTACAGGTAAAAAATTCCATAAACCCACAACTCTTGGACACAGTTTTGAACGCGAGTTCTCAAAATGATCCTGTTGTTTGTGACTTTTCTAAGAAGAATTAAAATGCCCAAACAATTTGCGCATCCTCAATATATCATCATAATCTCAAAATGTATATCAAAAACGTCCTCCACCGGCTATTTTATCACTCTCGGTCAATTTCCTTGGACATTAAAGTATCATTGAAGGATCCATTTGGGCTTATTTTCCAGTTATTATACAACATTTCTCTTTTTTTCTCACCCTATTACCCTAATCTTGCCACTTTGACCTACTTTCCCTCGCTCCTCGCAGTCCCCAGACGCCTCCGGAGCAAGCTGTTGCGCTCGTATTCCCACACACATCTCAAGAGAATTATTGATATGGCCCAGGTCTGGGACCAGTCTAATTTGTGTGGAACCATCGAGCACACAAACCTCAGGTTCTGACATTTCTCTCGCTGAAGGCAGGCAAACTGTGAGCGCTGCCGAGAGAGGCGGAGAATAAAACATGGCGCTGCGAAGGCGTTTGATCTTCCTCGTTCCCCCTCCCATCTTTTTTATTTCTTCTTTTTTCAAAAGGACCAGCGCCGAGTCGTCCAGCTGATGCCGGTGCCGGGGCTCCGTTTCCTCTCGTTTCTGGACGTTCAGCGCGTTATTTAGTTTACTTTTTGTTCTGCGAGGAAGCGCGAGTTTTTTTTGGGTTCACGCGGAAATAAATATTCACCCGCACGCATTAATATGCGAGGACTTAGTCCCCTGTTGGCTGAGAGTTCGTGTTGTATTTCAACTCATTGCTAAGTCTCTCTGCCGGAGAGGAGGGCCGTCTAACACTCGCTTTCCAACCGCAGGAAGACGTAAGACGTGCCTCCACGGCGCAGACGTTTAACAAATCGCCTCGAAATACAAAGTTTTACGCACAAAACAAAAGAAGAAGTTCCAGAAATTGGAGACTTTCTGAAAATGGACACCTCTTTGTCGGGGTCAATGTGTTGATGATGCACGGCTACGATAAGAATCGAGCGCAGTGTGTGTGTGTGTGTGTGTGTGTGTGTGTGTGTGTGTGTGTGTATCGCCGCCGCCCCGGGGGCCTCCGGAGCCGAGGCCAACACGAGTAATCAGCAGAAGTCCAGATTGAGGTCCTGATAGCGGGGGGTCCCTGATTGCTGGTAAGTGGCCCCCGGGCAGCGGCTATTTAAGACACACCCGTTCCGCTGATTTTTGATTGACAGCCGGTCAATCCAAATCATCGCCTCGTCGCCGCCGCTATCGGCGTGTTCAAGTCCATCTGAGATAAAACAATCTGATGGACTCCGTGTGAGACAGCAGCTGGATCCCGCCGCAACATCACCGACATCGCTCGTAACTTTTTTTTTCCTTCACTCGTTAAGCCCCGGGGCCCCCGGGGCCCCCAGCGCCGGATTTTTGAGAAAACAATTTTCTTTTTTTAGTCATCCGTGTCCTTTTCAACTTCACATTTCTACCTGTAAAGTCACAAAACGGCCGCAGCTTCTTGGCTTGGTTTCTGCTGGCGGGTTATTTTGAAGGCAGAGGCCTCCCTGAAGGGAAGATGCTTCCAACAAGGTTTTCCCACAAGTAGCCTTTCGATTTTTGAACCAAACGACACAATTTTTTTTTTTTACTAAAACACCTTCCCAATATGTCAAAGCTGTGTTTTGCAGTGCTTGTTGTTGCAGATTTAGATTCCTTTGGTCCTAACCTTTCCAAAAAGATGTTATTCGTATGTTGGATGTTGTTGAAGCCCTAAACTGTGCAGTTGAAAAAAGACAGATTTTTGGCAAATCTTGCTCAGAATCATGCTGGATGTCTAATCATTCAAATTCAAATTTAAAAAAATGATATACATGATGAAATAACACAGGTATTACAACTCCTTTTGGGTTCATATGTCCACTTGAACTCGGGGAACAAGAGGTCATGACCACATACGGGTCCCACATGGAGGAGTCGTATCACAGTAGAGAATTAGTTTTTTTATTATTTGAGCTGTTGCTGAATGAACACAATGGCTGACTATTATGGGATGATGCCGAATGCTAAGCTAATGTTCAGATGCTAAAGTGTTAGCACTTTTAACTCGTTTTAGACTAACATACCTGGCGGTAAGCAAGGTATGTTAGTCAAGTATTACAACTCCTTTTGGAAAAATCCAATCGGCTTTTTCTTGAGGGAAAATATGATATATATATATATATATATATATATATATATATATATATATATATATATATATATATATATATATATGATACCAGGCAAAGTACGGCTGTAGCAGCAAAGTGCAATGATGCGTTTTATTGCTCATTAATTTAACTTTTTTAATCTTTAAAAGAAATAAAGTGTTGTTTCTGCACTCAAATGAAACAGTCTTGAATTAAATTATAAAAATGTAATCATTGTTTTACCATTTTCTAAATGTTTTTCTACACTTGACTCTCTTAGAAAGTGTTTACATGGAATGATTGCAACTTAAATTAATTTACAAATCAGACATAAGCACCCTCTATTTGCTACGTTGACTTTAATAACTGTATATTTTAAGCATTATGTGTGTCCGGTACCTGTGAATACGTAACAAAGAACCCTCCATCGCGTGGCATCTCTTCCTCCAGCGCCGTCTGAACGGCAGCAGAACGAGCACACGCACCGTGACCTTGCTCGCTCCTGACTCGCATTTTAAAAAAAAAAGAAAGAAAAATCTCTGATGTTTTTGTTTTTGCCAGGTTCAAAGCTTCTGCAAACTGTGTCAATACCTGTAAGGAGACGACATATTTACCGAGCAAAGATGCATAACAAGTTCATTGCAGGCGCTTGCATCACTGTGAATAATACTGTCAGTGTGTTTGTGAACCTGAGTGCTGTCGAGAAGTAGCGACTATTTAACTTCAGTCAGGATTGTTGTGGGTCATCAACGCGCTCTTTTTACTTCCATGACACGCTACGATGCTACGATGATCACTCTGTATACAAAGGAAACATCACTCCTTCATGCTGTACTCTGATATATCTTCTATGGCGTATTTATGACCTTCGTACTGTGACTTTTATGACAGACTCGACTTTGACTTATTCATACTTTTCATGAAACGCTCTGATCCGTGAGCTAGCGAACGCGCTGGCGTCGTGGCTGGCGCCGTGGCCCCGAGGGGCCTGGGGTTCAATCCCCGGTCAGGGCGGTCCTTCCCTCTGCACGTTCTCATCGCGGCAGCGTGGGTTCCCTCCGGGTTCTCCGGTTCCCTCGCAAAGACCTGCAGCTCATGTTGCTCCACATTGACCGTGAGCTTCAGAGGTCTCTGTGCATGAGAACTGAGATAACACTCGGACTGTGTACATGTGTGCGTTACCGGCGTTCTTAATGCTGATATCATGCAAAAATATCATTTTATACTTCATATTTGATGTTCTTTCCTTTTGGCACGCAGGAGTGATGCATTTCATGTTGCAGCTATCAAATCCATTTCCCTATAAAACGTTTGTAAAACTGATATTTTAACCCATTTCTCCTTATGGGGAACATATTGCAGACTAAATAAAACACATGGAGCATATTTCTGACACTGTTTTCGCAATAGTGTCAAATATTTAGAATAGTACATACATGTCACATGTCACATAAAAACATTTTTTATTAATAATTACAGAATTATAACATGATTTTTTTGGTTTACATTTGTTTGAATTAATTAAATTTGTATTAATATCAGCTAAATATCATCCTATCAGCTAAGTTAACTAGTCAGATCATTTTTTTTCATATTGTGCATATCTCACATTTTAAATTTTGTATTTTTAGGTTAAATTCCCAATGTGTCGCTTTTCATCTGATTTTTTTTTATTTTTTTTTTAGCACTTTCTTCAAGAAATGTGCTCAAATCCGGTTCAATACAATGAAGCGTTATAATTCTGAAACGGGTAATTCTCACTTTTTCACAAGCGTTTTAAATTCACCGTTCCCTTCAAATCCGTCCCAACCTGGATCGGCCATCTTGGAAAGGTTGTCATGTCATTTCAACACGAGTCACTGCGGGTTGAAAAGCGTTTGAACGCATCGCTCCGACCAACTGAAATGAATCCTTTAGTCTTTCAAGGAACTGAATGTCAATTTTATTTTCAGCAAAAAGGATAAAAACATCATTTGCACAACTCTGCCTCTCCAGAAATAAATAACACATATCGGTTGTACGCGACACCCGATTAATTAGTTCAAGCTGGAATCAAACACACGATCACACACGAGTCCTTTTAGCCATCATTTAACAAACAACCCACGGACATTATTGATTTCATTTCTGAATGACATTATATGCTTAAAATCTGCAAACTACGGAGGCAAAATTTCATTTTAATTACAAACGTCATCGAGTTAACGTCGCTGCAGAAACAAATAATCTCTTCGAGGATCTCGGAGGCGTGAATGTTGCCGTCAAGCACAACAAGGACCGAACTTTCTACGGAGCTTTTCTGGAGCAGCAGACCTCCGCCCGCCTCCACCCGACTCGTACAAAAGCAGAACGACCAAATCCTGACATTTCATAGCTCGGAAATCAAACATTGGACTCGTCAATAGAAAGGCGGGAGGAAAGAAAAACAAACAGACTCAGACAAACACTACATTGCAACATCTGCAAAATGTATTGTTAGGAGAATAAGATAAATTATACTTCCCTGTTTCACCCACTAGAGACATCAAAGATGTGTCATCCGGTTTTTTTTTTTCCGTTGTGTGCACGTCTTCGCATCACTTTCTCAGCACGTCGACGACTTGTTTCTCGCTGTGTGAGTGCAGCTGAACTTTTCATACAGAGGCCATGAATAATGTGGGAAATGTTAATAAAAAAACACTTCTTTTTTTTTTTTTTTTTTTACCTTGATCCGTAACCACAAACAAAAATAAAAACCCCCACCAACACACACAGAGATGTGTCGTCAAATTTCCACACGAACAGGCGAGTGACTGCTGATTAGCCGCCAGGGACGCAGCGTTTTCATGAGGAAGATTTTTTTGTTTTTTTTTTGTTGTTTTTTTTTTTTGCACAAAGATAGCAAAGGAATGCATCAAAGCCGAGAGAGAGAGAGAGAAAGAGAGTGAGAGAGAGAGAGAGAAAGAGCGAGAGCGAGCTGGGTCCGTCGCTGGAATGAAAGGTTCCTGCCCGTAACAAGGCTCCACCATGTTTGCATCCTGCAGTCACTGGTCGGACTGGAGCCCGACATCTGAAACCTTTTTAATGTCTTTAAGGTCTCCTCCTCGGTCGAGCCGCTGTTTTTGTGTCAAAAACCTTTTTGACAAAAAGAAATCCACGCGAGGCCGAGGAAGGGAAACGAACCCTTTGAAGTCAAAGTGTTTCCCTTTCAATCTCTCCTCTGTTTGTCTTTGAATCTTTTCCTGCGGTGCACTAAGGCAGACAAAATCCTTTTCTCTGACAATAAATTACTCGTTTTCATTTTTTTTTTCCGTTTTTTTTTGTTTGTTTTAAATCCGAGAAATGTTAAAGAGAGAGAGAGAGAGAGAGAGAGAGGGAGCGAGAGAGAAGACATTTAGGGGCTATGAGAAGACGCCGGCGCCGTCGCCGGTGCCGGTGCCGTACAGGTCGGCCAGCTTTTTGAAGCGCGGCCCCCAGTTGCTGAGGTAGTCGTAGTTCTGATCCGAGTCCGTGCTCAGCGACTCCAGCGAGCTCAGCGACTCGGCGACGGAGCCGCTGCCCTCGAACGCGTATGTCTGCAGCGAGTCGTACGGCGGCGCCGACGGGTCCACGTCGGCGTCCTTGAGGCGCTCCCAAATGAACTCCCGGAACACCACGTTGTCCGGCAGCGACTTGTAGGCCGGGCGGGCGGCGGCGGTGGTGGCCGAGTAGTGGAAGAAGGTGGGCGTGTCCGGCGTGACGTCCCGCCGGACGCCGGGGTCCCGGATGACGTTCAGGTTGCGCAGGGTCACCATGTCGAAGGCCTCCGTGTCCTCCTCGCCGCCGCCCTCGTCGTCGTAGCGGACGATGTTCTCCCGGATGTCCCGCTCCTCCTCCAGGATCAGAGGCTCCTTCTTCCGCCGACGCATCGTCACGATGAGCAGAACCATCACTGGAGAGAGAGAGAGAGAGAGAGAGAGAGAGAGAGAGAGAGAGAGAGAGAGAGAGAAATGGAGGAGTCAATATTAACTGACAACATGCATGTTTCTTTTTGTGCCAGTCAGCTGAAAGGATGCTGGGAAATGTGTCATTTACGGAGCTGAATACAGTCTGACAGATTCCTAACAAGGATGCGCTGGCGAAGGGATTGTACATATATATGTATACATATATTAATATATATATATATGTAAGTAAAAGTGATGGTGAAATGGGTGAAATAGAGGGCAAAGTAATGAATAAACTGTTGGAATTGGAAACGTAAATGGTTAAAAATTAGACATAAATGGTTGAAACGTCCCGTTTCCGTCTCCAACCACTACAAAAAATGACAGTTAAATTGTAGAGAAATATGATTGCAGGCTAACATTTTTATGAAATTGTCAGGGTTAAATAACACCCTGTTTAAAAATCAATTCCAATAACTGACACATGACAGTGGTGTCAATGAAGGGGGCGTTTGAGGGCTGTGGAGGAACATCTGACTCAAAATGGTCGGGTGAAAAAACCCCGCCGCACTCTGAATCCAATTATAGTTTACAAAACTCAAACCCGCAATGCAATTCATGGCGCCCCTCCGTGGTTTCCAACACCTACATTTTGCTCCACGACTCCTCCACCAAACTGGAATATGGTCGTCCTCTCGAGCTCTCGCCCCCCCCCCCCCCCCCCCCCGGTCCCTCTGCCATACATTATTGCTGAAAATAACTCCACGCCCAAGCAAAAACTGGCAAACGTCTAATGATCCTCTATCCATCAATGTCGAGCCGGTGCCGGTGAAATATCGCTCCGCGGGCCCCCGGATTTCTTCTTCCTTCCCCTTTCTCCTTTTTCGACGCCGAGGCGGGCAGCCGAGGACGAGGACCCGGGAAAAAAGAGCATTCAAACGCCACTTCACACCCTCTAATAAGGGAGCGAAGGGAGAAGATGGAAGGGAGGAAAGTGTCTTAAAGGGAAAGGCTGCAGGAGATGGGTAAAGCCCCTCGGTGAAGGCTTTTTTTTTGTTCTTTTGGGGGGGAAAGGTTCCTCAAGTCCACCACGACTAATGTCCATGACCCTTTAAGACCGGACGCCAGACTTTTTCCTGATGAAGATTGTTTCCCTTAATTTCGCTGGGAACTGGAGTCATTCGAAATTCTCTTCGATTCTTCCCCAAAGTGAATTACAAAGTGGCACATTGAAGTGGAATATTTCTCGCTGCTTTCCAGCGAAGCTCTTTAGGGTTTAATGCCTGGAAAGGCGGCCTTGATGCTTTTGCTTCCCAGACTGGAAACGGGCCAACGTCCAATCACATCCGACCAGGTGGACGTGGCCGGGCATACAAATAGTGAGACTGTGTCAGGTACCGAGGGGCCCCTGTGAGAAAAAATGACTTCCAGCCCAGTGGAGCAAACGCACACATAAGATACGAGCCGTCATAACACATTTACCGACGGCGTACACAAAATTACCACAAAAAAAAAGGAGATCAATTTAGAGTTACAAAGGCTTTTTGTTGGAATTGAATTGTTTAAACGATCGACTCGGCACAATCGATACTGAACAAGGTGAGTTTTCTGCGCCGTCCTTCTCTTCCCAGCATGCATCATTGAATGCACTTTCTCATCAGAGTGTCTTCTCTCTTGCATGCGCTCTGTGATTCGGGTGAAGGCGAGGACGGGTTATTCATTCATTTGGCGTCTCTGCGCTGCAGAGCTCTTCTCTGAGAGAGGTATCAATCAGCAGACTGCCGGCAAAGAAGATCATGTTTGTAGTTTAATGTTTTGTTTTTCACACCAAAAAAAATCCAAAGAGCCCCCGAAAAAAGCTATTTTCACGCTTAACGTTTTACGAAAGAAATACGACGTGAATGCAAGATTTAATTCAAAAACGTTGGACAGTTTCGTTCAGGAGATGCTTCTGTTTGTGCTTTTCTCTGAGCTCTTTTTACGAGTTTGAAAAAGGGCGGGACTTAAGTTGGTACACGATGTCATGACATTTGACATTGTCAATCAAATGGGCTCAAACCACATGCACATCGTCATGAAGACACACAAACACACACACACACGCACACACACACAAGCTTTCACTTTTCGTTCGTTGCTAACTTAGTTAGCGCTCTAGCGGCTACTTCAACCCGGCGGTGAACACGTGTTCCCTCAAAAACCAGATGAATGAAACTCTGTCGGCTCAAAGTATTCCAATACATATACATACAATACATATAATATACATATAATGTGTCAGCTGCTTGTTATTGAAAAATAGTCTATTTTCTTCTCTTTGTGTATTCATAAGTCTTAACGTGACTGCACAGACCTTCAATCTGATTACCAGCTTCATTTGATGGGAGATTAATAAACCAGCTGTATATTCTATACATGTACAACCAGCATGGAGTGTTTCAAAGTTATTAACAAAGCCAGACAATATGTACAGATCATAGTATATGTAATACATAGAATTAATCTGCAATCTTGGCGCCTATTTATGAAGATCCAAAGCATCTTTTCTCATCTTCTGTCCTACTTTTACTACAATATTAAAGATACATATATAAGTTACATCACAAGCAACTCAATGATTTCTATTCAAACTAAGGGGTGATTATGTTCATTATTAATTCATCTTATTTTCTCAATGAATCAATGGATTGTTTGTCCTATAAAATGTCTGAACAGAGTGAAGCTCCTGTGTACGTCATTATTGATGAGTATAAATTGATATGCAGATAGTTTCTCTCCATTAATTGATTCGTTGATTATAAGACAGAGAAATAAAACAGTTCAAACTCAAAGACATTCACTTCACAGTGACAGAGAAAGGCAGCAGATCCTCACACGAGCAGCTGGAACCACTAAATGTCAGTTTTTTCCAACGTAAAAGTCTGAAATAAAGAAGATCGTTGCAGCAGGCATTACTTTACATCTAGTTTCTGACTACGGGAGCCACAAGCAGCCCGGAGGAGAGCCGGCTCCAACACCGAGGTCTCACGCGTCCTCATCAACGTGACGGATATCGCTCTCCCGCAACGTGACGACGGGCAGAGAAACAATCACAACCCGCAGACACAAATCCTCCGTGTTATTGGCTTCTTTATCAGCGCCGCTGTACGTTCGCCGCACGATTCAAAACAGCTTTTTTACGGCTTCTTTGTTGCCGCCGATGTTATCCGTCACACTCGCGTATCCGTCCGGATGACGTGCTCGTGCTCTTCACTGTGTTTTTATTTTTGTCCCGTGCATCTTTCTGCAAGCTGTTAGCATTTATTTTATTTATACAAGAGGTGGTTTTTAGCTTCTGCCGGGATGTCGTGACGAAGACAAATCTGCTCTTAATTGACCTGCTTTATAAAAGAAGGACCCATTTCACATTCTTCCCTTTTTTTTATTTTTAGCGCGTCAGCCAACGTGACAGCGAATAATTGCACACAAAACACACAAATCTGAAGGTTACAACGTGCACGCAGTGGAGCTCAAAGTTCAGATGTGAGGGGAAATAAACAAGTCTGAATACAGACTCATAAATAGAAACCCGGATGGAGGGGCAAACACAGGACACGGGCAGGAGAATGAGAGGCAGTTGTATGGACGTGAAGATTCATGGAGTCCTACTGATAAGCAATACTCAGACAGAAATAACTGTCTGGAGATTTAAAGTGCCATGTAATGTCCTAATTGGGCCTCTGGAGGATGGAGCCATACCCGACATGTATTGGGGGAAGAAGAAAAAAAAAGAAGGATAACGATTGTCTCAGTCGTTTGGGTGCATCGTCCCAAAAATGACTGTGTCATTAAAAAAGATTTTAAATGACATTCCCACACAAAAAAAGAAGAAAAAAAATCGGAGTTGGACCCAGACATTTTCAGGCATATTACTGCAAAGAGTAGAGGACAAGCTCTGTAATTAAATCTAAAAATATCAACCGATGATTAATGACCACTTAGCCCGCGAGCGCGGCGAGCCGCAGCCAGCGTGCAGGCGGCGGCGGCGTGCGGTTTGGAGGCGGGCGGGAACCGCACACTCCCAACCAACCGCTGCGATCGAATCTCTCGCAACCGGCTGATGGATCCTGAGACGAGCAGAGCAGTGAAGGGCCCTCCACTCGCAGCGTTGCATTGTGGTTTTCAGGCTGATGACAGGTGGGAGCGTGCGGCGGAGGAGAGGAAGAGAGGCGAGTGAAGAGCGGTGACTCGAGTACTTGGAGGTACTTGTACTTTTGTTGGAGAATTTCTTTCATGTGCGACTTCACACTTTGTACTTTTAAATTCACTGCATGTATTCGACAGCTTGAATTACTTTATTAATACAAATAGAACATTTATCATATTGTATTATATGTTAAGCTACCCAACAGTATATTATATATATGCCTTTACCAACTTTTAAGAGGTATTATAAATGAATTACTCTTTCAATTTCAGTAATATACATATTTTTCTACAGTGAAGAATTTTGAGTAACGACCAATTTCTTTTCGCTACGTTAACGTTGATGCTGATACGTTACACTTTGACTTGATGGAGTAAGCTTTCAAATGCATAACTATGACTTGCAGGTTTAAACCGTATGTTTACTCTGAGGTATTCCTACTTTTCCCTGATGTGATAACCGGCGTTATTCGAGAGCGTCTGAGGACGACAGCAGTTTGGGTTTTTTTTTTATTCCGTCTCAAAACGATACAATCACACGCAATCACGGTCGCAATTGCTACCCACAGATTGAAAGAGGTCTTGATGGAAGAGCATCAAGGAGGATCATAATAAGAAGGATGACACGTGGGCTGGTAATAATCTGGAGGATGTGGGGGGGGGGGGGGGGGGCTGCACGCATAGCAAACAGAGAAAAGAAGGAAAGACGCTGATCCAATTGAGCGAAACAGACGGACGGGGGCAGCTGAGGACACGCACACAAACAAAGAGGCCACGGGGCGACTTGGAGGTGTGTTAAACTGGAGGACATTAGTTCTTAAGCTCCGCGGCCCCCGGGGGCCACGCCGTGCAGAGAAGAGCCGGCTTTCATTAGCGACGCCGGGTTCAGGGGTCGCACCGCCACATATTTCCCCCTGTTGCTCTTTTGAAGATTTCGCTCATCAAGGAGGAGTGTCCTCCCGTGGCAATGAAAGGAAGACGAACTTCAAGGCGACCGGAATGAAAAAGCAAAGTCGATCATCAAAGAAGTCCTTTCAGTTATTGTGAGCGCTGTTTAGATGCTGCTCCCCAGCTTTCAACGAAAGATCACCTCAGCGGTAAACCAGGACTCTGACGCGGCAACACTTCGCCGGAGGATTTCACGAGCAATAATGGAGACGACGGCTCGGTTGTGATAATGAATCATCATTCACAAGTGTTTTTTACGAATGTCTTGGTGTTGCACCGGGAAACAGATACACGGGGTGTCGTGTCTGTCCCTGAAAACGCAGTATTCCATACAATATGACCTCCGTGAAATACGATAATTAAGTTTATGAAAGACACTGAAACGTATCTAGAGGGAAGAACCTCGAGAGCTCCTTTTTTTTTCGGAGGGGAAATGATCTGAAATCTCATCACTGACTCAGGCTGCTGCCTTCAGGCTCTGCTTTCTCACAATGAAATTACACTTTTTTTTCCTGTTCAGCGTAGTGCGCTCGAGCGCAGGAGGAGCGCTGTCACATAAATGACACGTCTTCATCACTGGCAATAGAAAGGGTTTTAATAAAAAAGCAGCTGGAGACGGAAACATAAAGTATACATACTTACAGGACCCTTATTTTTAAGTGTCCAATCAAGTGAATGTGTTCCGATAAAATGAAAATGTAGAGCAATGCCAACGCGGCTAATGCGTCTTTTGGAGAGAAAAAATATCTCTTACATTCCTCGAGGGTTAGACAAACATAATTAAATATCTTAAATATGATCACGGTTTAAATCCTTGGCAGAGTCCTTTAGATCCACAGAATATATTTGATCGTCTTCCGGGTCCAACGACGCACTAAAAATACCAAACGGCTAGTTAATAACGCTACTTAATTGATCCTGTTGGCAACGTTTCCGCGGTGTTTTACTTGTCGACACCAAGGCCGCTGCCGCTCAGAGCCGGCTGACCCGGGTCACATGTATTTACCGAAGAGGAAATGTGAGGGGATGGAAAAATCTCCCTTCAGGTGTATGACAAGTGCAAGACCTCGAAACGCAGCTGTGTTTTTTAGCGAAAGCGTCTCACACGCATTCACCCGCCTGCAGAATGCATACTGGCAAAGAGAGAGAGAGGTCTGGGAGGGTTGATGGGTTGTAAAGACGGAGGTAAGTAGTGTTTTGTGGTGCAGCGCGTATCTAACATTGCCGCCACTTACAGAATCTGAACTCGGATCTGAACCGCAAAGATTGTCGATTTTAATACATTCTCGCCGCCTGCGAGCGATTTCGGGCGGTGAACTCAAAAGAGTTGTGAGTCGATATGAGATAATGGTGACCTGCCCACTCTTTTGATTTGATAACAGTGAGTACAAACATTACAGTGCTGAGGGGTCAGCATTTTGTCTGTATGAACGGCTGAAATGATTAAACATCCGCCATTTTGTTATGTCATGAATACATCCTTCTATCCTACGATTTTACGGATGGAGGGTATTGCCTGTTGGCTTTTAATTTGTTTTCTTGTTTTAAATTTTAAATAGAGAGGAAGGTCGAAATACATATTAGTAAGACCAGGGGGCTACTTACCTAAATAAATGAATCTAATCAAAGATTCAGCCGCTTCTCCTCAATCATTTTTTTACACAGTCCCTGATGTGAAGCTGCCTCTGTAAAGTCTGTTTGTTTACTATCTTAAACTCTGATGCAAACACTTTCTGCCTTCTGCGCTGCTGCTGGTCATATTTCATATGCAGAACAATGTGCATGTGCTGCTTTCTGCTGCGGCTTTCTGGCAGTCGGTGATTTGCTTCTGCGTTGTCGTATTAGCTGTTAGGCTAATCGACTTGGCAACAAACACGCTTCAAGCAGAACGTATTGTTTTCCTATCACTTGATAACTGAGGTCTGAGAAAAGTACATCAATGTATCGAAGAACAATTACTACAGCATTGTACTGACGCACAATGTTGAGGTACTTTGAGTATTACATCATATACTACTCCATACTTCGACTGGAATGCTGTACTTTGTCATAGAAAAACCAAAACAAACTGCATAGAACGACCTTTTAACTCAACCAAACACAACAGCTAAATGCTAAACCAATAATAATACCAATAATAGAATATTATTATGATTACATTGTGGTATAATATAATACATTACCGTGAAAGTCGGGTTACAAGCCGCTCCTACCTTCGGTGGGTGTCCCCGCTGTAGCAAGCGAGCGCGACTGCTAGCTCCTCTGCTGCTGCTACTGCCTGTGTCCCTGTTGTAGCAAGCTAGCTCCCTGCTGCTACCTCCCCGCTGCTGCTACTGCCCGTGTCCCCGCTGCCCGAGTCGGGCGTCGAGCCGGGGCTGGTCCCGTTACCTTCGAGCTAGCAGGCAGCTATTGGAGAGCTAGCAGCAGGCAGCTATTGGAGAGCTAGCAGCAGTGCTAACGGAGAGCTAACAGCAGCGCAGGAAGCAGGGAGCTTGCGTGGACAACCACCGAAGGTAGCGGCTTGTAACCCAACTATATATATATATATATATATATATATATATATATATATATATATATATATATATAATACTTTGTCTACTGACTGGTGATATGAGTAACACCATGATGAGATAAATCTTGAGCAATTTTGGTGTGCGCAAGTACAATAAAATAGTTTTCAAATGTCTTCATATCTGATAGCAGCAGTGCCCAAAGCTGCAAAAAGATCACCTCTCCAATAAAGATCACTCTTCAGCTCGATAACAACCTCTCCAGCTCCACGAAAACAACACATGTTGTCGTTACCTCTGACCACGAGGTCGTGTGGCTCTTACCCAGCAGCGTGATGATGCAGCCTAAAATAGCCACGAGGGCGCCGGTGCTCAGGCCGGTGGCGGTGTAGGCCACGGCGCCGCAGGACAGGGCCACGCCGTCGGAGTCGCAGTCGCACACTCGCACCGAGAGCGTGTTGGTGCTGCTCAGGGCGGGACTTCCGCTGTCCACGATCAGCACCGGCAGCCGGTACATGGGCTGCTCCCGCCTCCTGAACCCGCCGCGCTTCGTCAGGATGGAAGCTGTGTTGTCTGCAAAGTGGAGGAAGATCACACGTTGGTCCAAAAAAAAAAAACACCTGAAAGCTGCGTTTAATGTGTGATTTGCAAAGTTTATTGGCATCCAATTAAAAAATGGACTGCATGTAAAGCTTTAACGTGTATTCTGTAATGATTGCGGTGCTCCGGTGCAGCCTGAGATGATTTTACAGAATAAAAACAGGAACGCCAACAGATGGTGTCATTAACACAATTCATTATAGGACACGCTGTGGCGTCTCTCCCTGGTTCTGCCCACCTGTTGGCTAATGACAGCTTTGGTTTGATGGTAACAACATTTTATATGAAATCTTAGCTTACGAGCGAGAAAGAGGCCGCCAGAGGAGAACAATATGCCATTACAGCGGCAAGCCATGACGACTATACTTCAATAGATTGAAATGCCATTTCAAATTGAGCAGTCGCACTTGAAATGTAGAGCTAGCCTTGAAGGACAACTGTTTTGTTTGTCGATGTTCAGCGATATTCAGATTGCTCTTTTGAGTCGAAGAACAAGGTCGAAATTAATCTAGAGATGGGTTCTCTTGTAAATGTTGTCCTTTTTTGCCTCGGTTTTGGTGTCTATTATCGAATATCAGATGTTAAAGTATTATGCTAGAGGGTAAAAGTACCTTATGTGAGCGGTGAACAGTGGTGTAAGTACACAGATATAAAAGTAGCAGTACCACAGTGTAGAAACACAAGTTAAAGTCCTGCATTCAAAAGTACAGAGGCATAGGCGAAAAAGAAATACTTCAAGTGTCCAAAGTGAAAGTACTCAATTTGCAAAACAAATGTCAGAAAAAAATACATTATGTAAGTGGATTACAAGTTTTTAGGGTATTTAACAAATCCTTTGCAGTACTTTGGTGTATTTGCATCCTTGTATTTGCTTCTTTGGCAAAAGTGAGATGTAAAGTACACTAATATTTATCATTAATTATGAAGCTACAGCCAGTAGCAGGTTAGCTTAGCACAGCTTGGTTTTTAGAAGATAATCACACATGCACATGAGCAACATATTGGTTGAACAACCTGGCTGCCGCTGCCCTTCTCTCAGAAATGTAAAAGCTTGAAACGAAACGCAGAGCTTTTACCTCAAAGGGAGCATTAGCATAAAGCATACAGCAGTGGGGTTTCTTACGTGTTTTTAGAGCTGTATGCAAAGTTTCTCGATACGCCGAGCTCATTTTCTTTCACCCACTGCCGTGTGTGTAGGTGGTGAGCGAATCATCATTATGCTACAAAGACTTCCAGCCTGTGAGTTAAAGGTTGGGGCTATTCTGTGATCTAGTACACGGAGATCCTGCCGCCGTGCATTATAGCACAAGTCTCAGATGTGCTCCAGTTACTGCCGAAAAGTTTTGTTTTTGCATTCAGTTTTGATAAACAATTACAGAAAAAAAAGGGGGCAGCGAGGGCATTGTCACGGCAGAATTATGGTTTCATTTGGCACGGCTAGGCACGCCGGCGGGGGGGCAACCGGTTGCTCTGTACTTCTTCTCCCGAGTCAGATTGCAGAGTAGATTCTGTCCAGATTCGGGGGGCAGATATAGTGAGCAATGGCCAAAGTGTCAATTGCATTGCTGCCAGGCTCAATTTGAAAGGAAGTAAGCAGCAAATAGACCGTACCTAACTTGACCAACACCCTTTACAGACTCCAGAAGGCCACAGGCAATTTTTTTTTTCCTCTCAAGGGAGCCTTTGATTGAGCAGCTGGATGCAACAGGGCCGAGCTGAGACGTGGCGCTTCCACAAGGTTGTGGACGTGTGGTATAATTTTTTTAATTGGCGACTGACTCCAAGGTTCCTGCAGCTTTTTTTTTAAGACCACAAAAGAAGATTGGACACAGCTCTTCATCAGGGCTCCATGTGGCGGTTGTTGTTTTTTTGTTTTTTTTGCCTTTCCGTGCACAGCCGACATTTTGTTCGGCGGCGAGGAATCAAGAAGTTTGAGGAGCCAAACGGTTTGCACGTCGATACCCTTGCATAAAGTAAACCAAAGGCATATTTTCTATAATCATATCTCATTTTTTTCAGTACTTCTCAGTAGTTTGCACCAATGCTTTTCTTCTCCTTTCTATCTGCTGTACATACTGACCTTTTGCATGCTAACAAGCCTTCCATGTACATAGACTCCACAGACAAAACTAATTAAAAAGTCCACTCAAAAGACTTTTATTTTGAAAATGTTCAAACTAAGACTACTAAAGCTTCATACTGTCGCTTCCACTAACATTACCTGGCAAAAGCAGGCCAGATAAAATATAATTTCTTTCACTTCTTTACATCTTCTGTTGTCTTTCTGTGGTAATATTGGACTCAGATTTCCTGAACTTAAAAGGAAAACGTCTCCATTCTAATGTCAGATAATCACAGAGAAACAGCACCACCAGGTACACATTCAGTTGTAATAGCAGACAGTTGTCGCACCTTTGTTGTCACGCAGGGTGAAGTTGAGGTTGCCGGCGACGGGAGCGGCGAGGGCGAAGTAAAAGCGGTGGCCGCTCAGAGGTTCGTCCTTATCGACCGCGCTGATGGTCTGGATCACCTGAGGACGACAGGGGGGAAAACAACCAGACATGCCAGATCAGTCATCTTGTTGATCTTTATCTGATCTCACTGGCCGGTCGACTGAAGCCGGGCATCGTCTAACGCGAGAACGGTGCCGTCGGTTTTAAGGAAAGCGTCGCATACGCGTCACTTTTTCCCTCCGTCATGAATTTCTTTGTATCGAAAGTATAAATCTTTCCTTTAAAAAAAAAAAAAAGCCGAGCGACGGTGTGAGCGAACTGGAGGAAATCAACTTGATTGTGATTGATTGAAAGGATTTGTTTTATAATGTTTGGCTGTGATTTGGTGTCATTTATCTCTTCGAGTGCAGTGAGTGCTTATTTGGCAACGGCGTGGAAACCTCTTAGGGATGAAGTGTTTTCTTTTGGGAAATGATTTCTTCCAAAAGCAAATTATCGTCCGGCGTCTCTTCTCTTTTGTCCCCACACCTCGGACCATGACGTCCATTTAGAGAAACAACGGTCCAACCCAGAAAAAACACAATGGATGTATTATATTCGTGTTGCGTTACATTGTTCCTTTGGGCAATGACAAGAAAAATCGGATAATATTTCTTTGTTCACTAAATAGGTGAGATGCTCTTTCATGGCAAACAAGCATCTCCACCAAACCACAAGTGACGTCAGGTTACCGTGAAACCAACAATCTGCATTCATTTATCTTGATTTTAGTGACGAAAAAGACATTTTCATTGTGAAGAGCAATAACCAGAGCAAGGAATAACGCTTCTGACATGTGACATTAAGACAAAACATCTTTTAAAGACAAACAAATCTTATTTGGGACAATGTATGCATTTTCTTTTGTCAGTTTCTATGAAGTTTGTATACTTAAAAGTTGTTCTTATCCACTTTATTTTAGACAACCTATGCACAAGAGTTGCTTTGCCTTCTGTGATAAAAGTGACATTCATCAATTTCCATGATATTATTTGAAAATTGGCTTTTTAAATCCTGTATTTCATCAGATTTTTCTCTGCCGTGACATTATTATACACGTTTAGACCTTTTAGGTGAAACATTCCCTTTAAAAGTCTAAAAATATAGAAAGAAAGACACAATGAAATATCTAATTTATAATACTGACAACAGTTCATCATCACATTAAATGTATTAATGGCAATTTTCAGGATTTGTAAAGAAGTTTCAATGGACATTTCTACCCACCAGTTTTAGAAAAATGATTACAGTTATAGTCCTCTTATTAATAACCGGTGCTCCTCCCCTTGATTAGACGAGTAAAGCTGATGAATATGACACACACACTTCTCACTCTAGTCACACACACCTGCCTGGATCGACCACCATGCAGTAAATACATAACGCATGCATCTTGAGCAGAACAGTTAGACGTTCCCACTTTATTATTACAAGTATGAAAATGACTCTTGATAAGAACTGTTACAGCTCGAGGCGATGACGCGAGACAAGCGTTCATATCTCTGCCTTAAACAAGCCAACGCTATTTGTTGCGGCCCTCTCCAGGACTACAGAGTCTTCCTCCTTTTTTTTTATTATTATTATTGTGTAGCGGTGTTGACATGTATAAATAATGCAGGAAATCAAATGACCAAATAATCCAATTTATTTACACCCACCAGCATTCGCTGTAATCATGTTCTTATTCATACAAATGTGCAATCTGGAAAATCAAGTGCGCTCTTTTGAGCAAACAAAAAAAACATTAATTTCTTCTGTGCAACAGCACTTAGCTGCAGGAAGAAGGAGAAGGAAAAAAGAAGACAAATTTTACTGGTACATGCTGTACAGGAGGGGCATATCACACACAAACACGCCGTAAGGACGACAAATGATAGCCGGCGTGTCGGCCATCAAAGTGGGATTCACTGCAGCGGTGTCCTGATAAATTTAGATCAAGCCTCCTGAATCCTTTGTAGGAGATCGAGGAACTCAAACCCTGCGACAACTCACGCCTCGTGGACGCCATCCAAGAGACGCTCAGAAGCAATTCACACTAAATTATCACATCTCTTCCCCCCCCCCCCCCCCCTGAAACACCAAAAAAAAAAACACAGCTCTGCAGTCAAAAACATCAAGACAAAAACTCAAATTATAGAGAAAAAAATTTCACAAATAACGCGGGGCGAGGAGAGAAGAAGAAAATAAATAAAAAGCAAATGATCCATCAGGGCTGAGACGTGGATTATCAGTTGTCAGCTGTGATTAAATGCTGCTGGTTACAAGCTGTCAGGTATTTGGGGTTTGGTGTAGGTGGCGAACGACATCCTGCCAATTATTAAAACTGGCAAGCGGGGTGAAAATTCATGAATATTTAACTCTTGTTTCTTAACAAAATTTAAATAGTTGCTCTTTCATCATCCAAAGTCATCACAAAGTAGCTTTTTTTGTACATTTTTGCGCTTGTTTTCTGTTTGGCAAGGGGAATATATACATCTGTGAAGCAGCAATGCAAAAGAAGAGGGGTTATCTACTGCCGCTCTACAACAGCTCTGGATATCTGTACACAGGCAGAATGGATGTTGGTGTCAGCAGCACATCAGTGCCGCGACCACTGAGCACCTAAACATGCAGTGTGTGCACGCCCGGCTGCATATCATGAAAGCTGCCATTGATTCAGAGATCCTTAATAACTCACAAGCCTCTCACTCTGTTATGGAAATTTCCACATCTGATAGAAAAACCCTTCGCTTTGTGGCTCGTACACCGCCGATGAATCCCAGACACAATTTCGACTCTTTGATGTCCCCCTTTTTGAATATTGCAGATGGATTCGGAGCTTATCGCCAGTAAGGTTTCTATTTCCCCGTCTCTGCAGAGGGAAAAGACTGTAAATCATCCTTTAAATCAAACACTTTGTAATGTATAATGCCTTTCATTAGCGGGGCTCTGATGCAAGGCGTTCCTGAGAACCTTTGGTGGGGAATTCTCTAATGGGTTGAGTAGCAGACAGGAGGGGAGAGGCATGGATGTAGACATAAATTCTGGCTGGGAGACATTAACGGCAGCGGCAGACTGGTGCCTGTCGCAGAGGCTCGACGGAGGAGGCCCATGAATCACCGAATTACATTTTTTTTTCCTTATTGGAGCGTACACATCGGCTGCACATCGGATCAAAAAGGATATAAAACAAAAGGACAAAGGTGTCTCTGTTTGTCGCTTTGGAGGAAGAGGAAGAGGAGGAGGATGTGCAAACAATAGGGGCACACACACACATGCACACACACATTTTCATACACATGCATTGGGAGTGCAACGATTGCCATCTTGCACTCGCTGGCATTAGATTTTCTACTTTTATCTCAAATATGGGGACATCTGCTGCGCGTTGAAAACATGTGGACACTCAGACACACGGGGGGAAACAGACAAACAATGAACAATTAAAATAAAAAACAGACTCACAAAAATGTTTAACTTGCGACCTCTGGAAAGCCGATACTCGAGCGTTGAGGAGCATGTGGGTGTTTAACAAAATAAATATTATAATATATGCTGTATAAATTGATAGTTAACAGATTTTACTTTTGTATTATTTCATTTTTTACCAAGATACATACTGAGCAGGGGTTTTTTTGGCTGAAAAATTAACTTATGCGAATTCTTTGGTGGACTAAAACTATGTAATCGCCAACATACATACTGATGCTAACGCATATATATATATATATATATATATATATATATATATATATAAATATATATATATATATATATATATATATATATATATATATATATATATATATATATATATATGTATATATATGCAAGATAACCAACCACCAGGCCATTATTGATCCAGCTCAAATGTCAACCCTCATGACAGGTTGCATACAATCCCCCAAAGAGTCACACATGCCAGTGATTTTGTGTCTAAAGAGTAGCTTGCCAACAACAACACAACAAACAGGCTCTCTAACTGGAATGTGTTCATAGTATTGAGTTTTTAAAAGTGTCAAGTGTCACATTTGGTCGTTTATTTCTTCCTGATCAGACATTTTCTAGCCTGAAACAGTCAAATTAGTTCATTATTCCAGCATGAGATATTAAAATCAGGCTAAAAGATGATGCAATGAGTGAAGAAGAGCTGTGTCTGTGTATATATGACGGTTCAGGATTCATCCTGATCTCCACACCATTCCAACGACAGCGAGTCCCACAAATGAGCTTCAACCACCACGATCCAAAAACCCCCCTCACTTCTGCCTGTAATCCACCGCCAACCACCGAGTCCGTGTTTAGAGATTGAAGACTCGGGTCCAGTGATTTGGCCGCGCGCTCCTCCAGACGACGCGCCACCACCACCTGGACGATCGAGCTGAACCTTCGCAGACCGAACACCCGACAGCTTGCTCACAAACGTCCGACGAATCAAATCCCGCCAATTATAGCGCGCGTGTTAGCCGCGCCGCGGAGTTCAAGCGTTCGTGATTTAATCATCTCAAACAACCTGAAGTGTCTCTGCGAACTACTGCGACCGTAACTCATTGCACCTTTTGACACCGAGCGTCTGCCCGCGCGCGCGCGTGTGTGTGTGTGTGTGCGTGTGTGTGTGTGTCTACTCGAAACTTGGCCTCCGTAATGAGCAAAGAAAAGCCGGCTAATGTAGCTCGACGGAGAGGCTTTGGTGTGTGAAGAATCTGAGAGATAACGAGCTCAAATAATACTTTCCACTCTTTCTGACACCGGCAGAGTAAACACCGCCAGTGCATCTCTGAAAAATTCAACTTCTTTACTACTCTCAAAATATGCGGCGTGGTAATATTGTCTTAAGACAGTAATTATCAGGAAGTCAAACCGGATGAGTCATGCGTCAGAAATACAAGCCAGCCACTTAAAAAGTTGAACTAAGAGTATAAATAAGCATTGCATCAAATAGGTGGCAGTTGTTGCCATGGCGGCAGGCGGGGGGGGGGGGGGGGGGGGGGGGTTGACGAAGGAAGTGAGGAAGGGAAGGAAGGAAGGAAGGGAGGCAGGGAGGTGATCCTGCGTTTTTCACACTTTTCCTATGACATCGTCGACCCAAACATCACCCATGTGACACCCGTAACTTTGTGAAGCAACGGATCAACAGCACCCGCTCACACGTCCCACCCCGCTGTCGTCTCACACACACACACACACACACACACGCGCGCGCGCGCTCACACACATTCGTCGTGGCAGTCAATATTCAACAAATGTCATCTTTCAGCCTTTCTTCCTTCTTTAAAGCCGGCGCTCTCGCTTCACATTGATTGGCCGAATCATTTGCCTGATATTAGTCTGACTACATACATGTAATATCATTTATTTATGTATATAATTGTATGTTTGGTCGGCCTGATCCTGACAAGCTGAAGGCGTCGAGGCTAAAGTGATCTCCTGGTGAGATCTGAGATTGCGTTTCCTCCACGTTTCTGTCTTTTTATAGCACAGACAGCGCGCCGCCGCGCACTAATCTCTTCCACGTCCCTCTGCGCCTCGACATATCTGTTTTCATCTCCCACCTCGACGCAACACTCATAATACACCGATAATTTAAATGAAGACTGGAGGTGTGAAGATATTTATTGTGTTTGCGTGACTGATGTTGACAGCCGAGGCCGTAGTTTAGAGGTGTTGTAAGGAAAGTTTTTGATCGCGGGGAAGTGAGGGAGAGCACACTGTGAGTATGTTTGACTGAGTTTTCAAAGTACATCTCCATGTTGTTAACACAGGGCGACGACATGTATCCATAAAGTCATAAAGTCAGAGGAACGTAAGATTGATGTTGAAGGGGCTTAAGCAATATTTAAATACAAAGGGTCTTTGTGATTCTTCTTCGTCTTAGTTTAATTTGTGGAACTTTAGTTCCTTTAGGACACTTTGGCAACGCAAACAGAAGATATAATGTTTAATAGGAAACTTTTTATCTGTTGCGACGCTAAATTACCGATCAGAAGTATCCGTTTGCGGTGCAAGGATGTACAAGGATAACTATTCAATTCATTTTGTTTCGCCCCAAAAGCACAAAAAGACAAATGTATCCCAGTGGGCTTCACAATCTGAAGACATAGGACCTCACATCGGAAGAGGAAAACCCCCAAAAAACCTTTAACAGAGAGAAAAACTGCTTCATTTGTTAGAACACGTTTGGAAAAACAGTCACAAAGTATCTCTTCCTCACGTCTCTCTCTCTCTTTTTCTCTCTCTCAACCTGTTCTTCACTACCCAGCGTTCATGAACCTCAGGAGGATGCTGGGCCTCCTCGGGGGATGCTGCGGTAGTTCAGGGAGGGGCAGCGGAGCAGATTGGGGGGGTCGCAGCAGAATGCTAAGTCCACTCATGTATGTAATGGTTACACTGAAGTGATTGTACAGCGTGACCCCTCCCCTCCCTCCTTCTCTCCCTCTCTCCCTCCCTCCCTCCCTGCCCTGTCCACCCCATCATAATATCAATTAGTATTATGGCAGAAGACAGACGCACCGATGATCCGTAACAAGTGGCGTCTCCGGAGAGCGCCGGTGCCACGAGACGGCCTTAATTAGGCCCGAGCGGTGGCGGGTTATTCAATCCATGCGCTCGCTGTTAATCTGCGCTACGAGAGCCACGGAGTCCGACCCACCGGCCCCCAATCGGCAAATGTTATTATTTCATCTTTGTCGCAGCTGTGAGAAAAAGCCAAGGAGCCGTGACGAGCCAACCAACACTTTTCTCACAGGGGAAGCAACCGCGGTCGGCCGGACGTACAGTGCACAACAGGAGCTTTTTTTTTTTTTTAATGAATTAGGAATCAGGGAGATGGCAGAGCGCACATCTGACGGGCCACGAGCCCGACCAGTCAGTCTGCGAGCCGACAGCCGACAGCCGACAGCCGACGCCTCGTTGTAATTCACGCCGGGTTCCCGCATTGAAATGCCAACTGCTCTCCTTGCTTTTTTTTTTTTTTGTGTGCTCCGAATGTTTTTTTGGGGTGTAAATTTCATCATGAAATTTCCATTTCGCCTGCCTTTTATTATTCAGAAAGGAAAGGTGCAATCCCGCCGGTGCACTTCAGTGTTGCCTAAACACAAAGGAGCTGTATTTGAGTGGGGTCTAATGGAAATTGGATCAGGGAAAAATAAAAGTGAGTGTCTCAGTCGAGCGATGAGGGTGAAGGAGACGAGGCAGCGCGCTTCACAAGTGAAACCTTGATTTTCACTTTGTCTTCGCGCACGATTTTCAGATATTTCACGGGTGACACGTACAAAATATATTACACCTAAAACACATGGCTCATGTTAAGCCGGATATGTTTTTTTGGGCTTTATTGTGATTGCAGGAATAAATAAACACAATAAAGACACATGGTTTTGGGAAAATCACACATCAATGTCTAACATTTACACAAAATCTTCGAAACATTAAAAACATGAATGTCCCTTGTGTTTTTGTGCTTTTCGCATTGATCCTTCTTAAATGTAGTTCCCAATCTGTTTTACAATATGTTACAGATTTGCATGGTGTCACCACACCTGTTTTCAAACAGTCACATCAACAGCTTCACATGTTTATAATGTGTAAAAACACATTTTCAATGTAAATTATTCACATAAAGAAAAAGGTGATCTCATTAAAATTTCACTAGTGAAACTTGTGTGTCCCTCCACCTCGAGGTGAAATCAACGTGAGAGACAGACGGTGAGAAATTACGTTTTTGGTGTACTTGTTAGTACTTCCTCGGACTTATTTCTGATTAAATTTGTAGTTACTCACCAGACTGACCTCACTACCTAGCTTAACGCCTGCTGCAGCTAGCGCTGGCTGCAGCTAACGCCGGCTGCTGCTACGGCCCGCTGCAGCTAACGCCGGCTGCAGCTAACGCCGGCTGCTGCTAACGCCGGCTGCTGCTAACACCTGCTGCAGCTAATTCACTAAATCCGGTCAGATATTTCCTCTCTCTCTTCAGTCGAATGTGACGGAGATTAAAAACAAACAGACACACAACTAGCTGGTAGCTCCAGCAGCTCTGGTTCTGGCTGCTCAGACTCTGCGGCGAGCATTTGAATGCAGCACGTCTTCTCGGCCTCCCGCCACCAGCAGCAGTGCGGCTCCGAGCTCCGCCGAGGGGTTAGCTCGCGGCTCCGCCATCGCCGGCGTTGAGTGAGCAACATGTCGGCTTTCGGCTGAGTAATTACAGACGCGCTGTACCTTTTCCTAGCCGATGATGCACTCACGGGCCGCGGCTGTTGCCGTGTCCTCGGGGGCCTCTGGTTTGATTGTCGGGGAATTACTTTGTTTCGGCGTTGTCATCGGCTCTGCGCCATAATTTATCAGATGCTATGTGTGCAGAAATGTACAAATGATGTGTTGTGCTTGAAAGTCAGGGTGTGTTGATGAGTGATGGATGGTTCCTAGGGGAGCTCTAAATGTGATATTACTGAGCAACGACACTCATCTCAAGATAAGTGGCAGCATCATTAACCAAAAATAGACATTCGGCGGCGGTAGAAGCGCATTCTTCAATAACGATGGCGACTAATGTGGAGGCAATGTTTATTTCAGCAAATACTCTGTAGCCTCGGGATAGAATCTGATTAATTAAATATAGATTCAGCGATACCTCGAAAACACCTCAAGGTAGGTTGAATGGTGAGTCCTGAACTTCGTTTCAGTTTTCTTTTTTGGGGATTTTAAGTTGGAACAAAACAAATAAGAGACAAACGGAAAAGAAAAAAAAGCTGCGAGGCTCCACATGTTGTGGTCAAAAGCTGACGTGAAATATAGTCTCATTTTTTTTGCAAATTAAATTTGTTCACCCTGCCGTGAGCACGGTGACAAACAACTCTGAAATATATAAATGCAAATAGCATATTTAAAAGGGCCTAATAGCCATTTTGCAACACAATGCATCATTCTGATCAATTGTACTTATTCAGGTCCACACGCCTCCTTCACACTTCGCCTCTGATTGTATTTTCCAAATGCCAAGAGCAGACGGATCGCCGCCGCCGCCGTCGCAGACACACAAGTCATTCAGCAACAATGAAGCCAAATGCTAAACAAGGAGAGGGGGGAATGCGACGCATGGCCGCAGCTTCTTTTCCCTCCTTCTTTTCCTGGATGGCATCTTCGTCTTAAAGCCCTCAAATCTCTCTGGCTTCCCTTCTTTTGTGTGTGTGATTTTCGCGCCGCCTCCTCTGCCTTCGCTGCCCTCTGCGGCGATCGTTTAATTACACAAAAGCCTCCGAACAGGAAAGTCAAACCTCGGCAGCGCACCGATCCTTCCCCATCGCGGGGTATCACATTACGCCGGGATATTATTGTGGATTAGGACCACGGGCAGAGTCAAGCACCGTCATTAATTCGGTCGGCTCTGACAGTATGGAAAGGGAGTTACATCTCCAATGAATGATAACGCTTACAATACCTGCTATTAAATCTTAAGGATGTGTCTCATACTAATGATGCCATCTCCCTGGGATGACCTCGGGCTGTGAAGTGGACGTGAGCACAGTGGACTTGATTTTGAGGAACAAGAAAGAGTTTTTAATGGCTTTGAGCGTCAGCCGGCTGCCTGTGTGAGACAAACTTCAAGCGAGCATGGGCAGAGAACAAGGGGAAAGGGAAGCTGGACAGACTGCAGAGACATTTCAGGGGTCTTACCTGTCCCGGCATGGCGTTCTCACAGAGGATGGTTTCATAGTCTATGGCAAAGACCGGAGCATTATCGTTTATGTCCAGCACCGTGATGAGAGCGATGCCTTTTCCAATTTGGGCCGGGTCCTCTGAAGGAGAAGAAAAAAAAGAGAGAGAGAGAAGAGAAGACCGTCTCTGTTTGTGTTGGAGAAACTTTCTTTTAAACACTTTAATTCTGCCTTAACTTTGCCACTTTGGCCATTATATGGAATATTGATCTTTCTCATGTGTTTTAATTAATCACAAAAGGAGGAGGAGGAGGGAGGGGGAGGGAGAAAAGTGCTGCTGTAATGAAATATGCAGTGTACCACCAACAGCTGGCGTCTTTACCCACTCTGCTGCTGTGGATCAGCCAAAGTGATTACACTCGGTGCCGGCTTGTTGTCGGGGGGGGGCAGAGAGGACGAGCCATCTCGCTCTGTGGGCTTCACGCCTCTGTCTCCCTGACACACACTGATGGCTAAATGGCTGCGTCTGGGCGCAAGATGATGATTAAGCCTGGCGTCGCCCGCCACGCCGGGCCAGAGATGACGCGCTGACATTCGGGGGGGTGGTGGTGGTGGTGGAGGGTGGGGAGAGGGGTGGGGCGGCTGATTTGACGGTGATAAAAAGGACGCGCGGAGCCTCGGGGGCCGCGGGCTTCTTGTCACTGGCCGGAGCGGATGAAATGTGAGTGACTGCGGCTCAGAAATGCACAACATCCCCGAACCGAGGACTCCCCGCACTCTCGTCAGTACCAGAGAGAGACGCTATTTACTCTAAACACTGTGATCAGACATACGGGCCGGTGGATTATGCGGCCAGTCCGTAAAACTCAAAGATGTTTTTCAGCTGGAAGCGGCTCGCGGTGTCACTGTGAGTCAGAAAGCCGGTGCCTCATGCATGAGGGACTGTTGTGACATTACATATGGCTATTATTACATGCTGCCTCCTCTTTGTTGCTATACCAGGCAAGCGCTCACACTCGGGAATCAACTGTGTGTCTGTGTGCTGTTAGATGTAAATGAAAACAAAATCTTTGAAGCAAAGAGCGATGAATGAACATGTCCTTTTTCGTGCAGTGATGACGTGAACGCAGAGGATCTGTCAGGCTGGCGTTGGTTTTTAACTTATACTAATGTGACGCAGCTGTCGTGAGGGCTTCTGCGGATCGTGCGCTGTTGATTGTTGTCCATTGTGTTTGCGTGATGGAAGTGGAATGGTACGAAGGCTGAAGAGGGGGAGGAAAGAAGAAAAAAAAAGAGGCACTTGCGTCCTTCGAGCCATTGAGAGATAATCAAAAAGGCAGGCGGCACTTCTTCACATCACATTAACATAGTTCACCCGGCGGGTGAGATCGCCCACTCTTAGTCAGCATCTCGTCCCCACGGCTCATGGACACATGGAGGTCGACTGTCCTGTGTGTGAATTAACATTCCCCGACAGCCACACAACAACCCCGACAACTGCATTGCCCTCTGCACAGAAGGCCATAGGACATTATGAGGAGGATAACCGGACAGAGACGACAGTGTCACGATGACAAAGTATGTGAAACCTTAGATCCTAACAACGATCTGACCATTCGCTCGGCCCCGGTGGCCGAAATGGCACTCAAGTGTCTTTTGTCAAGTAGACTCAGACAAAACAGGCTTCTCGTTTCTAGCTAGCAATCATCCATTTTGCGGGTCGAACTGACAACTGTTGCTAGCAAATTAGCTGCTATAGCGAGCTAATTTAGCTAACGCGAGATCCATTAGCTGGTTGAGAACATTGTGGACATTTTGCTCTCCTGTTGAGTCTTGTAAAAAACTTTAAAACATGTCTGTACTTCATGGCTGCGTGCATTATATACAGAATTGAGCTAAAGTTGTAGGGGACATGTAAATAAACACACAGTGTTGAGCTTGTTAGTGCTAGTATTTGTACTTGTATCATCAGTTAGCTCATGCTATCCCTGATTTGCTGCCTAGCTTACTTACGTGTTTGTTTGTTTTTCAAATTAAAGGTTTGTAGGGCTTTTAAGATGAGGACAAATGAATGACCAATGCATTAGCGGAGGTTGTTGGAGCTTCTGACATTGCCCTGAACTTAATCAAGGCCTATTAAAATGCATTTAACACATACATTAATGTAGCAAAAGAAGCTAATACAATGCTTCAGCCTCTTGAAAGTAACACATGGTTACTACTGTTGGTAGTAAAGCCGTTTTCCAGATTTGATTAAAAAAAAGACAACACCCCCTCTAAACTCTTAAAATGGCGAGTTTCACTCTAACTACACACCCACAGGGGCTTTAGCGGTGAACGGTCAACTCTGGCTTGATACGCCGAACTTGAGAGTGTGTTGTTGTAAGTAAACTCACGGCTCTCGATGGCGAAGATGGTGAGGTTATGGATCAAGTTGGCCTCTCGGTCCAGAGGCTTGGCTGTGCTGATGACCCCACTTAGAGCGTCCACGTTAAAGAAGCGCTCCAAGTCTGTGTTCCTGTCGATGGAGTACCTGCACAAAAATACACAACCAGACACACAGCAGACATACCTTTAAAAAAAAAAAAAAGCTTTTGGATAGAGGTATTTATCTGACATTTAAGTCGTACAATTATGTATTTCTTCCTTCAAACTGTACAGAAATGAAGAAAAGAAAGCTTTAGTACCATCAATGCATCGTGTTCACATTTCATGTAACATGTACAATGTTTTGTACATACAGTACTCATGATTAGCACAGTTCAAGTTCAGAAGTGGAGCAGAAACTTGGACAGTTGTAGCACAAAGGAAACAAAACCCTGTTATGTGTTGATCACATTGAGGTCTCTCTGCTTGGCCCTCAGCACACAACAGCCTTTCAACGCACCGCAACTCGTATTTCTAGAGAAAATTACAACTTCAATTAGCCTACAACCAAAGGGTATTATTGCAATGTAATTTGACTCTCGTGGCCGCATTAGTTCCACAATAATTTTAATTTCAACAGATGTAGTGAAATACATTACAGACGCTGATAACAGTCATAGGAGCAAAAAAGAGGCAATTTACAGCTACAATGGTGCAGTAATTTGATTTTCTGATTAAGATTACTAACAATCCTAACAGACCGAGCATGAATACCACACAATATTCATTCAATTAATGCAAAATAGAAAGGGGAACTCGAGAGTGACAACGCACAGATTGGCAATACGAGTGCTTGTTTTGAGTCACAAATGCCACGACACAAGTGCTGAGCCTTGACCCTCCTGAAGGAATGCCCTTCTCTTGTTAAAGATGGCATTTCGCTTTTGCAAATGCTGCACTCCTCGGCCTCGCCACCATCTGGCATTGTCTTTGTGACGGCCACATGGGGAGGGGACTTCGGAGGGTCTATGAATTCTGCGTTTGCAGATTGTGTGGAGTAGTTGAATAAGAATACCAGCATTAATTTTCCTCACTTGATTGGGGCGCTCATTTGGGATTCTCAGAGCACATTTGTTCTTTAACAAACAGCTGTGGGAAATTAGTTTGCACACTTTTTTTTTTCCTTTCTGAAAAGTGGCTTACGACTGACGACGTGACATGTTTTCAACATGGAGTTGTTACCTGATGGCGTTGTTGGAGGTGTCCGGGTCGTGAGCGGACACTCTCCCGATTGACGTGCCCACTCTGGCGTCCTCCGAGACGACCATCTTGCCGAGCGGCGTGGAAAAGACCGGCGGCTCGTTCACGTCCTCCACCGTCACCCTCACCGACGTGGTGTCGCTGAACGGGCCCACGCTCAAGAAGTTGGAGTCGATATTCCTGTTGGTGGCCTCGATCCTCAGAGAGAAGCTGCTCTTTGTCTCAAAGTCTAGAGGCTGGAGGACACAGATTACACAACATTTTGTATAAAAGAGGTGGCAAAACATGTTCAGTTGCTCTTTCTTTGAAATGTACTTGAAGACTACACGGCTATGGCGACTCCACATGTATTGCCAAGGGTAAAAGAACAGTTTATATATGTATATGTCTGTGAATCATTCATACAATGCTGAGATATTGATCCCAATTAGGATGTGGATGGAAAGTCAAACTTAAAGTCATTTGCTGATGGATTGTAGTCGCTTTATGCTGTGAAGCAATACCATTGATTTTCAGAAAGGCACACAACATAGTGGTAAAAAGCACAGAGAAATAAATGCTTTTGAGATATTTTTGTCATTTTTGTCTGGCTTATCGAACTACCCCCCCCCCCCCCTCCTTTGCAACGGATAATGCGCCGCAGAGGACCGTTCATTTGACACTTTCATTATCGCCGCCTCTCTCTGCAATGTCGTAATGGCTGCGAGTTTTGTTGCAAAACAAACAAAGAACCGAAATCGGCCCATCTGACACCAATTGCGGGCGTCCAACAATGGTCTCTCTCTCTCTTTCTCTCTTTCTCCTTCTCTCTCTCTCTCCCTCTCTCTCTCTCTCTCCCCCAACAAAAGCGCTGCAGCGATGAACTGTCACATCCACGTGGCCCGAGGAGCCCCGATCCAAGTCCTCTGAAAAACCCATGAAATGTAAAGCGTGAGCCATGAGCACCGCGGCGTCAGAAAGTGAGGCAAGAGCGCGCAACACATTCCCCCCCCCCCCCCTCGCGTAAATGAATAAGCGCCGCTTGTTACACATTTAACTTGAGATGTTATATTTTATTTATATATAGGCGGATATCAATTATATTATTCATAGCATGTTGGTTGAAATGGTGCGAGGAGTGTTTTTAAGGTGTTTTTTTTTTTTAGTCTCCGTACAGTCTGGAGCTGCTGTAGTACACATTCGAGCGACCCGTGGGATGTAAACTTCGATCCGCGGTGCTGAAGATAGTCGATGCTGATTTATCATTAAGGATTATCACTTAATCTAAAGGTGCAGGAGACATCTTGAAACAAGGTGAGGCGAGGAGGATTGGAAACCAGAGAGAGGCAGTTGTCCTTTTCCTCCTTTTTCCTCTAGTAAATAAGCATTTTAGAAGCTTTCATTATCGTTTTATTCTGTGTATTATAACCAAGGAAAACATGAATTACAGTGCGGGGAACTACAATCCTCCTACAATGCTGGTGCTGGTGCACTATCCAACACACCACAGACCCAAATAGGAAAACGTACAAAGCCGGGGTTACTCGTATATATATTTATTTCTCATGGTGCCAAATCCCATGAAAAGACCAAACTCAACAAAGCTGCAGTCTCTTAATACTTTCTGACTCCCCCACCCTGTCTGTGCACTCAGCCCCGTCCCCATTCATTCCTCCTAAATACTTCAAACATTTAGTCACAAATATGTCGTTTTTTCTTTTTGGAAAATGTAAAAAAGGGGCCGAGTAAGTTCCCGAAACAGACGACGCTGCACTCTAGTTCATATGAATGTGACTCAAACCGGAGTAAATAGTATGTGTGTGTGTGTGTGTGTGTGTGTGTTGGGGGCTATTATCAGCTGTAGATTAATACACATTTGGTGCTCCAGTAAATATTTACAGCTGCAGGATGTTGTGTGTGTGGGATTGACTGAAAAAATAAGTTACAGTCTCCAGGTTGATGGTAATGAAGGGAGCGCATCGCCCAGCGCGACACTGCGGCTCGTTGATGTGTTTTTGATCTACGGCACGGAGGATTCAGGCGGCACAGGAAATATACCTGCTGATAGGATCAATTTATTGTTGGTTTAGAAGTTCTCACGCGCTTTCATGTTTCACATTCAGCTTTTTAGGACTCATTCACGTCTTGTGAGCGAGCGAAAACATTACAATGCAGTGACTAACATGGGGAAAACACACAGTTGGAGGGAAACATGTCACATTATGTCTACTTATCCTGCGAGTAGGAAGAGACTACTGTGTGTGGAATAGTCCATCAATGGTCTCGGCAATATTCAATTTCCACGTGAGTGTTTCGAGCGGGAAAACGTCGGCGTCTGACTTTCAGGAGGGGGAAAGCGTCGGGCCGTTAATGTGCAGAGTCACGGTGCGCGGCTTGAAAAGCAGAGGCTGTCTTTTGCGTTTTTCATCCCTCCGCGTGCAGCGTACCTTCAGGAGGACGACGACCCCGTCTTGCGTGTCCTCGTCCGTCGTTATGTTGAACATGCCGGGCCCGTCGCCGTCCATGATCCTGTAGTCCATCTCTGCGTTGGAGCCGATATCCGCGTCGGCCGCTTTGATTTTGGCCACCACGGATTGCACCGGCAGGGACTCCTCCACCGTGTACTGATAGTTTTCTGGAAGAGGAAGGACAGGAGCGGTCGCCGGTAATGGATGTGCTTATTTCACCACCAACTCACCTTCAAGCAGCCCGGCTTTATTCTTCTTTTTTCAAACATTTTTCACACCCACTTCAGCTTTGATTCGGCCGTGTGGCTCCTCAATAAATTCACGTTGCATAACACAATTGTGACACATGGAATAAAGCGCTTTGCTGCAACTTCATAGGCAGTGGACGATGCAATGTGTACGCTGGATATACAATTATAAGAAAGCAAAAAAACTATTTCAGTCGTCACATTTCTGCAGGTTTTAGAGAGAATATTTAGCCGCCTGGATGTAATGAGTTATCCTTTGGACCAAAAAAGACAAAGTAAGAGAAGAAAAAAACAACCAAGACTAATGCTGAGATCCTTTTGCTATCTTTCATAGGATGAAATGTCCACTTGAAGATTCTATTACTCCAAAACTCTCCGTTGTGTCCCCTTGGCTTTTGTCTGACCCCTCGGATTTAAAGTACTCTTATGAGAATAAAGAAGGGAATCATATTCATAATCATAATCTCCTCCAATCACCATGGCAGAGCTCATTACCAGACCTTTCTGTGTTCCTCACAGTGTCTCCCCTCAGCCGCCGTCTAAATGCTAATCTGCCTGACATTGTTTGCCGCCATGTAATCTTTATAATGGCTTTTTAATTTGCCGTGGAATAGCGGCTCTTTAAAAGACCGAAGAATTGCTTTCCTCTCTCTGATTTGCCCCCGTGCACCTACCTCTTCCCCTCCTCCACCCTCCTCCACCCTCCTCCACCCTCCCTGTCGGCTCATGAAAAGCTAACCTTGGCTTTCTCTTCTCTCGTTTTCTTCTAAGGACCAGCTAAAGGTTCGCGCTCTCCATCAGCTCTGATGCTCCTTGATGCTCTATTGATTCTGACCCGTGACCCTGCGAGGGCAACAACAGGTGCAACAAAAAAAAACCAAAACTCATCCAATGTCCCTTTCTTCCTATCATGGCAGCACTGGGTTAAAAAGCCGTTGATGACTTGTTGTGGAGGACTTGGACCACTCCCCCCCGCCCCTCCCCCCTCTGCCTGCACCCCAGGGGGCCTGCAAATTGACTCACAGCTTCACAGCAGTCCAGTGGGGGGACTGCACCAGCCAGCCAGTGGTTGGGGGGGGGGGGGGGGGGCTATCAGCGGTAAACCGATTGCCGGCGCTTTCGGATTATCATGAGAAGCGCTGCGTGCCTTTGAATCTTAAAGCACGGGGCCTGGAAACCATTTGCAGCTCGTGAAATAGGCTGACAACAACAACAACAACAACAAAAAAGAGAAAAAAGGAAAACGGAGCCCGATTGATCCCCGGTATCGAACGCCGAGGCCCCCCCCCCCCATCCTCTGGCTCTGATGAAGAGCAAAGCAATGGAGGTGCACACCTTGCAGGAAGGCTGCTTTTTTTATTTAGTTGTAAAAGACCAACTGTTTGTTGGGAATATACATTCAGGGAGGTTGCAGCAATAAAGAGGAAACTGTGTCTGGACTTTAGACGGCGCATGAGATGAGGTTTAATGAGTGTATTTGGCTTTTGAGACGTCTGAGTAATTTCTGTCCAACGTTATTCGACGACACAGGAAAAGTGTTGTTGCAGAGTAATAGAGCCCACTTAATTTTTTCCCCAATGATTTCCTTTCAAGGGTGGAATAACCGCCCAGGCGTTTTCCTCCCAACATCCATTCCATACAGTACAAAGTATCTGCACCCATTTGGTTTATTCAAGTGGTTTTTTTTTTCCGGCGATAATACATCTTTAAAAGCTGGAACTAAGAAAACATGCAAATGAACCCGACGTGGCTTTACTGCTGATTGTTGAGTAGCTGTTGACAACGCGGCGGTGTGCCACGCATGTCAAGCTTAATTGACCCCGTCGGGACAATCAGGAGCCGGGAGTCTTACTGTGAGTGAACCGAGGCGGGTTGTCGTTGACGTCGGTGAGCGTGACGGTGACGGAGGTGGTGCCGGAGAGGCCGCCCATCTGGCCCACCATGTCTTTGGCCTGGATGACGAGCACATACTGGTCCCTCGTCTCCCGGTCCATGTTGGGCAGAGCTGTTCTGATGACACCTGATGGGAGAGGCAGGGCGTCAGACATACTGTCCCTTCAGATGAGCGCAGCCGTTCTCAAACTTCTTCTGTCACGCTCCACTTTGGAGGAAGCGAAATGTTCGGGCCCCACCGTCCCAACGACGTGGGAACAAAATGGTCCAACTTTTTAAGACTCCTCCAGCCGTGCTTTATTTATTAATAGATTAAATAAACACCCATTATCAGACAAGAAATGATAAAAGAAAAGAAATGATTAAAAAAAAAAAAAAGGTCAAGTGATGTTTCCGACAAGATCTCTGGAACCACAATGTTGATTAACTTCATTTAAATTACTAAACTACAGTAAAGACTTGTGGGAAGAGATGTATCCGAACAGAAAAAAAAAAATACCGTTAAGTTTACATGAATTAATGTTAATTACAGCTAATTACATAAACCCCTTAACCTCAAAAACCTTGTCGTCACTTTTTCGCGCAAACGTACCCTTTCACCTTTCTGTTCATAAATACACTTCACAAAGTTGGATTTCAATAATAAACCTCTATATAACTCTCCGAGCCCGTACGGATCTAATAAGGTATGGTAGAAGCTTAGTGGATGTATATTAGTACATGAAAAATCCAAGTGAAGCCGGCTCAAACAGAAAGAATGACAATTTTCTCCAGATACCACGTGAATAGCAGGATATTTCCACACATTTTAAATAGACTCAGTGAGTAATAAGCATCATTAAAAGCTACCATGTCTGGAGGTTGGCAAGTATGCTGATCAAGCGTGTGTATTCATCATTGATCATGATTATTGACCTGGCTTTTCATCTGTAAGTGCTTTATAATTGTGCTAAAACCTTGAGCGGTGATGACCCCGACACCCGCTGGGGGTCATTTCATAGAAGACCTTCTCATAAAGGGAGCCGTGAAACACACGTATGTTCTCTCAGGAGTTTTAATGGTATTAGCAATAGCTCATTATCTTTAAATTACACTCATTATTTAAGTGATTTCAGTCAGTGGTGAAATCTAAAGAATCAATTGTGTTTTCTAATTAGTTGAGCTCTACAATCATCCCACAATGAGAATCACTAATAATAATAATAATGATAATAGTTACGTTTCTTTTCCATTCATCCGTATGTTGCGAGTTCTTTTTCTTTTAAGAGGATTGAAAGCTTTAAATGCCTCCATTCACCAAAAGTATTGGTTTTAATTACGACAAGCATACAAAGCGACATCTCCCAGCGAGCTGACGGACCACTCCAGCACTCAAAGTACAAAAGTACACATGTTCACATCAGCCAGCAGGTAGTGATTACATGACGTGAGGTTAATGGCTGGATGTCCAGCCTGTTTACACAACAGCAGTGCGCTCTGACTCTCCCCGTGCCGTCGCATTTGCCGTCACTCCGAACGGTTTAGCGGCGTTGACGCGTGATGAGTTTAATGTTAAGACGCTGCCAGAAAAGTGAGCACATCCGAGAGGACATCTCTCCCCGCCGCCAGGGGAGGCATTATCTGTCTTTCCTCCTGTCACGATTGATCCGCCGTCAGAAAAGGGAAAGTCAGAGACGTGACAGCGGTGGCGTCGGCGAGCGAGCGAGTGAGTGAGTGGCGTTTACCGGTTTGCACCTGAGCCTCAAAAACAGCTCGTCCAGAAAATCTTTCCATTAACGCCATTTTCTCCCAATGGCGACTTCATCTCCGGCCGGAACAGGATGATAATTCCTGAAAAATTACCACACAATGCAAAGAAGAAATGTCCTAATCCCTCAAACGCAATCACTGTTGCCTTTAAAGTTAACGACTTCGCACGCAGTGTGTTTCATTCATTAAATGGCACTTATAAAAGATGCATGCAGAACATGGAAGATTGCTCATTAGGAAACACACAAAGCCAAAGCACACAAGTTCCCGGATAAATTAATCATTTTTGAGTGTCTTCCTCGTGCTCACAGCCCGATGAAGCAGATCAAAGTCGCTCTCGCTCGGAGTTCGCACCTGAAGATTTCCCCCGTAATCCTTTAAATTACCAAGAAATTCGACGTATAATTGAGGTCCAATCTCTCGGGGAAGAATTAAAACAGTTTTTTTTATTTAGATGAGGAACCCCCAAGAGACAGATTTCTGATAAACTCGCATGATTACGGTGTGCCAACTCCAGCGCTGCATGTACACTGTGTGTGCTGTGAAGAAGAAAGATGCTGCTTGTACAAGACACAGTATGGGCGTTAAATATTAACGTGCCATACATAAAGCTTTCATCCACGGCCCCACCTGCACGCCTCACCTTGTTTCAACTGGAGTGTCTCTAAACATTTAAAATCAGGTTCTCACAGGAGTACAAGCCCACACTCACACTCACACACACACACACACTCACACACACAGTTTCTGCAATTAAGCTCAATCCAGCAACAGAGGAAGGACAAACAAATCAAGTAAAGTGGGTCAAAAGACTTGGAGGGAACAATGAAGACGCCTTTTGACCGTCAACCGCGCGTGTACTTGGAAAATAAACAATTCCATTAAGTGTTTAATTTCCCTTCCCCGCGCCGTCCTTTATTAACGTCATTACGGTCCCTTCAGCTGAAAACTGTTATTGGCTGCTGTAACTAAATGGCTCAGTTAGCTGAATTATAGTGAGCTGTCCACTTTCTCTCCTCCCAGGTCCCTGCCAGTGGGCTCACATCGGGATGACGCCGGTCAATAAAGCAATAATCTGTTGCTGGTTGCTCTGCGAAACACGCCATTTCAGCCCCGCGTCGAATAATGAAAAGGAGCGGGACGTCGGCGGGGAGAAACGACGCTGCCTTTCTGTCCCTTTGGCGAAGCCCCGACGACAAACTCAACAACATGTCGCGTGTTTTCTTTCCTCTTTAGTGCCGCTAACGCTGAGAATTTAGGCATTCATCTCTGTGCTGTGGAGATTCACCCATCTGCTCCGTTTATTCCCTCACATCCGTCCTCCATCCCTTTGACCACTTCTCCGAGGCGTCGTCCACAGCGTAACCTCGCAAGCCAATTAGAGAGCGCCGCCACCGGTCCGGTGTCTGCTGCGGCGACACCTGTGAACCCTGTTTACTCGAGTTGCATCAGGAAAGGGGTCACATGGCGCCTTCCAACCGGCGAAAGCTCCCATAATACTAGTTAGGACACAAACAAGCATCAAAACGCCTCTCTTCTCTATTCCATACCACACAGGCATCGGGACAAAGCGTGCACGTCTGGACATGAAAGAGGAATCTTTCCACATTGGAGAGAAGCAAAAAGCTGAAGGAGGAAGTGCGATAATGGTTGGATTATAATAACAGCTGCAATGGATGCCTCCGAAAAAGGTGAAATAAAGCCGGAAAAAAAAAGATGTTGAGCTACGGCCAGCAGCGAGACAAATGAATGCTCTCACTAAACCATAGATAGGCTGCACACACACAATTGATATACTTATTTAATATCAGCTTGGTGTGTTGGGGCCTCAGAGATATTGGCCGTGGTTAATGATGCCATGAATCCCGATTCAGAAAAGAAGAAAAAACACACCAGACATGTTTCTCCCTCCGCCTGGCCAGAAGCACACATACTTCTCACCGAGCGACGCCACTAATCCACGCGCCGATGTTGCGAGCCCGTTGTTTGTCTGCTGGGTGCCGCCCCTCCCCTCCCCCCACCACCACCCTCACTCTCTATCTCTGTTACCCCGTGCGGCGCTGGTGTCATTCCCGGGGAGAGGCGATGATTAAAAATCCTTCTGTCGCTATCTCGGCGGGGGGAGGGTGGGGGCCCCCATCGCGTTTTTGCGCCGCGACTCCTCGCCTCCGGTTTTTGCGAGCCAGACGCATTGTAACCGCGCATTCATCTAGCTGTCTCCACACCGCTGGCGGCAGACGGGTGGGCCACGCTCCCCGCTAAAGCCCCCCCCGATGCGTGACATTTGTCTTGGGAAGAGGAAATAAAAAATAAAAAAAAAAAGCGCAGACTGCGAGAGGGACCCTCTGGCTCCTGCGTGCAGCTATGAGAGGTGCTGATGAAGGTGATGAACACTTAAACATGAAGGGTGCAGGATGTGATTTGCTGGAGGCCCTCGGGCGGTCCACTTACAAAGACTAGATCCCATAACACGAAAACAGGCCGTACAAACTGGGAATAAAACATCCAGCCCAGGTAGTTTATTACTGCGTGACATTCAGGCATCAAGCTCTAATCACGGGTCAGTGTGAAAGGGCCACAACACAAAGGACCCATGCGTTATATCACACGTGAGTATGAGTATATATATATATATATATATATATATATATATATATATATATATATATATATATATATACACACACACACACTGCAGAACGCAGGATCTATTTGTGTGTAATTTTACCCTGAAAGGCAGCGTGTTCATGCGTCCACACGTCCACGTGTCGTGCTCTTTCTTTGTGATTAGAATTGAAAAAAAATTGCATCTCCCTCTGCACATTACAGGAGACAGCCAGATTTATATCCAGCCTCAAGCCGCGACGTTTTCTCGATTTAGTCCAGTCGCCATCCATCGACAGATTTCTCGTACGGCGCCCGCGACGAAGCTGCGCTTTTAAAAGAAGAGGGTAAAAAAAAAAAAAAGAGAAAAGACGCACACGGCGGGTTTTTAAAAAGGCCACGCTAATAACTTAATCACAAGCTGATCGCAGCCGCGGCGTCTCCCGCTGACCCCTCCGTCAGGCGTTGCCACGTGATGATTACCCAAGGATTGGAACCTGGCCTTTTCCTTTATTTGAGCGTATTCGGTTTAATTAGATTCCCAAGGCGGAGAAGAGACAAAGCTCGGTCCGTCCAGGCTCCTCTCAGCTGAGTGCCTGTCACATTCAGATGTCATACTCGCGTCGCTCCGAGAGGCAGGCCGTGTCACATCTTAAATACCCCCTTTAGATTGTAATTAATCCTCTCATTCAGGCACCTGGCGTTTTTCTACCAACAAAAAAATCTCTTGTTATTCCAGCCATCACGAGGCTCGCGAGCAGACATGCATGCTTAGCGGCGCTAATGTGCGCGGATAATTGTCTCTAAAGGACTTGCCATAACGCCACGGTGCACGGGGCTGGAGGCAGCTGTTCAAAGCTCCTTCAGCCCGCCATCAATTACGACGCGTCACCTTCAAACTAAACCACGAGGTATCAATCAATACAGATTACAAAACGCTGTCTTAACTTAGCGCCTTCGGGCGCGGCAACTTATGCATTTAGCCGACATTATATACCGCTTGCAAGTTATTGGAGCTATTTGGGATTAAGTACTTTTCCCCAAGGGCACCTTGTAGATTCAATTTGGGATTAAGAACCTGGAGTAAAGAGACTTGTTCGACGAGAGTATGACAGGATGCTACCAACCTAACACCGGGGTCACGCGCATCATCCTTTACCCGCACTCCCCCCCTCCCTCCTGACCATTAGCCCTCTGCCACTTAATCGCTATAGCGCAGTATTGCAGTGTGGAGCTCAGAGTGTATTTCAGCTCAGGCACTTTGTCAAAGTCACCCTCTTGCTATGGCCCAGGCGTGTGCTGCAAATGGGACTAATTAGTCGCTCGCAAAGACAGAAGAACGCTCATCCCACAACACTCAATCCTGGTCCGCTGTCTAAAAAGCTGGCGTCTCTCCCCCCGAGAGCGTCTTCTGTGAGATACATGGTATTGACAATATGTTCAAAACTAACCGTTAACACAAACAATGTGGCCCCTTTTGCAGCCGAGGCAGAAGGCGGACACACTGTGTAACACCTGCGGGGATTGTAATGCCGTTTAAAAACAGGACGAGGGCACTTTTTTTTAGAAGGAAGAAATACCTTGTTTCAATGCACTTAGCGGTTTTCATTAGCTTCTTGGTCCGGGACCAGCTCGAGGTAGTTAATGTTAGCTGACTTCATATATTGTGGCATTACTTAGTCAGTGAGTTGGCTTCGTGCCGCTTCTCTGCGTGTCTGTTTCACTCGTCCTCTCCTGTAATGTAGAAACACTTCAACGCTATTTACTGACTGACTCAATAAATAAGAGCAGTTCTGCGCGTCATTATCCGGTAACTTCCAGCGGACGATGGAAACGTTTGTCTTGTTATGCGACAAGTTACTTTTATGACGCCTATTCAAAAAATGGCATTGGCCTGTCTTTTGCTCACGTTACTACAAAGTGTGGAAATACTCCACAATAACAGTACTACATGCAAAATAAAGTAAAAACCCAAATATGTTAAAAGTAGCCAAAATAAAATAATTTTTTATGACGAATGATCATTTTTAGAAGGATCAAGACCTAAAGAATCAAAATCTGCAACGCAAATCAGAATAAAACAAAGCTTGTGGGTGTTTCGGAGGATTTATAGTCAAAAAACGGTGTTGTTTAATTCAAAAATGGTAAAATGACTTTTTTTTATGACGACACATTGAGATGTGTTTGTTAGGGATTATTACAGATTTGGTGAAACTTTACAGCAAGCTGACGGAGCCGCCGTAGAGTCAACGGAGTTCACGTACGTACTTTAATCATGTTTCACCCCAGGTGTATCTTCCCTCAAGGGGTTGCGGTATTGTAGCACTTTAAATGAAGTTAAACAACGATGTGATTCAGGCATAATTAAGGAAAAAACTAAACAATAAAAAATGTTTTGTCCGATAATAGGACGGTTACCATAGTGTTAATTTGTATTTTATATGGATGATCTAAGTCTTCCTGATGAGGAAACAATCAATTTGAACTCGGCTGGTTTCTGCTCTCAGTGATCGTACATTGGAGACGGCAAATAATACCGCATCGAAATTAACGTTAGCTAGCCAATTTGTTTTTATTATCGCATTTATACATTTTTTTTACATTGGAAATTTAGGTTTTGATAATCAGGCTTGAGTCGGACATGCCGGTTAAATTGAGCCGGATGATCGTATTACTGTAGGATAATACAGTCCACTTACAGTAGGCAATCATAACCCATCAAATCGTTTGAAATATCAACCTTGGGATTTAAAGAACCCACTTAGCGTAATGAAAAACACTTCAGCAACGGAGGCTGTGAAAGTATGAGCTCTGGTCATTGAGCTGAATGGCTCTAAGAAAAACATGATATGAGAGTATAATGGAGAGTTTATGGGGCAGACTTGCTGTTTGAGCATCACTTAAATAAATGCCTGCTCTCGCTCTAATTGGTATTGGTGTCATGAAGTCTAATTCGAGACTCGACGAAGGGTTCAAGTGTTCTCGCAAACTTTGTTAAAGATCATTGGAGAGCCAGAGGCGAGTGGTCAAGTTTCTGGCAGTCCCCGGTTTAGAAAATTAGCGCTCGGACACAAGGTGATGAATGAGGCCCCGTTTTAGTTCTCCGTGGTGATCATTCTAATTTAATTTTAAAATAAGAAATAGGATGAGTTGCTTTTGGATAATTTAATCCGATTTGAGAGCATGTTAAGTGCTGTTCTTTTCCCCGAACAGGTCAAATTAAATAAAGACAAATCGACCAAGAAAAAAACCCCACAAAAGTTGGAAAGGTTTGTAAAAGTTGATGACACAACAGGATCTTCTCAACAGGAAAACAGCAAAGCATTTTTTTTAATAGCATAAATGTTTCCCCAAGGAAGTTCTTCCTGAAAGGTAACTAAATTAAGACGAGGACGAAGCGAACCGTGTGAACACTTTCTAATATTTCTCTAATGATTACAGTTGTGTCTCGTACTTTTTCAGGGAGCAATATGGAGGGGTGGGGGGGGGGGGATTTTTTTGTATCTACAATGAAATCTATCAAAATAACAGTTTTAACCAACAGAGACCTTGAGACAGTAACAACGCCTGCAGGATTTCCCCCTTGATGCACAAGTTACTGTTCCATAAGCCGTGTTTTTACACTCGGCTGGTGTTCAGGTTGCTCTTGTCAAACAACACGTCTTCATGCATTTTGGCATCGACTCCCACGTGGAGTCACACCTCTCTGTCAGCCACCCATGCTCTCCATGTCTGACACCCATATCGCGTCTCACCACCGCGAGATCCAATCGTCTTCTAAGAGGACGGAAAGAGAGAGCCAAGTATAATCAGTCGTGGTCAGGAAGAGATGGGCGGCAGGAAGCCCAGGTGCTGGCGGGGACCCAAAGGCTGTGTCTGGATGCACATTCAGGTCTGTGTGTGTGTCTGTGTGTGTGTGTTTGCCTCTGGTTTGACAGGTTAATAAACTAGCCGTGGTCCTACAGAAAGAGTACCAAGCTGGGATTTATCTGTGAGCTTCAAGTTTAACGCTTAAAGCAACTTTGCAGTCCTAAACTAAAAAAAACAAAACTTTAGAAGACAGCATTTTCTTTGTTTTCTGCAAAGTGTGTTCTATAAATGCAATAATATGCCAAAGACATGGACGTGAAAGAAAAAGAAGGATCACCAGTCTGCATTTCCCCTTGGCCTTCTTGAGTAATTTAGCTCCTTTAAGCTCATTGTTTGTATAACCCTTATCTTCACCGGTTTGCTCTACTTCTCAGCACCGTTTCCAGATATAAATAAAATATAAAACCGAGTGCACACGACCGGTCCAGCATCCAACAGCACACAGATATGGCACCATAGCTCGTGAACACAGTGGATCATTCAGCCGCTAAATAGCAAACCACCTAAATGCTACCTGCTCAGTTCCAAACACTCCAGAGTTAGCAGCTAGCTGGTAAACATAGCAGCTGGTGAACATAGCAGCTGGTGAACATAGCTAGCTAACCAGCTAGCTGGTAAACATAGCGAGCTAACCAGCCAGCTGGTGAACATAGCGAACTAACCACCTAGCGGGTAAACATAGAGAGCTAACCAGCTAGCTGGTGAACATAGCGAACTAACCAGCTAGCTGGTGAACATAGCGAGCTAACCAGCTAGCTGGTGAACATAGCGAGCTAACCAGCTAGCTAGTAAACAAAGTGAAGCACTTAAAGCTCAAAGATCAAGATAATCCAAATCTAAGTCTGTTCATTAAGACCAACACGATGACTCTGGGGTCGGGCTGCTTTAGCAACATGCTCCCAGCAAATTATCAATAAAGATGAATGAAGATGGAAGTCTCGGGAATGTTCAGAAAATAAATGACTTATTAATTATTTAAGATCGTAAACCTCTCTACAAAATAAGATAGCCATCTGGCGTTATATATGGCCTGTCTAATAAGCAGCTAAACTCTGGATTATTAAAAAAGGTCTAGATTAACCAACATCCATGGATGTCAGGTGCTTGAATTATTTGCAGAAAAATATTAAATCCCAAATAAGTCGCGAGTTCCAACCCAAACTCATCTTAATGAAGGTGATCACAGCATTTTTTTTAATTACATTAATTGGCCTACAGAAGTTTTAGCTTCAAGCAGCCATGAAGAATCACTTAAAATCAAATATTTACATCCTTACAGAAGTCCCAGTGGAACCGTCGGAGCTTAAAGAGCATCCACGAGGAACTTTTTTTTTCATTAAGAGCGCGTAAAACATGTGAATGTTCGCCCCCAAAACACGTAGACACAGAAATGTGTCCTAATGAAAGCTTCAGCGGGAGGCTTCATTAGTCGAACGTCTCTCTAGAAAGTGAAAAACAACACAGAAATGCTGTACACCGCGCAGACTTCACAGATAAGTGTGCTGAAATTTGATGCTCACAACATCTTCTTCTCCTCAGACACCACATCCATTATACCAACGCAGTTTGAAGTCATTTCCTTTCTTGTGATATAAATAATAATTCCTCTCGAATGCTTTTACTTTCTTCCGGTGGTTAGGCTCATTGGATGTTTACAGTGAACCTCGCAGGTCACCGTGGAGTATTTGCTGTCGTGCATTCGCCTCATATCTCAGTGTGAGAAATACCCGACATGAATCCCTGCATTGCAGTGGCTCTCACCAGTTCATGAACTACATGCATAAAAATCCCGCCGCGTGTATATGCGTTGCTCCTGAAGCAGAGGATGAAACCTACGGGACGGCTCATATTTTTCAGTTTTCTCGCAAGATTGCTTTGCATGAAGTAGCCAAGCCTCGGCAGGGCAGCGGCTAATGAGCCAGCTATGAAGATGTAGCGAGGACTTCTCAGGATGAAACGCCCCACAAGTCAACAAACTACCTCACATCTTATCTCGCAGTTTATTTCAGCCCTTTTTTTTCTCCGGCTTCAGCTTTTCACCGTCTTTAACCGATGGCTGATTTGGTCGTCGGCTGCATTCTTTGAAACCCAGAGCTTGTTGATCGCAAAACAACTGAACAACAATTGATTGTGTTTTCATTGTCAGCATTAATGCAGTTAGTAAATGTACTCAAGTTGTATACGTAAGTACAACCCAGGTACTTCTGTGGAGTATTTCAATCATGCATTATATATACAGGTCCTCTAAAGAATTATTTTTGTTAGAAATATATATATAAAACTATATATTCACATTATTGATGCATAATACAATCCACAAATTGTATTTATGTCATTATATATATATATATATATATATATGTATATATATATATATATATATATATATGTATATATATATATATATATATATACATATATATACATATATATATATATATATATACATATATATACATATATATATATACATATATATACATATATATATATATATATATATATATATATATATATATATATATATATATATATATATAATGTTGCTAAAGATTAATCTGCACATCAGCATGTAAAAAATACTGCAACATTAAATATATGTACATTAATCATTAATCATGATAAAGAAGAACAAGAAAATAATACTTTTTTTTGAAACGTGCCATTCTTTTCAATGAGTATTTTTTTCAATAATGGTAATCCATTATCTATAACGGGTTTACAGCGCATAAAATCAGACCCAACTGTCCTCTCCGTCACCCAACTGTCGTTTGATTCAAATGAACAAACACAAATACAGTTCAAATGAGCCACATCTGTGCTTTAAATCACCACCATTTTGTCCCTACCTGTCTTGGGCTCCACTGAGAAGTAGGGCTGTCCGTGGACGATGCTGTAAATCACCCTGGCGCTGTTCCCGTACGTCGGGTCATCTGCATCTGTGGCGGCCACTTGCACCACCATAGTTCCTGTGGGAAGACAACCCTTCATTAGTTTCCAACACAGCATCCGGAAGCCAAAGTCAAACAGAGCTAAATGTGGAAACAGTCGTCGCATCATCAGAGCGCGTGACCAATTCTACTTGAAAGAGGGGAGAAAGCAATGAAATCGCAAACTTCTGAGGCGGTAAATAATCCCATTTGTCATTAGTCTTAACACATAATCTTGTCTTGTTTACTTTAGTTGTGTTTGGAGTTTCATTCTTGTGCAAATGCCTGAGTTTAAAGCACTTCGTCACCAGCGAAAGATCTGACATGTGCTGTGTTCTGGCTCTCGGCCTCAAACGAGCTGCTAAACAAATAACACTCTTGCAATCATTTTGCAGGGGATGCTGCAGCAGGATTAAAGTGTAACTCCGAGCCTTTGGAGATCATTTTCACTGCCATTGTTTCCACTTCCCTGCCGCTGATCAGTCAGCGGCAGCTTTTCCCGGTAACTTCAATCTGTTGATTCACATTCTGCAGCCAAATGGCTTCTGCAACCAATCTGTGCTCTTTTAAACTGGCACTTTTACCCTTACCCCCCCAAAAAAAAGAAATTATTATGTATCTCATATCCCACTGATCCCAGAACTTTTTTTTAAAGAGTCAAAAGAGTTTGAACTTGTCCTCCAGCGATGTCATAGGACGATAGTGTATCTTTGTGTTTTACTAATTAGGGCTCAATAAAATATCTGCAGATAAAAGACTGTTATGACACAAAGTTTTAGAAATAGGCACAGTTGGGAAAACATTTTTCCTTTCTTTTTTTCCCCCCTCCCTTTTTTCTTCACACTCATTATATAATTTTCCAGTAAAAATGGTTGGTAGCAGGCACAGATGGTAACCCATTCGGCGACTGATTTCAGGATCCGCAAACTGCTTCTGGAGAACATGTTGATCTGCAGAGAGGCGAATGTAACTAGGTAAACAAAATTTAAAAAAAAAACCTGAAAGCCAGAGCCAAGATAGCAGTTTTTGCTGCAAACACATCTTAAGCGCTCTTTGTTTAGGACGCTCTGTAGAAGGCGGGCGCTATTGTACACATTGCATTCAGAGCCCCTGGATTAGATGGAGGGATGTGGCTCTTTGTAAGAAGGGGGGACATTAATTCAACCAAAATAATGCACGTTATATGCATTTACTGAGCATGGAATCCATACAGCATAACATATGTAAGACAATCTCTTACATCATCAGCAATTGATGAAAACATACAACTCTTTTAACCTTTGGATACAAGTTTATAGTGAGCAGAGATCTTGTCATTTCTGCATTAATCTAAAAAGAAAAAGGTGAAAGCCAAACCCATTAAATACCTCCTGATTTAAAAAGCCCTAAATTACCAAACTAAGTATAGTTTAAGGGGTGTATGATTTGTATATAATTCAAACAGCCACTTAAAATATATCCTTTGTTAATGAATTAAACGGCTCTCAATGGGTGACCTTGGCTGTTAAATAAAGAAACCAATTAATGAAGTACCAATTCATGTGTTAATCAGTAGTATATAATGCACGTGCCCGTTAGCTTAAATGCTAACACGTCACCCTCCGCTGCCTTTAAGAGGTACTGAGCCGCGGTTACCGGCAGCAAGTTTGATTGACATGTGATGAGACAGGCGAACAGGAAATATGACATGTGCTGCACTCATTGCTGTGCAGTTATATCTCATACTTCTCAGGGAAAAAAAACCCCTGACATTAAACAGCGGAGTACAGCTGATAAAGTTATAAAACCCAAGATATAAAGTCTGATTTTGTTTTAGTGCCCTTTAGAGCCCCGAATCCCCCAAACCTCCTCCCGGCTTACAAGAAGGAAATTTGTTTTCAAACCCGACTGTGAACTCTGCTGACAACTGACAACTGTTTCTACAGTATTGTCCTCTCCCACTCTTCCTCCGAGGCAGAGGAGACATCAGACATGACTCCTTATGTGTTTTCTTTTAAACATACCGACTGAACGCGGTTGACGTGACTCGAGCTGACAGCCGCGGCTCGGCGAAGGTAGAGGCGGAGAAGCGTTTGAAGATTCCACGCAGGAGAAGAAAAAAAAACAACATATAATCAGAGAGGCAATCAAATTTCAATAGGTCGGTCATATTGCTGCGAATTAGCCTCGGTGCTCCATTTAATGGTTGCAGATTTTTAATGTCAAAGAATTGATGGCCGTCTTGATAGTGTATTGCTGTGGCGCGGGCCATTGTTTGGTGTGAGACTGTACGTCAGTGCTGGCCTTAAAGCTGACGCCTACCGAACACTTTGCAGCGGTGAAATCATCAACAAAAGCCATTGTTGAAATAACCTTGGAAATGAAAGAAGATGGAGAAGAAAAAAAAAACAGGCCTTTCCCAGTTTGACACATGAATGAATCGCTGCGGGAATATTTCACTTTAATGGCTATATAGCTGCACATATACCGAGCTATAATATCGTAGCATCTGACAGAAAGTGCTGTCCTGCAAGTTGGTGATATTTTTACTCTGAAGAAAACATCCTAATAAAAAGATCTCACTTTCTAACATGAGGTGGGTTTGTTTTTTTTTGAAGTGATCATGGAAATTGAAGATTAAAGTCCTTCTTTCTGACCGTAAAGCCAAATTAACAGGCTCTGGCTTGAACAATATAATAGGATGAAAAGAAAAAAAAGAAGCTCGGAGAAGCTGGAGAAGTTATCACCAGGCCGGTTGTGGGAGGCTGCCTAGATTATATCATCACCGCTTAGTCATGACAGCTTATATTACAGGTAGTTTAAAACACCAAGGTCAAAGGATGGCTGTGTGAAATAGAAGCAGCGCGACGGGGAAAAATCTCTATTACAGGTTGATAGTTAAAATCACTTGGCAGAGTGCTCTGCGGACGAGGCTGTAAATTAACATTCAACACGGACTGGTACGGAGCGCAGCTTTCAGAGGCTCTTTTCCCCTTTTTTCCCCTATACGGGTTGTCCAACAAACATCACGTTGAAACGGTATTGTCAGAATCAAAGGTAATCCCAATCCGAGTGAGCCGGTTGTAACAACAAAACAACAACAAAAAGGAAATTTGAATAGATTCTTTCTGCTCCACGAGGCTGTCATCCGCTACTCAATTTGCCCCGGCCGCGTCCCTTCAATATGTGTCCGTCTTCATTGACGTGATGGAGCTGATCTTCACGTTTTCTGCGTCTTTCCCCCCGCAGCTGCGCGCAAAACAGGTTTCCTAATCAATTCCGCATCTCGGGGTGAGCAACTGTCATCTGCCAGTAATGAAAATAAATGTGGCGTGCTCAAAAATGTGAACGGGAAGACAGGTATTCTTCAGCCTCGTACACACACACACACACACACGCACACACACACACAGAGGCTGCATCCGACTGTCAATATGCATTTTCTGAAGAACGCTCCATGTAAATTGCACGCGTCCTCAAATGAGAGGCCGTCTCCGGCATGCAGACGTACGTCAATAAAGGAGAGTCCACGTGAAGCCAAAGCTGTGGCTCTTAAATGGAATTGCAACATGCGTACATTATTTTAAAAAAATCTATTTTAAGATGATTAAAAGAGTCCATTTATGAGGACTAACTGCAACGCCTTCGTGAGGATTCAAAGACGCCATCGTTGATTCAGTTGATTGCTTTCGTGCACATTCACACCTGCTCCCTGTTGCTTCAGCGCTGCATTCACATTCATTTATTAGAGAAAACTAATGACAAAAGTTGCTAACTACCTGCTGTTTCGTATGTGTTTGTCAACATCCAAGGTACAGCCACTTTATTAGGTACAATCTCATACAACCGTTCTGCTATAAAGTCCACTTTTATGATGCCTTATAATGTTCGGTTCAATGACAAAAGGAAAATAAAAACACCCTACAATATAATGTGATCCAGTGTACCTGAGGCGGAAGAAGTACTCTTATCCTTTACCGTGGTAAAAATATAATGAAAACACTCCATTACAAGTAAAAGTGGGTCAGCATACAAAGTATTATCAGGAAAATACACAAAACATACGACAAGTAAAAGTAGTAATTGTGCAATGAAATGTTGCCTGGCGGCATTAACGTGTACGTAGCCATATATATATATATATATATATATATATATATATATATATATATATATATATATATATATATGATGCTCAAGGTTGTGCTAATTGTAACTCTTTTACATCCTGGTGTGTTCAATCTACAGCAATGCATCATATTTTATAAGATCATACGTAGCTCTAAAACTAGCGTTTTCCAGCTGATCCAATCGGCTTTTTTGAAATATTATTTGCGTATACATAGTTTTCACAGACAGGGAATGAATATGTGTAATCTGAAAAGTAACTGAAGCTGTGAGACAAATGTAGTGGAGAAAAAAAAGTCAGATATTTACCTCTGAGGTGGATATGAAGTAGCATGTAAAGTGCCGGACGTTCACTTTTGTAATTACGTCCAGTACAAAAGAGGAACTGAGCTACGAAGAGTAACTACATTCTGAGGAATAAACACTATACCACTGACAACTTTCCCAAAACGAAACCCTTTTTCATCGCCATTATTAACCGTCTGTCCCATCTTTGATCTCTGCGCTCGTGAATTAGACAGAAACCCTGACAGCTGCATACAGGACTGGCGAGTAGTAAATTCAAGCGCCGTGGCCTTGGGTTGACATTACATTCTCTCCGCTTGTAATGAGCCCTCAAACTGCTCCTATTGCCCCGCCGCTTTGCAGCAGGGGAGACAGAGAGAGAGAGAGAGAGAGAGAGAGAGAGAAAGAGAGAGAGAGAGAGGGAGAGAGAGAGACGAACCACCGTCACACCTCCAACTGTCCTCAAGCTCTCCTGCCTTTTATTTGACACCCCTCCCCCCCACCTCCCTCCCGCCGTGATTAAGACGAAAGCCTTCAGAGATCCCCGGGCCAAAAGGTCTCCGTGTGTGTGGACGAGCGTTGCCTCTAATTACTTTAATTAATTCAATTCATGATTTCCCCTCGAAATTGAACTCGTTCGTCAGCGGTGCAGAGAGCTGTGACCGGTAATGATTTAAAGACATCTATGAAGGCATCCTGGAGGACGGGGGGGTGCCCGCTCTTCGCCGCGCCGATGATTGCTCTGAGCAGGTATTTTACGCCAAAGGAAGGCGGCGGATTGTTCTCTCGACTCGCGATGAAGACCTTCTTACGAGCAAATAAAGTGGCGAGGGTGACCCCGGCGTCTCGGGCGCTCGTGGCGTGAACGCGTTCCCCCTCTCTGTGGTTGACGTACCGAGTTGCTGTCTTATCTCGGGTTGGACACGAGACTCCAAGCCCTTGTACTCTAATCCTCTGGTTCCTTAAGCCGGAGCTCTGTACCCCCCCGTTGACAGTCGGCTGTGTAATCCTTTAGAGATCTCCCTGCCTGTGCAGTAAGCAAAGCACTGCCTCCCTTGGAAAGACTCCCACTGCCACTGTGTGCCTGCCAGAAAATGTTCATTCGCACTTTGAAGGTTGTAAGAAAGCCAACAACACCTTTGTTTTCACTCATTTCCACCCGTGTGTGTGAGGTGACGCCGATATGCACAATGACCTTTTTAGTTCTTTGTGTTTATTGGTGTGCAAAAAAAAAAGAAAAGAAAGTGCAGCGCGCTTTCATCTGCAATGCTGGTAAAACCACAAAATTTAAAGTGGCTGTAATGAATAATTTTATATTGACACGCATGTGAAAGGGGTCGCGCTGAAATGATTAAGCCGCAGGGAACGATCCTCTGCAGTTTCCACCTCGGTGCAACGGAGCTTTATAGCATCTTTCATTGTTTAGTTTTTACTGGTCCTCAACTTTACTGTTCTGCTTCACTCTCACTGATTTTAAAAGGTTGCTCCCAGCTGCTGTTTTCAGCAAAAATAACATCTAAAAGCGTCTGTACACTAAACCTGCTCAGCAGCAAGCCGCAGACAGGCAGCGTTAACGACTCGCTGGTAAATATTAGTGGAGCGTTTAGCGGCTAAAGATATATTTCCCGGAGAAGTTGCTGGTGATCAAAAGAAGAGAGTGAATATCGGAAAGAACATCTACAGATGTCACATGTACAGAAATACAGCTGAAAGTGAAAGCTAACGGTAAAGTTTGTGCTAACACTTGTGCTTAAAGTTGACAGTATGCCAGTGTTGTTTTCACAGCTTGTTCGTGTTACCTCAGGTGTGGCAAAAATAGATCTAATCAATCATTATTACAAGTTTAAAAAGTAATTGAACACCTACTTTAGCTTTATATTCTCGAAAAAATGCATTCAGATTGAAACATCCCTCCCCATGTTCCTTCTAGTTATCACAGACCCACTAACACACTTTCATTCTCTCCTTTTAAATTACAGCGAGCGTTATGAACATAGACACTTTTTTTTTTTTTTTACTTCTGTGTGGCAACAACACAGATTTTTGATAAATTTATGTGGAAAAAAGGCAAAAAAATACCTGCTATTCAGTTCACCCCATCGACTGGTACCAGTATATGTTCATAGTCAAACAAATTGTAATTCAATAACTCAAAAAAGGTGCACAGTCTTAGACATACTGGCTGAATGATGCCTGTTGTGCCTTATCGCACATATTTGAACAACGTTACGTTGATTGTGTAAACTGACTAAACTACATCCACTTCTACTCGAGGGCTGATTGCTCGCTCCCATCCTGATCATAAATTATTATTCAGGCTGCAGATTGAAGCGCCTGACAATTCCTTTTTGTTCATGACCAAGGTACAGTATCAAATATAGACTTATTTATTTTCCTCTCTGGGAATGTATTGTCATTGCAAATTGATGCATTTAAAACATGTCAAGAATTAATAATTGACGGAGAAGAATAATAAATACAATGTATGAGTCACCCAAAGGATCAAAAGTGTGTTTTTTTTTTTACAAATCAAGTGAACTGCAATATACCACATATCACCCTCTTTCTGTCAATTGACTCCCAAGTTCAAACCTGCCTCCGTCCCATCACTCATAGCTCACTTGTGATTAGACCACAGCTCCCAGCATGCCTGGGAGCGCCTTGAGAACCCTTGGGAGGAGCTGGAGGAAGTTAAGGATGCCTGTGCGGCTGTGTCTAATGGATAGATAGAAATGTATTTGTCTGGATCAGACATCTTTCAGAGACATTTTTCAGCAGAATGGTCCCTGTACGTCACGGGCAAGTATGAACTCCGAGCCCAATTTGCAGAAAACATGCCCATGGCCTGCAAGCATGATTCAGACCTGAAGTTTGCTCGAGTCACTTTTTAAACATGCGTCACTCACCAACATTTCTAAGCCTAGAGCGGGCGTATGTTCGGCCATAAATATGTAAATGTAGGTACACCAGACTTACTTAAAGAAACCACAAAATAGCATTTTTTGCAGCATTTGATGCTCAGCAGCATCCATTGCTTCTTGAGCAGAATGTAGCGTAAATAGCATGTATTAATAACCTGGAAAAGATTAAAAACAACAATGACAAACCTTTAAAAACAACCTTCATGAAACTATCATGGTGTATCAATATAGACGTCACACTCTCTCTCTCTCTCTCTCTCTCTCTCTCTCTCTCTCTCTCTCTCTCTCTCTCTCTCTCTGTGTTTCTTACACACCTGCTAAGCTGAAAAGCCTCAGGATGTTGTTGTGGCTCATTTGCATTTACCAGCATTTGGAGCTGGAGCGTGACCCGTTCGAAACCTTGGAGGAAATCTTGACCATGCAGCAGGAAGGCAGCATGTTAAAAGGCAGGGTCTGATATGATGGCTTCCTCCAGGACTGCATTTAAAACAGACAGATAAAAGAAATATCTGCTGTGATAAATGCTAATGCGATGAACGGAATTGGAGCCGCTGAGTCCTTTCGACAGCTACAGCTGTATAATGTTTCAAACCATGGAGGCGCTCTGTGAGTGGCAATTTCGGTCGTGTTGCTAACAAATATTGAATAGATTGCTATGAAATGTTGCACCGACATTCAAGGTACCAAAACATTATAATCATTTTAGTTTGACATTTGAGGTTTGTTTGTTGTGCCTTTGCCGATCATCTGACTTTATCTTGGATACGCAATTTGAATTTGAATACTTCTAATATAATAGCGCTGCCATTAGCCGCAGCTGTAGTTTGTGTTTACTACCAATTAGCTAGAATAAGATAGTGAATATGGCAACCATTAAATATTAGCATGACGTCAGCACTTAATTGAACACACTTCTGTACCTGTACAGCTTCACATAGCTGCTAGCATGGCTGTAAACTTTTGTTATCTATTAACTATGATCATCTGACCCTTTGCTAAGTCATCATAGCAAATAGCATCGGCTAGCTAACTGCTTCTAAATATACCCTTTCTGAATTGTTATGTTTCTATGTACAAACCTGTGGAGCTAACATTAGCAGAGTACGTTAGCAGATCCTGAAACAGCGTTAGCACGTCATTGCTCTGCAAGCTGCTGAAGGTACACTGGATGTAAACACATGCTGCTTTTGCTTTGTATGATTGTACCAGTGGATGAAGACCTACACAACTTCACAGGAACAGTTGTGGGGTTTAATTGTATTGTCTTCTGTCAGGATTGACAGGTTTTACGCGGTGATATGTCGGCTTTAGCTTCTACCTTCATCTTTTTAACCTGTTTTCACTGCTCGATCAGTTTGACATCCTGAGGAAAATTATATCCTTGAGACGCATATTGAAGACGTCTCTGTCTGCTTCTCTCTGAAAGTGCTTTTTAATTTTTTTAAAAATGTATTCGTTGAAAGAGTAAGAACAATTTGTGACAGCATGGGCTCCTTGGTAGGTGCAAGGCTTAGCAAAGGGTGAATTTTAAGATAGAATAGAAGGTAGATAAGAAATGTCTGTTAGCTAAATGTAAGCAAAGTGTTTCATACAACACATTTTGTTGATGTCAATTCAATAGTCCCAATAAAACTGATACATTTATAGTTTAATATTTAAAGACCTAGCCCATAAACTGAAAAGAAAGACCTTGCTGGTCATCTAGAGGTGCTTTCAGCCACTGTGCTCTATATTTGTTCGTCATTGCTTGTGATTAGATTTTTGCTAGCTTCAAACACAGATTTTTTCCTTTTAATATTTTACTCTCAATATATTTTGTGAAGCCCTTTTGAATCTCTAAATGTGCTACATGAATGAAATGCCTTGTCGAACGTTCCAAGAGAGAGCTTGAGACAAACAGTTCAATGTTTGTACACCATCAAACTGAAATGAAGGTTTTTTAAAAGCTCAAAGACCTCAAGAGGTAAAGAGTACTACTAAGTGCTTATTTATGAACAAACAGTATTCCTGAAAAGAAGAAAGAAGACGATAAACCTGCATGTTCTGGCTAAAGGATGTCAAAAATCAAAGTTTAACTGGAACCTCAGTTGACATGGAGCTCAACTCCTGCACGAGAACACGCTCATGCAGTTAAATTTGGCCCAATGTGATTAGTGCATATTGAGAGTTACAAAGCGAACACGCTGGATTCAAATTAATATTGCAAACTTCCTCGATTCCCCCCCATGACCTAAAGACTGAGAGAGATGAAGACAAATTCAGCGAGGTGGAAAATTATCTAATGCAAATGTCGGAGCGAGGGCAAGTCAAAGAGAAAGTGAAAGTATGAGAGTCGGTAAAAAGAAAAGTAAATGACTGGAAAAGGGGGAAGATATACAAGGGGGAACTATATGGGATTATACATAAGGCTATAAGGGAGGCTTACCTAAGGGGGACATCTCTGGTACTCCAGCCAAGTACGGCCCATCTAGAAACTTGGGCTCATTATCGTTGATGTCCTGGACCTTGACCACGAATTCGGACCGGGGCTCCACGGGTATGTTGGTGACTCGGTCCACGGCTTGAGCTTGGAGCGTGTAGTAGGCCTGCGCCTCTCGATCGAGGCGCTTCGTGGCGTGGATGTCCCCCGTGTTCTCATCAATGGTGAAGATGGAGGAAGAGCCCTCGCCGGTTAACACATACTTCACCTTGCCGTCCCCTTTGTCCACATCTGAGTGTAGCTGGAGGGGAAAGAACATTGGATTAAGGCGGATATATAAGGAATCTACTGGAGAAAGAAATCCCTTGAATATTTTAAGTGTTCTTTGAGTCATGATGGATTGATTTAGTCAGGACATGTTACGTTATCAATTCAGTGATAACAAGCTAAATTGATGAAACTGGAATGTGAACTTTAACATATTTTCGAACATTTCATGTCACTTGCAAAGTATAAATATATCATATTATATAACTATTTGTAAAATATGCAAATCCTGTTTGAAATATGTATCTACACCATGTGAATTTCCCTGCTCATATGTCCAGCAAGCACGCGCACACAATACAAGCAAATAGACATCATGTTTATTGGACAAACATACGAATCAGATCAAAACATGCCGCAATTATGCATGAAATAATTTGTTCTACAAAACAATAGAATGAAATGAGATGGTGGCACTCGCTGCAATGTCACAGTAACTTGCTTACTAATGAAATAGCCATTACAGAAGATGAAAAGTGGCCTTTTTTCATTAAAACCGTCCAGAAATAACAAATGACCATTCACCAAATGCAACTCAATAACATATTTTTGTCTAGGAAGCTGTAATTTGGAACATCAATATGCAATGTTTCCTCATATGCCAAAAAACATGTTGCCAAAGATTCGTTACAACGCTTTTAAAAAGGCGCTCTTGGAAATGTTTCATGCAAAAATATACTTCTGCCGCGGGGACACACAATGTTAACCTAGTCTTTGGCATCTTTTTAAATGAATCTGATGTCAGGTGTCAATGCTTCTTTTCGCCCACAGATAGTCAAATATTCAAAAAGCCTTTTAAATAGCCGTGAAAGAAGTTCCTGTGCTGCATGTTGTGCTTCTTTTCAACCATGTTTTGCCCCCTTGGAATAGAAGGAGGTCGTGGTTTGGTAGACGTGCAATTTCTCATAGGACAAATCTCTTTGATATGACATCTAATTATCAAAATTGACGACTTTTTTTCCCCAACAGTTCACTCTTGTTTCCATCAATCCATCCTGTTGATAGCAAAAAACGATTCCACAGGTTTTTGCCCCCTGAGAATCAAAAGCAAGACCTAAGGCCACGCTGTCAGATCCTTTTTCACCCCCCCCCCCCCCCCCCACCCCGTCTGGAACGATCGGCACACCAAATGACATTTGAAATGCATCTTTTTTAGCTGAAAGCATGCAGGCTTCCACTATGAAGTCTGAGTTGGGCTCCTTGAAGTATCTCAAATATTAATAGGAGTTGTGTTAATGTTCGACAAACAGACACACAGGTCTACAAAGAAGTCAGACGAGCTACATTTCTAGCATTGAACCCGCGCGCCGACTACAACACCGTGAGTGTCGAGATGACTTCAAGACCCCTCCTCAAAGTACAACTCCAACGAAAATAATCCTTGAGCAACTCTAAAGAAAGAACACTCGGAGCCTTTTGGAGCGTTAAAAAAATCACCATGACAAGTAAGCAACCCTGAATAATCTCGTTTGAAGTCGAACGCCGCGCGACTGCCACCGACCCCTTCGACGTCTCGCTATCAAAGCCGTCACAGGAACCGGCTTGTATCTTAGAGGAAGGCCATTGTTGGGGTTTTAAAGATGGACAGACAGACCTTTTTTTTAACTGTCAGCGTTTAGTAGAGTGTGTATTTATGTCTTCACTCTATCACCTCCAACATGACAATTAACGGCACGCAGAGCAAGCTTTTAGTGGGTTTTCTTTCAATTATAAGTGTGCAGATAAAAAAAAAGCTTCAATTGAACCTGTAATTTCAACACCTCAACAGTGTCCTCGATCTTCCAAGGTGTTTTGCAACTGACGGCGTAGAAATCCATAAAAAATCAGGAAGAGGCCGGTGTGAGTATATCAATCTGTGGGTTTGTTAAAAAGGCTATTTTCAGATAATTGTGTTTCCTTCTCATTACAAGCCACGCTTTTTCTGGCCAAGACGGGTTCTGTGTCAAGTACACCAACAGTGTAGTCCACATTTCCCATGATGCAAACCACAGCGCGACTGTTTTTATAGTCTCAAGTCCAACAGGAGATCATCCTTTAATGACAGCAGAGACATTTTAGTCAGATTTTTGGAAAGCCTGGCTTGGACGAAGCACTTCTGTGGCTTTCTGAAACTGACATTTGGACATTTGAACATAGCCGTTTGGAACAACTATAAACACGTTTGATTCCTGACGTGGTCAGACAACATGTCCTACACACTAGCTTTGAACGAGCATGACCCGACCCTGATGTAAATAAACTGGAGATTCTCTGCAGGCCCGCTCTTTGAAACTCTGCGGATCAAATTAACAGACGTGATTGGTTCGGATTGGAAACACAGCTCTCACATATTTCAGGACAGAAACTTTCCAACATGAAGTTCCTGTGAAGATCAAACATGCAATTTTCCAATAAAACATCTGGTAATAATGAGCTCAACCTCAGCCAACGTTAAAAGCACAAAATGTCTTTTCATCAATGATTATTTAGTGAATTCCATTTATTTTCCTACAAATTTTAACATTACTGAGGAAAAAATGTATCTTAAAATGTAAGGCGAAGCTTTTTAAAACATGCAAACAAAGGTTTTGTGTCTTATTGCAGACAGGCTTTTAGATTACCAAAGCTGCACTTTGAGTAAAAAGACTTCTGTCGCGGTTGAGGCCCGGTAGCTAAAGTCCGGCTTATCAAAGAGGACGTCCTGAGACTTCTCCCTGGCTGTGCTTCAAGACCACGTCCTTGAAAATAACAAACGGCAAGCAGGGAGACGGGAAAGGCCGAGACCGAGCTCGCCGAAACATCATCATTTGGATGATCTTCGGCGTATTCCTCTAACGCTGCTCGAGCCCCCCGCTTGAGGTCAGTAGCCAACTATCGCTGATGAAAAGCTGTCGGGGTAAAGGCCCGACTTCCACCGTCGTCTGAAGGTTTGTCAAAAACCTCTTTGATTTTACCCTCCTTACCACACCTGAGCCCCTGCTCAAGACCACAAGAAGCAGTTTTACTGTGTGCCGTGGAGAGTTTGAAAAAGGGAGAAATTTGAAGTTTATAAAAAAAAAAATCTTTTTCCGTCAAAATGGAAGAAAATATGTCCTGCAACGTTTCCAGTGAAGTAGTAGTAGCCTCGCCTGTAAACAACAGCCAATAATGAGGCTTTTTTTTCATATCACAGTGCACACTCCCGCAGTAATATTGTTGAAACTCTTTCTTCAATTTGTCTGTAAATGTCAACAGCTCATTATCAGATAAATAACAGTGGTATTTCAGGTCTGTGCTGCGGGGGGGAGGGGAATGATTAGGTCAATATTATATCGCTGGCGCTGAAGGCGTACATGCTGAACAGTGGATACAACACCAAAGGTCTTAAATTAATGGCATCCATCAGCGCGGGCTGATGGATGCCGCGTTCGGGCGCCGGGGTGATTGCATTGGTCGTGTCCTCGAGGCCTGAGCGCGTCTCCGCCGCCTCTCGTATGGCGGTGTTTGTCCTCTTGTCTCCGGGCTGTCAGGAGCAAACTTTGAGGTGAACTATCAGCCGTGGAGAAAAGTCAACATTTAATCTGGAGGAAGCCAACCGTGGCGAATGCCGCGGACGAGGACGACCGAGCCGACAGGTCACAAAGCGAGCCAGCGAGCTCGGAAAGGGGTCAAAGGTCAAGCACCCTGTGTGGTCATTTCCGTGAACTGTTTGCTCCGTTTCCCCGTTCAACAAGCCGCCACACATCGCATCTCTGAAGGGCTGTGTAAGGTATGTGTAGCTGTGTGTATATGTGTAGCGTGGCTATTATTAAAAGTGTACACCTCCCTCTCTCATTAATCTAAACCCAGAGGTTCTCAAACTTTTTCTGTCACGGTTTACTTTGGAGGAAGCAAAATGTTCGGGCCCCACCGTCCCAACAACATGGGAACAAAATGGTCCAACTTTTTGAGACTCCGCCATCCGTGCTTTTTTAATTAATAGTTTAAAGATTAACAAGTTAATGAATTAAAATCCCTTTCAGGTAAACCAGATTGCTCCATCTGACAAAAACTGATAACATGTGCAATTACTTTGTTAAAAATATGCAAATAAAGTTATATATGTGCAAAAAATAACTCGTATTTGACAAAAAAGATGACCAAGGAAGCCGGTTGGATCCCTGTTTTCTCCCCATAGTTTCATATTGAAGTGTCCTTGAGCAAGACACTGAAGCCCCAGAGCTTCGCAGCAGCACAAAGCTCCTGAATTACTAAGGATGGTACAATGCAGAGAATAATTCCCCCACTGTGGGATTAATAAAGAAAGCTTTAAAAAAAAGAAGACAAAATCTGCATTTCCCCACCTGTAATACCTCCGCGCCCCACTAGAGGGTCACGCCCCACAGTTTGAGAACCATTTGAAGACCGTCGCTGCTCATTTTCAGGCGCTATTTGAACTTTTACTCACCGCCATAGTTGCTTCACTTGCAGAATAAAGAAAAAAATGTAAAGCCTCTTCTGTAATTCTTGTCTCCGCTTCCCTTGAGGTGGGTGTAACGCAGCGTGCGGCACGGCGGTGTAGCTCAAAGGCACTCGCGAGGGAGAGAGGGGGGGGGGTTGGAATCTGAACACGAACCCTTCTGAAATCAGTGCTGACACTTATCGTCACTTTGTATGCAGACGGGTCTCCGGGGACCAGCCTGTTAGCTCTGTGTTTGCTTGTTTACCTTGTAGCGAGGGGGAAAGAAAAAAGCATAAGAAGAACCCATAACAACTCAGAGAAACATGCTCGTCCTATCACCGGCTCTGCACAATGTGCCCAAATTGTTCTTCGTGCAATTCTACGCTACATGAGAAATCCTGTTGGAAAGTGTGCAGTTCTATTTAGTTCCTCTTTACGCCCATTTTTTGTTGGCTTGGCACATGGTGCAACACAGCGAGTGGGAAAAGTATAAATAAATATGAAAATACGCTCAAACCTCCAAGATGTACGTTGCAGGCTTTTGTATTTGCACCTCCCTTGAGGAGAGTACAAATTCCCCTATTCAACGGACTGTGCTCGATCCAAAATGGATACAGGAGTTCATACCTGCAGGCAACCTGTGAGCAACGCTGGATCCGGTGCGCGCCGAAGCTGTTCAAGGGCCCTCAATCAACAAATCGCCCTCGAGATATTTTGCGGTGCAGTTCTCAATGTCGGGGGCTTATAAACGGGGGTCTCTACGAGCAAGGCAGTTTCACAAACCACCTAAAAATACAATGTGACGCACGGGCGACTGCACCCTGACATTGTTTCCTGGCAAAGAAAAAAAAAAAACCCTTGCACATAACAAGCCTTCCCTCTGTGTAAATCACACGCTGTATAATGTTATCCAGTACAACAGATATCATAAATTTGCCAGCGAATAAACGTTATGATACAGGACCGACGCAATAAAACATAAAGGAGGACGAGAGGACGGGGTTAAGAAGGGTCAGCGCCGCATAAAAGAGCTGAGGATGTCGACGGGGGCTTCGGTGGGGGGGGGAGGAGGCAGCTGTTACCGACATGCTCGGCTTTTCATCTATTCACTCGGCCATGTTCTGGGGGGAGTGCAGCCGTGGCGCTGTGCTCTCTGACAAGAGGCTCAGCCGCTTCCCCTCTTTCACTTCGAGTCGGGGCGCCGGGGGAATTAGCGATCGCCATGGAGAGGCCGTTAGCTAGCGCGCGGCGGGGGGGCAGATGCATGGGACCCGAGCGGCTCGTAGCCATACTCCTTAAATGCAGCAAATTATGTCTTTGTGTGGTCAACTGCAGGTCCCTCCGCCATTATCCTTCATGTTCTTTGTGTTATGTTGCATAATACGTATAGGGGTCGCTTTTGAATATTTATTCTGATGCTTTTCTATGTAATTATTTTGTTTTTTTACATGTGCATACTTGCTTTGTCGCCTGATCTCTTTCATTGATTTCCTCTGTTATACATATGTACAGCACTTTGCAACGCCTTCTAAAGCGCATGTATAGTAGTTATTATCGTAAGTGTATGTTTTTGTAAGGTGTTGAATTTAAATTGTAAAGCTTTCGACAATGCGTGTTCGTGTGTTGTGTCTGATTGTATCGCAGGCATGAAAACGGGTCAGGGGTAAAAAAAAGAAGAAAAAAAAGGGAGCGCTGGACTTCAGCCAAGTCAGAAAATTGTCATGGCCTCCTTACTAAGTATTATGCAAGCCATTTCATGCCAGCATGTCACTGGGTCTAACACCGACGAGGGGGGATGGGAATTGACGACAACTAATAGAGGACAAGTCAGTAAATACTTGTCATGCGTTATATTGCATTGCATATAATGTGTGCTGGTCAACTTGTCTAAAATCCATTTTAGACTAGATTTTTACCAGCGTACTTTGAAGTCAAAATGCGTATCCGCTACGCAAATTGCGTACAGGTTGGCAGGTCTGCTTATTGCTAGAACGGACCACTTTACCTTCTGCCTTGTCAGTCCCCTCACCTCAAAATCTACCTTCCTCAAAAACGGTAGCGTTAGTTAATAATGTTCCACCGGAGCGTTAGCTAGCAGGCTAACGTTGCGTTCTCGCCTGCTGTGTTCAATGACTCAATTCATCAAGCTGTAGCTAACGTTAGCTAATAATGTTCCACTGGAGCGTTAGCTAGCAGGCTAACGTTGCGTTCTCGCCTGCTGTGTTCAATGACTCAATCCATCAAGCTGTAGCTAACGTTAGCTAATAATGTTCCACTGGAGCGTTAGCTAGCAGGCTAACGTTGCGTCCTCTTCTGCTGTGTTTAATGACTCAATTCATCAAGCTGTAGCTAACGTTAGCTAATAATGTTCCACTGGAGCTTTAGCTAGCTGGCTAACGTTGCGTTCTCGCCTGCTGTGTTTAAAGACTCAATCCATCAAGCTGTAGCTAACGTTAGCTAAGTCTATGTCAACAGAGCTCCTGCGAAGCAGGTCGAGACTTTGTTTTCGAAAATGTGCATTATTGTCATATTCAATGCACCAAAACCCTAAAGGAAATGCCGTGACTGCGTGTACTGGTTTAGATTATATGAAATGGAGTCGTTGAGATAAGGTAGATTCAAGCATAAATACATAGAGTTTATAAAAAAACATAAACCTCTCTGCAATTTGTGGAGCAATTTAAGATATTTACTGACACTGAGGATTCTCTCCAACAAAGCTCCATTTATTCTTCTGAGCAGTATTGTTTTTGGACTCATTTGCAGTTAATCAGTCTATTTTCCCAAAATAACTGTAAGTTATTTACTCCGCCAGATGAAAACCTTCTCAAGCACAAAGATATTGAACGCTGGTGGAGGGCGTGTTTTCTGTTGTTTTTTTTTTGCTGAACTCCCTTAAGTATCTGAGGTTCATATGTCACCTGAAGCGAGGCAGCTTGCCATGCTAAGAGTTACGCGACCCTAAAGAGCAAATTAGCAGATATTTTACAACAACGGACGGTTATTTCTGCAGTTAGACGTCCGGAGACGTAAAAGAAATTCAGTTTGCACAAAGTACAACAGTAGAAACCTTAAAGTAGAGAACGTGTCAGCACTATTTTTTGTATTTATTGCATGATTTAAAATAGATAATTAAAAAGGAATAAGGGTGTATTGACCTGTTTTTGTTGCTTTATTCCCAAAAAGTAATTTTCAACACATTTTGGAAATATAATCGGTGAAATATTTCTGCTATTGTTATTGGAATATTACACTGAAAAAGCACTTAAAAGCTCTAAATAGTTAAAAGTAGGTTGTTGAGGTGAATTTGATTTAAGATAAGATAATGATTACAGCAGCACTGCTCACAGGAATTTTTTTAAAGAATCAAGTAATATCAATAAACAGTAAAACGGTAATAAAAGCAAATTAAAAATCATTTTAAAAAATTAAAAATAATGTAAAATAAATAGCAGTAAAAAAGAAAATTTAATTTACAGATGGATTAAAATATACAGATGGAATAAAATAAAAAAATGTACAGATGGAATAAAGAATTTAAAAACTTAAACACGTCTCAAAATGTGAATTCTTCGCCCGTGAAATACCTTACGCCACTTGCAGTTGAAGTAGAAGAACCTGACACCTCTGAAGCGTCAGCTGTTGTTCAAGAAGCGAAAGCAGTGGAGGCGTCCAGATAAAAAGCAGTCGGTTTAATCACTGAGAGCATTTTTTTTTTAGTTTTAAGTTCAGCGGTTGAGTCGCCTCTTGAAGCGTGAGCAGTGTGAGCAGTTGAAGGGAACGCAGTCCAAACAGGTAAAGCGTGTGCATTGACAACCCGAGCGCAGTGGAAGCGTCACATTAAAGAGCACAAATATGTTGAATCCTCAAGAGATTTCATAGTTTATTTAACAGAATCCAAAAAAAAGGAGATATTCTTGTTGTCTGTCCCAAATAAGCTGCTTCAAAAAGGAGAGAAGAAAGCAGTTTAAATCTACACAAACAGATGTGTGTGATGGTTTGACAGCAGGGACAAAGAAAAGCTTCTTTTTTTTTGAGAGAGAGAATACATATGAAAATGCAGAAAGGCAGTTTTCAGCGGGGATAAGGGAGATGGGTTCACGGCTCTCTCTCTCTCTCTCTCCCTCTCTGTCTCTCTCTCTCTCTCTTTCCGACTGTTCACGTTGGAGAATCGGCTTTCAATCAAAAGTCAGGAATGATTTTCTGAATTGTGACTGCCATTCATACACTTTGTCTCCTCCCCCGACAGCCGCCGCTCATATCTGCACCTGCTGGCTGAGTCATAATGGCTGTTTCCATGTCGGGGAGAATGAATTTGGGGCTTTTCTTTTTTTTCAAGGAAATTGAAAGTCAAAGATCTCAAAGGCAAAACAATAAGTCCAAGTTCTGAGTATTTATTAAATTAGAATGTTTTCACGTTGGATCCTAATGAATGTGAATGTTAGTTACATGTATTCATGCGATGCAATGTGCTTTTTTTATCCCTTAAACACGTGAACTCGTGTCCCGCGATGCATTCAAGAGCTTCTGTTTTGACAAAGTGAAACAATCACATCTGACAGGAAACACTGGAGCGGCCCCAAAAATAATCAACAATACGCTCCGGAGACATAACTAACAGGGTATTGAAACAACGTGAAACATATCTGCAAAGTCAAAAATAGTATGACGAGTAGTAGGGAACGTGTTATGTGGTGTTTTTCGAACAAAAAAAGATATTATATCTAGTTTTGTCTCGTCTGGAGTTCAATTGAAGATGTTCTCTCTCACACCTCTCGTGAGATTCTCCACACAACTCAAATCATTAATTCTTACTCGTCTAAATGCAATTAAAAAAAGATCTCAGATTTAATTAGCGTTATCTGACCACTTGGCTGTGTGGATATCAGGAATGTGAATCCCATCTGTGTAATAAATAATACATTATAGAGCGCGGGGCTTTCCGTGGAGTCATTATAGATGTCTTGAAAAGATTTCTGACCGGTTGGAAATCCAGCTGCTGTTCTTACCGAGCGGAGAGCAATATCGCAGATACCTTGAATTATAGATCTGCAAAATGGTCAGATTGTGGTAATTACTTCTGAAAAATGTATTTGTAGATAGTTATAGGTACAGAGTGGTGGTCAAGTGAAGGTACAGAAGTATTGAGCAGCTGTATCAGTGCTTATGAATGCTAATAATAATGAAGTATCTCCGAACTTCTGGGAGATTTTATAGATATCAGAATGTTTTGAGAGAGTTTTTCTTGCCTGACAAAACCCTGAAATAACCTTTTCTCAAACAATAGATTAGCTAATTAGTATATACTCCAAATGTTCCAGTTCATTGTTCGTGTTTTATCAATAACTGAGTGAAAGATGCTTCGGCAGTTTCTCTATTTTCCTCCAATCCTCTGCTGTAATCTGGCTTTTCAAAAATATATTGTGAGAAACATTGTATTGTCTGCATGCCACAGTGATAAACACGCCCTTCATTTATGCATAAACACATTATAAATACTACACATGCTGCACATGCAGGCACACACACACACACACACACACACACACACACACACAAACTAGAGCAAGAGATGCAGCATCCATCACATTAAAGCTGCTCATCCGCTGCCCGACTGCTTATCAAATGTGACTAAATATTAACTTTGATTTACTTCTGCGCAAGACGTCAGAGTTCGGAGTCGCCTGTAAACACACACACACACACACACACGCACACACACACACACGTTAATTAAAGCCTTGCTGGAGAGCTTCCCAGGTCTGTCAATCTGGTGCCCCGGCGCCTTTTGTGGCGTGCCAGCCTCCACCACGCAGATTTATCACCCACATCAATGGAAGTAATCACGCTAGCAATCAGGGCAAGCTTTCACTTATTTTTTTATTTGTCTGTCTGTCTGTCTGCGCATGTGTGCGTGTGTGCGTGTGTGTGTGTGTGTGTGTGTGTAGCATTCAGCTGCCCTCATCACAGAGATGCACATAAATGGGAGACAGGAATAGGCATCCCTTTCAAAGTATCACAGGTGAGGGAATCAAAGCTCCTTTGTGTTAAAAAAAAAAGGCTCCTTAGATGCTATCGGTGTGACGACTGCTTGTGTTTTTTCATGTGCAAAGTGAATACGGGCCACAGCTGACAGTCTATTGAAGGATGAAGCACAACCAACACGTGAAGAGTACGGAGGGAAGCGTCTTCACATAGCAGGGGGGCGTCGATACCAGAACTCGTCTTTGCATTCTGCAGCTACAATAGTCACCTGCTGGTTGAAATGTAGACAAATAACAACACGGGACAAACAAGCAGTTAACGCGATACTGGAATGAACGTATTTACTCAACACGAGGTGGACGTGCGCATCAGTTTAAATGAAGCGTATACAAGAAGATGAAACAGCAAACTAGCTCCAAATGTGGATGTATTACTGCACATTTTCTTTATCAGAATGATCTGAACTATTAGAAAACAATGATTTATTTCAAATGTAGGACAAAGGTTAGTTAAAAAAAAATCATATAATTGCAAAACTTTTCTCAGAATCCAGTCTGAGACGAGGGGGAAACAGAGCGATTGTTATATAAAACTGTAAATCAAAGGTTGTTTTGTGAATTTAAGAACAATAAATGCCCCAACCTGCTGTATTTGGATGTATTGAACACAATAAGTGATATACAAGTGAAGCATATGGTTTGGTACATGAGAAAATCCAAGTAGCATCCATATCGTCCCCAACGGGCCCCAATGAGTCCTCGCCTGAGTCTTCTGCACTAAAACCCTCTCTAACTTTGTTCTGCTTCACTTCATCAAAGTCAACCTTTGCAGGGAGGATGTCCACATAGTGTGCAATGATTTGGGAGAAGTTCGGACCTTACAGCTGCATCACCCCACAGAAATAAATCATCCTGAAAGTGCTTTCTTTCTGGGCGGAAACTGAAACCGTTTCATGTTTTTGCTGTGTGCCATCTTCATTTACTGGAAACACGCAGACTGATATTTACACATCGGAACACAATCTCACATGCGCAGCCTTTTATTATCACCCAAATTATGCAAATAGCCCCAGTGGTTGCAGAGATACACCCTTTTCTTAGTTTGGGTGTGCAATTTTCGAGCAGAGGCCTAAAAAATTGTCGGGTTTTCAAACGCTTGAGTAGGATGGGTCGCAACCAAACCGAGACGCTCGCGCGTCAATTATTTTCGCTGTGAAATCACACACAAGGAAGCGCTATAAGCGGGCGCCATATCTCATCACAGCTAATGAGGACCGGGGGTTATTGATATGTTGATATGTTGATGTGTTGATGTGTTGATTGGCCGTGAGACGGACTAATGAGGGGAATCGCGTGGACGGGACAGCCGGCGTTCCGGCTGAGAAAGGATCGCTCGATCTCAGCGGTTTAATATGTGTCTGCAGGAGAAGTTTGTTTGGGTGACATTGCCACTGGCTTATGAATGACATAACTGCAAAAAGTACATGCAAAAGTGAGAAAAAGAGTGTAAGAGGCCACGGAGGGGAGGGGAGGGCTATGATATATAAATACCACACAACTAGCGATCCAGTAGCATGTGTATATACCGTGAAATAAAGCCCATAAAGGCAAAATTGGATGATTTATTTGTGACAGTTATGTGAAAAATGCAGGGCGGCATGTGTGTGATGAAGATTACCAATGAAATTAAGAGTAAAATTAAGAATTATAGAAATACAGAAGATAAAATATATATAAATACATACTGATGAGTATCAAGTATTAAAGGTGTATAACGCAGTTAAATGTGTACTAAAGTGTATATTGATACTCATCATCAGTATATTTATATACTGATGAGTATCAAGTATATATATATCGTTTTAAAGGAGTATAATGTAGTTGAATGTGTATTAAAGTGTATAGTAATGCAGTGTAATTACATGTATACAATAAAAGTACTTTTGAATGTGAAAATGGTTAACTTTTAACATTTTAATGTAAGAAGCAGACGATTTATTTAGCGTATTTTCATTCTATAGATGATATAAACATGTAATTTTTATAAAAAAGGACTTAAAGACAGATAGGCAGATTAGTAAAAGTACAAGTTAAACTAAATCTATATCAACATGTGCATCTGAATATGCAGATTTCAGTTGCTCTCAGATTAAGACGAATGTTCCTGCTCGTACACAAGTTTTCCTCATAAAAAATAGTCCACATAATCCTATTAAGAGATGTTACAAAAATGCAAAAACAATGACATGAACGGCAATGCACGGAAAGGAAAGCTCCTTTTGTTAAAAAACTCTTTGGGTCTGGACGATGAACGCGAATGACCTGGTGGTAACTTTGAAAAAAAATAAATAAAAGTGGCGCGCTGCTGTAAGGCGATGAGTTTGCAGGCTCGCGGTAATTGTTTTCATGATTTTAGTTTGAGTGCTGCTCTTTTAAACGTGACAACGTGAGATTATCCTCATTTTCTGCACAACAGAGAAACATGTTCTGTTGTGCAGAAAAAAAGGTGAAATCACCAAAAGATGTTCGGCAGACAAAGAATCACGGCAGACTACTCCATCATTATATTGTTGCCGTCGTGTGTCGGCAGCGCGAGGTGAACTCAGTCTGCTCACACACACACACACACACACACACACACAACACACACAGTCCACTTTGTGTGATGACGTCTATAAAGTTAAAATGTTGTACAACTTTAGAAAGAGTTCCACTCTGCCAACAACAGTGACAGGCCTTTCCAAAGTGGCTGCTTTCCATCTGTCTTGCAGCCACTCACCATTGGCTGTCATATTAAAAAAAAGGCCCTGGCAGTTTGTTAAAACGCCTTAAAACTGGCCAAAACTAAGCGGGTATTTCCACTGTACCATGTAGTAGTATCGAGTGTACTTTTTGTGTAACAATGACATTAAAGTTTTGCAGTTATGGAAGTCTTGTTGGGTATTTTTTAGGGGGGGGGATCTGGATTTGCTCCTTTAAACCCGGCCAGGTGTGTTTGAGTTCAAACGGCGCTCGCGAGTCGTCAAAGTCGCGTTCATTAAGCTGTGAAGTGGTGTGAAGCCGCCTGGGAAGGGATTTCGGGCCGGCACTTCAAGCAGATAATCTCAGATCTGTCTGTCACACACACACACACTGAGGTATCAGCAAAGCATCGGCTGAGACGCCAAGAAAAGTTTCCCAGACTCTTAGTCCTTTTCGCAAATTACCGTAAATCCACTTACAGATCGTCAGATAGAAGAATCCTTATTACTGCAGAACATGCCGGAGAACCAACAGGTCTGCAAGTGTTCTACATGCACGGGACGCGTTGATAGATGGGTCTGCATGACTTTTAATGGTTGCCAATTGGCAGAATATATTATATTTATATGATATAAAGAATGTATGGGAGCCTATTTCTGCGGTAAAAAAAAAAAAAAGATAGAAAGTCATAATTTTGAGATAGAAAGTCATAATTAGGAGATAAAAAGTCATCATTATGAGATAGAAAGTGATAATTATGAGATAGAAAGTCAAAATTAGGAGATAAAAAGTCATCATTATGAGATAGAAAGTGATAATTATGAGATAGAAAGTCAAAAATATGAGATAAAAGTCATAAAGCATGCGCTTCAGTGGCTGGCTTCTATTTCATTATTGCAACTTTCTATCTCATAATTCTAACTTTTAATCTCATAAATATTTTCCTTTTACTCGCGGAAATGTGCTTCCACTGAACGATGCTCAAGTTGTAACTAAAAACATCCACTAACCCGCATACGAACAAAAAAAAATCATAACCAAACAGTGAAATATCTGCAGGCGTTAGCATAGCCACAGTGAGCACATTAGCATGCTGACACTAGTGTTTAGCTTAAAGCGTGCCGTGCACACAGCAGAGCAGCTAGCACGGCTATACATAGACATCCTTGTCTTCTATTCATGTATTCATCAACTCTCATTATTATCTGCACCCTGCGTGGTCCATTGTGCCAATAATGTCAATCAGACCACATTGTGGAGCCGCGTTTTGTCTACGACGACGTATGCGCATGATTTATGCAGCAGTCAACACATATCCAGCTGGCAACCAGCTGTGGAAAATGAAATATAAAAACAACGTGAGACAAGAGGTTATGCATAAGAAATACAGATACAACAATCAAATAATCACATGTGGCTCTCTCCCCAGTCTTTAACTCTACTGATGATACTGGTGATTCAGACAAACGCTGTTCCCGCCGCCATTCTTTTTGGGTTTGTTTTTGTTTTTAATGCTTGAGGAAGCATAATTGCCTTTGTTTGTTTACTCCAGTTATTCACACGCACTCGAGCTCTACCCGGCAAACAGGTTTCGATGATGTTTGACACACATTATTTTGATTAAAAACCTGTTCGGCGGGAGAGCGCTCGTCGCGCCGAGCGCTCGGAGGTGACCGCCCGCTGACAGCGACATCAATAATCTCTTCTCGGAGCGACGTCCGCCTCCAAATACGCGGACGGAGACGACCGACAAGGACAATGGACAATCCAAACATTGGAGAAGCCGATCAGGAGAATGATAACCACCTCGTTATTACCCATAAATCACGGATCTTTTTTTTTTTAGAGAAGCGGAGACCGACGTTACTTCACCGTTTATGCCTCTAAACCAGCGGCTCTTAAACTTTTTTCTGTCACGCCTCACTTTAAAGGAAGCGAACCGCCCCGACAACATGGGAACAAAATGGTCCAACTCTTTAAGACTCCTCCATCCGAGCTTTTTAAATTAATAGATTAAGGAAAGTTGCCTTTCAAGTAAACCAGATTGCTCCATCTGAAAAAAACTGATAACATGTGCAATCACTGTGTTAAAACATTGCAAATAAAATTATATATGTGCAAAAAAATAACTAATATTTGGCATAAAAGATGACCAAAGAAGCCGGTTTTCTCCCCATAGTTTCATGTTGAAGTGTCCTTGAGCAAGGCACTGAAGCCCCAGAGCTTCACAGCAGCACAAAGATCCTTAATTACTAAGGATGATGGGTAAAATGCAGAGAATCATTTCCCCACTGTGGGATTAATAAAGGATTCTCACAAAAAAAAAAGTAAGAAGCTGCATCTGCCCCCGCGCCCCACCTGTAATACCTCTGCGCCCCACTAGAGGGTCGCGCCCCACAGTTTGAGAACCACTGCTCCAGCGCACACAAAAAACGCTGTCCGGGGGTTTAGCACATCGGTTTCCACCAGACGTTCAGCGCGTGTCTCTCTACTAACTCACTTCCTGACTCTCTAACAAAGCGGCACTCGCCCGGTGATGCCGTGGGAAAAAAGGGGGAGGGGCTTACCGTTTGGACGTGAAGCGAGAGGGCAGGCCTCCTCAGCGATGGGAATAAACACTGTCGTCACCAGTGGGAAACGCTCCATTTGTTTAATGTGCCGTTTCCCAAAGTGGAGCCCTTGTAATCGCCGAGTCACGGCCGCCTCGCCGCGCAGACCAACGCCTCTGGGATTTGATCAGAGCTCAAACTGTTTACCAATGTTTGCAGCCTGACATTTATTGAAAGTGGCCTTTCGTAAAAGTCATAGCGAACGCGTGAAGAGGTTTTCTGATGAGCCCCCCCCCCCCCCCGTTGAAGCTTCTCCACTCTCTGGGCCAGTAAGGCGGAAAAACTGGTGTGTTTAGAAAAAAGAGCAAAATATAGCTTTCAGCAGAGGAACAGGTGCAAACTATTACACCTGTTTTCACGTGGACGCGAGCACGTGACAGAAGAGGCCGGCGATCCAGAAGCTTGAGATCACGAATGTTTGTGGAATATGAAGCGTGCACATTGTAGTGTTTGTGTGCATCTGTGTGTGAGGCAGTGACATGTCTTTGTGTTTAGTGTGTCCGTTAGTTGGTCCACCACCTGAAATATCAATTATTATTGGATGTGTTGCCACTAAATATGCCTGAAACATGTTCTCTCCCTTCACGTGGTGGCCATACAGAGGTTGACACACATTATTTTTAGTGGTCTTGTCTTGAATAGATGTCTTTGAACTATTTTTAAAAACAGACACACTCATTTCCTGCAGTATTAGTGTGTGCTTTACCCAGGTGTTTCATTTTTTTTAGCCAAAGTATGAAGGGAGTAAGGTATAAAAAACAAATAAATAGCTTTGAGAGATGAATTAGTGTTAGCTTTCCCTTATTTTAAAATGTTTTCTGAATGTTGTCTCGTATGAAAAGACCCCGAATGAACACTCTAAACACACGACTCGATCACAATAGAGAAAATACAATATTTCAACATCATTTTTACAGGAATCATTCTGCACCAATCGTTAAAATGGTCGCCGTGAGCGGTTTCCACCCAATGAATCGGCGCCGCAGCAAAGTTAAAGTAATACAAGCGTTTGACTTGTAGCGCTTCACATCTAGTACAATTTAAAATAAATACATGTCTTTTTTTTCATTATTGCACACCATGCACACCCTGATGTCACTTTGGCTTTTTGCACTTCTGCCAGTCTGCTAACTGCACGATGTATAAAAATAGACTCATTTTCCAGTCGCATCTCGCTTCTCTTTTAACCCGCGACTGACCTCTGAGTTCACGCTCTGAGCGTCTGTTTCCGAGCAGCAGACGGCGTCTCACTTCCTTCAGTGACAGTCCGTCTCCGAGCAGATTACATATCAGCGGACGACGCGTACGTCCTTCCAAGCAAAGAAACAACTCGGTTACCGAAAACAATGTCGGGAAAAAAAGAGACAAATATGTAATAAATGTACTTCTAGTGGGCGGCGAGAAGACTCTCAGAGACTCTGAATACATGGACGAACATTTACAACATGGAGAAGATAACGGGAACAACTTTGGCTTATTGGGAAAAATGGGTTTTATACAATACACCCCATCGATCTGATTTTATCTTCATGAATCGATGAATGCACACTAGAGAATTGATCGCGCTGTAGTTATTGTTTTTCTTTTTCTTCTTTGTTTCATTCTCTTTTTGTTGTTTATTCTGTTTTTCACCCCTTGTTTTATAACATAATTGTGTAATCTTCAGAAAGTTTTAGGGCCCTCACCTTACATAATATTCAAAATCAAATACAATATTTTTTTTTCATTAAACATATCTTTTTAGAGAGTAGTGGAAAAATGTTTATAGAAAAATTACTTCAAATTATTAAAAACGTGTCATATCAGTATTAGCTTAAAAATGTATTGCTCGTGCTTTAATTAGCATGAATATAATAAATGAATATTTCAACTGATTGGTAGAGCATTTATTTATTTATTAAAATATCATTACAATGTTTTTGGGCAGTTGTTGACATAATCTCTTTTTGACTTAAACCAAAGCATTTTTTTCTGTTGCTAAAATCCTCAATCTCCTAGTCTGAGTCTGAAAGCCGCATTGCATGCTGGACCTTTTGTCCGGGCCTAACACCCTGAAGCACCGCGCCAGCCTTCGCAAAGTGCAGCAACTACAATAATCCTAAGAGATATCAGCGACATCTTTCCTCGGCGTGGAATAGCGTGCGGGGCGATTATTCCTGAGTGACTCAGATAAAAACCCGACAAATTGAATAATTATGTTTGACAAATAACAGATGAATCTGGTAATAAAGTGCAGCATGTTTGCATCCCAACGCCGCGTAGGTTCAGATCAGATCTGTTGGCCTCTAATAATAATTCAGCCGACACAGAAGTCAAATCAGAAGACTCGCTCTGCGTCTACAGGCCGGTATTAATGATCAGTGCGAGTGCTGTAGAACTATATTTTTCCCCCCTCTATTTAATCTCCGCTCGCCTTCCTCTACTTCACTAAATGAGTGCCTACATTTCCCAAGATGCACAGACAACATACCAGAGGCAGCTTGGATGGATTTTATGTGTAGGTGGAGAGATATTGTAAATACATCTCTGCAGTAAGAGCAGGAGTTGAAGTGTTTGGAGACTCAACGCGTCTTGTGGGTGCACTCCGGTCTATCGATTCTACGTGCGTTTGGATCAGAGTCTCTCGACAATGTTTTACACACAACAACGAGAACCTGCTAATTAAATCGACGTCAGAGCTTTCTCACGCTGGTATTCTTCTGTATTAATATCCATCGAGGTTGTACAGACACCGTCGCGCTCGAGACATGTGATTACATTCAGGAAACGGAAAGTGTAACATGGTGAGGAAAACATACCATGCAACACGTCAAATCACTTGTGATAACATCAGCGTGCCAGAAAGGATAGTGAAAAACACAATTTATTTGATCCATGTATCGTACATATCTGCATATCAGTACTTCATTTTTTGCTCCAGGGAGTAAGCAGACAGTTTTATACGAGGTACTTTAATTGATGGAATGCTATGTAAAGGAGAGTTGATCACATATAGGAGAATGAAAGCGACGTGAATGACCCCACGCAGCATTTACCCATCTGCATTACAGCCCACAGCTAATTAGAGTGAAAGCCCGCTGGAGCACGTCCACACTGAACTACACCAGTGTGTGCGTCGGTGTCGCTCTCTTTAATACCGGCCGCACTACATCACACAACCGCGCCAAATGTAGCGGCGTTAGGTGTGAGGAACGCCGCAGTCAATCTTTTCCATAGTTTACAAATAACGTGGATGAGTTAACCCCCGTTAGCGTTCACGTCACCATATATGGTCACTTCCGCACCCCTGTACATATGACGTCTTTCCCGCGGCTCAGTAAATCCAAGAAACACGTGGTCTTCACTAGGGGTGTGGGAAAAAAATCAATACAGCATAGTATCGCGATATTTTGCGTGGCGATATTGTATCGATACATGCAAGCCGAGTATCGATCTTTTACTTCATCAATTCTAAACGTTTTGGTCCTAGAATAGTAAAATCAATGTATTTTTTGTTGACAAAGTTTTCCTTTGGGGACAATTTGGGGTTGAAAAAAAATGTAATAAATGGCATTATATCGCGATACTCAATGTATCGCGATGATATCGTATCGGGAGTTAAGTACCGTGACGATATTTTATCGTGATTCCCACCCCGAGTCTTCACCCAGCCAATCAGCAGAGATCACTCTATGTCACACCACCACGCCTTTCTGGAATTCGACCAATAGGAAGAGATCTGGAGCGCAGTAAACTTTCCCTTTTTTTCTGGACCCCGGACGAGACGGTTGTCTACAATCACAGCTCAAACAACTAAACTAACGATGGTAAGTTGCTGAAACTCACACACGTTAAGCTTGAACAGTTGCACGAAGTGAGTACGTGCAGGTTTTTTGTGGATGACTTCGTGAAATTACCCCATGAAAAACAAAGGCATCGTATATGATCATCGCCCCTTTTTCGTTGAACCTAGAATTGTTCTGTAGTCACGTCACTTTTGTTCTTGCCTTTTAAATACCTTTGATTTGCCTGCTAATGGCCTTTGTGTGCATGTAATTGGATTTTTTTTCCCCCTGACAAAAACAAATTGTCTCAAGGACAATGTCTCCGAAGCAACAACAGACGCGCATTCATTCATTCATTCTCTGTAAAGATGTATTTTCACTGCAGACGTTTTTGTATTTATGTTTTCGAACAAACATGTGAAAAGCCGCTGCTAACACTTATTTTTAAATTACAGATTAATCTGTCAATTCTTAATTGAATTAAGCGCCAACGTCTTATGGAGAAAAGAAAAGTCAAATAATGATGAAAAATGAGCAAAACAAGATGTGACATCTCTCCTTGGACAACCAACAGTCTAAAGCACAAAGATATACCAGTTTATGATATATGAAAAGCAGCAGGGTTTTCCCTACTTGAGGGGCTGGAAAAAAGCATTTATGCATGCATAATTACTTTACATTGTATAATTAGTAGAGATGAATCGTTTAACAAAATGGTTGCAAATCATTTTTCTGTCGATGAACTAATGAATTAAACATTTGCCGTCTCAGCATTATTCCACGTTATCTTCATCACGTCACGCTGCTGTTGAATCGCCTCTTATTCGATGTGCACTGCACAGGAATGTATAATTTATGTCCGCCGCCATATTTCAAGCATTTGACACGTTGCTCTGCTGGACTTTGACTCGAAGAAGTCAAACTGCGCTTGTATCTAAACCATGTTCATGACAGATGGCCATGTGGGAATCACACCTCCGACTCGTCTCGCCATGAGCTGCTGCCTGTCTTCTGTGTAGAGGAGAATATTCACAGACTTTCAGTGCTTTTTTTTGGATATTAGCGTTGATGTGTCTATCACAGTACGTAGTGTGTTATAATCTTAGGGCTACAATTAAGTTATTTTATTACAGATCCATCGATTATTTCCTTTATTTCAATCCAGGAAATAGTAGAAAAATGCAAGTAAAAGCGCCCGCATCTACAAATTTATACTATATTATATTATGATATTACAATCTTTCAAACGTGCTCACCAAAGATATTTAATTTACAATCTTGCTAAACCAAGAAAAGCAGCTAAATAACAACTGCTTGATACTTTTGCTTGAAAATTGACGTATTAATCAATTAGGATAATGTCACAAAATGACATTGTAAACCGCTGACATTGAATGTGACTATAAAAAAAGCACTTTTTGATAGAACTCATTGACCTACTTAAAGGTCCACATACCCAATACCGCCACCCGCTGCTATACACTCCTGAATGTGAAAATACCTTTCACATTTCAGTTTGAAAACTTTAATTTTGGTCAAGTGGAGGACCTTGAAAGAAGCGCTCCGGTAGTGTAAAACACATTACTGCTTGAAAAGACAAGATTCCCTCCTGAAGTTACAAGGACGTTGAAGTCTTATTGGTGAAAGTGGGCAGCATTCTTCCAATTGAAGAGATTTGGAAGAAAAAAAACACAAAACAGCGAGCAACCGAGCGACCAGATCCAGCGTGGCTACGACACTCGCCATCGAGGACCGCCGCCATGTGAGCGTCTTCACTTTCTATTTCCTGGACCGACACAAGTCAGTTGCAGTAAAGAGAAACATGTTCACCCAGCTTCTTTTTTTTTTTTTTACCATTTCCCGAAAATCCTCTGCGTACATACCGCGACATGCCCATCGCCCACCCACCGGCATCAAAGTACACGTTACGAATCCCGAGCCGTGTAATTCAAGGGGAATGAGAACAAAAAAAAGGCCCACCTGGATTATATATAATGTGACCAAACGCGCTGCGTTGGTGAGGAAGAAAAGAAAACACGCGGATAATGCCGTCTCTTTTACACTACTGACAGTGCGGCTGCTATCCGAGGGGATTATAAACAACTCAAACGAGCAGCACTACTTCCAACAATAAAATACCTTATTAAACCTCAACATGAGCGGGCCTTTGGGAAGGAAGACTTTTGATGTGTACACACAATCCCTCCAGTAGTGAATATATTTAGTATTGCACGAGGAAAAAAAGAGCAAATCACTCTCCTGCCTCCATTCTTCATTGTGAGGGGATATCAGGAGCCAAATTCAATAACTTTAGATCATAGCCTAATCCATCTCTGAATCATCACATAGTCTTTGCATAGCCTTAGCCCCTCGGCATGATTTAACACTGTCAGACGATGAACTCATCTCCTCCATAGAAAGTGAATGGGCTTGCTTCCAAGAACGGGATATCTTCACACACACAAAAAATCCCTGAAACCTCTCTGGAGCCACTACGTTTAACTGACTTCAGGCAAGATGTCGACTGGAGGGATGAAAACGGACTGAAATGGAAGACAAGTCGGTCTGAATGGAGGTGAAATCATTTGTCTTGTATGTTTAGTTTACTTTTTAAAACAAGCCCGAGCCAATCATCAGCATAAGGCTGAGGCTGTGCGGGCTGGCGGTGAAGTGCAATGCAGTGAGTTTTAACATTGTTATGAGAGTTGACACTTTTACAAAGGTTTTTCATGGAATGAATTACATGAAGCAGACGGAAAAAATGAGAAGAAAAGGGATCACAGAGGTTTTTTTGGAGAGCCATAAGAGAGAAAACGTCCTTCGGTTTGTCATGGGCATACAAAAGTTTGAGAAAAAAAACGTTATTTACAACACAACACAACAATTTCTGCACCACCTACGATTCACTTTATCCCCGTTGTCCCTGAAATTGAATGAAGGCTTTGAGGAAGAGTGAAAGAAACCCAATCCATTCGGCCACCGGCTCTTTCCAACACACTCACGGTGCTTCTGAATACCCACGTGTCAAACCCCCCCGAGGGCTCCGGCAGTCTGATCATGACTGGATCGAATTTCCCAAAAAACCCAGTCAAGCGGAGTCAGTAATGAGGGGGTTAGTTTTGTTCATTGAAGCAACCAAAATTTGAATAGGGCAATTATGCTTTTACAGGCATGCCTGTACCTCAGATGAGGAGCGTGAGCGGCAAAGGTCACTTTTTGCATTCTGATTATTAACTAGATAATGTGCTTGCCGAGCTCAGGCTTTGAATAAAATACCTTTTTCAACAAAATGACACTAGGCTAGTTTCCTTACGATGTGTTTCTGCAGTCAACCGCCTCGGTTCAGACTGAAACAGCTCAACTCTCGGATGGTTTGGCACACGCACAACAATTCCTTGTGACTTTTCCTGTGCCGCCACATCGACTGTGTAACAGGTGAGGGATGAGTCTCGGTGACGTCACCCACAGGTCTCTAAAGCCGGTGTGAAGCTCAAAGTCGGGCCGACGCCTAGCTGTCAATCAATGTCCACACCCTCAATTATGCCGAAGTTTAAACTTAGAGAGAGAATGAAAAACATTTCCTGGACCAGACTATAGGGTATTTTAACATGAAGGTCTATTGGGATTGACTCACACATGGTGCAAATATATATAAATATATATAAAAGCGCACTGTGAAATTGACAGTTATTAACTGGCAGCCAGTAACTTACTGTAAAAAAAAAAAAACACACAGTATATAACTACAGTAGATTATTAGTTAGTCATTTTCTGCAGTACTTTTTGGGTGCAATGATTTTTTACAGTAGATTCTTGGTTCATGTGATTTATATATATCATATATATTCTCACAGTAAAGATTTGACTACTGTAATATTTAAATAAATACACAGTATTTTACTGGAAAATATTTTACAGTAGGTTACTGCTCAGAAACAGTAAATTTCACAGGCGTTTTTTTAGAGTGTATATATATATATATATATATATATATATATATATATATATATATATATATATATATATGTTTATATGTATGTCTGTGTGTGTGTGGGTGTGTGTGTGTCATGCCAGCACCGCATGATTGATAGTTGAGGCCCATTATTAGGCGAGAATAAAAGCTTGAATTCTTTTTTTTCCATTCTACAATGTAATTAGTGACTATATGCAATTAAAATGAGAGAAAAGACTAATGTATTCAACACAATGATTCAAACATGCGAATGAAAGATAGAAATGGTGATTAACGCAACCAAATGCGCTATTTTCCTTCTCCAATCCGCGGCCATTCAAAAGCGAAAAAAACACAAAGTAGGCATTATCTCTGTGTTCTCCATGCTGCCAAGCGTTATTTTTTTTGAACACAATGAACCGGTGACAGCGTCTTGGGCTGCTACCAACACGGTGTGCAAATGATGAAATACACCTCCGAGAGCAAAAGGTACAGAAGCACCATTGTGAATCACCAACATTAGTCCGATGACTGGCCCATACAATACCCTAATTGCCTGGCGTTACTATGCATGAATTCTTTCTCCGCAGAGCAATGAGCCGCTGCACATCCCATCGCTTTCCAAGTCACAAAACATTAGCTGGAACCAGAACAAAAAAAGATGGGAACACATTATTAAGAAATACTTGCAAACTGTGACATGACATACTACGAAACTACCTGATTATGGTAACGACGCCTTGTGTGATGTGTGTATATACTGCGTGTATATATCTATATAAATGAACACACAATTTCAACGAAGCACACCGCATTTTCTTTCAGCACAGCTCAAAGGGAAGTTTGGGTGTGATTGTCATGCTTTCAGAGCAAATGCCAAGAAAGAAAGCTGTAGTATAAAGGCTATACTAAGAGCTTTTCCCCAGTACATGTAGGTCATTTCTGCTCCCTGTGGAAATATAGCCAGTTTTAGGATTAGGGGGCTGTGATTCATTATGAGGGAATTTAATTACAGCACGAGGTGGCCAATGTATCCCCCGTTTTAACGTACATCCATTGGATGGTGAATGTCCAGAGGAAGGTGTGGGGGTTGGGGTTGTATTAAAAATATGTGTGTGTATGTGTGTGTGTAGAGGATGGAGGAGGAGACGAGGCTTCAGGTTACTCTAGAAGGGTTTTTACATGTGCGCACACACGCGCACACAAAAGCAGATTATTGCCAGTAATCAAGTTAAGGTGAGAAAGTCTGATAACTCGTTTATGTATTTCGGCCCCCCGGCATTTCCAAAAAGCAGTCAGACATCAGATTTAACCCTCGGTGCACTTTTGTAAACAACTAGAGTGAATGCAAATTATTATTAAGGCGGTCTCCCATTGATATAAGTCAAACAAAGCACCAGTTTGTTGTAGGAATTAATTATTGTCAGAGATAAGGTAGTGCTCTGTCAAATAGTCCCTGCTACCCTGCATGGAAAATTGTATTACATAATATTAAACACTTTCAATAGCACGGGTGCATATTGTTCAAATAATTTCAGCAATGTTAACACCATGTCTCTAGGGATGGACCTCCACTTTGATCCAGATTGTGTTATCTCAACAACTAATAGATGAATTGTAATAACCTTGGTGTCTCTCTGGCTTTTCACCTCGCAACAATTTGTCTGATACTTTTGATTTATTACCAAATACCTGCAAAACTAATGGTATTCCCCTCGGGCTGAGTTTTCTTTGTGTTTGGTTGCGTTAGCATGGTTACTAGGGATGTACAATGTAAAATGTCGGGTATCGGGCCCGTTGCTGTGCTCATGTGCTCTTACTCGGAAAAAAAAACAACTTCTCCGATACAACAACACACAACCCACGAGGGCAACGTGAGGTTAACCTCGTGGTGTTGTGTGTTGTTGTATCGGAAGATACAAGAACACTGAGTATAACGAGGGCAACGTGAGGTTAACCTCTCGCCGCTTTAGCTTCGGCGGTGCAGCTGCTACGATAGCCACGTGAGCTATTAAGTTAAAACCTTCAAAACAGACCGTTCCCTGTAAGTCTCTCCCCACATCAACGAGTACAGCTGGTGAGTTTCTGAGCTGCGTGACTGCCTGGTGTAATCTGTCAGGGTTTCTGTCTGCATCTCTACGCCGACGATACACAATTATATCTTTCCCTTTGACCCAAATGAAGCCAACAAATTAAACGAGCTCCACTTGTGCATTTGCACAAATCAATAACTGCATGGCGTTGAATCATATTTCCTCCCGTCTAACATTACTGTCTCTGGAACAACCACCTCACCTTTGACCAGCGCCGTTAAAAGAATTACAGAGCTGCTCGCGGTTTGAGCATTTTAGCCATTATGTTTTGTCTTCTCTGCTCACTTCTCTGCTTTCCTTTGCACCGCGTGGCCTTAACCTGACGCAGGTTAGTTTACTGGGGAGTTAATTGGTTGTTGTAACAATATGAATGCTAAAGATCAGCCGTGCAGCAACTTATACATCTGCTTGTATTTATTTTATTTGTAATTACAAATAGGTAATATGTTTTACCGAATCCTAATTTTTGCTCAGAGTTTCCAATTAGTAATTGTTCCTCTTACCCAATAGATAAAAGTACTCTTCCTTGGGAATCATGAGTGTTCCTTTCATGGCATTTTTTACCAAAACATCACATGCAACAAATCCAAGAAACCCAGATGAGGTAATACTAAATCAGATGAGGTCATACTAAACCAGATGAGCTCATACTAAACCAGATGAGCTCATACTAAACCAGATGAGGTCATACTAAATCAGATGAGGTCATACTAAATCAGATGAGGTCATACTAAACCAGATGAGCTCATACTAAACCAGATGAGGTCATACCAAAGCAGATGAGGTCATACTAAAGCAGATGAGCTCATACTAAACTAGATGAGGTCATACTAAACCAGATGAGGTCATACTAAACCAGATGAGGTCATACTAAAGCAGATGAAGTCGTACTAAACCAGATGAGGTCATACTAAACCAGATGAGGTCATACTATACCAGATGAGGTCATACTAAACCAGATGAGGTCATACTAAACCAGATGAGGTCATACCAAAGCAGATGAAGTCGTACTAAACCAGATGAGGTCATACTAAACCAGATGAGGTCATACTAAACTAGATGAGGTCATACTAAACTAGATGAGGTCATACTAAACCAGATGAGGTCATACTAAACCAGATGAGGTCATACAAAATCAGTTAAGTTGGTTTCTCGTTTACAAATCAACCTCTGCTAATCAAATTATGCATCTTCTCTTAACATGACGAATGAGACCAAGTTTCTCACTTCGATGGGTGTTTAGACTTCGCCTGGAAGCGGATTACTATTTAACTTCAATGTTTGTCAGACCCGATGGAGGTTTTGTAGGCGTTAACCTGCAGTCCCATGAGCACCAAAGGGTCAGACAGAATGAAGCCATCTAAAAAAACAAGCTTGATTCTTTGAAGAAGAAACTCAATATTCCTGCAATCGTCCTTTCAGGAAACCTTCATGATTCTGTCGGGTGGTGCATCCGGCTGTATGAAAACCAATTCCAGATCCCCTCACATCAAACTGCTTTAATTTCATACAGATGTGAAAATGCAATTTAGTCAGTGCATAAAAAAAAGTGACCGCTGCTCTCTCATGTCTTTGAGGAAGAAAGACGCCTGACCAACGCTCTTCATCCTGCACCTCGAAAATCACGTATTTCGTTTCCTGTCCTCCAACTAATACTAAATACGTACATCACAAAAGGTAAATGCTCTTCTTCAAAGCACAACACCTTCCAGGAGGAACAAGTAGCAGACATTTAACTGACTTCTTTGTAATACATGAGCTGCCGTTAAGTCCTGCGATGCATACATTATTCATTGAAATGGAGAAGAATGCGTGATATCCCCCAATATACCAAACACAATAGTCTCCGGGCCACCTGTTATCCATTTTGTAGAGCGAAAATGGAGAGATCTAAAAAACGTAACTTTTGTGTATTCATGCTATGTCTATACTCTCCGCACAGGCGGCGGACCTCTCCTGAATTATTCAAGGTCAGACCTGTTGGGGATGTGGAAAATCCAATAGATCAGCACTTCAGGAAACTTCCCCATACTCGGACAAAAAAAAAAAAAAAAGCATATAAAAGAGGATTCAGACAGAAAAGATGAAATAAAAAAACAACTGCAAACTATCTCCTCGCTCGCCCGCAGTAGTCCTTAATATTTAATTGCGTTACAGTGCTACCAGCTACAGGAGTAAATATTTGTCTTGTATACAGCACGCCCACCAAACGCCACAATGATGGACATTTGTTTTCACGGCGGCCGTAAACAGCGCACCATAAATTTGAAGAATCGAAAGCGGGAGGTGCGACTCCAGGCGAGAGCGAGTAAATCCAAGCTCTAAATAACATCTTAAAGTTGCCAAAAAGACAAACGGCTTCTGTGATGAGTGCAAACATATGAGATGTAAATCACCGCACAGGACCGACGCCCCTTTTTCAAAATGTCCGGGGGGCATTTTTGTCGCTTGTCCACTTTGGCTCGGACGGGGGTGAACATGTCGTAAACGAAGGATAAAACACTGGGCTGTAGTTCATTTCATGCTTTGTGTCTGGAGAACGGCACTTTCGCTCGACAGGTTTGTCAAATTTAGAGCGCGCGAGCGACCCACTGGAGAAGAATTTGCCTTCAGAGTTTTATGGGTCAAAGCAGCTGCAGGCCCTGCAGACCCGCAGTCGACCCACTCAGGTGTTTTTACTGATGTTCTCTGATTAGACCTGAACACACACACACACACACACACACACACACACACACTGCTACAGGAAGTATCTCGTTCTCTCTCCTCTGAAGGTTGTTGCAGGTGTTGCGGGTTGCCTTTATCCTTCTTACAAAACCGTCTGGTGATCGTGTATTACATGTCATGTAGACGTCTGGAAGCTCCAAAGGTGTGTGCACGCTGTCAATTATGAAGACAACTAGAAAAGTTCATTTAAATTGGCGGGGCAGATTTTTTTGTAACTTTAAATATTGCAATAAGTGCGTCTCTCTGTCTGCAGCGTTGTGTCGTGTGTGTTGTCTGGTCATAGCTAACAGAACCGACACAGCCAGAGTCAGCAACTCCGTTTCCCATTAAGGATGCAGCTAAACAATCCTGTTCCTGCTGGCTAGCCATGCACATGATCAGATTTTCTTATCTGTTTTTAATACGTCATTAACGTATTTTGGAAAACTGATCTGGGATCTGACACGCAGAACACAACCACATCAGGAAGCTGCAATAGATAAATAAAGATTGAAAGCCCCTGTCGTCACTCAAAAACCTCCGAGGAACTCCTCCTGAGTGTATTGTGCCACTTTTGTTTGGTTAAAGTGGTTAAAGTGGCTTGTTTTGGTCCCCACGTCTGGTTTGGTGAGGTTAATGGAACAAAAGATGGTCGCTCACCCGCAAGATGATCGTGTCCATTGAGGTAAACTTGGCCATGGATGTGTTGTCGAATTAGCTCTCTCTCTCGCTTGAATTTTTCAGCGACGTGGGGTGGAAGAAATATTGACAGACGCCTGCTGCAGATGTAACTGAGCCGTTAGCTTAATTGGATATGCTTTTAACACAGTTAACTCTGCGATTATAGGCATTCATATTGTTTATTGAGGGTATTGGTTCTTGAATCAGCCACAGTTTACACTCCACCGACTTGACTTCCTCCTGACCTCTTTGCTGTACATCTACGACCTGCCCCGCTGATGTTGCCACCAGTATTTGCCCCTCCATGCGAGAGAAAGTGTAAGCAATGTTCCTCTTCCTAGCCTTTCCCTTACCCCGCCGATAACTACCCTCCAGTCTAGTTTACACTCCTCTTTGATTCCCGGGCTCTGATGAAGGCTTTCCCACCGTCCCAGTGGGCCCCAGGGTGTCTCATGAGCTCCCCCTCCGTGAGCTCTTGTCTCTGGGTGCCGCACGTCTACGACGTCCCCTCCGTCAGCTCCAATCGCCCTCCTCTTCCTCCTCCTCTTCCTCTTCTCGCAGTGTCGGCGGCACCAGCTAGCGCGTGCAGACGCCACCGACACTGACCTTTCGCAGCGCGGCGCCCCGCGCTCTGTGATTCCAAACCCATTTGACAAGCGAGCGGCTAACGGGAATGCTAATGAAGTCGCTCGCGCGGTAACACGCTACGCCGGCGCCATCGTAATCATCTGTGGGATTATCCCCAATGCCACGTGACGCAAATTTGTTTTGATTATTAAACTGAATTACTGTCACGCACGACACCGGGCTCCTGCTGCCGGGTCAGGGAGGACTCACGATGCACACTCATCAACAAGCGTAATCGCTGCCGCAATAAATATGATCAAACAGTGGCACTTGTTGCAGAGAGGGAAAGGGAAATGTCCTATTTCCTGTGTGATATAAGTCATTTCCCGGCTGCAGCTTCACTGCAGTCTCAAGCTATGAAAGATTCTACCATCAAGAGATGTTTCCCGTTTGAGGTTTTTCTTTTTTTCTTCATTGGTAGAAGCCCTTTTGTGAGTGCGCGCCTGAGTTATAAGGTCATATGAGTCCAGCCAGTCCTCTGATGGCGAGCCAGACCGGCCAACTTTGAAGACATCTCGATAAATAAAGTGAGCTTCGGCATCAGGGCTTTGTCCGCGTGCTTGTTCCTTCAAAAAAGGCGGCTAATTTATCCCGTCACTTGAATTGGACCCAGGAGAAAAAGAGAAGAAAAGTCCCAGTAACAAAAGTTACAGTGGAGATGCTCCGAAGGGCGAAACGAAGCGAGGGAAGTCGGGGCATTAACAGAACAAAGATCCAGCCGCGTGCTGCAATAATTTGCGCGCCCGCTAACGTCGCTTATTCAGCAGAAGCCGCACACAGATTGGTCCGATTTCAACACTTGCAAATATTGAATCACAGGAACACACCCCGGCAGAAAATGTTAATCACATCATGTTTACGAGTAAGCGTTTGTTAAGTAGATGAGTCGCTCCGCTTGTTTAAATACGCGAGCGGCCAATTTGCAGCGGGTTGGGGGGGGGCGGTTTGTTCTTTAATGTATGTTTTCCGATGGCTTGATGTGACTGCAGCTGATTCCCGGGCCAGTACACTTACCCGAGGCGCAGTGCCAAGGCATAATAGGACATTTGGTTGTGAAATTCCCAAAAATCTGACAGAATGCATTAAAGCCAAAGCAGACTGCAGATGCAAAGGGAGCGCAGCCGGGGCCGATAGTGATGACTTCCCATTTCCTCCCCAACTGTATCATGTTCCTCTTCGCTCGCAGCCAAACTAATGACCGAATTGTGCAGCGACTGTGCCATTGTTTGGACACAGAGTCCTATTGTTTGTCACATTAGGATACCCGCACACATCTGACAAACACAATTACTGCTCGTGTCACTCTGGTGTTTTTTGGCGTTAGCGCCGGCTGGAAATTTCGGAAGCTTTTGGTTTCATAGGTTTTTAATCTTTTTGTGTGTTTTTTTTTTTTTTTTGCAGACGCTTACATACAAAACACATTTCCAGTAAGGTCATTCTCCTTCCACGACGCTCACACTGAGTCACGGGGGGTCAGGGTGTCCCTTGTGATACACACACACACACACACACACACACACACACACACACACACACACACACACACACCATGTGACAACGAGGATCTTAGGGAACAAACAATGTGACAGCACTTCAAAGCTCGCAGGCTGCTCAGCCAGCGGGGACTAAATGAATCCATTTTTTTCATATATATTTCTGAAAGGGTTAGATGGAGCTTGGGCGCGAGGTCAGATGTAAAGATGTAGCCACAGTGCGTCTTTCTTTACGCCTTGATGTCGCTTTGGGGCTGTTGGGGCTTCCACCAACATGAGCACACACACACTAAAAGAAACAATCCATATACATGTGTTAAAGAAATATGAAAGAATAACTAAAAAATGTGCATATGAGCAGATCTTTACACACATATATGAATACATAATCAGCCTGTTTACGTGCTGCAGGGGTAGCAAGCGCTCACCAGCATGTGTAAATGAAGTTAAAAACTCCGAATGCACTGACTCTCTCTCCTTTCACGTGTTGGGTGGCAAACACAGGGCAAGGACACAACATCCAGATCAGAAAACAGATGTTCACAAGCAAAGAAAAATACTCTGGCCACAAGTCAGACATAGAGCAGATATCTGGAGACGCACAGATCAGACAAGAGGGTTTTTTAAAGAAATGACCTTTAACTGAACTCCAGCAGTGTCATGAAACGCCCTCGTTCTGGTGTTGCTCTTCTCCAGCAACCCCTCCGGCGGAGGAAACATGGAGGAGAACAATAGGACAGTCAAATGTATCCTGAAGTCCAGCTGGAGACGCTAATCCGGTTCAGAGACGGCAAGGAGATGGGCTTGCGAGAGCAGACCCGGCAAATACATGCGGATGAGAATGATTATCCCGCAGATGAGCGGAAAGATAAGTAATTTAATAATAAGACCAGAAAATTCGGCGAGAGATAACGGGGATCTGGAGACCGAGCCGAGACCCATCTGGCCCGCTCGGCAAACACCGCAGCCGCTTCCTATGCAGCAGCCGTCCGCTCGCTGAGCCTCGTGTGCGACAAACAACGGGGATGTAAACCAGCAAACTGACACCGGGCCAGCGCAAATGTTTGAATTTCATGAACAAATATATAGATATGCATGTATATGGACGAAGACGTGGCATAATATTGATGTTATTTAGGTTGTAAAGTACCACAGTGGTGCATTTTGATGTACTTTTGTGCTACTTTTCATGTCCTAGGCAACTTTAGATACTAGTTTCAGCAGTGGAAAGTAACTAAGAAGATTATTTAATGTGTTGTACTTGTATTGTACTTGATGTTTTCAATGTATTGCTGTCATTTACATCTAAACTTATCAACTAAAGCCACATTTCAGAAGGAACTATTTTACTTTTTGCTTTTGCCATTTCATTGTTTTATCTGCTTTAGTAACACGTTACTTCCTGTACAGGAACATTACTTATAACTTATTACAGTTTCTATATTTTAGCACATTGTGAGGTACTATCTTACTTGACCACTTCAATTATATTATATAATTTCAGCTACTTAACCACACAAATATCAGCTGTAGCAACTGTTGCTTTAAGTGTTGACCTGTAACTTAGTATTTGTATTCAGATTCGGTGCTTAAGTACATTTTATTTGACTCTTTTAAGTTCATACTGTCTTGTACAAGTATTTTTAGTCAAGTTGTGTACAAAAAAACAACATTTATAGGTATTTTATGTGCGTATTTCCAGGCTCAGCAACCCAGCAAGAGGACAACGCTGCTGACACATCAAGACACACCACCACTAATAAATCCAAACATATAATATGAGTAACAGTCGTTTTGTTCCTCGTGGGATCTGAACACTTCTTCCACTGGTGTGCATCATGTATTATATCAGAGATGTGATCCAGAACACAAAAGTAGTGCTACCATAAGTCCTGAATGCTCGATGAGTCGCTGCATCCTCACGTTAACTCGTCTGTGACACTGAGAAGGTTTTAAACTTATGGATCTGCCAAAACATGCATTACTTTGATCTACTGGCTTTGTAGAGCACATACTGTACAAAGACACAATTGAGTTTATATATACATATATATATATATTCATATATATATATATAGTTTTATTTTTCTGGAGACTGATTACAATGCAAATTACCCTCTCACATCAAACACCGGCCTGTAAAGTAAAACTGTGCATTTATAAGAGCACGTACTGAGAGAAAAGATGCAGAACACCTTCCTCCACAGTCTGTTCATATTTCATTTGTTTCCCATTATATGTAGGGCAAAGGGGAATATGTGCAACTCTGTAAAACACTGCTCTGTCCCAGATTTAGCATAAGAGCGTATTGATATGTGCACTAAACCTGGTGCCCGCCCTGCAACACACAGGATGTAAATCAGTTCATCACGAGGGTTGATTTGTGATTCGCTCGCGCCGAGCCGCCAACGGTCACAGATCGCTTACCTTGCCGACGTAAAGTGGCTCATTTCCCATGAACTCCTCCAGTACGAAGAACTGGTTCCATACCCAGCTGCGTTTGTGCCTGTGCGGGGTCTCCCGGGGGCCCGGATCAGAGCGCGGGGACTTCTCCAGATCCCCAGAGCTGCTGCTGCTGCTGCTGCTGCTGCTGCTGCTGCTGCTGCTGCTGCTGGGATCCAGCCCCCAGCAGCCCCTCTGCCGCAGGGGACCCAGGAGTGCCAGGAGAGCCAGGGCTCCGCATACGCCTGAGCAACACCACCCCATCATCTGGGGCCCCCCCCTTCCAAAAAAAAAAAAAAAGAGGCCAGAAGAGGAGAAAAAAAAAGAAAAAAATAGACGGCGAGATATGAAATGTCAAAAAGAACACTCCCTGCAGGCTTTTTATCCACACAGTCCTGACCCCGTGCTTCACCTAGAGGCCCCGGAGAGAGCGCATGGGTGGGAAAAGAGTCCAGCTCTGCATTCTGTCTTGTTGCTCGTCTTTTTCCCCCGATTGGAGACCAGAACCGGGGTACATCCCTCCACTTAGGAGCCAGGGAGTTGACATGAAAGCTGAGGGGCGACGGGGGTCAGGGGTCGACCGGGCAGGGACTCGACACACGGGGCGGCGTAATTGGCACCTATCAGAATAAAGAGAGAGGGGGGGGAGAGAGAAAGAGACAAAGACAGAGGAGAGAAGAGAGAAAGCAGCGTCAGCAATATTGCCTCTGTGACCGCAGTCGCGTCGGAACAGCAAGTCATGCGCCCGCTGATGCGACGGTGACGACGTCTTTACAACAATACTGAAGAGATTGGTGCAAAAAAAAAACAAAAGGTACAATCAACACGGGTGTCCTTCACCTGCACGTCTGGTCCGAGGTCAAGATGTTAATGAGGGGAAGATGGAAAGAGGAGGGGGGGCGGGGGGGAGGAAATGACAATGATTTCACGGCGGCCGCGCGGAATAGCAATCAAACGCCACGCTCCCCGTTACCCGGAGGGCCTCGCCGCGCTCCAAGGTCGTCATTTTGTCACATTTTCTTTGCCTAAAGATCGGCCGCTCCAAAAAAAAACCCCTAACAAGCCACGTGCTGTTGCGCGGCGAGCTCTCATCACCGAGATTAAAAATAAATCGGAGCTGTCAGCGGCTGCGATGGCCCGAGCGCTCCTGACCTCTGGGTTGTTTTTTTTTGCGAGCGCACACGAGGGGAGGGGAGGAGGGGGGGATCTGTCTCGCTGCCGTCGTCACGCCACAACAGATCCCCCTCCCATCCCCCCATGTCCCAAAAAGATGCCAGAGCCCCGCCCCCATCGGAGCGGAGAGAAGACTCCTGACAGATGATGCTCCTCATGTCACAACACATCCTGGAAGTCCCGGAGTACAGTTGAGCAATTACATAAACTTCCTAATATCCCGCTGGTATTATCCGTCTAATTTGACGCGTAACAGTGACTTCCTCTCTCAATAAACGTTTTGAAAGGAGGAATGAGGGGAAAACACACACACACACACACACACTCAGGAGAGCTGGCGGGCAAATTTATGCAATTTCTTGGCGCGATACTGACTAAAGAAATGACATTTAAACTTCAGGAGGTCTCGTGGAAGCGGGCAGCCGTTGAGAAAAAAAAAAAGCCGAGAGCTTGACCACACATATTTATTCCCTCGCTGACCTCTTCTTTCTCTCTCGTCCACGCAGCGTATTGGCAGAGCGCAGGACGAGGAAGGTAATTGCTTTGGCATGAAGTGACCTCTTTCTTCCCACACAAGATCCTTCGCTTCTCATTTTGACTTCCTCTCCGTTCCCCCTCAGCGAAAAAATAAAAAAAAACAGCGCAGCAACACACACATCCTGTGGAAGTCATCTGGATACTTTAGCAAAGTCATTATCCGGCGCTAACAACCAGCGCGGATGCGAATACCAACGTGTGTTGCCTCTGAAGACCCTCGAGATGTTTGCGAGCCGCGTCCTGAAGGTTGCGAGGTCGAGTCCTGAGGAGACATCTTGGATATTTTTGCCCTCCTGTTTTTCCGGGGGTTCAAAGTGCAGAGAGCACACAAACTTGTCTCCAGACTTCCTTTTCCCAGAGGCCGTAAAATCTGTGAGAAACCCTGACGTGCTCTCGCGTGAACTACAACAGAGAACACACACCATCAGGGCCGCAGCGCACACACACACATTCAAAGTCACTGCCTCTGCATGACCATGTAATGGTGGAGGTGGAAAGTGGAGCAGATCTGCCTGCAGGGCGGCTGTGCATGCAGGTTGCAGCGGTGCATTGTGGGGGTCAGAGTTAATGCTTCTCATTGGGCTGAACCCTGAACGCTGCAGGAGACCGGAGATAAAAGCTGGTGCGGGCGCAGCAGATCTTGGCTTGTTAATAAATGAGTTTTTACTGATTTGCCGTCGAGTTGATGTGTCCAAATTACGGAGCAATTCGTGCCGCAGAGGAATCCATTTTTTCCCAAACGTCTCTATTGTTCACCGTTTTAAAAGATCACGGGCGCGTAGCGTCAAATCTAGCTTGAAATGACTCGCAAACAAATACAAAGAGACGCTCGTGACGGGAGTGTTTCATGTGAATATCTATCTCTGGACTGTTTCCCCCCTCTTCTTCTTCTTCTTCTTCTTCTTCTTCTTCTTCTTCTTCTTCTTCTTCTTCTTCTTCTACGTGGTGGCAGGTGATTGACAGGAAGCGGAGCGGGACGTAACGCGGCGCTGACGTGAGAAGCGCTCGACTCGAGCTCACGCCGAAGTGACAACGAGGCAGAAAAAGAAAAAAGTTTGAGCCCCCCCGCTAACAAAAAAACAACAAACAAATGAAGGCGTCGTGTCGACGTTGATGGATTATCTCAGTCGGTGGAAGTGTTGTTGTTTTTTCCCTTCATACTGTACAGGAGTGTCAGCCAGTCGTGATGCCTTAAAGTGTGATGACAAAACAGGAAACATGTAAAGAAGAACTGGAATAAAAAGACACAGAGGCTCAAATCAAACGGTATTTCTTCACATAAAAGCCTTGTGACGAGTAGCGGGGGTCGAACATTACAGCATGTATGTTCCTCCACATGCTGGGGCCTCTGTTGCCCATGAACACATCTTCAAATATCAAAATATCCCATTCTGGCAGGCTCGTGTTTACCAATACAAACAGTGGTTTGACTCTCTGTGGAGAAGCAGACTCATTGTGTCACAACGCCGAGACGCCAAATGAAGTGTAAATGTGAGATAAAGCCGTGAACGTAAAGCCTCCCCAGTCATCCCACCGGCTCTTTCTCGTTTTTTTTTCCTCTTACACACAGTGTTCTAATCCCATTTGCCAGTCTCACAACAGGATTACCGATGCTGGGGGCGCTCAGTAACCAATCACACGCTTCCTCTGATCCATATTCCCCCTCAATCACTGGAGTGTCTTCAACTTTAAGTTCATTATGGTTTCAGACACTTCACGGCGAATGTCTTTTTTTAAGGTTAATGTGGATCAGAACTTCTTTCCCCGCCCCAATAAAAACGCGGCACGTTCAACGGCTCTCCGTGACCTTCTGGTTTCTCCTGCACGTCTCGTCTTTGCAGGTCGGTCCGGGGGGAAATCATCGGGTCATCGACAGAGCGACGACACGCCTGTAGCCCGGCGGCTCGTCAGTCAAGGACGCCTTCGGACGAGGCTCTTGCTGGCGCCCTCCCCTCCATCCCCCCCTCCGGCTTGATGTGTGGTTCCCCCCCGACACACACACTCACATTTTTCTAATAACTCATCTGGTGTTCATTTAAATTCCCCGTCGCAGCGTTTGGGCCGGCAGACTTAAGGCTGACTGACACTGTGGGCACGCCACGCGTCTGTAACGAGTCCAATAATTGTTTTTTCTTACAGTTTAGTACACATGATGTACTTTTTTCTTTGGTTAAATCCCTCTTGAGTAGATGGTTGAAGCTGCAGTGTGGCGCTCTGGTCCAGCCAGCAGAACAGCAGCTGGATAATTGATAAATGAAAAAAGGCAGAGAGGTGTGACACTGAGGGAATCCATGTGGTGGATGAAAAAAAGCTCCAAAAACATGAATGGATCATGCCTATTTTTTGAAATAATGTCATTTAAACTGAGAGCTTAAGTCCCACACACACACACACACACACACACACAAACAAACAACTCCCCTGTTGCTCTCGCAGCAACATGATAATAATATAAATTATAAATGCTCCTGATGGGTTGAACACGATCTCTCTGTCTCCCCTCTCGCTGTGGGGACCGCAGCGCTCACACTCTGACACATCTCACAGCATTTGACGCATTTTGCTTCAAAATAAACTTGCACTGCAATAAACATCCATCATTTTTTGGGGGGTAATCTTATTGTGTATTGATCCATTTTGTTGGGGTCCATAAACACGTGGAACAATTCTCCCTGAATTCTCTCGAAACAAGTGGAAGAAACCTAAAATACTGGGCAGATTTTTCTCATTTAGAAAATCCTTTAATTTGACTGAATATACATTGTTTTCTTGGTTTGCCCAGCTTGCAGTTTTACTGCTCATTAAAACGAGATTTCTATCTTGCAGCCCGATGACTCTTTGACATGGACTCTTCCAGTGTAAATCAGCAGGTACCCTCCGCTCGGCCTTGTGACCTGATTGCTTTGACCCTCCTGTTAACTATCAATCATGGCGCATTCGCTGTCAACACCTGCGCGACGCAGAAGAAGAAGAGGAAAAAAGTTCGCAGGGCGCGCGCCTGTTCCCGAGCTGATGAGAGACGGTTGTCCGATAGAAGAGAAGAAGGAACAGCTCGCATCGTTAAAGCTGATCGATTATGCATTGTGTAACAACTTTGTTTGGAGCAACACCGCGGGAGAGGACCGAGGATGGCGGACAAAAATACGCGCGCGATGAGAATCAAGCAGCACGGAAACCAACAGCCAGAGAGCCGCCGCAGGAAACCCGTGTCCACGGAATACTAATTACAGACGGGACACACCAACAACAACACACACAAAATGCACAGAATACACAAGTAGACCGTGAATAAGCAGAGATGCATGATGGGAATGTCACCAAGTCGATGCATCGCTGGAACATGTCCTCCCTGCGCCGTGAGCTCTGCTGCCATTACTCACCCGAAGAAGACGGAATAACTTCACGAGATGGTGTCTGCTGCTAAAAGTTGTGTCTTTTTCTCCAGTCTGTCCTTCTGGCTCTCTCTCCACGCACGACACAGACACAAATTAGGTCAAAATAAACAGTTTAAAAGTTGTCATGATGGAAAATAGTCCCGGTGAGCAGAGCAAAGGGGCTGCCGCTGGAGATCGGCTACTGGATGGATCGCGCGTAAATGCGTCCCATCTCGGAGAGAGGGATCAGACGTGCCACATCTCTCTCTCTCTCTTCCTCCCTCCCTCTCTCTTGTCCTCTCCCTCTCTCTCTCCTGCGCAGTGCCGCCTCTGTGCAGGGAACCCCAGCTGCAGGGTTCAGGCATGTATCTCTCTATCGCTCTCTCTCTCAGAGGCGTCAGGGGACGCGCAGCAGCAGCAGCGAGGAGGAAGAGGAGGAGGAGGAGGAGAGTCAGAGCGCCGCACGAGACAGGAAAACGCTCTCATCTGAGTCAAATCCTCTGACTGGAGAGGAGCGAGACCATCGAGACATAGTTTGACCAGAATAAGTTGGTCCGGGAGGGAGCCAGGAAACGCACGCGGCGTTGTTGGCAGACACAATGAGGCTGCGATTTCTTTTCCCAAAAAGCTGCCAGGTTATTGGCAGCAGATGGCATGTGTACTGTTACATGATTGCCTCGCTGGTGAAAAGAAGAAGTAGAAGAAGAAAAACGATAGTTGACAGCTTCAGCCAATGAGATGGGCTGCCCCCTGCTTCACATTGAGGATGAATTAAATCTCATACACGTCACATGTCAAAATAAAAAATCACATTTTAATGACAACACACTTTTCCTCCCTTCCCTTGAATAATACACACTTCCCAAATGGTTTCTTCTTCTTTCTTTTTCCTCTCTTTTTTTTAATACACACTTTTTTCAGTGCTTTTCCCACAAAGCACACTATCTGGGCGTTATGAGTTATGATTTTCGTCCAATTAGACACAAACTGAGCTCCGGCAGACAGAGGAATGCAGCAGGAGGCTCCTGGCCCCGTTGGCCCCTCTGAGCTCCTCTGAGCTCCTGCACCTGAGAGCTCACAGACCTTTGAAACCAAACCGGTACATTCCTAATTAGCGACAGTAAACACGCGGCATTCTCCTATTGTCTCCTATTAATAACAATATTCTCCTCCAGCCGCGTCCGTGTGAACAGGTTGAACCCTCTCTTTTCATTTTCATGCATTAGCATTATTTGCAGCTTTTCTCACGTCGCTCTTCGCTTTAGTACTGAAGCTTTCTCTCCCCTCTGTGTGTTTTTTTAATGCAAAAAGAAAGATCTCGAGAGACAGAATCCTTTACAAATGTGCGGCTCTTTCTGTCATTTAAGAAAAGAAGCACTGACCCAAACTAATAGAAAGAGCAGCCTCTGTCTGTCATACCTGGAAGAGCAGTTAGCACAGATGAAATTAGACACTGGGGACAATGGACAGGTACGAAGAAGCTTTGGCACAATGGAGTGCTGCAAGAGGAAGAATAATGTTGTTGGAAGCAAAGGGGATGTAAAAAAAAATATAAAAAAAGAGAGTGTAATGCCAAGAAGATATAAAACAGAGGAAAGCCGGACTGAATAAGAAGTCAACTTAAAGGGAGACAGAGTGCGGAGGGAGAGTGGGTGTGTGATAATAGAGGGAGAGGTGAAGGGAGGAGAGGGAGGTGTATCACAGGAGGAGGTGAACACAGAGAGAGAGAGAGAGAGAGAGAGAGAGAGAGAGAGAGAGAGAGAGCTGGGGGAGCTGCAGTTCAGCAGTGAGAGTTATTTAATTGGAGAGTGACATTGGGAGCTCGGCTTGTCAGCTCTTCCCCATCAATCACTCGCGGTCAGGAGATGCCGGAGGTGATGTGGCCCTCGTCCCGCTCCCTCCGGATCCCACGGCGGGCCTCGGCATTTAGCTGCCGTTCGTTCCTCCATTAAATCCCCCCCCCCCACCCCCTCCTCCACCTTCTCTGCACGCATCAGGATGCTCTGACCTCCGCTCACCTGGCCTGCTGTTATCTGCACTGCTGGGACGCGCCGCTTGATGGGTCTTTTTGTTCACACACTAACAAGAAAAACAGTGAAGGGTTACCGCAGCGGCCTATCGCGGCGCTAATGCGAGATGACCTCTAAGGACAATCGAGTTAGACGTTTGCATAATATTTTCCACTGCACATAATCTCAGTCGCTGCATTTAGTGTTTACATTATGGCCGCGTGCAGGCAGATGAGCTGGGGTGAGGTAATATTGTTGTTTTGTTTATTGCTATTGCTGCAATAATGTTTTCAACAGTCAGGGGTGGTTTGGTTGATCGCTTGCTAGCTGAAGCTGGACTATTTTTAGCTAACGCGCTCCTTTTCCCAACACATTGAGCTGCAGCAATTAGCCTCAGCTTACTATTTTAACTGTTTAGGCATATCTGCTAAGTTATTTACTTCACCCACTGTTCTGTTCATTCATTACTTTTAGCTATATCGCATGCCCATTAGGCTACGTTTATGTCAACACTTAGCCTTTTAATTTTAGCGAATCGTTGCAAGTATTTTAGCTAACGCATATGTTGATCCGCTGCCATTTGGGCTGCTGGACGGTCAGAACGGCGGCCATGTTTATGTGTTGTTTATTGTTATTGCTTTTTTCAACACATTGAACTTTACGCAATAGCCTCAGCTAACTATTTCAACTGTTTAGGCATATCTGCTAAGTTATTTACTTCACCCACTATTAAGTTCATTAATTACTTTTAGCTATATCGCGTACCCATCAGGCTACGTTTATGTCAACACTTAGTCCTTTAATTTTAGCAAATCATATTTTAGCTAACGTGTATGTTGATTCACTGGGTTTTGGGCTGCTAGACGGTCAGAACGGCGGCCATGTTGTCATTGCAAAGACTTGTGACCATTGAAGCGAGCGAACTCGCTCTGTTTCTGTGGTCAATGCACAACGCAAGCCACGTCTTTCCATTTCTATGGTTTATCTATTTGGCTACTGTTAGCTAACAATCTCAACCATTTGTCTGAGCACGCTTTAACCACTTATCCAGGAGCTAGTAAACACTTTAAACTGTGTATCCTTTACTTTTGTGGAGCTGTGCTCGTTTCACACATTCAGTGTTTTACAGCTATATTTATGGATATAAATGTTTATCAAACGGCCATTTCTATTTCCAATTATACAACATAATAAATATGGACTTGTACTCTCAGCAGCAAGAACAGTTATGTTAATTGGTGGTCAATCTCTGACCTCCTCAAAGACAATATTGATTGATAATTATAATAATGCCAGTGTCTGTCTTCCACTGTAATGGGAAACAGGTGGAAACAGATGATTGTAACATTGACTGGCCAATTTCAGCTGTAAACAGATTATTGATTTCCCCAGTGGACATTTAAAGAAAACATGTCGGTGCTCACAGCTCGCTGTCATAACATGTGTTTCTTCTGAACAGCACTGCAGACACAAAGCACTGAACACAGCAGTCAGGCGCAGCAAGCGACAGCAGGAGAACGACATTGAAACAGCCGCACGTGATCTGCTTCTTCTTATTCTGGAGATGCGAAATTTGAAGACCCACCTTGAGATTTAAAAAAAAAAAAAAAAAACTCCTCACACTTGCAGTTTAATTCATTTTTATTCAAGTTTTTAGGTTTATGAAAATAGAATTCACTGCTCAGCGCTGGCCGTCGTGTTCTTTAGTGCCGGCGGAGCAACGATTCATTGCTCGTGACCTTTTTCACACCGTGAACTTGACAGCGGGATCCTGATTCATCATCAAACTGAATTTCATTTAGTGGTTGTTCTAATTCATTTCAGACTCCTTCTCTTCTCCCATAATTGCGCCGAGACACTGGCACGCAAGTTAAAATGCCCACTTAATTGTTTTGTTTTATTCTATTTCCAATTCTTGATTGATTTTCTTCTTGTTCTCTCTCTCTCTCTCGCTCTCTGTTGGGCTCAGACACTTTCAGGCGTTCTGTGTTTTCTCCCAAAGAGAGGGATCAGCATTGCATTGCACACACAGTATGTAAACATGCATTTCTCTACACGGTGTGAGGCTGCAGAGAGCCGGGGATCAGAGGGGCCTTGATGATCAAGGGACAAGGCCGAGTAGCTGAAGCCCCCCCCCCCTCAACAAACCGACTCCGGCACCATGACCAAAATACAAAAGCCCGTCTTATTTGCATACAATGCATCTAAACATTCCCTGCTGCTCCTCTCTTTAAACGCAGGGATTTGGACTCATCACCCAGCCGGTATTGAGCGATTACATTTTCATCTAATGCTATGTAAGAGGGTCGAAAGATCAAGTGAACTAATGGATGACCTAATCATGGGGGATTGGCTGTATCGATTCAGATGGTGGTATCGTCATTGTCTGTCAGGCCTCTCTGAAGCTGGAGGCGGACACGAACCCCCCTTCACTGGCTGAAATGGCCATATTCAAGAAACCCCTGATTCAGATTACACTAATTTAGCCCATACCTCCGGGGGGTTAAAAAGATTACGGGGGAGGAATGGCAATCTTGCTGAGTCGCTGCTTCGAACTTGTCTTCCAGAGGGTTGGACTTCGAATAATTTAACGTAACAGGTTTTTATCATCCCGACTCCCTTTTGAGGTATTTTATATTTTCCTCCTCATATTTCCTCACAGGGAGATTCTGCAGAGCCCAGTGTAGCTGGATTCGCACCCTCCATATATAAATTGTCTTAATCCTCATTGATATACAGTGTGTTGAAAATGTTGTCATGCTTGCAGATGCAATTTTGCACGCAAGCAAAATTATGACTCGGTGGTTGGTGACACCGGCTGCCGACGCTGCAGAGACAGCCATTCTTCAAGGACAATCTTCTGCATCTGTGCGAATAATCAATGTTTCTGTAAGTTTATCATGAACTCGTGGCGTCTCTCACATCCCGTCAGGTAAATAAATAAAGTGACATTCCTTCTTTTTCAAGACGATGGAGACAGAAAAGCCTTAAAAGGAGAAGGAAAAATAAATCTAGGTAAATACTTGAGATAGATAACAGACAAGTACAGAGGTCACTCTCAGCAATTTCCCTCCAGACGAGTCACAGCAGGTTCTGAAAGGGAAGCGTCTCGCTGCAGACAGACATGTTCATTCACCTCGGTTTGTGTCGACGGAGACAGCTTCCTGATCCGAATCCTAATGACACACCGACTTGCTGGTATTCAGTGGTCTGTGTGTCACGGAGCCGTGGCAGCTCGGGCTGTGCTCTCAATTCACACTCGATTCAGCGCCTACAAAAATCTCTGCGACGGGGAAATAAGGCTGTCAGAGGAGATCCTCCTTGTCAACACAAGCATTATAATATGCTGGCGCTGCACGTACGACTTTTGAAACCTCGGGGTGAAACTCGAAGAAATGCTTTTGAGTCATGGCTGTCAATCTTCTCTCCCAGTGACCAAACAAAACGGAATAATCAAGTATTCTGAAAGCAGCTTTTTCAGAGTGAACAAGCATTTTTTTTTTCATTCCACATTATAAATAGTGCTATGAGCTACCAATTATAAACCATGCAGGTTATCTCACAACACTTCATTAACTCACTCTGGTCGGTGATGGAAGTTAAATCTGATTTAAGTCATTATTTTTCTCATAGTGGCTATTTAAATATTCCATCCCTTTCCATTATCCGAACCGCTCATCCTATTCCGGGTCGCTGGAGCCGATCCCAGCTGACACATTGGGCGAAGGCCGCGGTTCACCCTGCACGGGTCAGGTCGCCAGTTCATCTCAGGGCTCACATTCACACCTACGGGCCATTTAGAAGCTCCAATTAACCTCAGCTGCATGTATTAGAGCAGTGGGAGGGAAGCCGGAGAACCCACGCTGCCACGAGGAGAACATGCAAACTCCAGATAGAAGGACCGCCCACCCGAGATCACAAACCTGGGCCCGTCTCTTGCTGTGTTGCTCGCCGCTACACCACCCTGCAGCCCCTTCTTACTTCTTAGCGAAGCACAGAGGTGCGTTATGTTCATCACCCGTTGGTAAAACTTTCCACAAAAGTATACCACGGATGTCGTGATGCTGTTCTCTGGCAGCTTTTACAATTTTCAAAAGGCAGCCTGTGTTCTCGACTCAATCGCCCCCCGGCTTCACTCTGCAGGGTTCAACATCCTGCTCTTCTGCTTTCACAATGAGGCTGACAAGTTGTTAACAACCGTGGCACATAAATGTAATCATTTCAGTGTAATAATGATGGCTTTCTCTACTCTCCCAGAATTGTTTAAGGCGCTGTATCTTTATGTCCCAGGTGCTATTTTTACTGTCTCCAGGTCAAGAGGACATCCTTAATTCTGAGTGATATGGTTGTTAATATGCTTTACTCTTCCAGAGGACATGTGACAATGTAAGCTTGGAGTATTTATGATGACAAATGAACAACACATGTTCAAAGTTAAACATTCACTCTGTTTTTGTCTCCGCAAACTACTTATGGAGATTATTAGCTGCAGTTTGACTTTCTTTAGTGGCTAATTGCTGACTTTAGCAGTTCTCAGTTGTGTGTGCGGCACAGTGGGTTTAACAGAGCATGTTTTGGTGAAACATTGTAGTTGCACAAGCGAACCATGAGCTGAAATAGGCTTAAAAAAGCTCTGTGGAGGTTAAAGGTGCAAACTGCAACATCTGTCCACATGCTCCAACCAGACGGCAGCACTTCACCTCTACTACTGGGTTGATACAATCCCAACCTACAGTCCTATGAAAGAAGACCTCTAGTTAGTGGAGCTGCAGTTATGCTAATTCAGCCTGCGCAAACAACACAGCCCCAGGTCTGATACAGGCCATGAAAACATTAGCTGAAATGACTGGTAACAAGTTTAAGCTTCAATTTTTTTTCTTCAGTTGTCAAAAACAATCTCCTAATGCAGGTTTAATCTTAACGGCAATAATGCAAATAGCAGATGACACACTTATTAAACATGGCTGGGTTTGTTTAGTTAGCTTGAACCGATATCACCTAAAATCAAACTCTCACCCTTGCTTGTTGTTTTACGGAGAGCATCAGAAGTTGAACAGTTTTAATCCCTCACTAAACCCGTATTTGGCAAACCAACATGTAGCTAAATACCCTGTGTTTGTCTCTCGTATAAAGCCAATTGTTACTCACGCTAACTCACTTTGCTATAGCTTGCTACTGCGCTAATCACATCGCAGTCAGACCGGATTTTGCCAGAAGATATTTCTTTAGTACGAGGTGGTGAAAAGTAGGCAGAACTGGAAACAGCGTAGCTAGCGTTGCTCAAACTGCAGGCGCCAACATGGCTAGCAGGCTAACAGCAGAGGTCCACAAAGAGTTTCCCTATCAAAAGGAGAAACAAGGCAACCTTTTAGCTCAACGATGTGAATGTAACCACAGGGGGATAAGCAAAATGGAGCATGCTCTCTAATATGTGAGCAGAAGGCAGGTTCTAGTTTAGCCTTGAGAGAGTCATCCATGTGCATGTGATCAAAGTGCATGTAGTGGTACAGTATTTAGGTCTAACTGTAAGTATTAAACATACAAGACGAAGGGCAGACGAGTATAGATTTTGCTGCGGGAGTAGTTTTTTAACACTTAAAAGGATTCCTTTTATCCTTGGTAAGTGCGATAAATCAAAGGTGACGACAGCAACCACCACTCGCAAAGGAGCTACGACTTACAAATTCAGCCTTTCATATCTGCAGAGTACACAAAAGAGATAGATTTTGGGAGGAATTATGCAACCAAAAAGTAGCCTCTCGAGCCATTCTTGTGTGGGATCCTCGGTCGAAAATGTCCCTTCACATTTAAAGAAACGTCTTGAGGCTGCATATCAGATCGCATCCGTATTCATTTCTAGTTTACACATTTGAGTTTATTTCTTGCACCTGCAGAGCCAGGCTTTTTCAATTAGGATTTCCTTGAGAGGTGGCAAATGTTCCACGCTTTTTGACAGCGCGCCTAGACTGCATATCACCCAGGTGCTTTTCGTTCCATTTTGAAGAGAGAGGGGAAAATAATGTCACCTTGTGTTACACACAATGAGAAAGAAAAGGAAAGACCCAAACAGGGAGGAAGCACAAACAAGACAGAAATGAGGACAGGATGAGACAGAGACATGGACGGGGGGAAAGCAGGAAGGGATGGTGAAAGACAAAAAAGAAGAAGAGGCAAAGGCATTGGCTTTGTCATGACAGTCTCCTCTCCCATGGCGGCGAAGATGCGTGTTCACATGCTCCAGTAGTCAGACTGAAAAACCCGGGCCTGTTGCATTCACTCCAGCAGAGGAATAGCACTCAAGGCAGCCTGGCTGGCAAAGAGCTTGTTATCCCCCCCACCCTCACATCCCTTCGTCTGCTTGCTGCTCTTCTTGCCACATCCCCCTTTTTTTTTTTTTTTTTTTACCCCTCCCTCACACCACGCATCTGCATTCTGTTTGCTTCAACGGGGCCGCCGTGTTTCCTGGCCACCGTGTAACAAGGGAACAAGCGGCGCCTTTCTTATCCCACCCCCCCCCCCCCCGCCGCCCTTCCTCCCGCGAGCCACAGGTGAAGACAAACAGCACGGCCAACAGCACAGGTGGCGTTTGTAGCCCCTGATCCTGAACAATCCAGTGCAGCCCTGTCAGGCTGCGTCTGGCCTGCCGGTGACAGAAGAGAGCCCCCAATCTCAAGAAAAGGAAATGAACAGGGATAATCTAATGAATTCCATCAACCAACAAGTGTCGAATGGGAATACACGAACACGCATGAGAAGCCGGGCTGAATGAAGACACAGGGTAATGAATGACGGAGGAAAAGTCAGGTCTTCTTCTTCTTCTTCTTTTTGGGCATGTTTCAAATGTTTGTCATTAATTCCAGGAGTTTTCTACTCTACCCATTAAATGATCTTTCTGTTTTCATGTGAATGGGATTGTGTGAGCCAAGAACTCCTGCTGAGTCAGTGGGTGGAGGACGCGCGCAGAACAAAATACATTATACCGATATATATATATATGCTTTTTTTTTCTTGAACACAAAGTGAATATAAAGCGATGCGTCGTTTCAGGCACAAAGTAAAAATAGTCTTTAGAGGGGCAGCGGAGCGTGTTACGAAATGGGAAAACAAGGACAAATATATATACGCTGTCAAGTGTGGAATATCTCAATTTGTTAAAACGATACCGCGGTAATGCGTCCTCATAATGGAATCAAACTTTCCGGCGTATCCGCATGATTATGAAACTACCTGTGCTGCTTGAGAATCAAGGATGAAACTGGCAAAACTTTCCTTTTGCAATGTGTTGATTTCCCATGAGGCCACTGGTTTTAGATGAACACATCACCCAAACAGCTACTGTCCAATTAGAGCTAAGCAAACTGTGACTACATGGGCACTTGTTGAAGCGGTGTGCACGGGGCCGTGGTGTCGGAGCTGCACTACACAAAAAGTTTCATTTCAGTCTTTTCCAAAAGCAAAATCACAGGAGCAAAAGGGATATTGAATGGATTAATCAGTCTACTCGTCTGCTCTGACGAAAGCTGCAAAGGTTAACACGTCCGGACAATTTCCAAGGCCAAAGAGCGCTTTGCGCATTTTTTTTCGCGAGGTACGTCAAAGTGTGATCTGACGTTCGTCCTGATTAAATGACAACCGAGCGCTCCAATAAGAGAATAATGTTTCTGTATTCATCTTCTGTTGGGTCCCAGTTGTTCAGCATAGCAATGTTGTCATCACGTGCATATTTAAGATCTGTTTACTTTAAAACACTTTGGCACAGCGTGGAGCTAACGAAGCTAATTGCGCTAACGTCAGCAGTTAGCGAGCTAGCTCGTTATTTCATTTCGTCAATGCAAAATCTTTCTTCTGCCCCTCTTTGTCTTCAAACAAGGGCCCATTTCTTCAACAACAAAAAAAAGCTTGAGAACTTCATGAGTTTGTTGTGTGTTCTGATTAATTAGAAACGCAGTTAATACGCGAGTCATAATTTAATTTCAACATAAAACGCATTTGCACATTCAGTGGCTGTGAAATAACAAGAGCTTGTTTGTCAGTTGGAACCAATGTACACATCTAAATGTATGAGATTACACACACACACACAAACACACACACACACACACAAACAGACTGGGAACTAAAAGGAGCAGGATGACAATTAAATCCATTGTCTGAAAAATGGGTGCAATCAGTATATGAAATAAAGATTAAGCGACGATGAGCTCTGTTGATTATCAATTTGACCAGAGAGAGAGAGAGAGAGAGAGAGAGAGAGAGAGAGAACAAAATAATGCTTTCTGTCCCGTTCACCGTCTTCAACTTTAACTCACTTCTTTCCTTCGGTTTTCCAACTTCAAACACTTTGATTTCTCAAGTGAGGACAAAAAACCCCCACGTTTGAAATGAGAAAAGTTCTGCAAAGCTCGGTCCAGAGTGGCACGGGTTGATTGAGCCGATGGTGTGAGTGTCTGAAGCCCCTGTAAGCCTTTTCTAGAAAGGCCCCAGTGGGCTTTCCATGGTTCAGGAGTGTGCCGGGGGCCACGCCGGCTTCAGCTGACAGCGCCGCCGCCGTCACCACAACGCACACACACTCTCGAGTCCCGGCAGCTGCCAGGGAAGGAAGAGAATACTGAAGAGTTGGACACACGGCGACGGGAGCTGATGTGGTCGCCCACGTCAGTCACAGCTTTCATTTCCGACGCTAAGCCATTGATTCCCCCGGCCGCGGTGACACTCTCTTTTAATCTGTTGCAAAGACCTTGACCTGTGGGCGCACGTCTCCCGAGGATGAGAACAAACTCCAAATGGAAACTATCACTTTCTTCCCGGTTGTTTCAGGGGAGAAAAAGAAGAAAAAAAAACCTCATCACGCCGACTCTTCCGGATGTGGGGGTTGTTTTGCTTTCAGAGAGACAAAATCCCAACGGGAGGTGGAGGGAGGGAGGGGGGGGGTGTAAAGGCTGGGCAAAGAGCAAAAAGAGAGAAAATTGCACCCCAAAAAAAGGAGAGGGAGAGGGGTTGAGATCAGTGATTAGTTGTTAACAGAAGAAAGGAAAAGCAGGACTCTGCAGGGAGGCGTTGGCATATCATTTCCTCGTGGATATTCGAGACCAGAGAGCGGCTTCAATTTGAGCTTTGAGATGAACGGTCGGCTTGTTGTCAAAGCCGTTTTGACATATTGTTTCAGGAGCGGCGGCGGCGAGGTTGTACCGGTGTAGACACAAGCCTGCATTCGGGCGGGCGAAATTAAAGGTCATTTTGAGAAAGTGAAAATTAATGTGAGCTATCAATTTCACCCCTAAAAAAAAAGAAAAAAGAAGTGACATATTTCAGCCTGACACATTTTAATTAGGCCATCAATAGTACGGCAACAGTGGCTAATGGTGCTGAAGACACAACCGGGATAAGTTGCCGTCACTTTAACTGTCGTGGACGCGTTTAAACGGTATTTAAACCACGGCGTTGACGAAAACAGACTTTTTTTTTAGGTTTTCTGCAAAATAACTTGATTCACACTGTCAATATGTGTTGATTCTGTTATTACTATTGGTATAAAAAACAACAAATTGCATGTTAAAACACCAGGCTCTTAAAATATAACTATCAATATTGACTTTCAATGTAATCTGCAGTCTGTGGATTTCATTTTTATACGTGACTATAGGAGAAAAGTAAGCAATCTGCATGGATCTAGGATACTGTACGTGATTTAATTAAGTTTTTGTTCTTCTTCTTTTTTCTGGAAAAGCAAAACAATCTGGCCCTGGCAGATTTGGGGTTTCCAAAAGCAGGAACCTTCTTCATTAGCGACAGACTCTTTAAACTGTTCCTGCTGCTCCCCCTTCCTCCCTCATCTCCCTCCCTCCTCTGCCCAGAGAATAAATAAGATAAGGGAGAGCAATGAACACATCCATCATTCAAAGTGGAAAAGGGTAATTTAGCTTGGCCCTCCTGACAGCTTTACAACTTTGCACGCTATTCTATTTTAATTGGCAATCATGAATTAACTGAATGAAAGCCCTGTTCACTGCCGATGTCTTTCTCATTGCAGCTTTTAATTGGGTTGACTTGATGAGTTCCTGAGATAAAACCAGACAATATATTCTCATGATTGGCAACTCGTTTGTTGCCATATAATTAGGCCGCAGACAAATCAAGAAACGCGACTGTTTCCTCCTCGGCCGGGCCGCCGCATCCTTTCATCAGACAGAGATTGAAGGAGCGCCGGGCCGACAGGACGGTGAAGTGTTGGGCTGTGACGCGGCGGCTCTGCGGAGCAGGACTCGGTCGGGCCGGCTGCTCGACTCTGTAATCTGTCATTGTTCTGTCTGCAATTATCGATTCTCCCGTGGAGGTTACCTGCTTCCCTGAAAGGCTGACACATATCTGTTTTCCTCGCCCCCGCGTGTTCAACGTTTTACAGGAAAAGGGGGAATAATCAAATGCTGCAATAATACGATTTGAATAATATGTAAGTCCGCTGCAAAAGCTGCTGATTTTTAATGATTAAAACAACCCTTGAGGCTCCTCAGACTCACCCTACACTTTTACATATAAGGTCAAATGTTCAAAGCTTTCCTCCATTCTCCCTCCATTTTAGAAATAGAGGGTGGGGGGGGATTAAACTTTAATGGGCTGATGAATAAATATTTTGTGTCTCCAGGACTCAGCACTTTCTCCCATTCCTACAGCTGGCTTAATTAACTCTTCCTCAAGCCTTTTGTAAATTAACACATCTCTTTCAGTGTCCTTCGACATTGTTTTTCCTCTTCTCCTGCTTCTTTTTTTTTTTTCCCCAGTCAAAATTTGTTAGACAGTTTTTGTGCCACATGCAGGGATGCATAATTATTCGACCTCATAGTTACCGTTTTACCTTACGGTGCACATTTTTCCCTTCAGATGTGAGTCAGATCAGTTTGCTTGAGGCTGTGGGCGCACTGAGGATGTTTTTGTACTCGCCAAATAGTATGCGAATGACTTCCGAATAGAATTCTTTTGTTTCAGATATTCAGAGTTAACCTGATGCGCCAGATGGTTTGGTACACAGAACTGTTCAAGAAGACTTTTTTTGGAAACACGTCAAACAAAAAAATGTGGCAGGCGATGAGGTGAACCGTCGGTCAATCAGACTCTTAGTGGAGCCGACTGGGAGGAGACCAGAAACATCTTTTCTATCGGGAACAGCATCATGTAGTGTTCCCTGCTCCTTCAAATGCAAACATATTGTTGGAGTTGTTTAACGTTTAGTACCAATACCAGTACCAATGGCAGTATCAATACCAGTACCAATGCCAGTACCAATGCTAGTACCAATGCTAGTACCAATGGCAGTGCCAACGGCAGTGCCAATGGCAGTACCAATAACAGTACCAATGCCAGTACCAATGGCAGTATCAATGGCTGTGACAATATCAGTACCAATGGCAGTACCAATGCTAGTACCAATGGCAGTACCAATGGCAGTACCAATAGCAGTACCAATGACAGTAGCAATGGCAGTACCAAAACCAGTATGAGTGGCAGTACCAATACCAGTATCAGTGCTAGTACCAATAGCAGTACAAATAGCAGTACCAATACCAGTATCAATGCTAGTACCAATGGCAGTACCAATAGCAGTACCAATACCAGTACCAATGGCAGTACCAATACCAGTAACAATGCTAGTACCAATGGCAGTACCAATAGTAGTACTGATACCAGTACCAATGGCAGTACCAATACCAGTACCAATGCTAGTACCAACGGTAGTATCAATGGCAGTACCAATACCAGTACCAATGCTAGTACCAATGGCAGTACCAACGGCAGTGCCAATGGTAGGATCAATGGCAGTACTGACATTGGTACTGCCATTGAAACAATGCCAGTACCAATGTCAGTTCCCTCAAAGTGATACAGATACCAACGGAGTAGTTGATTTAATACCTCTTTTAATGGAAGCGGCTTACTGCGCCGCAGTTCTTATCATATTTGATGTGTCTGATGGACGTGCTTCCCACACAGAGCATAGCCTTCTTTTCATGATTATCATCATATCACGATCATCACGTCATGAAATTATAATGCTGAAGCTTTTTGTAAAATACAGATAGAGATTGTTGTGTGTATGCATAAACCAGTTAGACGGCCGAATGAGACATGCCTGTAATTGCTGATTGCCCTTTATTCTGCCCATGAAAAAGCTCAAAGCGATGCGTTATTCAACAGAATTAGCTGAGATGAAAATGAAAGCAATACTGGTGGGAAATGAATAATGTCCAGTCAAAGAAAACTGCGTGTGTGGCACTCTGAACAGCTGATTTATCTGCAGAGGTACCGTAACAGGCAGAGGCGAACTGACAATCTTTTCTACACAAAACAGTAAGTTGATGTGTCGTATTTGTCGTATTTGCCACAAGGCAGACCTAGGGCTCAGTATCAGCACTCGATAGCTTCTTACATGTACTCGATCAGTACTTGATACCTTCTCAGATGGTTCAGATCAGGTTTGAGAGTCCTACTGTCGACAGAGAGTTGATCATCGTTGCATTTCAAGTGTGTTCATCTTCAAGACTTCTTCAGACTTTTCACACTTTTATTTCCAAATAAAAAACATACTTTAAACTTCAGAGACAAAGGAAGAAAATTGTAGCTTACGTTATAGCAGATAATATCCCCTAATCCATTCCTGCAGGCTATAAAGGCAAACCCCACCTCCTCCTAACTCTCAATGCCGAATATGTACAGTTCAACTGGGAGAGCAAAAGGAGACGTCACCGTTGAGTAAAGGCCTCGAGTCGACTTCTTCCCCTCACAATGTAATTCCTGCCTTTGCTGTCGTTTCTAGGGTTCCTGCAGAAGACATCTCTGGTGCAGTCATTTTGGGGACTTTACCCTGTATTACTTCCACTGTCAGTCAGAGAGCAGCGCCCCTTCCTGGCTCACGTTGTTTGTTTGTTTTTAGCTTTGGCCTCTGCTCGCCCCTCACATTCTGTCCTGTCACATCTGCTGGCAAATGATAAATGTGATGTTACTCCATCAGAGGATCATTAAATGTTCTGCCGTGACGGCAGAACGTCATGGCAGAAAGTCAATGCGGCGGGGAGGGGAGGGGGAGGGAGGGGTCTGCTCGGGCAGAGGAATCGCCTGGTGGAAAAGCCCGCTGGGAAGGATCAATGGCTCATCTAACACCCACATGCCTACTCCTGAACCAGGCAACACCACTCCACACCACTCACACACTCCCCGCCTGGCAATGAGCTTGTCCAGCTGCTCGGAATGAGTGCGCACAGTCAGATGCAACCACTTGTGCCGATTTGTTGATGTATTACACGGAGGGGTCGGTGGAGTCGAGTTTTTGCACGATATAGCTGCTGTACTTCTGCACTGTGCGCTCCGATATTAGAAGTCTGGATATTTCAAACAGCAGAGTGGAAGTGGCTCGACCAGAGAAAAGTGGACAGACCAAGGCTTTAGATCTTGTATTTCTCTCATCCTTCTGGCATCCTTTCATAGCTAGCAATTCTGTGTAAAGTCTACCACCATCATCAGCTGGGTTAACACTCATCTACTTACCCCTCAGTACATTTTTACCCTTCAACAGACCGTTTGATTCATCAGCGGTCATCACATGACAACAAAGACTGTTGTTAATTGTCTATATTTAATAAATTAATCTGGACTTTCACTTACATCCTCTAATGCCAACCTACTAAACTCCTGTTTCCAGGGTCATATAAATGCTAGCTTGCGCTTTAGGCTTCATAAACTTTGTCTTTACCCGTCGGGTGAACGTTTAACTCTCAACAGAGGTGATGGTAAAGCAAGATGGCTCACTCCTTAGCTACGTTCGTCCTCAGCTCCGGGGAAAAAATGTGTTGTTTACTAGCCAAACGTTGCCCCGGCAAGAAGGCAATCCCTATTGTTTGTCCGCTAATGTTGGAGTTGACAATGACCACCCACCTCTGGCTACCATCATGCCTTGTGTGTGTGTGTTTGGAGGAAATATCACTCAAACGCTTCCCCTCCCTAAAAAAATATAGCAGAAAATACAAACTCCCCACTAGTAAACTCTTCTCACGCCTTCTCTTTGCACAGTTGCTGTGAAACAAGATGCAAAATGACTTTTTCAAACAGCATTCAAATCCATGAACTCATATTGCAGTTTGACCTTTCAGCACCAATATTTAATAATTATTATCGGTTAATGTCATCTGCTGCAGGACTCATATTGCAGGATATTTTTTATCTCCTCCGTCATGCTCCCGTATGGAAAGCGGTGAGACGGTAAGGAAGACCATAGATAAAGGAATATTCGGTTTCCTGCTGAGGGATCGGTGAGAAGAGTGATACCACGCTCATATGAAGCTATAGCTAGCAGCTAGTTAGCTTAACATTAGAGGGACACAGACAAGGAAACATATGAAACATAATTCATGAGTTGAATTTTGTAACCTTCGGACAAGACGAGGCTAGCTGTTTCTCCTCGCTTCCAGTCTTCATGCTAAGGCTACGCTAACGCACCGCTGGATGGTAGCTTAGCACAAAGTCTGGAAACAAGGGAAAACAACACACGCTGGGTAAAGTTGTAGTTCGACAGAAGGTTGTGAGCTGAGCAGCCATGTATATATAGCCATATGCTATATATATATATATATATATATATATATATATATATATATATATATATATATATTACCATATTGCATTTATCCTGCTTTAGGCTTCTGTGTTTGATCAAATGATGGTACATGTAGACATAACAAACTTTCTGTATTTAGCATTTCAAGCAGCCAATATTATATTCATCCAGTATTACCATTGTGACCATGGAGTCGCACAATAGACGAGAAAGACAACGTTCATTGAAAATAGTGCTGTTTTTTCTTCCTTTCTTCATGTGGTAATAGTCAATCCTATTGAAAGAGTAATGTAGCTTCGCCTCAAGCAGTGCAAAAAGCCAGACAGGCAGCGGAACAATAGGGATTCATCAAGCGGGCCGCCTCTAAAGCCCCGGATCGTGACAGAGTTAAATGAATTGGTCTATCAGTGCGACACCTGAGAGACCGTCTTTGGGAGTCTGTCGAGATAAACTCCTGAGGATCTTGCGGAGGGTGCATTGCAGCAAGGTCATCGTCACATTGCATCAAACGGGGCGCTGGGAGGAGAGCTTTTGTTCTCTCGTGTGAAGTCCCATTTGCCAGAGGTAACAATTAAGACTCATCTGTCAGCGCACGCTAATGTGTTCATTCCTGATTCCACAGTGGAAGACTTCACTTGCTCATTTGCGGTTTCATGGCCATCATTAAAGTCCAAGGTGTTCCCGGCAAATGTTGCTCCCAGATTGCAGCAAAGTCTGTAATTTGCAGCTATAATATTGTACAAGTTTTTCGAGGTCTGCTGGCTCTGTGGCTGTAACTTCTTCTTCTTCTTCTTCTTTTTGTTCTTTTCCAGCTTGAAATGATCATCCGGTTAAAGGTGCATTTTGGTGTCACATGAGTTTGGCACCGACCAATCTGCTGGTCTCCTTTGCTGTCCCTGGGTCGCCCACTCTGTTACAGTGAGCTTTATCAGATGTGACAGCTCGGGTCCAATAAAGTGGAGGTCTTTAACAAGTGTTCTTTTAGTTGAATTTGTGCAGAGGGCGAATGGAAGATTGTATCTCCTCGTCTTGAAGCAATTCCTTTCGCAGATTCCCGCGTTGTTTGATGTTTTATCGCAGCCGAAGGTCAAAGATGGCCCTTTCTTTTTTCGAGGTTATCGCAAAGTGAACTTTACCGACCAAGTTAAGCTGCGATAAACCGCGGCCGCTGTGTAAACTGAATTATGATGCAAGTGTTACACACACACACACACACACAAGCCGAAGGAACGGACAAGCGACGTGCAACTTGATTCGGAGCGGCAACGAAGCCGCGCTTAAAACGAGCGGGAGCTGTTTGTGATTCAGGCGTTTCGGGAATAAACAGACCGCGAAGTCAATTCCAGCAGGTCCGCTGGAGAGTGCGGCGCCGAGATAAAAGCGAGGCGACATTGTTAAGTCTTGATCCTGACGCAGCGCCTCGGCTGCTCGCACATTTAGAGCGTAGGAATCGGGCTCGTCCATTGTCCTCTTGTCCCCAACGACAATCCAAACATTCTCCCTCCATCTCAAGATTACACTTAGCTTGAAACTCTTTCATTTCATAAACATCTGTTGGCAGAGGGGAATCCCTAATCTCCCAAGGGCTTTCTTTTCAAATTTCATTATTGAGAATGAATGCAGATTTGAGTTCCTGCAGATGCCGTCGTGGTTTTTTTTAATATATTTTTGCTTAATTCTTCATTTCACTTTAATGGATTTATGAGAAGAAAAAAAAAATCGAATGCCCGCTTTGCACTTAATGACTGAGGGTTCGATTACGCAGCGACAAACACGTTCTGATGGCTTCTGCGATAATGTCACTTGATGGTTGTGTGCTCGCGCTGCCTGTCGGCCGGCATTACTTTGCATGTGTTCAATAAGGCCTCGAGGAATGGGTTGACATTTTGGAAATGCACCTACTTCCTTTTTTTTTGACAGAGTAAGAAGAAAAGATCAATACTACTCATGTTTGTACACTAGATGTGAAGGAGCCAGGTTAGCTTAGCATAAAAACAGGGGGGGGGGGTTGTGTTGTGTTTACATTTTAGTTTAAGACGAAACACAATTCAGCGAAAAAAATTCATAAAATGTTGAACTCAATTGGTTCATTTTAAACTCAAAATAGCCTTTTTAATTTTACCAACGACACAATATTACACCTTTCAACGCATATTTCACATAGATGTAGACATGTAATCCAGAATGAATGAGGAATATATAGTGGGATATGATTTTACCTGCTTTAACTGATGAACAAAACCTTTTTGTTTGCCCTAAATGAACAGGTACACCACAGTGGTTGAAAGCCCAACAGTTCAAGGGTAGTTTCTTCTTTTTTTTTTTGTACCACTGATTCAGTACAGATGGAACATTAAGACTCGGAAAGGACGTTCAATGGTGGAGGATGAAAGAAGAAGTGTATTCAAACTTAAATTAAATTAAAGAAGCTCTTACCTACGCTTGTATTAGTTAGTTCTGAACCTACACAGGCCAAAGCAAGGCTCTTCATAATTATTCATCGTATTTATTTCATTCATTTCTGCTCAAGGCTTTACATCGTGATGAAATTATTCACGTTTTTGTTGGTCTTCTCAGACAATATGAAAGAAAAAATGTTCTTATATTGCTGTACGAACTCCACGCAAAATAACCAGATTTTTTTATGTGTTTTCCAAAGTGAAAGCTTGACTGCAGGATGGAGACACTGGAAGGACTCGGTCCAAATACAGACATTAGCCCATTAAAATACTATTTCATTTAGTTTTGCACAACAAAAGGATGATTTGTATCAGCTGATGTCAAAACATTCCCGTGCCAGGAAGCGTTGGAATACGTCAAATCATCTTCAATCCGTTTTATTTTTGAAAAACGTCCCACTTTGACATCACACAGCTCTGAGAAATATGCCCATGCTGTATATTGATTGAATAGAAACAACAAAAGAAACAAGTTCCCTCTTCGTTTGTGTCGATTTCCTCCTCTTTTTTTCCGGCGTTGGACGCGTTTCCGTTGCAATAAGATGTTCCAAGAAAAGCAGCCCCCCTCGTGCCAAGATGGTAACACTTCAGATTATAATTTCAGTCTTGAATTAATTTGCTTCTTTCATCTGTCAGCGCTCATTGTGCCTTCTGTTAACGACTGACAGTGACAGCAGAAGCGCTCTCGCCAAACACAAATAATGACAATAAAAAAACACGGGAGCCCAACAATAGCAGCAAGCAGCTGGTGAATAGGTGAAGTCGAACACGAGGAGTTCTTTTTCCAGAGGAGCTTTTTTTAATATATAAGACACTCGGCGTGAAGTGGAGGTGTTTTTATTTGAGCCGCCTGACATCCCGAGGAGGATGCCAGCCATTTAAAAGATTTACAGCCGGTAAGTTGGCCGGGAGTCCCACGCAGGACGGGAAGAACCGATCCTTCTGGAAGAGGCAACGTGAAAAAGTGAGACTGTGTGGACACAAGGACGTAAAATAAAACAGCTGATTTGCAGGAAACGGATGACCTGCTGACTTTGTGGCGCCTCAGGGATAAAAAGGATTATTTACACTTCATCATGGGCTCCATGGACAAACATTTAGCAACATAGAGCTGAATCTGTGTTTAAGGACACTTTGATTTATGTCGATAACGTTTTTTAGAGCATTGCCTCACTGACCTGACCCCCTGCACTCAAGCTCAACACCTTACTTTAAAGAAAAAATGGATTTCTAAACATTTAAACTTTCCCAGTTAACAGAGGATGTCTAATTTTGAATCAACACATTGTACAAATAGGAAAATTGCTGTTATAATATATCAGGAATAACACCGGCAGCAGGTTTAAATTGCAGGACTCGCAGCGTCTTTATAATTACATGTACATATACATTTGAATGCTGCATATAGTTATAGGTCTAGAAGCTGCAATAACAACAGCACATGTTTGTGACCACAACACAAACTGAAGCGGCTCCAAACTTTCCCCCGCTGTGATTGGCTCATTGGTAATCAGCAGGTGTTTTCCTGCAGAGCATGCACAGACTGAAAATGGCTTTATGATGAATGCTCGGAGCCATGGGCGGACTAGTCAATCGCTATCGAGCAACAGTCTAAAAGTGTGCCGAACGTCTGAGAGAAATATCAAATGAAAGGGGTTTTGTTTGTGCTTGAGGTGGAGAGCAACAACAAGTCGCTGAGTGCACAGAGCTGAAGTTAGTCACTGTGTAATGTTCCTACTGGGCGCTTGTTTTTATTTATTTTATAGCAAACGGACATAAAGTTGTCAAATTTCCTTTAATGATGTTTTACAGAACTTATTGCCAAAACGGTTTGGTAATCCCTGCAGGGAGGAAACATTTATCCTCTTTTACTGAGCGCTTACATGGCTCTAAGATACTTTTAATGAAATGTTATTGTAGTCAGTTTATTGAAATGTGTATTTATTCAGCTGCGCTAAAAATACCCACCGAGCGGTTTCTTGAAGTGAGTTTTCTCGTCATTGTCTTCACTGTCAAAGAGATTTGACATAAAATTATGGAGAAGATAGTTCAGAGAAGTTTATACTTATCTCTTTTAATCGCATTTAAACTCTTTACTTATTAATCAAGCGAATATCTCCCTTGATTTAAATATATAGCATTTTGTATTGAGGTTTGATTTGATCAAAACTATATCCATGCTGAAAATGTACTTCCTTTTTTTATTATCTAGACTTAATTGGTGGTCTATTACTGTAGTCAATGATCCTGTGGGACCAATTTCCCTTAATATTTCTTTATCAAACATCATTAGCATTATTAGCTAACACAAAAGCATTTTCTGGCATTCAAATAGATTACTTGTTCATGAAGATAATTACGCACAAAAGGTCATTTTCTGAATGCAGATTATACGGCACGGTCCAGAAAACAAACACCGGCTCTTGTGTATATTTTGATTTCAAAAGCAGAGAACACAATTTGGTTTGATTTCCAAAAAAGAGTAACAATATACACACATACACAGCCGCTAACTTGTAATTAGCCGGCGTGCAGCCGTCAGCGGTGGGAACACGCAGCTGCTCAGCGCGAGCACAATGGAGAGGGTGTGTGTTGACTGTATTTTTTTTTAGCAGTGGACCGTGGCTGTGCTCATTATACACAGTGTCATGCTGCTGATGCAATCATTGTACCCAGAGGGGGGGGGGCGGGGTATCCGTGCTGCGCTCAATCCACTTGTGCGCGACGCCGGGCTCAAATTACAGTCCAATGTATTGATTCACGCTATGTGTATCTTATGGTCAATTGCGTGGATGTCGGCGTAATTGTTGGCCATCCAAGAGCAAACTACCCAGCTGGGTGCTGGGTGGCCCATCCAGTCCTCGAAAAGAATAGGGTGGGCGGCCGGTTGGGGTGGGTGGGGGGTGAGGGGAGTCATAACAAGAAGTAATTGCTTGTGGTTTAAATTGGCTCCGTATAGAGTACAGCCAAAAAGTTATCTCAACGGTGACTCACGATGCCGCAGATTCCCCCTATGAAGGAGGGAGAGAAATCTCACTTTGGTATGGAAATGAAAAACAAAATTACAGTTAAAAGGGAGGCATTCATGTCCTCGGGGGCGGTGGGGAGGGTTTGGGCGTGGGGGGGGGGGGACAGGGGTGAGGCATGCCGAGCAGTTTAACCCCTCTCCAATTAGCTGCGAAAGTCCTTTGATTTGAATGCGCGCGCCGCAGAGCGGCGGTACAGTACATGTCCCTCAACCCTCATTATTCCACAGCCCCTAATTTTCTGACATAGCTCGCGGTGTCTCCCCAGACGTAACGAGGCTGTTAATTACCGCCGCGGAGCCGGAGAGGAGCGGGTGTGAAGGACGGAGGAGTGAGTAACTGGACTTCTCCCTTTTTCTTTTTTTTTTATTGAATCCTGTGGTACGAATCCATGAAAACGTATCGCTGTGCAAATCATCCAAAACGCCACCGAAGGGACTTGTGCAGCGGGGAGGGAGTGTATGCTAATCAGGGCCGGCGTTCCCAAAATAAGAGCACATAACTTAGAAGATGTTCCTTGTTCTACATTGATGATCATTGGGGAGAGTGTCTCACCTGACTGCTGCTTAAAAGACGAGTGCCTCTCTCGCGCACCTGAAGTCAGAAAACATGTTTCTTATCGTTATCTTGACATCTTACACGACATCAAAGTGCTCAAAACAACGCGGCGCAGGTGACTCCCAGAGAAATACCCTGAACTCCCACATCTTGTGATTCCACCAAGGTGACATTGCTCGGGAAAATAAAAAATATATATATTTTCATCTTCGTCTCCGCTGTGCAAGTAAAGTCCTTTGTGACAGCTGGCTGGTGATCCAAGCACTCCTCTTGTGCTGCTGTGATGTACAAGAGCACTGCTAAGAGGCAAAACACGGGAGTTTCATTATTTAAATCGTAGGAATAGACAAAGTAAAAAGGGCAGGGCAAGGGGGACGTCTGGCCCAAAGTTACTGAGAAGCTCATGAAATAAAAAACACCGCGGAAAAGTATTCTTTCCCACACTTTCTCTCTCATAGCCACCACTTCATAAAAGAGCTAAGTGCAGTTATTCTAGACCGACGTAATAGACCATAACTCCATGCAATTAGGGACAACGTAAATGGAGGACGCTTTTTCAGATAGATAAGTGCATTGTTATGGGGGTTATTACAGGATATTTTATTATTATAACAATGTAAGTGACCAGGGTTGCAGCCGGAGAAGGTCAAGTCATTATCTTTTAATTACAAAGGTCATAAAAATAGCAAGTTAACAGTGAGGTGGGATGATGTAAAACGACCGAGCACATGAAGTAATGACCTACAGTATAATCTGGGATCTGTAACACTGTCCACCATTTAGAGTTTTGTATTTACTGTTTTTAAATAAAAAGGAAAATAAACTAACATTTCAGTGTGCATCGCTATGAAATATGACCCGTGTTGGACGTCACAGTCACGGTGCGTTTTCCTCTCGCTTCCTTCGACGCCCTCTGCTCTGTTTTCCTGCATTATGAATCTAAATGGATATTTCTGGCATCACGCAGTTTAATTATTCCCTATTCTCTCTGGCGCATTTATGTGTAGAATAACTTCCTAATGATATATGACACAGAGCTTCGCTTTGGAGAGAATATATAAGCCTGCAACAATATCAATCCCCTGTGCTTCATCATCAACACAGTATATATTTTAAGCATCTTATTAATGATTTTCTTAGCGGCCTGTGATGTCGGGGTCAGACTGCACAATGTTTCTGTGTTTTGGGATGATTACTGTGTCAGATAAGGCAATCTCAGAGTCATAAATTATTGCCGTAACTTCCCCAAGAGACATGGCAGACTACTCATTGGCTCACGACCTATTGTATCTTGTCATCTTTGTGACTCCTTTCCATATGACAAAGCGCATTTTAAGTCATGGCCCACCATGGATGGGAAAACAATTCATCTACTAACAATTATCTCTACCCAGATCTACGTTGTTATCCGCTGCCTCGCACAAAAAAAACAGAGCTTTTAACAAAACAGGAGTGAGGCGTCAGCAGTTAGAACGGGAAAACTGGGGGCTCTTGACAGTTTACTACATCAACTAACAACTATATGTCTGTAAATTAATGGTGACCGTATGCAAGTTGCGTTAGAGTGGATAAATCAGAAAGCTATATGCTTTGTTATGTGTGTGGGCGCCTCAGCGAATCACACTACTGCTAACACGCAGCGCCGCTATGTGAAAATGTGCTTCAAAGCCCAGGCGCTCCTCCTGGAGGCTTAGCGGCTCGCGGCTAACGAAGCTAACAAAGCTAACATGGAAAACGGTGCAAACGACAAGATTTAGTTAGCCTGGGGATGGAACTGGAGGGCGTGTGCCGAGTTCCTGCGACAATGCGGGGGGGGGGGTCGCGACGTCTTCATCACCATCATCATCGGTAATGTCCTCGTGAGCATGCGCGGAAAACAAAGCACAGAAAAGTGTTGAAAAAGGGGGCAGCGGAGGAGGTTTTGGCATCCTCCCGTATGGTTTTTTGTGCACTCTCGACTGGTAAGAGGACCCGGGGTCGGACCCAGAACACGTCGGGAAGAGCTGGAAAACATTGCTGGGGAGAAGGATGTCTGTAATGCCCATCTGCAGCCCGGTGACCCTGCTACTTCTGGCGCTATAAGTGGAGGAAAATAGATGGATTGATGCTTTATCTATGCTCTGAATAAGAGCCTTTCAACTCCACAGTTATTCAGATTTAGACATTTTCAAGCCATTCGTATTGGAGAAAAACATTATAAATGGGTGCCGTGAATTCTTAGAAACAGGAAATGTAAGTAAGAAAAGTCTCCGGCTTGAGGAATATAGGAGAATTCATGTGAGATTCATTCAAAGTGAGAGGCAGCAGTAAAGGAATGACAAGTGTCTCAAAGGTATTAACACCATAAAATATAGGATTTAAATGGGTCATCCTTGAAGCATATTAATCAAAATGTCAGTAAAACTTCATGAAGAAACTATTTATCGATAAAAGCTTGGATTTTCGCAAGGTGCAAAAGGGTTGACGAGGTCGCAGCCTCTCCTCCTGATAACCAGTTCTTCACTTTACCTTTAAGTCTCCGGCCTTCTCAACCGAAGGCCGCAGTGCCTCCTCGCCTCATAACTATGCAAAGGCTTTGTGGTGCAGCAGTTTCGGGATTAGCCCATGATAATATATTGTTTTCACTGTCTTGTTACCAGAGCCATTAAAATTATTCATTCATTAAGCCAACTGCCCGTTATGGCCGGTCCGCACATGTAAAGGTTTTGAAGGCTAAAATGGATGTGAAGAGGGTGAAGGCCGTAAATGAAGAAGTGGGTGTGCGAGCAATAGAAAAGGTGAGCGTGCAGTGGCAAGGTTACCAGTTTCCAATATCTATGAGAGGCCTGTCCATTTATGTGATATTGAGTTTTCACCGCGAGGCCCATTTGGGTCCCGTTCCACTGCTCATTTTATCTGATTTACTAGGCTGTGCGTGTGCTATGGCATCTATTCATCTGTGTTTAACATCTCCAGGGCCACGGGTTCACCTGCCTCTCCATGTTCCCACTGGAGCTTATTAACCGTCGTCGCTAACGGGAGCACTCCCAGTTAATTACACAAATGGATATGTACACGCCAAAATGTAGCACATCCTGGTTTTATCTCCTAAATCATTTCACATAAATCTGACTCAGTGTCCCCCCCAAGCAATGGCTCCCAACGATGATTGCATAGTTCACTCCTGCGTCTTTCAGGTTATTTTCTCAGATTGGACTGCTTTTTTCCAAGCTCACACGCTGTGCGTGAGATGGAGCAACGGAATATTATCATAAGTCCAAAACACAAATGAATACGTCAATAAAGAATACTGTTAGTAGAAACCCTGAAATGGAGTTGTTCTAACAATGTGAAGGATTAGAGTTTTTCTTCGACCTCTAAATTGGGAAAAAGTAATGACTTTTAAAGTGTTCCTTAATCACCAATTAGCGGATTTAAAAAAAGTATTTCTACTCTTCTATTTTTCCCAATTTTTAACTCTATAAACAATTTTGTTTCCTGTTATTTTGGTGGGTACACACACTGATTGGCACATAATCTGAGATAATTGACACTCGTGGCCAAAAAGTGGACTAACCATCTTCCTTAGCCACCTAGCTGATGTCAACAAAGTTAGCTATCACCAATTAGCGGATTAAAAAAAGGATTTCTACTCTTCTTTCTATTTTTCCTTGTCTCATTTTTATTTTTGAACTCTATAAACAAGTTGGTTGCATGTTATTTTGGTGGGTGCACACACTGATTGATCCATGGTCTCAGATAGTGGCCAAAAAGTGGACTAAGCATCTTCCTTCGCCACCTAGCTGATGTCAACAAAGTTAGCTAATGCTTGTTCACAGACATTACTCTTCTATTTATCTCCATTACATTCTTCATTTAAATGCATGTGTCTTGTTTTTATCCAGGACCACAACGGAAATATTTACCTGCAAGCAACTTGTAATTACTTTTATTACATTTAAAGGCAAGAAAGTAAACGTTTGGATTCTCACTATGAGTATTTCTGTGTATATGATCAGTTAATCCAAACATCTGCTATTTGAAAAAACCTTTGGATCTGTGAGAAGCTGCTGTCTGCGTTAGAGCAGACATGACATATCTACATGTTTTTGTAATTACTCAAGTCGACACCTCATGTTTTTATGATAAGGATAAATTAAATTAAGAAGCACCAACTTAGAAATAGCAAGCTAGCTTGCTACTAGCTAGCAGACAGACAACTTGGTTTATTTCTCTCGCTAGTCAAATTAATACTTTGTCAACCCTTCTGGTAGCGAGAGTTTTACAAAAATACTTACTATACACACCAAGTACGAGGTGTACTGGTCTGCTTCGGTACTTTTGTAGGTCTTCATAGCGCAACTGTCTACTCCGGGAGTTCAGGCCAATTTCATATCCCTGTGGTCACTGATTTCTTATGGGTTGCGCAGTGTAGCAGCTGAATGTTCCCAAACATCATCGCTTAGGATAAGATAAGATACTTTAAGCTAATCCTTTATTGTTCCCATGCTACTAGCGCTAAACCTGGAAGAACAAATATGATTGCTTTTGGAAAATGGGAGTAGCACAAGGTGAATACCCTCATGCATACTGCTGCAGCATTACTGTATAGTACACTTGTTTAACAGCAGCCAAAGTGTTCTAGCTGTACAGGAACCAACAATTTCATACATGCAGTCACACTCACTGCATCTTGACTTTACACTGCAGATTAATTAATACAAATTAAGACTGAAGGCAATTAAGTTGAGGTACTTTTCAGATCTGTTGATCCAACCTTCATTTAAACTCTCCGGTGCATTTGGTAAATGGGAGGGCTTAGATAAAACCAATATTTTATAGACGGGGCTTGATTGCTTTCTGAACCCTCCTGATGTCACCGGCTTTACGGTACAAACATCCGACTGGGCGGACTCACGCTGAGCTGATTTACTTCAGCCACGAGTCTTTTTTATGCTGATCCATCACAGAAAATGAAAAAAAAGGTAAAGTGGTTCCCACCTCAAGCACAAGACATGTTGGCGCAGTACATCCTGTGAGAATAGACGCGGGTTCATCTTCTTACCACTGCATTTGGATAGATATCTACAGGGACTCCTTTAAAGCCCATGACAGCATGCAAAGTGACCAATATTAAGACTGTTATTAATATTTTCTTTTATGTTCAAGAAAAAGTAAACTCCCACTTCCCTCTTACCCTCACGTAATTAACATCCACAATGTTATAATCAAAATTATTATAAATATGCTGACAAAAGCCTTTGATGCTTAATAACATATGTTGCTAAAAAGTATAAATAGAAGTCACAGGAGATGGCATTGTGAAGCAACTTCTCTACTTTCACCAAAAGTTGCGCTTGCTTTCGAGGAAAGAGACAAAGGGGGAGCTAAAAATATGTGTATTTGATGTTAATGCCAAAGGAAATATGTGCGGTTTTTAATAAAATACTCGTTCTGATTGTGTAAACTCACTTCCTGTGAGCTTTAAATTTCCAGACCAAGAGACGGTGTTTACTCTGGATGATTTTCACTAATTCCAGGCAAACAAGAAGAGAGCTTTCTGAACGCTATTTTTTACCAACTCAAAAAACGTTAATTGGCAGACTGCTGGGCATGTGTGAGGTTTTCAAAGTTCACTCTTTTCTAACCTCATAGGCAAAAAAAATCAATTATTTCCTTTCAGCCCCGAGGTGCTGAACACAAACTGCACCTCCCCGCAATCAACACTTCAACATCTAACTGTTTTTCATAAGCCTCCAAAAAAAAAAGAGAAAAAGCCGAAATAACTTGAGGAACCCAATGCGCTTGATAAGAAGCAGCCAAGGTCGAGACCCAACGCACAAAGGAGCGAGTGGGCGGAGAGGAGTAAGGAAAGAATACCGACACAGCAGCTTGTGAAGGATTCATCACAGCCGTCGTAGTAAATGGTTAAAGTCGATGTCCAAGGTCCTTTTTCTTTCTTAGCGGGGACAAAAGCTGGAAAGAAAAAGCATGAATATGAAGAGGATGTTATTCGAGGGGCGACGCCGTCGCCCGGCCGCGTGTCAGACTGCAGGGTTCCTCGTGCAAGAAGACCTTGCTGTTGTCTCTTTGGGCCTCAACTAATAATATAATATCCTTTTAACGGTGATATTCAAATCAACAATAAGCTGTCACAGCCGGGATATCCTATCCCATCCGCCCGTAGAGGTTGAAGTGAAGTACCTCTCGCTTTCACTCGCTATCGCGTACAAAGACGGCGGCGGCGTTCATCTCTTCAAAATGCGGTGCAAACATTCAAGTAGATGCAAAGAGTTTAGCGACGGCTGTGAGGAGACGAGATCAGAGAGTTAACTACAGTTCACCGTGGTGAGAACAAAGAGTGACGACACACACACACACACACACACACACACACACACACAAACATAGCAAAAGGTAAGCAAAAATAGCTGCCTTCGCAAAGAGCTGTTATTCAATATTCAGAGTTACTTGATGCTTTCCACCTCAAAGAACGCATCTATTTATTATTTCATATGCACGGAGGAGGGTAAATTGAACCCACGCTTGCACGTGTCCATTCTTGTTCTGGTGCTTTCTGTATGAATACATGCAAGATTCAAACGGGAAAAGCACAAAATCACACCCTCTTTTTTCATCCGAGATAGCCCCCCAGAGGAACAAAGGAGACATCTTAAATCCTTGATATATAGATTTCAATCGTGTCACAGACTTAATGTCTTTCTTTGTAATTGCAAGACAGTTGTTGCCAAAGGAAAGCAGTGATCCACTTAAGCCCGGGAGATATTCTGTATAATTCTGTCAACTGTTTATGAGCCCTGCTCTCATTGTGAAGGGATTGTCAGATATGAAATAATAATAATAACAATGGCTGTGAAGTTAAAACACCAACAACAACAAAAAAGCCAAGCTGCGGTTCTGCCCTCATTGACACGAATGGTAACGCGTTAAGTATAGATCGATGGCTTTATATGAAATTGACTTCCGCAGGTTCCCTTCCTAAATGTCATCTGGATTGGCATGTTCGTGGATGCGGTGGATTTTCTCGCATCTGCCGAAAACGAAAGCCTCCAAATCCTCTTCTGATGGAGGCTTCATAAGCTCCATCAGCTGATATATAGAAGAAAATGTTCCCCCTGACATAGAGTGGCCTCTTTATAGTCCGCCGTCTTCGCTCAGACTTCACCGCCGGTGCGCTTTTTTTGGGAGGCCTTGGCATTTGCAGTTAACACCTGAGGGAATCTAATTAACAAGGGATCGGAGTATTTAATCACGTCTTACGAGTTTGCAGTGCACCCTGTACTTCATTTATTAAAAGTATTATGATTTTAAATCGAGCCATCATTCACTGTCATGGCTCGGGCATTCTGTGCACTCTGGAGGGCTCAGCTTGTGGCGTGAAGAGAGAGACCGAGGAAGTGTTAGAATAAGTAAAACGGCGCAAAGAAAATAAGGACAGGTACTGCTTTTTTAGTACAATTGAGGCACGAGTGCTTTACTTAAAGTCACTTTATTTTAGGGCGGGAAAATATTGTAATGTTTTACTCCACTTCATTAATCTGACAGCTGTTGTTCGCAAAAGGAAGTGCAAGGTGATTGTTAGTGATTTCAGAAAAGCCCTTTGCTAAGTCCCGCCCCTTCAATCCAGTCTGGCCAATCACAGGATAGGAACAGCCAAATCCGACCAAGATTTTCACCAGTGTGTCGTGAGAGATCGTCAGGTGCGCCGTAGGAAAATGTCCAATTTCATTTAATTAGTCCCAAAAAAGGTTATTTAGTGCCGCAAATATTTTGCCTTTCTTGAGCGTCTGAGCCTGCAATATAGTGGCTGGCCGAGTCATTAAATACTCTTCCATGCCAATAAGTAAGGCGGTTTGATGGACTAGCGACAGGGGGCGGGGCTTAGTGAAGGTTGGGAGTCGCTGGACTAAACCAAATAATGTTGCTAACTAAATTAGCTCCACCTCGATCGGCTACAACGGTTACATGCTGCTTTCAAACTGATGCATTGGTATAAACAATCTAACGGTGAATTAATCATGTAATAATATATCTTCAGTCACATGGGACGACACCTACTTTTACTATTTATACCTTCAGTACATTTTACTGAGACTTCTGTACCTCCACTGAGAAGAAACTCGTAATTAAGTGTGTTTTCCTGTCCTTCAGTAAAGGATCAGTGTACTTATTTATCCTGACAAACAGCTTTTCTGGAGCGCGACTTTCACGTGTGCGCAACATGTCGTTATGTTTAATTATAAAATTTAGGAGGTACAATTCACAGCAGATTGAAGTGGATATATGTGATACGCTGTATCCATTAATTATATCTAGTAGGCTGCTTATGTGATTAAATTTGATTAGTTAGAGTGGCTCCTGATTTATTCTCTCCTGTTCTTGTACCAGATGTCTAATAATCGCAGCTGCATCGGTTCCAGAGATGTAGTGATGCAACCGACACACATGCACAAGTCTTCAGCTCGTAGGTCTGCTGCCCAGATGCATGATTCACTTCAGGAATTAGTCTAATCAGAGCATAAACGCATCTGAATCAAATGTGGCAGAAAGCTGGCGAGACGGTGTGGTCTTATATAGCCTACTTCTCTGTAAACATATAGTATATATTAACTAAATCCATCAAATTAGCATTTGTTTGGTAGCATTAGGAAGGGGAATTGCTCAAATGTTTTGAATTTTGCTCATTTCCTTCTTATTTTCAAAGCATACGTGCACCGATTGTAATGTGAAGGACTCGATGTGATGTATAGCGGATGCCATTTTTTATCTTTGGCCTTTATGAACCAAATGTTAACGCAGATTGTGCGAGAGGACGAAGACAAATGGAGAAAAACGAACACACGGGTCCCCCTTGATTATCGCAAGTGGCGGCATATTGTCGCCGTACAGTCGATACACACACAAAAATGAACAGAAAGAATACACTGGGAGAAATTATGATCTTAATTTGCTGAGCTCAAATGTGTGGTCGAACAAACAAAGCAAATGTGTTGCAAATACAGCCGGATGTTGTGCCGTAATTGCTTAGAAAACGGGAAAAAAGACCAAAACTAATCAAAACAAATGCCATGCATTAGTTACAAGTGCCCGGGCCTTGGCGGGCATGCAGGATGTTACAGCCCAATGACTTCTTCATTTAAATTATGACCGGGCAGAACAACAACAACCCAAAGACAGGACCACAACCATGACAAATCAGGCCAAAGTCCAAGGCAAAACAAGTCACAGAATTTCAGAAACACACTGCTTCCCCTCCCCCTGAACCGTGGTCGTCTTTCTTAATAACCTGACTTACATCGACCGCGGATTTGACGCCTTGATTATACTCGAATTAGCAGTGATCATGGGGATGTGTCAGCCCATTACAAGCAAATATGAGAGGCTGTGTGAAAAAGGAGGTGAAAGTGGGGCGCAAGAAATAGTCATTAAAAAAAATAAATAGACACTTGAAGTAAAGCGTAAAGAATCTACACGAGTCTAAGGGTAAGCGGTTTGGTGCCTTTCAGCGCTTCCCTGCTTTAATCACTTTGGAAATGAAGCTGATTAACAGTGGTGGTAGGAGGCTCATAGTGCAGCGCATCCCTCTGCCTGCACTGCCTATTCTTTGATGTTGTTGTTTTTGTGTGTTGCACCGCCCCATCATTTGAATATCACACAGAGAGGGGGCTCCTGCTCGGCCACTTGCTGCGCCTTTGTTGCCGTGATTAAAGCAGGTGTCGCGCGGGGTTGTGTTTGTTAATGACAGTCTGCATTTAAATAGCTGTCACTCGTCTGTCAAGGGGAGAGGGGAGGAGGGGGAAAATGTTTGTTTCCGGCCCCTCCGACGTACTCGGGATGCATCTCGTTTACATACGCTTAACCTAGCTTCGCAAATGAGCTCGGCAAAACTTTTCGCAGGAGTGCGTGTACCTGTGAAGACTCTCCGCCGATGCCGGCAAGTGTGAAAAGTCCAAACTTTTTCAAAAAGGGGGGGAGGGGAGGCAAAGTGGATGCTAACCTAGTTGAAAGTGTTGACTTGTAAGTATTTGTTTACAGCAGGAAGACCTGCATATCATTTATGTATCGCGCGCTTCTGTTGGCGCGGCAGAGTGAATAGACATCTGAAATGGTAGGAAAGAGAGATTTTTATTTGTCCATCAGTCAAAAGTTACACATCGGGGGTCTATCTTACGCTCAGCAGGAAGCGAAAAGCGCCAATTAACAACAACAACCTGATCTGTAGTCAGTGCCGCAGAATTTTCCTGCTATTTAACTCACGTTATTCAGATAGTAAGATGCACCTGCAGGTTCACAACGGAAATTTAGAGCGCTTACATTTCCTGCATTCTGGTGGATTTTATGCACCAATTCATGGAGGAAATCTTCTGATTTATGTTACGGAAAACACAATCACCTGTCAAACACTAACAGGCTTCCCCACAGGCTTTTATTCTCCCAAAAAAATGGGTCTTGATGAGTCCGTGAGTGCTGTTTTTACGACTGGAGTGGCTTGCAGTCTGTGTGAGTGAGTCAGATACGTTGGATTTGTGTCATTTTTCATTTATCAATATTTAAAGCTCCAATAGTTGGTGTGTGCAACAAGTTAAGCCAACACTGACGTAAAGTCCCCATCTTAAGTTGATATGTTGGAGAACAGTGTCATATTTTCAGCAGATACAGGGAGACATTATTATATCTCTCAGACTTGACGAGAGTATGTTTTATTAGACATTATTATAGTCTTTTTTTAATCGTCACCAACTCCCTTAGGAAACATCTGCTTAATTATCCGTTATGTTCGTGTTGCACATGTTGTGATGTTATTATTTAAAGCACATTGTAGCTTATTTGGCTTTATTTATCATTAAAGACATTGAGTAGAGAATGTATTATTTGCCACTGTCACACGTCTCAGTATTTCAGAATAAGTTGGGAAGTCTGAGATTTAATGTGCTGGGCTATGTGTCATGTTTCCTAAAGTTTTCCTGCATTTTAATACACTGTCTGAAAACAGAGCCTGGCCCACAGAGACTGCTTCGTGGCACAGTGTAGCATCCTTTCAGAGGAGAAGTGACAACCGAGAGGCAAACATGACATTTTCTTAACACTAAAACAGGTGATATTCCTGGGTTGTATATTAAGTGTATCTTACAGGACACAGGAAGACTCTGGTTTTAAAGAAAACGATCCGAAATGGCAACTAAAAATCTAAAAAAAAAATGAGGTTTTTAACTCTAATCAAGGCACGGATAATGTCAGACCCGAATGTCAAGGACAATTGCATCGTCCTTGAAGAGCAAATTCCTTTTTTGACAATAATAGCCCCTCGAAATTGCTCTTTGACTGTTTAGCCGCCCTTCATGGGTCAACAACAAACAACCGGTCGCTCATTCATGAGCCCCTTTCATCGTAACAAAGTTGGAAAAACAAAAAAGGAAGCGAGGAAGGGAATTGCCTTCTGGAAGTAATTAGCCATAATCATGCTGTTCTGTAGCTATTGGTGGCATTAGCTTACCTTCGCTCTTAATCACTGTTTGTTTATAAGCACCCGAGGGTCTGGAAATGTTAAATATAAGCAGAGGACTGAAACTTCAGAGGTGGCTTTATGGATATGTATAAGCAATGTTTTGAAGTAGCAGTACAGAGGGTCCTGAAATGGCTTTTGGGCACTTTTACCGACATGCTACTAGCTAAAAGAGCTTTTAGCTAGTAGCATGTAATGTACTTTTACCGACATGCTACTAGCTAAAAGAGTTTTTAGCTAGTAGCATGTAATGTACTTTTACCGACACGCTACTAGCTAAAGTTTTTTAGCTAGTAGCAGTTCATGTCCCTCTGTTCTGCTACTTCAAAACTTTGCTTGTACATATCCATAAAGCCACCTCTGAAGTTACTAGCTTCATGCTAGCGTCATGCTCAGAATGCTACTAGCTTAAAAACTCTTTTAGCTAGTAGTAGTAATGACTTTTCACGTGTGCTTCATAGCACGTCAGTTAAATTTAAGAATAAGAAACCACTGGAGATACCTGCACCTCAAATCCTCCATCAATTGCATTACAAATCTGTATCCAGTATAAATCGAATTCTATGTATTAGCACTGAGAAACCAGGTTGCTCATTACACTCACCTATTGATTGCCTCAACCTGAGAGAGGGGAGATTAGCAGTCAACTTTCAACACCCCAATCAATAATCATCTCCCTAATTGGGTATTAGCAGCAAGAAAGTGGACTCACTTGTGACACAAACAAGGCAAGAAAGGCTCAGATTGTGCATTCTGAGGCGGACGGTTTCTCGGCCCTTATTCATCCGAATCTTGCTCTCGTACTTTTAATTTGAAATTAGGGTGCTATTCCTGTTAAGGATGTGCAGTTCTTGCTGTCTGTGAAATATCATAATCCAGGATTTACTGAATAATGGTACAAATCCCACAGGACGGAGGCGCATGTTCCCCCTTAATTTGCAGACTTTCTCCTACGCGGAGTTCTACTAATCAGGAAATGTTTGAGAGAATTTATATATATATATATATATATATATATATATATATATATATATATATATATATATATATATATATATATATATATATATATATACTGGAACAGGGGGAAAAGTTTTTGGGTATTTCACATATTCGAGCTGTGATTATTTGTTTTTGACTCCAAAACTATTAAAAAAAACGTCTTTGCATTCTTCTTCTGCACATGGCGTTCATCTGTAATTGATTTGTCTCAGCCACTGTGAATGCCATACACCTTGAGCACATGCATGGTATTTCTCTCTCTCTCTCTCTCTCTCTCCATCTGGCTTCTCGCTGAATCAGAGACCGATTCAAGGAAAGCAGTTGCACAGCTTCTCGCTCGATCTGGATAATTGAAACAAATGCCTGTTTGAAACCGAGAGTGTCTGCTTCATTTACGGGCAATATGACTCCACAGCACTTTTTGGAGGCAACAACTCTCCATCAAAGCGAGCCATTCATAACAACTAATAGCGACGCTCAAAGCCCGTTTGGAGAGAGAGAGAGAGAGAGAGAGAGAAAAGAGAGAGAGAGAAGAGAGCATAATGTAACAGATTAAGATTTCCGCGCCCCATGAGAAAGTTGGCAAATAAACAGAAAATATGAATCAGAGCACAGAGGGTTCAATGAAAGTCTACACCGACATGTTGAGACGAGCGCGTCGTCTCAGAACTAAAATACATGCGTGGTGTGGCGCCCGAGTGAGTGGCAGCTTTCCAGTAGCTCGTCCGTCTTCAACTTCAAATAATGTGTGTTTTTTATTTTTTTTGACAATCCTTTTTAATCGTGTGTGTAGTGAGTGTACGTCTACATTATGTTGTGTGATGTCTTGAGCTATTTGGATCCTGAATTTTCCTTAGGGGATCAATAAAGTAATTATCCATCCATCCATCCATCCATTCATCCATCCATCCATCCATCTATCTAATGAAAGCACGCAGACGGATTCACAAATGTTTTTGTGATTTATGTATAAATGACTCTCAAAAACTTCAATGCACCCAAAATGACTTGTCATTAGATAGAAATATAAACTAAACACACATCGATAAAGGTGTTATTGTTTTGAATGAATGCAATAGAAATCCATAAATCTTCGTGTTGAGAAGGATTTGAAAGTCTGAGTCGTTTGTGCGTCAGAAATATTTTTGTGAATCTTTTTAGTGGATGTATTTTGTGATTTAATTTATAAATCACAAAAGAAAATTGTGACATTGATTAATATGTACACTGATCTGACCCCAGAGAAGTAGTTTTTCTAATGTGAAACTTGAAATTGACAAAAAGCAATCATTTGCATTTAAACTTATTGAAAGATGTTGTACAGAAAACCGTTGATGAAAGCCAAAGCACTCATCGTTAACTGTCATGAAGCTCACTCTATATCTTTAATGTGTTCTTCTGATATAATTTCAATTTTTAAACAGTTTCTAACGCTGGGATTTGTTTCGCATGAATGTTAATAATGTTCCAGGCCGGTATTTAAAATGGATTTAGCGTCAAAATCTCTTAATTTCCATGTAATCCCTCCAATCGCTGGCTTCGCCCACAGAGTGAAGTAAATCTGCTTAATCTTTTTCCGTTTTTGGTCATGAAGACGTTGACCAACAGCAAACGGTGCTGACAGTGAGTCCAAAACTACAGGAAGCGTGTAATGCTCATTAGCGCTGTTGCACCTCCTACATTTAGCTCCTTTACACAAGAAGCGCGACATTTCAGAAGCTATGAGACAAGAGTAAATATTACTAATGTGTACAATCCAAATGTGGACTGGGGAATACATTTTTATGAAGTTTTACATATCTTAGAAAGCTGCTACGACCTCTTTTAGACTCCTAAGTCTGAGTGCTGCTATAATACTGGTAGTTTTTATTAATATATGTTGTCTCAATGTTCTTTTTTATCTATTTGCATGCTATTATTATTATTCATAACAATTTTTCAATACTTCTGTATGTTTGCACGTGTGTAAGAATTGACAGTGAAGCTGATTTTGACTTGACCTTTTGACCATAGCGCAAGCTAGCTAGCTAGCGCTACAGTCTTTTGTATTTAATGTTTTTAAACACATTATTCGCTCTTTGACTGCTTTGTACATGAAGTGTGCCAGACAATGAAACGCAGGCCTGGTACTTTTTGTTTCTACATCTCTTTGTTGTCTTCAGTCCCCTCCTCTCCTCCACGCTGAAGCTACCGCTCAGAACGTAAAGTAAAAACACGCTTTTACATAATTCATGTCTGCAATCACTGGTCCAGAGTTTGTTTTTTCTGATACGTACGATGCTTCAAGTCACCTGACGTGAACACAGAATAATTCCCATCTGCACTTCTGTCTGAAAGCCATCGCTGGGGCCCGACCAGGCACCGCGGGGGATGGTTACAAGGACTGCTCGTCCGTGCCGGGAGCCGCATGGCTGTTTGGCGGGGTGGGGGAAGCCCGCCTGCACCCCCCTCCGTCCTCCGTCCCCTCCACCGGTTCATCCGGTTCCCGGAGGGGCCGCTGGTAAACACCGCACGTCAACCCGGAGGCCAATTAGCCCGCAAGAGCAGCCTGGTGAGAGGCCCGCTGCCGAGGGGAGCGGGACTTAATTCAAAGAGCCGACTCTGTGAGAGTTCAGCTATCCTAATCGCTAAAAGAGCTCAGGTCCCAGGAGTGGAGGAGTAGCATGCGGGCTTCCAAGAAATATAGAAAGGAGTTTATTGTTTGCACACTAAAAAGAAAGAAAAAGAAATAACGCTAAATGGTGGCAAGCAATAAGCGAGGAATCTAGAGGTTGTTGGGCCGCGACCATTAAAATCCGATCCGCCTACAAAAGTCACGTTCTGGTTCTGCAATTTCGGCTATTATTTATTTATTTGTTGTCTTCAGTTCAGCGTCCATCGCGGCGGCGGTTGAGGCTCGTATGGACCGTGAGAGACGCAGGTTAGCGGGAGAGCGTGTGAATCCCAAAAACTGTTAATTTGAATCACGCAGTATCCAAGCAACAGAAGCAGGACACAGAGTTAATTTAGCTATTTAGCGGGGCGCCATCCTGCTTTCTGTTGGCTCTCCGGTTGACCCCCATGCACCCCCTGGACTCTTACTCCGCTCCCATCATGCTTTGCTGCCAAATACTGGAGCCGCGATAGCGAGATGTGTTGTGTGGGCGATGTGTGTGTGAACAGCTTTAAAAGATATATCAGTGTTTTGGTTTTTTTTTCTTTCGCTGTTTTTCATGTTATTTCTTTAATTATTTGTTTCTCTATAAGTTTATTTTGCGGCTGGGAAAAACACATCAGAGTCAAAAAAAAACAAAAAAAACACAATGTTCAAGACCTAAAGATTTTATTCTGCGCATTTTGACACATGCAATTATTTTAACTTGCAGAGCAGAGATCAGATCAGGATGTAGCTCCAGGCTGGAAGCAGAAATTTGAATTTCAATCATGTGAGATCCATATAGATTCTTATTTAAGAGGTATTTAAAACTATACACGCATACAAACACTACTTTAGACACCTAAAACTGTGCAAAAGGATAAGAAATAACTGTACACATGCTACATTTTGACTATGTACACGCTGGGTTTACCATTGTACCTGTGTACATTGCAAGTACACGGCTACATTTGTGTATTTGCACTCGAGCAGGTACCACATGTCATTATATATTGTCTCTTATGACTCTGACAATTGTATATTTTTTTATTTCTACACACTGAAAAATTGCACATCTGTACATTAAGCCAGTGCACACATTTGTACATTCATAAGTTGCGTATGACATATGTTTATATTTATTTTGAATTGGATCCTACATTATATTTAATAAGGTTATCATCATTTTTTTTCACACCAACCTTCATGAGTGCGTCACCTTGAAACCTGTGAATCGTGAGTCATGTGGGCTTTGTGTGGAAACCTTTTAATGATACAGAAAATACGATAGTTTAGATAAAAGTGTGTTTTTTGGAGGGAGACGGACCTTTCTTCTTGCAACAAGACACCCAGAATGCAACTCGAGCTCACACACAAGTTGTGTTTTTTTCCCAATTATGTGTGCAGGAGTGGAGCGGCCCGCTCAGAGCCCCGACCCGCAACCCCATCAAACACGTTTGGGATGAACCGGAACGTCGGACCTCATCGGACACCTTCAACCTCTGTGACCGACCTCACTAATGCTCTTACGGCCGGATGGGAGTAAATCCCTGCAGCCAGGTTATGAAATAGTGATAGTGGAGGCTATTATAGCAGCAGATTACTGCCAGTGGATTTAGAATGAGATGTTCCACTATCGCATATATGTGTGTGTGTGTGTGTGTGTGTGTGCTGTCCACATGACGTTAGCTTCAGGATAGGAGGAACTCGTGGGGCACACACACACACACACACATATTGAAACCGTTATTCTGGCCTTTACTGTAAATGATAACGTTATCATGATGTGTTCACGTGTTATCTCGTAAAATGTAGTTACCGCGGTGAGAAACTTGGATTATGACAGTTATTTGAGATATGACCTGTTTATAGACTTATGATACACTATTAAAACTACGGAAGACAAGATTTTTTTTACATCAATCAAAATAATATCTTTTAATTTCGAATCATTTGAACTGAGTGCCTTTCTGAAGAAACACTATAAACGACAATAACAAAGTTAAAAGGCTTAAATAATGTTTGAGACGGTGGGAAAAAAGACAATATGGATCATAAAAACATAATCAGGGATCTCTTATTAGTATCCCGATCCGATCCAGGACTCCGATCCGTGATCTTTATGCTCTGCTGCATCGCTAACTTGCAGCTCTTGGTTATATATATATATCGTAACGATGTACCTCTACCTCATACTTCTGACTATACTCTCTTATTTCATGGCTTTCAGGGAGCTTTTCCTCATCCGAATCAAGGATCTGAGGAAGAGACAGTGTTCTGCACAGATTGCAAACCCCTCTGGGACCGAGTTGCGAGTCCGAGCTGTAAAAGTAAAAAGTAAATTGATTTGACTTCCCACAGCGCCGAACCAGAATTCGGAGGCCTGTCCGGCTCTCATTCTCACCTCCAGCGCCGTGCCGATGTCATTATACACAAAAAGTTTACTCAAACGCCGCTAAGAGAATCCACCCAGTATAAAAACATGTTTTTTTTTTGTTATCATCCGTGTCATGACAGTCGATTGTGGACTCTCTGCTCGACACGGGCCGTAAACCCGAACAGACACGAGCAGCCTAACGAGACTTAAGCATGTCTGCTCCAAGACGCCGAAACCGTGGCTTCTCTCCCTCTCATCCTCCTCCTCCTCCTCCTCCTCCTCTCTTTCCGTGTCTGTGCTTCGGAAAATGAGAGGGGCTTCTCATAAAAAAACAAACTATAACAGTCGCCCGGTCGTCCCAGAGGATGCTGAGCTAGCACGGTCTGCCAGTCTATCACACAGGAGCACGCCGCCTTTGTGACAAACTGGCAGACATAACATCTTTCATTCCCGTAGCTCCTCTGTGCTCCCGTCTTTTTCTTTCCGAGACAATCCTCACAATAACCTCACGGCGGCGAGAGCATGACTGCACAGCGTTCCACCGCCGCGTTCCCGTTGATTCGCCGCGGCGCGCTGGCGGATATCGGCGCTCCGGCACTCCACATTCACTTAGGAAACGTGTCGAGTATACAGCAGAGGCCTGTCAAAACATCGCAGGAAAAAGGTCAGAGCGCTGATTTAATTTATTTTTTTTATTGTGCGTGCGCAGACACAATATCCCCGCGGACTCCCCCACGGATCATTTGCTTGCAGCGGAGACGTCACGCTTTGTCTACGTTCTTTTTATCCAGAGGGTGGACTCGTGCGCTAGCTCCATTTTAACAGGTGAGCAGCCCGGACCATCCTCAAATCCTTCAGAGGCTGTATCCATTACAGGATCCATGAGAGGTGGGGAAGAGGCAGGGAGCACGGAGGGGCTGCTTCACTGCACACACACACACACACACACACACACACAACCGCTCTTTACACTCTAACTGGCAATTGTTAAATTCACACTCGTATCAGTCTTCTTCACAATTTAGAGCCCTGTCAGGTAACTCCTTGTGGACGAAACTTCCCCCCTCCCCGACTCGCAGTCGCTGATGTCTCAGGAATGAAACAGCAAAGTCATTCTACTGTCTGATGGCGTCGCTTTCCATTTTCTCTTTTTTTTCTTATTACACGGCGGCGTAAAAGATTCATGAGGGGACTCGCGTTCAAACAAGCTTAATATCCATCCTGCTTCGTACTAGTAACAACACAGCCTGGCAGACGGGGAAGTGAATCATAGCGCCCCAGCGACTTGGAAGGGCCCAGATATGCAAATGCACGAGTCGGTGCAGTAGATTATTCAAATGCGTCGTGGACGCTTTTTGCCTTTCGGGGTCGTCTCCCCCCCTCCACACCCGCCCGGCCCTCGCCCCCGCTGCCTTGGCCGTGGTCACTCCCCGTGCGTAATAACACCCTTCGCTCCGGATTCGGGCAGGAGTGGTGACTGTTTCTAGTCACACGGGTGACACACGCGGTTCTCGCCGGTGGCTTCGCGGGGCCGCCCGCCGCCACGCGAGAGCCCGACGGATGAGCGGCTGCTTGACATTCCTCTGAGAGATTTTCACCAGACGTCTCGCTTTTTTCAGCATTTTTGGAATTTGTTTCGATGTTTAATGTCGGCCACCAAACGCTGTGTTGTTTGTCGGAAGCCAAACGGAAAAAAAAGAGCCAAATTGAGGATGTGGTTTAAATAATGAAGCTCGAATCCATTTGCAGACCCGATGCATCATCGTGTTGTTGTTGATTATTGTTATTATTATTCCCAGAAACATCTCGGGATGACTGTCTCATTTTGAAATTGGAGGTCTGTTGAAGGGAGGTAACAACTATCGATTGTCTTAAACGTAGGGGGCTAATGCTGCGATTTTCGCGCGAGTAGAAACACAAAAATCGCCTCATTCGCGCTAGTTGAAATATTCATATTTGTATATATATATATATATATATATATATATATATATATATATATTAAAAGTTTGGGGTCACACAGAAATGTCTTTATTTTTTAAAGAAAAGCACAGTTATTCTAGGTGGAAACGTCTGGTTTAATGAAACATCTACACAGTGTATAGAGGCCCATTTCCAGCAGCATCACTCCAGTGTCCTATAATGGTACAGTGTGTTTGCTAATCGCCTTAGAAGACTAATGGATCAGTAGAAAACCCTTGAAAACCCTTGTGCAGTGATGTCACACAGCTGAAAACAGTTCTGCTGGTGAGAGAAGCTATAAAAGTGGCCTTCCTTTGAGCTAGTTGAGTATCTGGAGCGTCACATTTGTGGGTTTGATTAGATTCAAAATGGCCAGAAAAAGAAAACTTTCATGTGAAACTCGCCCGTCTATCCTTGTTCTTAGGAATGAAGGCTATTACTTGCCAGAACTTGCGAAGAAATGTAACTTAAGAGCGTAAAACAGCACCAGCAGCAGGTTAGCCTAGCTTAGCACAATGACTGGAAACAGAGGGAAACAGCTAGCCCTGCTTTGACCGAAAGAAAAAGAAAACTCCTTCCAGTAACTTTAAAGCTCACTACTCAAAACATATGATCTCTTGTGTTTAATCAGTACATAAAACGGAGCGTAAAAACGACACCTCGTCATTTTGGGGTAAATTGTGCCGGATTATTCCTCCACTGGCGACTAGCTTAAAACGTGTTGATCACAATATGTCATGTTCAAGCACTACAGCTGAATCAAAGTGTGAATATTGTCTTGATCAACTTGTAATGCCTGTTTGTTTGTTGTTGTTTTTTTGAAATAAGATCTATATCTATATCTATAAATAGATATAGATATAAATATACAGCTTGGCTACACTTACACAACATACATCTCATAATCGCCAGATGTCTCCGTTCGCTCTCCAATTAAGAGTTTGAAACTTTCATGAGCTCTGCCACTCCTGTCAATTAAAAGTGCCAAAGTGCAAGGTGAGGCTGCTACATTCAGCGTGGTTATTTGTCAAATTAGCAACTAATAGGAAACCTTCCCCCCCTCCATAGTTTGATCCATCTGCCACCGGTGTGAGGTTTGCAACTGCTAATTACTAACGCCTACACGAGCGCCGGGCGAGGGTATTGATTCCTCGTCTCCACGTCGCAAACACGTTGAACGACACGGAGAAAACCAGCGGCGATGGACCGGCGCATTACAGGGCATCGCGCCGGAGGAGGCTAATCTACTGGGACGTGCACACACTCACACTCCAAAACTACTTAGGAGTGTAACACATGAGGACAGGTGGCAAGTGGTTATTGAGGAGGAAATGTGCACGCGCTGGTGAAAAGTCCAGCATCAGCAGATGTAATTAAATCCCTGGTATTAAAAAAAAAAAAGTAAAGATAAAGTGTGTGTTTAGTAGATCGATAATGACGGACGGCGAAGACAAAGAAGATTAATAGAGAAAATAGAGCACTTAGGCGAGCAATTACTATGTCAGGGAAACCTCAAAGGGACAGAAGAAATCCGTTAAAATAAATGTAAGAAAGGCTTCGAGCGCTATTACTTAGGATTATCACTATTGATTTTGTCTATATCTGTGTGCGAGTGTGCTGTTAATATCTCTATTGATTTCCCACTTTTGAGCAGCTTTTGATAGACACCGCTCACACGTTGCGTCTCTCGAAGCTCTCGGTTTAAGATTTCACGACGGTGTCCGGACCGTTCGCCCTCATTTCCTCGAGGATTGCTGCGAGCATCGGTTCAGCACATGCTTTGCTGAAATGCATCTCTTTGTGTGTGTGTGTGTTTGTGTGTGCGTTATACAGTAGAGCTTCAAAAACAACTGGGACCGGGAGCCCCCTGAGTCAATATGGCTGCTGGCCAGGACAAGCTAATTTCTTTGGCTTTGCTTCAGATGTTTTGCATAACATGACTTTAACTGACAAAACGCAGCAGGATAAATAAAAAAAAGGCCTGGTTGAAGCAGAAATGGAAATAGAGTTTATTGTGTGTATTATAATCTCTTCCAATCACCACGAGGGACCTGAACTGTACTTTATATTACTGTGATGTTGTCCTGCACTCGCAGCAACCGCGGGGCTAACGATGACAGCTGATGCTAACTAGCACAAATTAAAGGGTTACGGTCTTTTCCATTTTGATTATGGTTATTGTTGTTTACTGTGGATTTTATGTGCCGGACCCACAGGACTCGCTGACTCAATCTTCTGCAGCCCGCTTTTGTTTTCTGGCTCTATTGAACCAGAAAAGATGGACTCTTAGTGGATATCTGGGGGGCTCTTGTGCTTCTGATGGTCCTGTGTTCAATTTCATTACACTTACTGACACACTTAGACATTAACTCGGCGAAATCATGAGGCAGCAGTGCTATCTCACACCGTTTATTCGCTCCCTTAAACTCCCAGCGCTATTGATTCCAGAGTCAAACATACATACGATATATACTCTGCATTATTGATTGCTGAATAACATGCATTATAATCAAGCCCTTACATCAAATATCGTTTCTACAGATTAGACGGTCGCTTCCTCCTTTTTTTCCGCGGGAACGAGAGAAGAAGCTCGAAAAACGCCGGACAGAAAATCTCCGGCCCGAAACTTACTGCTGCACTTATTATACTCGCTCGACTCGCAGTGCGGATAAGAGCCGCGGCCAGCCGGTAGTCGTCTCCAGATGTCAGCTCTCTTAAGTTTCAACAGTAACTTCTTGGTCTTGCTCCAGCCGGCGTTTCTAAATTCTTCCCTCCTCTGTAGACACGTCTGCACATTTTCCCTTTTGTAAAGGCACTTAAACGGAAAATGATGGAGGACGTGTCAACCTGGTGCCTCTTCTCTTGTCACGATGATGCATGCAGTGGCAGCTGCGACTCCGGTGCATAAAGAGCACCGTCGGAAAAAAAACAACAACCACTTGGCCGCTCAGTCAATTAGTCGATCGGCAAAATATTAGTCAGCAGCTACATCAATACAATGGCTTTTGATGTAATATTTCATGCCGTACTTTCGATTGTCCCAGCTTTCCTTACACAGAGGCACGTTCCAGCTTCGTAAGCTCCTCTGCGCCGCCTCCCTTCCTCTGGGAGCGTTCAGGCCGATGCGGCATCCTCCAAGACTCAGGGAACCCACTCCGCTAAAATGCATTAATATTAAAGTAGTTCCACACCGTCGCCTCCCGACACAACGGCTCGACGACCCGGGCCGACTCAAACAGCTCTGCCGCATGTGCAGGATTTTGATTGAATCCGACGGGGCCTTGAAAATACCAGAAAATCATCTGATAACACGAGTCCAAGACCAGCTAACGGCGCCTTCAGACGGCCAATCAACACCCCAATAAATGACCCACTTGGCTTAATTTGGTCGAAATTGTACCTGTTACAGTATTTGGCCAAAGGACAATTGGCTATTGACTTTTACGCCAGCCTCTGATAACGTCTGCCAGAGAGAGAGAGAAAAGCTCCAACAAGTGAGAAAATGATCGGAATAATAACGCGAACATGACAATGGAAATTAACTGCGGCCGAAGCATTTAGCGATCACTGTTCACCACTTTGTCTGACGTGCTTCATGGCCCCATTGTGTTCGGACTTTTGTTTTGCGCGTGCACTTGTAAAGGTCTTGGGCTTGGTGTTGGACGGGTCCTTCGGGTCGGGTCACTGCTCTTTAGTCGCCTCACGCCTGGTGTTGTGATAAATAGCCGCCAGCAGATATCGGGGATTTTTATGTCATGCATTAATCCAGAATTATATGAATTTCTAAATAATTCAGTACCACTTTGTTGTACTGCCAGCAGGTGGAGCTGTGCACACACGTAGCGTGTATTAATAGATTAGTCGGGGGAGTGTGAATGAACACCTAATGAACGCTCGATAACACCCACAATTAGATTTATTAATAAACAGATCATTAACACGTGTTGTACAACACTTATTAACTGCCTCCTAATATGTTTCATTCTTGATCTCGGAAATTGTAGTTTACGCAAAAAACGCTTGCTGCGTTCCTCTCGGAGCTTTCAGCGCCATGGCAGGGCTTTTGTCAGAGGATGGCTTTTCATGAAAAATAATTATTATATCAAAATAATTCATCACGTATATACATATACAACTAAAATGTGGTGTTATAAACCGTTCTTTCATTCTACACCACTTCTAAATACCCATTTAGGGTTGAAATGAGGAATTTAATAGACAAAATATGAGAGAATAATATTTAGTAAGACAAATAAAAGCATCGGTTTCATTTTAAGAAGCCATTTAATGTTATTAAATTAAAGTCTCATTTAATCTCCTTTTACAATGAAATGATTCAGCGGTTACAATACTTGATTTACTCTAATTGTTGCACGTTAAATTTTCTTATTTACTACGTAAATAAATTCACTTCGTAAGATTTCCTCCGTTGAGCCGACACACTGCGTGAAATAGTTATGCATTCAGTCCTGCTATTATCAAATGTTCAAATGTGCCTGGATTGAGCAAAAAAAAAATCTGTTAGCTTCAAGTAAATATGCTGAATTGACTTTTATGAGCATGCGTGTGGTCGTCTGACCTCCGTGGCATTTACTATATTGTCCTACAAGGCAGAATCCAGCCATCTGGTACCCATGGGCAAGTTCAAGCAAATGTTAAGAAGTACTGTATTTGCAACTATTATCTGCAGCCCCCCCTCCACCTCCCCTCCACACACACACACACACACACACACACACACACACACACACACCATTCAATTTACATGGTAATAAAAAAATACAAATAAAAGCTCCATATTTCACATCTGATGCTCAAAGTAGTGTGGAATTAAGATGCTTGGCATTTGAAAAGGCAGACAAACAACATCTCTATTAGAGCATCACACACATCACACACCACAGCAGTGGCAGATGTATAGTAGCATAATTATACAAAGAAATTGCGGTTATTTATGTTTCAAAGGCACCAGTTCAAACACTCCTCATCCCCCCCCCACTTCCCCCCCTCACCCCCAACCTCCTGCTGTTACTGCTGCTGCTGCTGTTGTTGTTCCTGCTGTTTGTGTTGCTGCTGCTGCAGCTACGCTCGCCGTCGCTGTTAGCTCTCGCTCTCGGCCGGCTCCTCCACCTTTGCCTTCTTCACTCGCGACCTGTCTCATAGCCGGCTGTTCATGAGCAGATCGACGGGGGTGGGGGGTGAAAAGAAAGCGCTGAAATGAGAAAGGGCCCCTCATCTCGTGAGTGGGGTCATTTATTTTTCCCCTCCTTTTATTGTTTGGCTCGAGAGAAAAAAAAGGTGTTGATGGAGCGTGAAGGGACGTCTGTCTACTAAAGCACAGCTCACCATATAATAGGATAGTAATTAAAAAGAAATATTAAGTTCAACCACTAATGTACAATGAGAGCATCTTGACAGGCCCGACTAATTGCTGATGCATTACTGGCCTCTAGTGGTGAGCGGTAATATGAGCGTAATAAATAGAGTAAACAAGAAATAATGCTGAAACAGAGGCTCTCAGGCAATATGGTGATGTGCACTGTAAGTTATTTATATGACACTTGACAGGGCCAGTGTTTACAAAGTCACTTCAACATTGACTTTACTCGGCGCTAAAGGCTGTTGGCTCTAATGAGAGTAATCACGCCGGCAGAATTCCTCTCATTTCCATCAGATAATTACACATTAGCGTCACACGAGACTGAGGAAGGAAAGATAAATCCAGTGGTTGGAAGAAATCCAGTCAAAATAACCATCAGACGGAGAACAGCTTCTCACGCAATCTATCGCGTTCGAACAATGGGCCAAAAAAAACTCAACAATACCCGTCTGCAGACATGCATAATTAATTTCAATAACATTCTTAAGCTACAGACAAAAGATATTTGTGCAGATTGCAATGAGCTGGTGTGCACAAAGGGGCAAAATGGCGGTTTCAAACCGTAACCTGGAGGTCAATTGAATCGCTGACCTCGTTGGAAGACGTGCAGCCGGTGAATCCCACCCAGAGTACAAATCACAGGACAATCGGTGGCGATTAGGGGATAGTAACTTTATTCACAGCGTACAGGACTTGTTGCTCTTGTACTCATTTTAAAATGCATTTGGATTCCTCTTCATTTCTTCTTCGGCGCCGGCGCGTCGTCCCTCGGCACGGGGAATATTTCAATTTCTTTGATGATCCTCTGAGCAATAGTAATGTTGTTTGCCGACATCATCCTTTGAGACATCAAATCGAACGGTCCCCCTGTGTTGTCACATGAAGCCTTTGTCAAGCAGGGTTCCACCCACACAAAAAAAACCTTACGACCTTTAATCATTTGTCGTTTAATGCTGCATTTTCCCTTGATGTTCTGTGGTCAAAAGATGAAAGCATACGCACCATCAACGTCCAGTACCAGTCCTCCGGCTTCTCTGACTATAACCACTCCAGCGGCGATGTCCCAGCAGTGGATCCCGATCTCGAAGAAGGCCTCCGTCGCCCCCGACGCCACCAGGCACATGTTGGTGGCGGCGGTCCCGGACCCACGGAGCCTGTCGGGGGACAGCAGTTTGAGTTGACAGGTCAGCGACACCGCCGCTTAATTAAGGCGGGAAACAGCAGGCTCACTATTATTAGAGTTGCGGTCCCATGGCCATATAAAAATGTAAGAAAATACAGATACTCTGACTTTTGATAATCCTGCAAAATGCAACATATACAAACAGTGTTATTTCTTATTAGTATGTTGAAAAAAAGTCAAATTATTTCAATACTTTAGCCTCCAGAGTGGAGCTGCTTTGCAACCGTTGGCGTTTCAGCTTGTCTAACGTGGCCACATTGGCTCAGGGCGGGGCTAATGTGTGATTGACAGGTCACTACCACAGTGTAGCGTAGCGTCTGGGAGTTGTCTGTGTTTTTGTCTTCCGACTGTTTGGCAGTGTTTTTAGGTTTTCAGTTAATTGCAGCATTTTTGGCGCCTGTAAAATATCCAACTCCGGGTTCGGCTGTTCTTAGCTCCACCCTCTCGTTCCACTTCTGGTTGCCCAAGATGGCGAACGTTGAAAAATCAAGATGGCGACCAAATTGCCGCAGAAGCGGCTTCAAAAACCGTAGTCCGCGAACCAACGGGTGACGTAAGGGCGTCCATTTCTTACCCGCGGTCTACGTTATGATGTGGCTACGCGACGAGGTGGGTCTTTTGTACTCAATGCAAGTTTCTCCTCGCTTGGGATGGTTTCACAGAACGTACACATTTCTAAATAAGACCACTCACCCGTGCACTGGGATGCAGAGGATCTTCTGCATGGTGGAGAAGATCTTGGTTACTCTATCGACGCTCCTGTCAACGCCATGCTCCGAGATGATGATGGACTTATGGATATCTGCAGCGACAGCGCGACAAAGGGGTTATTGTTATGTGAAATTATAGGTGTGACTGTGCCTGTGAAGGTGCTCAGGCACACACACACGCACACAGAGATACACACAGCAGTCAAAAGTCCCCCAGATTGAATGTGTGTAACCTTTTTAATGGTTCTGCTTGAATATTTTATGACGTTCTGAAGGTCCTTGATGTGAAAGTGGTGATTGTGTGTGGGGTTTGTTTCCAGATGGTGCATTTCAAAAGCGAGGCGAAGGATGGCACACCTTTTGTGGTCCGTGCAAAGCTCCTTTTGTGTTATTTCCAACTCAGAAATGCTAAACGAGTAAAGTTCAAACTGTCGGCTGACGCTAAACGGAAGCTGTTACCTTTTACATCGGACACCTGAATCTGTTCATCGTCGCAGAAAGCTCCCTTCCCCTTTCTGGCTTTGTACATTTTGTCTTCCAAGCAGCTGTACACCACACCAAACTCCAGCTGGGAAAAAAAGGTAATTCTTTCAGTTCCACATACACAAGTACAGATAAAGTACTTTTAATGACTATTGATTGACTTGACGTACCTCCTTATTGACGGCAAAGGCAATAGACACGGCCACGAACGGGAATCTGTGAAGAAGTATAGCGTCACACACATCAGTACGTTTGTCTTACCCTCTCCATCCTTTAATAGGCATTTTTAGAAGAAGGAGATTATAGGGAATAAAGCTATTTGTTTGTTTTTCAGAGATCAGAAAACCAATACCAGCCTGTGCTTCCATGTCTGTCAGTGAAAGAAATAAGTAGAGCAAGTTAGCATAGCTAGCTGCGTCCCAACCCATTCCAGTCTTTGTGTTTGTTTGTTTGTTGTTTGGTTTCTTTGTCTCTTTGTTAACAGGATTAAGTATTGACTAAGTGTGGGCCCGGTTCTCATGAAACACGGTGGAAGGGTGCAGCGACGTCAGGGCACTCTGTGAATATTTGGTGCTGAGTAACTAGCTAACGTTGTGAATTTAAACAAAGCACACTGCAGGCAACCGAGGAAACACACCATGGTTGGGCTTAAAAAAACTCAGTAAAACATAAACAGCAAACCATAACGTACTGAAAACACGAAATAAGCGTCACAAATATAACTTTGGGACCCGAATGCCGATCTTAAACAGCAGTCTCTGGTTGAAGACGCGACAAAGCGCCGGTATTTGACACCCCGGGAACGAGACGGGGCTGGTTTGGTTTGATCCAGGTAACGGGGAATCCATTGAAAGGTAAAGTGCGGATACATAGGAGTGCGTCTGGCGGTTGAAGTTGCAGATTGCCAGCGGCCATTTTCTATCATAACAACGTTGTTTAGGAGCAACGGAAGTTAGCAGTACAGGTTTGCGCTTAGCGGCTCTTGCTAACGCAGATTCAAAGTAACGTGACTACAGATGCCTCCAGGTGACATCATTCTAAGCTAACGGCAACACAACATTTTCTACACACTGTACCTTTCATGCAAATTGTCAACACACACTTCTGACGTCTTACCCGTGAACAAAGTTGGTGGTGCCGTCGACCGGGTCGATGATCCACGTGGGTTTGTCCGTTAAGATGCATGGCTGCCCACTTGAGACGGACTCTTCTCCAATGAAACTGCGGCACAGAAGAACCAGGGACACACATCAAGAAATGAAACCGACAGTACAAAGAGTCATATTCAGGTGTGTGTGTTTGTGTGTGTGTGTCTCACCAGTGTTCATCTCCGAAATGTTCTTTCAGAGACCCGATGATGATTTTCTCCACCCTCTCGTCAGTCTTGGTGACGAGGTCTACAGCGCAGCTCTTAGTCTGGACCTTTATTTCCTCCTCCCCGGCTTTCCTAATTACCTTTTAAAAAATAATAGTAATAATCATTGGCACATGCTTTCGGGATCACGAGGCTAATATCTTCCAAGATATCCGAGCCAATGTCGGAAACACCACAGAGGAGCTCCAGCCGTGGAAGGTTCTTACGTACCGCTCCAGCCGCTCTCGCTACTTGAACAGCAAAGTCGTACTCATTCTGCCACTTGTCCTCCATCTTGTGAGTACGTAGCGGTTTTTACTGACGAGAGCCTGGGAAATAGATAAAGCTTGTAAAAGTGCAGCTATGACTCCTAAATGCATAGAAGTGATAAACTGAATAAATTTAAATAAATACAAAGGTATCAAAGGCTTTAAAAAAAAGGTTATTAGCATGTTGTAAAATGTGTAAACGGTGACGCCCGTCTCTGAGGACCCACAATACAATACTTCTAATCCTGCATGCTTAACACCCTCATTTGACAGTAGAGTGAGTTGGGCAACACTTCCTGGTTTCTGCCTGTCTTGCATTCTACTAAATCACCACCAGGGGGCTGCATGTTTTAGATTGTAAAATGTTAAGAAACAGCAGGAGGTGGGTGGGGAGTGAAAAGAAAAAGGTTCTCCGCTGAAGGAAAAAAAAAATACATGCATGTGAATGCCGACTCCATCTTACTTAAGAAAAAGTAAGTGGGTAGTATCAATAAAGTTAAGTCTAAAGTCGTCATTGTGCTGTAAGAAGTTCCCTGTCGGTGATGATTCTGGATTAATATTGCTGCCTGAAAAGTAACTACGCTCTCTCTGACAAGTAAGATGAGTAATATGTAGTGGGGTAGAAGTGTAAAGTTGCATAAAAGGGACATGATTGTACTAGTACAAATTGGAGATACTTGTACTTCACAGTTCTTGAGTATTTCGCATCTACGCACCTTTATACGTCTACTCTACTACATCTCAAAGGTAAATATTGTACTCTTTATTAAATTTCTAAAAGAAAAAAACCTGGATATAACATATGCATCTTTATTTTGTTGTAGAAAACACATCATACTACACATCATATGCATTATCTCTTGCTGCTGTATAAACAACAGAGTTTTTGTGATAAGTTACACAAAAGCGACAAAAAGTTGTTCGACAATTAGCCATCCTTGATAGCAACACACCTTATTATGGACACACACACACACATACAAAAAAGGTGTCATCCATGCACTGTTATAATGAAAGAGGAGCTTACCTGCAGGAGAAAGATGGACACGCTGTCAGAAGTAGCTCCAAGATGCTAGTGCACCTTCCTTTGAAAAACCTACCCTTAAGTTCCCTTATTGGAGCGATGAAGCAACTTTTTTTTCTTCTTCTTCTTTTTTTTTTTTTTTAAAGCTGGTATGACAGTATGGGAAAAGTACTGGCACCGCCCTCCGGTGTTTCTTGCAACCCAAAGCCCCAAAGGAAGCGGCATGCAATGTGGACAGACCTGCAACAACACGATGTGCAGCGAGTGCAACGAGGGCAACAATGTCAGCAAGTGGAAAATTTTGGAATTTCAAAACGGCGCACCCTCGCCGCGCACTCACGTTTTTGTCACATATGAACATGCCAAAGCTGACATGGCTGGTAATTAAATGTCGAAGCGTGAATGTTCACTCTCTTGGCGTTAACGTCAGACTCATAAAACCAGATTTCCTGCGATGAAAAACACGGAGAACGAGAGAACGCTCCAGCTCCTGACTGTGTTTTTAACATGGGGATTCGACACCACAAAAACAAACGCTTCTGTTCAGTTTTATATTTCCTGACACTGTCGCAGCCATTGTGCTTTCCCTTCATGTCCTTTCATAGGATTCCACTTGTGGGAAAAAAACACTTTGAAAGGTCCCCCTCGCGAGGCAGGGTGTGCATGCCCGTCTCTCACCGTGCAACAACAACATCCCAGTGAACTAAATGAAAGTATTTACTGCAGAGGCACAGATGTAGAGGTGTCTCTCTCTACATGGATACGTCAAAATGTTTATCAAACCGTCATCACATCTCACTGCGAGCTGACTTAGATGCTCATTTATTCTCCTCTGGGAGAGGATCAGGATGTATTGTGATATCAAGAAGCAAATGATACAATACAGAATAATTAGGTGCCACAGATACAGTAAAATGTGCATCTCTTTCATTCAAATGCATGTTGTGTAGAATATATATCCTCTAAAATCTTCAAGTTACTTACTTTAAACTAAGTGACATTGCAGGTAGTCATCCACACGAGCTGCATGTCTCAATATAATCACATTGGGCTTGAAAAAACAACCTGAAATGTGAGGAAAGTGGCGATATGCGTCTCATTTAAAAGGTGATAGGAGAGGAGGGAGGGGGGGTCTGGGAGTCGCCGATCAATGAATGGATCCAATGTCCATCACCTTCTGGTTTCCATCAAAGCACGCCTCCTTTACAGAGCCCAGAAATATACTTCTCATGATATTTTGTAGTTGATATGAACGCAACCGGCGGTGTTGACTGGACGTATGTTCTCGTCTCACAGGGATCGCAGGCCCCTTGACTCAAAGTGTGTGTGTGTTTTTTTTTTTCTTCCCCGGGGCTCGTTCAGACACGACGTTCATCAGCGCCACACCTTGCATAACTCTCGGCTCTGTGGCGAAATACAACGCTTTGGCTGTTTGTCGTACTGTATTTAGCAACGACGGGCTGAGCGCTCATGCACGTGGATTGTCATATTTGATCTTGAGGTGATTCATCTCATCTGGATCCTCGTCTGATAACAGTGTTTGGTGGGAAACACCAGAAAACCCGCCTCGCAAGCTTTGCAGCTGAGATAAGTAAAAAACAACCTCCGTTGAACCAGACGGATCAGTGTGTGGTAAAGTTTTTGTTTGACCGAGAGCAGCAGGAGAGCAGTTGTCATCCTCTCGTCCCCGTCGTGCACTAAATATAAGGGCGCTCTCTAAAATGTTGGGAGACAGGCTGAGGGAAGTGATAGGACAAGCAAAACAAATACATCAGTCCTGCCGTCTCGCTGGCAGGTCGGTGATGCATAATTTATCCCAGGATGACGGATGCTTCGGATGTTCGGTTCCCGGGGATTCACAGCTGTAAGTGAGGCCCGCCGTGACGCCGGAGTCGCTGAAGGTCAATGGTGCACCCTGAGAGATGAGCTTCAGACATGTCGTCTCCCCATTTGATCATAAAGTAGTGGACAAGCTGAAAAGTTGACCTGATGGAGAGCCAGCGGATCATCCTCTGGGGACCACGAAGGTCTGAAGCAACTTTTATGTAAAATCCAGCCAGAGGTTGTGAGAACTAAATTGTCAACCAGCTGGTTGCACAAGAGGAAGAACTTTGACACTTAATTAAAAACCCCAAAGTGCATCTTCAGGACACGAGGTGCTACAACACACATAATCATTTTATAACTTCAGCCTTTTTCTTAGCTGACTCAACAAAGCTTTCATCCACAAACATGAAATATAAAAAAAAAGTCCAACTACAGAGAAATAGTTTCAAAAAGGATTAAAATTATGTAACTTTAGCTGAGAGTACTCCAACCAACACTGAACTATGGAAGAAATAGAGCGTCTTGAGGAGCAGCTTTTACTACAAACTCAAAATAAATTAAACAAAAAGTGAGATTTAAACGCAGCATTGAGGATCGTTGAATAGACGGATATAAAAAAAATGCCCTTCAAAGTAAAAACACAGGATTTTCTTCTTATTTTTCTTCTAGTTTGACACTACTGACGTCATAGATTCTCAGGTACTTTGAACGAAGGCTGCGAACCACATCTTCAACCTATAAAACCACAATGCTTATGTGTCTGTAATATGAGATAGATATTGTTTAAATATAGATGATAATATGACGGCAGATGAAGCCGTTGGCGAAGCTCAAAAAACACACATTGTGGTATTGAAACAAAACTGAAAAAACGAACAGAAAGGGAACATTGTTCTGAAATGTCTTTCGGAGCCAGACTCTCTCGCATCTCCGGGGAAACATTTCTGGTGGTGTGGGAAGAAAAACATGTGTCTCCAACTTTTCAAAGAACAATGCCCGGTAGTCCCGAACGCCAACCAGGACATAAAAAAAAAGACGGGGAACCAGGCAACGCGAGCAGGTGTTGATGTAAAAAAAAAAAAAAAAAAGAAAAAGGTGGAGTCGACTTTGCTTTCAGCATGGCCGACTCTGGAAATCATTCCCAACACTGGCGATTACGTCTGAACCCCCCGCTGCAGAGTAACATGGACCATTGATTTCATGGGAGGGGGCCCCAGCAGTGGAGGACCTGCGTTTGCTCAAGTAAAGTGTTTTTAAAACCATTTGTTAGTCATCAGCGAACACAAGCTGGGGCCGACAGTCTGTGGAGAGCAAAACTCTGGGGCTATTTCACAGAGCGCATCCGCCCGAGGAGGGTGGGGTTGGGGGTGCAGGCCGGCCGCTCTGCATGCGCAGTAACTGCAGCAGCGACTGAAAGGGCAGCAGAGACTTCTACATGGGTGTAATGGCTGTGAAATGCTTTTATCTCTCCACTCACATCACGACGGAAGCAGTCAGTGTGGGCTTCTTTTTGTTTTTTCGTTGTTTTCTTCAAGTGTTTTGAAGTGTCAGAGGCCTGTTTTCTATTCATTCGCTGCTCTGTTCGCCACAAGAGACACTTTTGCTTCTTCGCATTTTTCTACTTTATGGATTTCATGAAACAAAGAACAGACAGCTTTTCTAGGTCAGAGCAAATAAGGACGTCTATTTACGGACTCGAACACACGGGCCACTGTCGTGGACGTCAGCGAGGTGTTTAGGAGCCTCGCCGCAGATTGAATCCAGAGGATTTTTTCCTATTCTCCAATGCAGCGCTGGATAATATCAGATTTTAGAAGATATGGGCTTTTGTTTTGTCACGGTGACTTGGAGCAGTCTTGGCAGATTTCATTACGAATCTTCTTTTTTTTTTTATCCTTTCCTTATGTGTTGTTTATTTACAAAAATTTCAGCAAGAACAAGGAATGACAGCAAACTCCCACATTCAGTGGAAGAAATTCAGCGCGTTGGCACTCAGCTTTTTCACATCCCGTTGCCAATGGTAGTCTTCTGTTTACGAGTACAGCCGACATGCGGATGCATGCTGACACCTGTCTCTGCGCCGCCAGTAATGACATGCATTTATCCATCTGTGGTGTGTCAGAAAAGAGGCCGGGCTTGGCGAGATTTATTTATAGCAGCTCTTCATTCGCTTTCCTTCATTACAGCCAGTCGTTCTATTTCAGTCTGGACTTGAAGAAGTTACACGATAAAGAGATTTTATGCAAACAGTGTTATGGACGAACATGATCTTGGATCAGCGATAGTGCACACTAGTGATGGCACTGAAATTCATTTACATATCCATTTGTTGAGCTTTTTATATCATCCATAGCTTCCCGGTGATGGAGAGCCGTTAGGTCCAGCCCACGCCGGAGGGGAAAACTATTAACTCGCTCTGTCTCCTCTTTGTCTGGTGTGAGGCTGCCTCCTGGCTAAACGCCAGAAAGAGTGCTGGACGGTTGCACCATCCTCAGAGTCCTAAAACATGCCTCACGGTACGCGTGTTGCACATGCACAAAAAGTATGCAACTCATGTCATAGTGGAATGTAGGTGACGATGCATCAGAAGGCTTTGCAGCATTACGCCTTTGTCAACAACAGTGACTGGCTAATACATTGAGCTAACATTAGCTTACTAATAGCCACATTTTCCCATCCTCATTTAGTATCAACTGCACCCCTGGTAGACATTAGAGGGGTGGGGTTCACCGGAGGTCCCACGATACAATATTGTCACGATACGATGTTATCACGATACATTGAGCATCGCGATAATATCGTATCGCCACGCAAAATATTGCGATACTACGCTGTATCAAAACAGAATCATCACACAACAAATACGAGTGTACATACAACCCCACTTTATGAAATCAAACTTGGCAAAGACAACTTTGACTCAGCTATTGCTAGTTGTATAATAATTGTGTTCACATTACTCATAACCTTGTTGATCCGTTCACTTTGGTATCCAATGTGACCGATTTTTGTGAAACACGCATTTTACCAAATATAATAACTTAAATAATTTTCAAATCTTACATGGAAAAGCGATAATATTGGTCAAATACTGAACATATTTATAATTAAAAGACAACAGTGTATGGAGTTACTATATCAATGAAATTGTTGTGACTGCATTATAGATAATAGAAACATTGCTAAAAAGGTGTGTATTAGGAACCACAGGCCTACTTCCTCCAGCACACGCCATGTCGCTGCTACACAATAAAAAGTCTAAATCTGTGCGAGGCTTGAGTGCAGAAACACAACAACGACTTCTAAAGAAAGCAGAAAGAGGCTAAAAGTCTGAATCGCCGACACAGGACTCTTCCAGAGGTAAGTTTATCGCTTTGGTTCTTAAGGCAAAGACGTAAACGTGATTTTTTTTTAAAATACAAAAAAGTCGGGTGATAAAGAAAAAAAAAAGAAAAAGAAGTGAAGTTGGTAGAAGAGATGATGGGATTTTACTAGCCATCTGTGTCGTCTCTTCCGACGGGGAACTCTGTTATCTCCCTGGCGATGCGTTCCGCTATCGCTCGGCTGCTGGCGACGATCAGCCTCCGAGACATCAGATCAAACGGTCCACCTGGACGAGAGACAGAAGAGGAAGTAAGCGAGGCCGTAACCAAGTTCAACTTCACAATTTGCAGGCACGAGACTATAAAAGTTAACACTGGGGAAACGCGTGTTGTGCATAACCTGAATAAACCAGCTCATTCTGCCTTATTTCTCTGCATAGTGGCTATTTTGAATAGATTTTTTTGGTTTAATTACGGTTATGATTTAGGTTTTTACATATGGTTTGCTCAAAAAAAAGAGGATGAAGCATCTCATGTGGTCTCACCTCAAAGTTACTGTTTTAAGTCGACTCTCTTGAGTGATAAGATTTAATGTATTACTCATCAAAGATGGAGTAATACAATACTCGTCACTCCAGCAACGGTTAAGCCGGTGGACATCTCCTCATTGCACCATCCGAGCGATGCAAGAAAAAATAACTTATTCATTTTAAGACGCCCGCGTTGTAGGAGAACATTTGCAGAGCGCTCAGTTATTCACGAGAGGGAAAGCGGTTATATATATATATATATATATATATATATATATATATATATATATATATATAGATATATAGATATATAGATATATAGATATATATAGGATGGTGAAGACGTGGGAATAGCATTCCCAAGATCATGATCCTGCTGAATTTTTAAATGAAACCCTCCGCCGGATCAGATTTTTAGGCGGGAGAGTTGATCGCTGAGTTTTAACCTCCAGTTATTGTCCAAAGAGGAAAAGAAAGTGCTGGAGTGGTTTGAGTATTTAGATAGAACATTTCTAATTTGGGCTTTTTACACGACTGCATTGTATTTGATTTAAAGCAGTCAATGTGGTTGAAGTGTAGAGCTTCAGCTTTAATTCAATGGAGATAACAAAACTATCGCATTCATTTAGGAACTCCATTTTCACACCCATATTTTCAGAGGCTCCAAAGTAATTGGACAATTACAAAAGGGTTTGCTGGCCGGGTGTGTGCTCCCTCGTTACATCGTGACAAATTAATCCGATAAAAAGGTCCGGTGATGATTTAAAATGTTGAGTTTGCATTTGGTAGCCGGTCCAGGAAACTCTCAAGCGTGAGGACTAAAGAGGTGTCGAAGCAGGAAGAGGGGGAGGACAGACTACACACACACCTAACAGGCAGATAGCTGAAACTTTAGGATTTACTAAATCAACAGTTTGGCAAGCTCTTCAACACCAAAAACGTTCAGTTGAGGGGCTTTGCTATCGGCTCAGATTCAGCCAAATGCTGCAAAACTGATTGGATTGATGGATAACAACCCAAAACGTACTGTGAAAACAGTCCAAGAGCTTCTCCAGGCAAAGAAATGGAATATTCTTCAATAGCCAAGTCACCTGATCTCAACCCAAGTGAGCATTGCTTTTCATTTACTTCAGATTAAAGTAAAAGGCAGAAAGAGCCACGATCACGCAGCACCTGAAGGAGGCGGCAGCAAAGGCCTGGCAACGCTTCTCAAGGGAGGAAAAGACTTCAAGCAAGCACTGACTGCAAAGGATTTTCCTCCAAGTATTAAAAATGATCATTATATTCACCATTATGTTAGTTTGTCCAATTACTTTTTAACCTCTGAAAATGTGGGGGACTGTGTAAAACATGTTTTTTTATATATCCATTGAATGAAAGTCACTTCAACCGCACATCGACTGCTTTATTTTAAATCCATTACAGTCGTGTAAATGGGCAAAATTTCAACAATTGTGTCACCGTCAAAATACTTATGAACCCGACTGTATACACAGACTCTCCTCCTTACTATTTAAATACATAATATAATGAAGAACAGAAGTCTTTGGGCAGAAATTAACAATGTGCTTAGTCATTTAATAGAACTGCTGTTTAAACTCTGCAGGTTTGACTTCAGCTCCAAATAATCCTGAATGTCAGTCGTTTGTTGCGGAAATTTCCCCCCAAATTTCTCAAACCCCAGTGCTTCCTGTTTCAAAGCACAAAGCCACCAGCAACCCCGCCCAACCCCCACCATCTTCAACGATGAGAGGGCGACGAAAACCCAATAAACGGCGAGAATTAGCAGCAATAAATAATTCAGGAAAACGTGTAATAACTCCCTGAGCAAACAGCAGCCGCCTCCTCCTCCTCCTCCTCCTCCTCCTCATCTTCGCTGCGATCTCCACCAGTCCACTCACCCGAAATGTCCACGATGACTCCTCCGGCCTCGGTGAGCACCGCCGCCCCTCCGGCCATGTCCCAGCAGTGGATGCCCATGTGGTAGTACGCGTCGGCCGAGCCGCACGCCACCAGACACATGTTGACAGCTGCGCTGCCCGGGGAGCGGATCCTGTGGGTGGAGATGGGAGTTAAAAACTCCTGCTGGTCTGCTGAAAGTTTAGTGTGCGCATGGGACTGTTTTAAAGAAATGTCCCTAAATATGTTAATGGACTCCAACCACTTTGGGGGCTCCTATTTATGAAGGGTGTTTCTTTTTTATTTTACGATGTTTTAAATGTCGTCATTAATGCTCTCAATTTGGTATGTTTTTTTTATTTCTTTTGACTAAGATAAAAAGGGTAATTTGTACGTTTGCCTTTGTTGATGGCGGCATGGCACGTCTTGCTACCATTGCGTCCCTCGATAGAGAGCTTTCACTTGTTGGTTGCAGAGTCTTGCCTCCCCCATTACCAAACTGGATTCAGACTGCCTTCATCCTACAGCTTTGTTGTAGCTGCAAAAAACCTGCTGCTGCCTCACATTAAAAAGCTTGTTCTACTGGTAAAACATGGGGGGGGGGGCACTTTATTGTGAAGCCGCCACAGGAGACAATGTCTGTGGTTATCATTGCAGATAAGTTGTATTCATGTATTTGTTCTCTTTCATAAATGAGTAACGGAACAAGAAGAAGCAGGCTGCACACCTCCGACCTCGACTCACAGGGCGCTGCCGCCGTGTGGAAAACTACTCGCTCGCATTGTGAAACCTCCGATCAGATCAGATGTTCTTCATCACCGCCGCACAGCTTTGTCTGTCTGTACCGCAAACAGGTTCCTCTTTCGGTGAGGGAGTGTTTGCTGAAGTGCCGATCACGGGAGTCACCTGAGGATTTACAAAGACTTGCACGAGTTGTGCGTTTACCCGTGCACGGGGATGGTGAGGATCTTCTCGACGTTGGCCAACATGGTTTTGAAACGCCCGGGATCCTGATGGAAGTTTGTTTCCGTCAGCACCAGGGATTGGCTGATATCTTGGGAGTGAAACACAGAAAGATAACAGTCGAATCCCGCTCACAGTCGATAATGTATAAACGCCGTCTCTGGAGGTGAGAATCTTGGCTGTGACGAGGCCTCCACCTGGTGGCCGTGTTGTGAACTGCAACACTGAAGTATTTACCTTCCTGTCCAGACACTTTGATCGGGTCTCCGTTGCAGAACGCTCCCTTCCCTCTGCGCGCCGTGTACATTTTGTCCTCGATGCAGCTGTAGACGATCCCAAACTCTATCTGAGACCCGAGAGGCGGCACAGAAAACAGCTGTGATGAAAGTGTCATGGGAAGGGGGTCCGTGGGGAGGGGGGGGGGGCGCTAAGAATAGAACAGCAGCCATACAAGAAGAGGAGAAAACTACTGTACTACTCATCAGAAATCCTCCGGGTTATTGGGGTAATTATTATCTGATGGTTTTGTCTAATTGAGATGTTACAGTGTCAAAAAAAAATAAAAACAATAAAGCTTACCTCTTTCTTCACAGTAAAGCCAATTGATACGGACACAAAGGGGAACCTGCACAAAAGGAATTTGTAATATTAAAAAAAAAACATTCTTTTAATGAACTCCCTTTAGGTTTAAGCTCAGAGGATTCAATTTCTATTATCAGTTCAGTTTCATCTACATTGTCTAATTATCCCTGACGGAAAGGACAATCCGAGAGAGAACCCAATTAAAAGATAAAAATAGATAAGGAGCGACAAAGATAAAATAAATCCAGTGCCCTATCAGGCTTCTCAGTAGTTTGTATAAAAGGGATAATGTACAGAGAGCCGGTCATTACTGCCAAATGAACCCAGGGTGCAGATGAGGAGCCGGACTCCCAACGCGAATCAATCATTTTAAGCAATATATTGATTCAAATCAAAATTATTGTATTTCTTCCACTTGAAAACAAAGAAATATGAGTCCTCTCGCTGGGTACGGAGACGAGAGCGGCATCTATTGCAACCGTAATACAGAGCAGAGGCCTGATATGAAGAATCAACAGACCGTAAAACCCTGCAGTCGACCAATCAGAATAAAGTATTGAACAAACGGTCGCACCTGTGAACAAAGTTGGTGGTGCCATCGATAGGGTCGATGATCCAGGTGGGGTCGTCCGTCAGGACGCTGGGAGCACCGGCGGCTACCGACTCCTCACCTATGAAGCTTCAAAATCAGATAGAAAAACTATTTTTATGCATCCAGGTGTGTTACACCCAGCTGTAAAATCAATAATACTATTGTCTACCTGCTGTGATTACATTGCCTTTTCTACAACACAATTATGTCATATGAGTCTGCACCCTGCAGTTGTTCATGATGAGCTGATTTTAGCATTTTAAAACACTGAGGAGATTTAATTAGGACTACTTTTAGAGTGACAAAAAAAACATTTATTTCTGGTAGTGTAGTGAAGGCTTTGCAACCAAATTAAGATATGTAGATTTGCAGTTAACTGTATGAATACAAATGTATACATTGGAGTTGTTATAACATTTAGATTTCTTTATGTCCATTCATTTTTTGTGCGTCTTTTTCCAAATTCTTGGCTCCATCCATGTCCAGATAAGTCACAAGAGCAACAGTGTGTAGATTCTTTATAATACATCCAAAGTCTGGAAAACTATCATCCACATAACAGACGACATAAGAGAAGTGACCTTTTGATAAATGCAGAATCAAATAGAAGGAAACAAGTTTAAAACAAGAATATATGGACGAAACCTTGAGAGACTGAATGCAAATACACGGCCAGGTGTCCCTGCAGTACTTTCACATAGCTCCTCTCAAATACCTGTGAGTGGGGTATTTCTCCTTGATGGAGGAAATAATGAGCCGTTCCACTTTCTGGTCCGTCTCGGTCACCAGGTCAACCGGCGAGCTCTTCTGCATGACAGCGATGTCCTTCTGCAGCGCCTCACGGATCATCTGGCCGAAGCACAACAATGACAAACTCAGCAAAGGAGATTTTCTTTTTTGGATGAGTGAACTCACCTGGTACTTTAATTAAACCCCAACGTGTCCCATTGTTATGGCCACAGACTGCTGGCGGCGACGGGTCAGAGATGATGTAAGCCCTTATGGGGTTTTAATGGCATTTTAGCAATTGAGCACAAAAGAATATACTAAATACACTTCAAGTTGTGCTTAACTACTATTTAATCACAAATAAAATATATTGAGTACAAAATAAGTCATTCCAAAATAGCACTCTTGAAGTAAATTTATGATTAGTAGTGCTTCAAGTATAATAAGATTAAATCTACTTAGCATAGTTATTCTTCTAGGTAGATAAGTTAACACTTAAATATAACATAGCTGGATTTTAATTTCCATACTCACATTGATAACATAAAAAAATGCTACATTTTGTATATTTGGGAAATGCTTTCGCTTTGCAGCAAGAAAAAGTCTCGTTTCTATTATTTCCGCATTTTATTATGAATTTTGTATCACAAACGTATAATTAATGGATACTAGTTCAATGATCTTAACTAAAAATACAAGGGGAAAAAAAAATATTTGTAGTTCCTCATCTTTAAATACATTTTTTATTAAAATTACTGTCTGTCTATCTTTTGAAATGCTTTCACCTTTCCAGCAGCTCCCTGAACAAATATTAAAAAAACATTATTTTCAGAGCAAACTTTGGCTTCATTCCGGTTTGAAACAGTCAACCTCTCCCTGTATGCTGCACGTGAATATTGTCACTTCAAATCAGTGGTCCTGGATCTCATTTCTTATTATAGCATGTTGTGATACAGATACAAGTGGATGCATAACTCACATAAAGTGATTTCCAGACCTTTGCATTAAAATAATAAAGCATTTACAGTACACTCACCTGTCCAGCCTTTTTGGTCACCTCCACACAGTGATCCATACACTCTTGCCAAGGATCACTCATGTTGATTTAGGGATGAGGAGCCAAAACAAATACAAAGGTGATATAATCCAGATACTGACAGGTTGTAACGTGTTGGTTCCTGCTGAGAAAAACACGACACTCGCGGTTAGTTTACGTTGCACGTCAGTTACAGACGAGCGACTAAAAAGATTAAAAAGCAAGCAAATTGGCACGAGCGTTGTCAAGTTAGCGTTAGCTTCATTAGCTTTTAAACAAATAAACTGTCACTTTGCGTGACAACAGGCACAGCTTCAAAACTCAACGTTAACGGCTTAGCCAGGCAGCTTCGTGGTGTCTTAATTTACGTTGTAATAAACCACAGTGGTGAGTGATTCAATGGGCTAAAGCTAGCTTAACCCACCTCCGGACTCACTTCTTCGTTCCCTGACTTTGAGTTAGCTTGTGGGAGGGCGGGGCCGTTTGTGGGTCTCTCGCTCTCATTGGTCAATCAATACCACGTGGTGGGGAAATCGCTGCCCTCATTGGCTAGAAGGCTGTTAGTTGTCCATACCGGAAACTGATAAATTGTAACGATTTGTTTTTGTTTTACTTGTTGACGGAAGCATGAATGTATCAGAAAGAGACGATGAGAGGCAGCAATAATGGTTTCTTTGAAGTGTGAGTTTTTTTTAGTAATATTGTGTCGTGTATATTTTTGGATCAGCAACTTTTATATTTGCACTCCTGAATCTCACTCTTTCCTACTTTGCACAGCCACTGCCGCTCACTAACTCTTCTATGGATAAAAAGTGCTACAGTTGTAGCTCATCTTTCTCCTGTTAATCTGTTACATCTCAGACATTGAGGCGTTGCTGCTTTGCCTTTCTGTAAAGTGGACTAAAGCTGATGTTTTAAATTACTTTTAGGTCCAATTAAGTGTCTTGTTCTTAAACACAAACAAGACATAAAGTGAAAAAATGCTCTGTTTGCAATACAAAACCAAGAAAATTAGACTAATCCTGCAGTGTCTCGTGTACTGTGAACGCTAACAGGAAGAAATGGGGAATATTATTCATGTATCAATCACAGGAGGTGTCTGTTGTGTTGTGTGATTGTTTGTTTTGTGTATTAACCGTAATGTATGTTACATTTATAGAAATAAAGAATATATATGAAATAAACATTGAAGTTGCACTGTTTTATAACTGTCTGTAAGTCCACACAGCAGCAGAGCCTGAAACTGCAGATTATTAGTTACATGACACTCTTTTCTCAGGGTCAGGGGTTAGATGTCACTGGGGTTATTTTAGCATGCATATGCAAGCTTAATATGCACATTATTCTATTTACATTAATACCTCTTTGCTTGCTTATAACTCCAGAACTTCCAAAGTACTTTGTGTTACTTTAGTCGAGTACAATCTGAAAAAGGAAAAACAGCAATTTGTTGCTTTTCTACATTCTTATTAATGCCTTTGTTTGTGGCTACTGGTCTCATAAAACATGTGAATAACCATTAAGGATTTGTTAGAGTATTTTCAGACAACATCTCTTGGGAGTGAAACTACAATTTACCCCCCTAGGCAACAAATTACACATCCTTAATTAAAAATAAGAAATAGTTGACGTTATTTTTATTATAATGAAATGTTGAATGGTCTTAGTTTCCGAACAGAAGTGTCATGACAATTAGAATTATTGCCTCTACTTTATGTCTGTGGAAATGATTGAAGTAATACGTTTTTTCTTTTACATTAAGCTAACTTTTACTCGATTTAATAATTCACAAACTTCCCCTAATGGCAAAGTGTTGGTTCTGTTAACAAGAAACTCTTTTTCACACAGTCTGGTGTACTGGACACAATGTGAAAGTCCATTGATCATTCTTATCGCACATTTTCCCGAAGCTACATTTCAGTTTTTTAAACAAAGTGTTACACACAAAGCAGTGTGAGAAAATCAGACTTTGGCTTGCATTTAATTTAGGCTGGATTTGCTTATTAACCTTCAAGCATTTTATATCAATAAATGTTTTACATTTGTGTTAAGACTCTCTGTGGTATGATAAATGCAATTAGCTTTTCAACAAAGGTGCACTATTTTATCCAAACTATCGTACAGATTTGCCTACAGGCGGACTTCACCGCACAAAGAAGTGGCAGGAAATCATAAACAGAAGTCTGTAAGGCATTCCTTTAATCTAATCTCCAACTACCACTCCATCCACCCATCATCCATCTCATGCGCTACATATTCTAGCTCATTCTGTTCTATCCCGAGGTTTACCCAGCTGAGAGATATAATCCCTCCAGTGTGTCTTGGGTCTCCCCCCGGGAGCTTCCTGCCAGTTGGACGTGCCAGGAAAACCTCTACTGGGAGGCGATCAGGAGGCATCTCGATTAGATGCCCGAACCACCTCAGCTGACTCCTTTTCGACACAAAGGAGCAGCGGCTGGACTCCAAGCCTTCCTCCTGATGTCCAAGCTCCTCGCCCCGTCTCTAAGGCCGAGCCCGGCCACCCTGCGGAGGAAGCTCATTTCGGCTGTTTGTATTCGAGGCCTCGTTCTTTCGGTCATCGACCCAGAGTTCGTGACCATCGGTGAGGGTTGGAACGTAGACCGACCAGTCAATGGTGTTCCCGCTCAGCTCCCTTTTTCACCAAGACGCACCGATCCGCCTGTCGATCTCCCGCTCCACCTTACCCTCACTCGTGAACAAAACCCAGAGATACTTGAACTCCTTCGCTCGCGGCAGCCATTTTGTCCCCACCCAACCAGCCCTGTTTCTTTCAAGAAAAGGTAGAACAATGAAAATCTCAGTCAGTCAATTCACACTTTGTGTGTTTGGTGGAAACATTCACTAAAACTATCCCAGGTCTCTCTTAGACTCCCCTAATGTTTCTGTTGATATATATTAACAAAACTAAAGTAATGCAAGACCATCTTGTGATCGCTGCAACACCAAAACAAGAAACCTCGTTACCTCTTTACTGCATGTGATCGATTGGTCACAACATCTGAAGCAAAATACTCAGGATCACATCGCGACAAAAGGTCTCTCACACAGACTCACAAGCTCAAAATTACAGGCGCAACAGTCGCACCAGTCGACCTTTATTTGTGCGTCATGAGTCATTCAGATTCACCTCATTTGCAATAATGATGGAAAAACAGACAGCAAAAGATGAGTGTCAGCGTGCTCACGTGTATTCAAAGTTAAAGGACAATGTTTTCCCTGATGTCCAACGTCTAAGATGGAGCCACGTTATCTGCACCAGTGCATTCGATGCAGCTGTTTACTTTTCTCCAAAGGCCGATTCTCACAGGAAGAAGTCGTCAGAAAAACAAGCAAATGGTTCTAAAAAATCTTATTGCCGCTGATTTGCACAAACCCCAGATCTGTTTTTTCTTCAGGGAAACCGTCCACACAGACGAGGTTTACACAAGTTCCAGGGAGCGACAAAGCGCTCCTCCAGCTTCACCGTGGACAATCAGACCGCAGCCTGCTCATGCACGGCCACTTCCATGAACCAGAGCATCAAGAAAACCAGTTCAAGTGCAGAACGGTTCACAATGCTCATAAACAATGCAATACATTATCAGAGACATCAAATGTTCTGAGGATGCATGAATGGAGAGGTGAGAGAAAACAGTTGAAGCATGCAGCATCGCCAGAGCAAGACCCAAAGCTGGCACCAAGGAGGCAAAGCGGAGGCGTCCAGGGACAGTAAAACGAGAGTTTTCCAAAAGGGACTCAAAAACAATACCGCTTTTGTCCACAGTGGCCCCCAAAAATCAACCCCCTCAACAAAGTCACGGCTATTTGCCGCCCTGGCTCCTCAACGGTGGAATGAGCTCCACGTCCACGTCAGTCTCACATCGACAAGTCTCTACATCTTCCGGCGCAAACTAAAAACACATCTTTTTCGACTTGAAAAAGGAACGATGTCTCTTACTGATAGAACTCTGCAGTTTAACTTTATTTTAAGAAACTGTACTGACTTGATTCTTGTTGTTCTAAATTTGTCCTCACAGTTGAATCCACTTATTGTGAGTCGCTTTGAATGAAAGCGTCATCTCAATGAAATGCAATGTGATGTAACGCGTGATAAAAGTTCCTTTTTGGTAGCTTTAAGCCTTGCAAGTAAAGTATACAAAAGTATGAAGGAAAAGAAAGAACGACTCAGTGTAATTGAAGCATTGACCCGTATGAACACTTTCCGGTCAGGATCGTATGTTTTCCCCCGTTGACAAAAAGTAAAAAGTAAGTAGGCCACTTCACAAAACGCCATTGACAGTTTGTCAACAAGATGCTGCGGTCTCATTTTGAGACATACTGTACACATTGTGCAAAATTGAGTTAACAAAGATGTTAAGAATAACAATTCAGAGTATCTAATAATGAAGACAACCACATATTCTTCCTCCAGCCCATCACAACATCATCCAGAGAACAGCCGACACACTGTGGAGAGTCTTCTCAGTATCATAATGGGAGTCATGGGAAGCTGCTCTTTGCGTCAGCCTGGAGGGGGAAAAAAAAACCCACCTCGTCTGCCTTTAAAGCAAGTCTCAGAGGGCTGTCTCTCAGTCAGGTCAACAAGCATCCTGAGAGCAGAGGACGCATGCGATTGCGCCACAACGGGACTCAAATTGTGCAGAAATCTGACTTCAGTGTCGAGCCATTCATCGCAAGTTGACCTTCTGCGCGGTGAGCATTTACCGCTGTGCTTTCTCTCTGCACTGTGCAGCAGCATTCTCATGCTATTGTATGACTGCATGCGCTAATTACTGTAATTTACAAGAAAACAAAAAAGTGTATCTTTTGTGTGTCTGCTCGATATGCCGGGGCGATACTTGTTCTCTAAAAGGTCGGCCGTCATTATGTTAAAATATCCTGGAGGGGGATCTGAACGGCTGCCAGGTTTGACAGGAAAGAAAGAAAAAAAACGTGGGAGGAGGTTTTTGTAAATGAGAAAAATGTCGTGGATCACGCACACGCACTTTGTCGGCTCCCGAGGGAAAAAAAAGTACCTGCTGGCCTGGAGCCAAATCCCCAAAAAATAACTTCTTTTGTCGCTGTTGCTTTACAGTGAAGTGGATTACAGCGAGTACCAACAAGTCCAGGGTCTCACCGTCATGAGCGCCTCCAAAACACCTCATCGCTCTGCAACGGGCAGCGTGACAGTGTGTAAGCCACTTCGCCTTCTTTCTCTCCCCTCCTTCTGATGAGACCCTCGCAAATGTGATGCGTGACCGACAACATGTTGACTCCTCTGTGTTTGTGTCCACGTTCGAAGGGTTCATTCTGTCCCTGCTCGGCTCCGTTCGAGCACAGCCGGGGACGACCCCCAACATCAAAGACATCGTGGTCGGAAGATGTTATAATTACATCTCGCTCGTTAACCCCAGCTTGAGGTAATGAGCGCCGCACGAGGACTCGTACTCGTGTTCTCACTCTCTCGCTGACGGCAGTTCAGCAGTTTAACAACCTCAGACTTTGTGGCTTGAGGCGCAAAAACAGGAAAGACTTGATTCGCTCCCACAGCAGATGAACGAGCCCTCGGCTCGTGAATGGCAGGAACACTGGAGGCCATGTTGTCACGCTTTTTTGATAAAAAATCAAATTAAATGTCATGGGAAATTCTGGCTGCATGCTTCCACGACTTGAACAATATTTGTTCAGTTCAGTGATTTCTGCTTAGTTTTCTTTTTGAGAAGCGCTGATTTGTCATTTCTTGTTTACGTGGATACAGTCAGTTATTGATTTTGCGGGATGATGAAAGGCGTGAGGCTTTCATGTCTTACATTTTAAAACGTCACTATATTGAGTTAAGAACATAGAATAGCTTGTTTAGGTCTTGAAACCGCAAAATTATCTCCTTTATGAATTTGCAGATGAATGAAACGTAAGAGTGATTTACTATACTAAAAGTAAATAAATGTTGGCATATTTCATGATTATTAGATACATTTTTTGGCCTATAAATAAAAAACAGAATCAAAATATAAGGTAAAAAAAAAGAAAAGTAGCACATCTTAACATTGGAGAAGTGTTTGAGGACAACCAATTCAACTTTTTTTTCTTGATTCAGCGAGTGATGGGAAAATTGATTTAGCAAAATAGTTGCATATTGATTGACTGATTGATTGACAGCTCGTCCTCTGCAGGTTGGACTGCGAGAACATCTGGAGACGGTTCGAGGAGTCGGTTCTCCGTCAGTCCTCTTTCAACGAGACGGTGGATTATCGCCAGATGTTTTCCGCGATTAATCAGACGTGGCCGAGCGACGGGGTGAGAAGAGCTCCGAAATGATATTTACATATATATATATACATATATATATTGATTATTGTTCACCGATACCTCATCAGATGGAAGACCTTTGCTTCATACTTCCTTTCCCTTTTGTCTAGTTTCTCTTCTGGAGTAAAACCAGGAGGCTGATGGAAAGCTACGCGGCTATCGGCCGTGACTTCTGGACCCTGGGGGACACGCTGGTCGGCTCCATGTTCAACGGCCTCGTCTGGTGCGGACGAGCGGACGCCTCTGGTAGATCATTCACAGTTTTAACAACGAGACAACTGTAACTGAATCAAAGAGAGATTGTCGCCTCAAAAACACTCAAGACGAGAGAAACGTCTGGCTGTAGCGGAACAGAAATGTTCTTTCTTGTTTCTGCCGCCTCCTAGTGGCCGGAAGTCACTTAACGCATCTTTAAGTTGATTCAAATAATATGTACAGAAAGTGTATTTAATTCTACTTTTATACAGGTTTTTTATTTTACAATCAAGGAATGTAACAGATCACTGACATCCAAATGAAATATCCTCAATGTTTCCACGTGTTTGTAGGATTTTATATTTTATTTAAATGTTTCGTCATTGCCTAAGCTTGTTTTTCTCAATATTCATTCATGTCTCAATTGAATATTATCAAGCTAATATCTGTCAATTTGACGCCGCAGGTTTTAACTTCCGGTCTTGTCCGACGTGGGCGGAAATCAAGCATCACCCGGTGTATTCCTTGTGGGGGAAAGCCTCGCAGAACGTGAGTTCACAGTCCAAACAGCTGGTGTGCACACAGCTGTGTTGCTCATCATTCATACGCATCATACCGCTGCAAAACCTGCAGGGGAATAACTGCTCTCATGCAAATTTCTCCACCCTCACCGTTAGTTTGCAGAAATGGCGCGTGGCAACGTCACCGTGCTACTGAACGGGTCGATTCGCAAAGCCTTCAACAAGGAAAGGTGCGTGAAGAAACGAAGAAGCATCTGAGGTTTTTTTTTTGCAAAAGTGTCTGTTGAGTATTGGATGAAATATGTATTTCTTTCCTCTTCTTTTGCAACCCTGCAGCATGTTTGGAAGTTTCGAGCTGGACGGTCTGGACCCGTGCAGGGTGGAGTCCGTCAACATCAAGGTGGTGACCAACCTGGACGGACCTTTTATGTGAGGATGAAATCAGCTGGTGTGTCACTGAAAACTGATGAATCATTACCACTTTCCAAATAGTCACCCTTTACAAAAGGCTGAGATACAACTATCGACTTTAGCGTCATTGGTTATACCTCACACACCCTTATCAAAGGCAACAGTGTGTATAATGACTTACTTTTCCTTTCATGACACCAGAACACATTGTATTAAAGTAGACTTTCTAATGGACCAAAATGTATTTATTCCCTTGCAAAAACTTTTAAACTACGAACATTATGGCTCGTTAAAATAAAGCTAAATTTAATTGTTACACCACAGAGTCGCTAATCCTCTTATTTGTTGATAACTGATCTAAAACGTATTATTATCATTATCAATAATTGTTTTTGCCATTAGTTACAGCTTTATAAGTGTTGACTTATCAAAAAGTGGTTAATATTTAAAGAAAGTCCCTTGTTTCTTCCTCTTCCACAGAGAATCATGTAACCAAGGATCCGTTGTGGACTTGATCCAGATCCTCCGGTCCAGAGGTTTCCACTGGACCTGCACCGACAACGACGAGTAAGTGACTTTCCATCAAGTCAAACGACGGCCTCTTGAACGGCGCAGACAGATGTGAAAACAGATGTTGTCGACTAACTTCAGTGATATTGGTCCACAGGACCCTGATGCTGCTCCAGTGCATCCAGGACCCCGAACAGACCTCCTGCCAGAAATGTGCAAACGGCTTCTCACTCAGGAGGAGCCTCAAGTTTAACTGATGGGAGGTCTGCAGGATGTTGTCCCGAGAATATTTGGCGGTGGGGAAAAATGTTTTAACTGGCGGCTCACAGGATGAGGTCGAGGAGCCTCGAGCGGGGGAACATTGATCCGTTTCCTGCCGTCAGAGATCCTGCTGGATTGAGCCCGTTATCAGTTACAGTGAAGCAACAGGAACCAGCTGACTTGACGGCGGTCCCACGGTGTCTCATCGTGACCTAAATTTAGCGCTGAAAACTACTTCCGGTTTCGTCCTCGTGATGTATTTTATTTTTAAATCCGTGTGTTTAATCAAATCTGAGTTTTTGCTCCGCCTCGAAACCGTTCAGTCGTGTCGCACGTGTCCTGCTGTCGGTGCTTATGGGTTCAAAAGTCACGAGGGAACTTCTTTTATAAGGTCAAAGGGTGAAAGTATTTTGGTTTCTCACACACACACATGCAGCTAAAGCTCCTGGTTGAACTACTCTGCTTCGTTGGACACTAATAACACATGTTTTTCCATCTTAATTAGTTTGTTTATTATAAGTTATTGCAAAATGCTCCTATTTTCTATTTTCTAAACAATGCATTTTACTGTTTCATGATGTGTACGTCAGTTTAACGTTGTAATATATAAATATGGGGCTAACTTTGACCCATTTACATGCTGCTGGACAGCGTGTGAATTTAAAATAGTTTTACCTCTGATAAAACATCACATTGTATTTCCTGTTGTTTTCTTAATCAGAAACTGCAACGCTACTATTAACTAAAACTACGAGAACAATGAATTGGAGTAGAAAGTTAAATATTTGTCTATTATACTAATAGTGTGCTTCATTTCTGTGATTCTGCGTGTCATTCATTTATGCTACGAGCTAATTAGCACAATACACATCCACTGCATGATGAGCCTGTATGTATTAAATCATGAAATAAAATAATCATCCTGCAAAACTAGTTTCCTGGAGTGTTTAACCTTTTGCTTTCTTGACAAATGTCTGTGGCATTTCACAACATGTTCTCTCCTGAACGTTCCTGCGTGACCTTTGAGTTCTGTCGACAGCTTTGATAAGCATTTAATTGCATGAAGCTCCACCGAGCTGGAGCAGCTCCTCGGTTTGATTATCTTATTAATGTGACATCATACCTGATAGGAAGAAAAGGTGAATAACAAGAGCAGACAAGCTGTAAAAGCACAAGTCTGCTGAGATGCAAATGAAGAAGGGCCGGTCGGAGCGCGCACTGCGAGGTGGTAGGAACTGAACCATTGATGGAAAATACAGTAAAAACACACCTGGTGGGTTTATTAGGCTGATTGCATTCATTTAAATATCACATGTTCATGAACATATCACGTTTCACTATGTTCGGACTGCAAAAAATAATAAGAAATTACATATAGACTCATGGGCTGTTTTTTGGATAAAAAAAAATATAATTTTGAATATATATTAAAAAAAATTAAAAGTGTAATTCATTAAATTTTTTTAGGATACATTACGATTATTTGTATTTTTAGACGGGGTGTACTATTTATATTTTAATAAAATTGTCATTAATTTTTCTATTTAGTGATCAATCAGTATTTTTACTTATGTATACAAATATTTATTTTATAAATGTAACAACAAATAATGAATAAATGATTATTTGTATTTTTGGACGGGGTGTACAATATTTTATATTTTATTAAATTCGTCATTGTTTATTGTATTCATGTATTTATTTATTTTTTAAATTGTCAATATTAATTTTCTAATTAGTGATCAATCAGTATTTTTACTTATGTATACAAATATTTATTTTATAAATGTAACAAGAAATACTCTAATAGAACAAGTAAAGGTAGTATCTTAATATATAATACATTCTAGTTTGTTGGTAATATTTTGCATCAACAAGTTTAATCTGCACAGTAACTAAAGGAAGCAAAATAGTTAAAAGTACACTATGCAAATAGTTAAAAGTACATTATGCAAATAGTAAAAAGTACACTATGCAAATAGTTAAAAGTACATCATGCAAATACTTAAAAGTACATTATGCAAATAGTAAAAAGTACACTAAGCTTGCCACTGGAAATGGAGAAAACTGCAAGTATTAAGAAAATGAAAACACTGAAGTGAAGTACAAGTACCTCAAACTAACGGTCCTGTTTGTGAGCCTCGCCCCTCATGTTGAGCAGCTGCACCTCGTTTGGAGGCTCCGTGCCCACGAGCCGACGCGCACGTGCGAGCACTCCTCCATAAATAGAAGCGCGAGCGCGAGCGCCGTCTCACTGACAACAAACCTGCGGGTTTCGCGGTCGGGACTCGGACTCGCAGTTTCCTCATGGAGCGCGGAGGAGGGACTCCTCTCCCGGGGAAGCGACGCAGGACACGCGGCGTGCTGCTCGCTGTGCTCGCGGTCCTGCTGCTGCTGGTCGTCGTCGCCGTCGTGGTGGGAGTGTCGGTCCGGCAGAAAGCACACGCACTGAAGCCGACATTCATGGCGAGGTGTGAGGCGTTCAAGGGGTGAGTTTAAAAAAAAAGTGTTTCGTGCACCACTCCAACCCTTCAGGGTCACCCTATGTAAGCCCGACCACACAACACGAGGGCTGAGAACGAGTCCATTTGGAAGAAGAAACAGGATTTTGTTTGCACGTTCAGGTGTTTAGTGGGTGAACGGACTGACGATGCACAAACTAATGCAGTCAAACACAACGTTGTGGTCATTTTGGAGCAGAATGTGGTGAACTGAGCTCGCGTTACACTGACAGGTGTTTCTGTTATTATCAACGAGGGGAAACTAAATAACAGAAACAGCTGTCTGGCTGGATGGTTAACTTTATTAGTCTCTAATCGGGAATTAAATCTGCGTGCGTGCCAAATGCATTGAAATGCAATCAAAGGCAGTGACAACAGGTGCGTGAACGCAGCTGAAAATCACACCAGAATAAATAAACTGTGTAATCTCTCACAGACGCATTTTAAAAATGCATTAAAAGTAGTTGCAAGAATAGAGTGTGTGGTTGCACTATATTGCCAAACACCATGTGATTCACATGATTCACATGATAAAGAGGTATTAATGATAAGTGATTCCTGGGAAGCAAGGCAGTAAAGTTTGATCATTGATGACTCACCTGGCTGAACTTTGTCTTTGTCTGTTTCTCTGTGTTTCTACCCCACCGGTAGATCGTTGTCTTATTCATTGTAATCAAGCTGATATCGTTTTGAGATATGATTTCGACACGTTCAACAATGGCCCAGTTTTCACATAGTTTCTTAAAAATATAGAGCACTTTTTAGCGAACAAATTTCTTCACGACACGCACAACTTCAACCGGTGTATCTTGAGGGAGGGATGAGATTTCTTTTGTTCAGACGAATACATGTAGCTCATGAACTGTGCTTCAAAACACCTGCATTTGTTTTCCAGGTACGACTGTGAGAAGATCTGGGGTGTGTTCGAACAGGCCTACGTCGGGCTGGACCCTTGTGAAGTTCCCATGGAGGCTTATGACCCTCTGATTGCCGCGGTCCCCTTCAAACCTGCATGCAACAGAGTAAACACTCTTCACAATGCACATTATCCTCTTTAACAATGCAGCACAATACTTCTAACATCTTTTGTTTAGATGATGTTCTGGAGCAAAACCAAGGACGTGGTCCACGACTTCACTGAGAAGAGAGACTGTTTTCTCACCGTGGAGGAAACTCTGCTGGGATCGGTGCTGGATGGGCTGACCTGGTGTGGAAAGGAGGGCAGCAGAGGTGAGACTAGCGAGCGGTATGTACAGAAATAGATTAAGAGATCAAGCTCACAGCAGCGGAAATGTGTTTTTTTAAAGTTGTACTTTCTAAAAATGTCTTTTTTAATGATTCGTCCTTTCATGCCGGTTGTATTGCAATAATTCTCAAATTAGCTGTCTGAAAAGAGAAAGGAGTGCTAGTTTATTATGCATCCTGACCCTTGAAGTGATATCACACAAAATATCATTTAAAAAATCATCAGCCAGAAGAAAAAAGGACATACGTATCAACTAGAAGCATCAATCAATATCATGATACAATAATACTAATTATAATCACAGAAGTCCAGACCCAAAACAAACACATTTGGTAAAATAAACCCAAAATGTACACACATTTGTATTTGTATGTAGAAACTACACATGTCTACTCGGCCGCACACATGCATACATTTATTATTATTAGACCTTTATTTAACTAGGTCAAATCAGTGGAGAACCAATCCTTATTTGCAATGATGACCCAGCCAAGAGGCAGCAGCACAGGTACAATACAGTATGACAAACGCATACAAATAATTGTATAGTTGGTTTGTTTAAAGCTGACAAACTCCAGCTCCAAGCCATCAGGACTGTAGATCTTGGGAGGGTTGGGGATGATGAGGTTTTTCCGGTCAAACAGCATACATTTGGTCTTTTTTTGGAGCAGGTGGAGGTGAGGCTTTGTTGGAGAGTGGACAGTGGAGTGAGGGACCAGCATAATATATGATGATGTCATCAGCATACAGAGGAATTTCCAGCAGCTTTGACAACATCATTGTCAAACAACATACATTTTCAGAACATTTGTGTCAGTTTTGCCTCTCTGGCAAAAATCTAAAATGTATTGCCAGATGCGAATATGCTAATATCGTTTGACGTTATCATTTATACACGTTTGTTTTTTTAATGCACAATGTTTGGATTGTTTGACTGCGTTTGTCGCATAAGCTCTGTCTCTGAGTGTGATGTTCCTGCTGCTCTTGTAGAAACGTTCACAACCGACTGCCCCGGATGGTCCGACTGCGAGAACAACACCGTTCGCTCCTTTTGGAACCGAGTCTCCACCGCTGTGAGTAATCGACGCGGATCCTTTTTTTTAGGTCTGGCGACAATACGACAGATGTGGGCTCGTGCGGCGGTTAGTGTAACGGACGTGTGTGGAGAGCGAGGTGAAGCGGTGCGCTTAAGTGGCCACGATGGAGCCGAGGAGAAGGGGGGAAAAAGGTCAGCCGGCTCTTCATCAATGAGGCTTTGTGCGCCGGTCTCCATGGAGCCGCATAGCAGAGCGCTCTCCTGACTGAGCGGCGGCAACCCACGCACTCAGACCTGGTTTGGTTTGTCTGGGTTTTAAACCACCAACACATTATGTTCACCAAAACACACAGATTGCATCCCAACACATCGCTATGCAGAGACACACAGCGTACACAACCCCAAACAAAAAGTTTTTTTGCATAAGATTGAAGCACGACCAGGATAAAGACGCTAATAGCTTTAGCATTAGCTGCATCTTTAAGAAAGTGCAACAGATACACAGTGGGTGTGATATGAAGCAGGCCCAAGCTTGCGGCGCCCTGAAACGTTTGAAGTGCAGCTAGACAAATGATTAAATCTGGGTTGGTTTTTTTTGTTTTTTTTGTCCTCAGCAAGCTGTGTTTATAACCGGTATCTTTACCGTACAAGTGCATCAAACGATGACCTGGAAGACGATGTGAAAGGGGTTGCTTGTTATGAAGAGAATCTGCACCTGGAGCTTCAGTCCTCTTTCTTTACACAGCTTTGTGTAGAGTTTCAGTTCATTGTTGAGCTTTACGCTCTCACAGGGTTATTTTCGTCCGCAGCCGCCGGCGGTTTTCACAGAAAAATCTCTGAAAACAAATGTCAGGAGGCGGTAGAGCCCAAAACCAGAACAAAAACAGAAGGAATATGGGCCTTAAAATCATCAGGGAGACAGAAACAAAACTAAAAATGAATCCTAATGTTGCTTCATAACTGTCGGATGTGTAAACAAACTACAAAGATTTACTCCATTAAAATGAAAGAGTGACGGTGCGTCAGTGTTCACAGCTCGTTTCTGCTGCCACCCGGTGGCCAAAAACATGAATCCTCTAGCTCAGGTTTATGAATAGCAAAAAACATAGTTATACATTTTAATTCAGGAAAATTAGACCTCATGCTAACACTGACGGTTAAACGGACATTAAAGTGGGTCAAAGGTGGCTCTTTTGAGACTCATTGTAGTCATGTTGACATTGTTTTGCATCTGGTGGTGTGTGTTTGTTGAATTAATTGTAAAAGATGTCGGTGCTACAATCAAAAAAATGGTAAAGAATAGATCAATACGTAGTGCAACAGCCTCTTCCTCCTAAATAGCAACTCTTTTATTTGAGCTATATCAAAGACAGATGAACCCAGTTGATTTTGGATGCACACTGTGTATATGAATTCATATTCACTGTTGCATGAATCCTACATATCGATAGTGTGTCTGTAGTGTAAATCTGTGTGTGTAGTTTGCAGACGAGGCCTGCGGTGACGTCTCAGCGATGCTCAACGGATCCATTGTCATGCCATTCAACCCCACCAGGTGAGGAGTGTGTGGGAGTCATTTAATGTCCAACAATCAGGCGTTTAAACATAATTAAAAAAAGTCACTTTTGTTGAGTGAGTCGTGCTCTTTCCTCGTCGCCGTCAGTGTCTTTGCGAGCATCGAGGTGAAGCGCTTCCACTTCCCCAGAGTGAAGAGCCTGAAGGTCGTTCTGGTCACGCAGCAGAACTCTGTGTAAGATTTGTCTCCTCGTACGCCAGACTTCTGCAGCATTACGGTCCTTTTTTTTTTATTGGTTAGCTTCTGCACAGACGCACTCATGCCGATCCTGAACTTGTGTTTCCTCTTCAGGACAAACTGCACAAATGCTTCTTTAAAGGACCTGCAGGAGGAGCTGGATCAAAGGATAACGTACAACTGCAAGGAAGTGGCCGAGTACGTATACGGCGTACTCTTTTGTTTGTTGGAGAGGACGTCGTCACATGTACGTGCACTGCATGTCATCTCTCTCTTTCTTGCTCTCTCTCTCTCTCTCTCTCTGCAGGGCTCAGCTCGAGGAGTGCGGCGCTCACCCAGAGACTTCCTGTGGATCCTGTTGGTGACGCAAACATCAGATCATACGAGGCAAAACAATAACCAGCTGTGAAGTCCATCTCTGTAAATTTAATAATGTGCTATCATGCAATTTTGTACCCGTCGGCCAGTTTGACTTAATGTAAAAACGTTTTGTATGAATGTCACTCACACATTTTTCTAACATGAGAATGCATCTTTTTAAGTAAAATCTTAAGGGTGAAATATCAGTGCTTATCTAATTTTACTGACACACCCCTTACCAAATAAAATGTTTAAACTGAGGCTGGGAAACTGTCTTTTGGATTCTCAAATGTTCTCAAAATAACCACTTTTACATAAAAGTAACGACATCAAATGGAGGTAAATATAACTGTTATACTCTCTCTTCCATATGCGAATACGTATTGTTCATGTGATGACGCCATTATTTCATTGACATAGATGCACACGAGGAAGTATTATAAGTGTATTCCACATGTGTAAAAAAAATTGTGACTCACCGCTGGTTGTAAAATCATAAATGAGGCAGTGATACGATGTGTTACTTTACTGTGTGCGTATCGAACGAGCAGAGAGTCTCCCTTAAATGCATCGGTCACAGGAGAAGCTCTCATGACGTCTTAAATTTATCATGAACCTTCACATGTGTTTCAAGCCGTGAAAACAACAATGACGTGTCTTCTGCTTTGAGATACAGCCGATCACGCGACTCCTAAACTGAGCTTGTTTTGTGTAAGTTTACACTGGTGTCACAAACACATTAAATTTTTAAATCTGTTTTTCTCAAACAGTCACATTCTGTGTACCACTTTAGTGCTTCAATGTCAACCACAGAGCGTAACATTCGGCTTCTTTTATGTTGTATTTTCATCATTTAAGAGCTTTTGGAATTCAAATTAAACTGCAGCTGTTTGCGCAGACAACAGGAAGTACAATCACATACATAAAAAGTCATAAAACCGTTTAACACAGTTATTCCTTATGGCTTCATGAAGATCCAACATGACTATAAACAAACACACATGACAGCCCGACGCATTGAAGGAGCCTCACATGCATCTTCATCGGCACGGACTCTGATCTCGTTGTCGCGCCACACTTTCACCACTAGATGGCGGAGGATGAGCCGTGCTGGTTTCCTCCCTCAAGACATGATAAATAAATCAATACTGGACTCGACTGACCCAGAACATCTTGTTTCTCTCAGTCTGAGATATTTAAGAAACGGTCTCGGTGAGTAAAATAACATGTAGCTGCAAATAAAAGTCGAATAAATCCTTTGAACTTGACTGCCGATCCGTTAATCTTCATTGTTACTTTCTATGAAGTGGTTTCCGGGCTCTTCTCACCACACAGGAACACAAACCTGCATGTGTGCACTCAGTTGAGTTTCCTTTTCTTTTTGTTTCCTCTCTTCACCTTTTGATTCACAAGAAAATCTGGGGGCCGAAGGTCAAACGATGGAAATAATAAACCTCACCACAAAACCACTGAGGAGAATAGAAAGTACTCTCTCTTTTTCTTTTCTTTTTTTTCAGAGTCGTGTGCATGTGTCAGCCGCAAGATGTCGTATCTGTGATGTGGCTGCGCTGAAGGCGCGGCGGCGGCGGCGGCACAGACGGGAACACGCCAAGTGCGACTCTCTGAGAGCGAGACTGCTGTGGCAGGAAGAACGGAGCTCACGATGATGATGATGATGATGACCTCCGCTTTCCTTTCTAGAGACTTGCAGCCGTGTCACTCGTGACCGTAAACGGGCTGCTGTCAGTGCTGGGAACCCGGCGCACAGGTACTGCAGGAAAGAGAGAGAGAGAGAGAGAGAGAGAGAGAGAGAGAGAGAGAGAGAGAGAGAGAGGCCCTCCTCAGTGAAACCACGACGTGGCGGCGCCGCCATGTCGGTAACCACAGTCACACGTCGAGGCGATGACTTGATGCTGATGCGGCGATTCCACACATCTGGACTTTAAATTAATTAAGGGAATTGAAACTATTCGGTGTGACAACTTCTCCCTTTTTTTGATAATCAAAGTTAAAAAAGCTCAATTCATTCCCACAGTTTTTATCCGTCGTTAGCCTCGCTGTTTAGCATTTTTTAAGTGGCCTATAAGACAGTCAGTGGCGTGCTAAGCCTTCTCTGCTGGCCTGAACAGGATCACAACGTTATAGCTATTTTATGATGTAATCGTCGGGCGAAGCTTCTTGGGAAGATGTTTTCTTAACTTCTTAAAGTCTGAGCACTTTCAATCTATCAGGTAACAAACAAACTCAGTTGTATTTCAACCGCAGTCGCCAGAAAAAGGTCGTTGGCACTCGTACATTTCTGCAATTTCAAGGTATACCTTGAATGTCAATGCAAACACCTGACAGCAAGAGAGGCGCACGTTCTCCTCGTGGCGGCGTGGGTTCCCTCGGGGTTCTCCGGCTTCCTCCCGTAGCCCAAAAGTCACGCAGCTGAGGATAATTAGAGACTCTAAACTGCCCGTACGCGTGTGATTGGTTATCTGTCTCTATGTGTGTCTATAATAATTTAAACCTCTGGTTTTGCATGTTTTACACGTTACTGTAAACGTCAATAAGCTACAAATAAATGTATCTCCAGCCAAAAATAGCCCATAAAGAGCATCCGCCCATTTAATTAAGTCACATGAGTATATTTATAAATGTTCTAGAAAGACACCCACCAAGGTTAAATGAACTTCACTGTACTTTAAAGTTATTTATTGTGGTGTTTTCTCGGTTTAGAAAACATCTTTTTTTTTAAACGTTTGACTTTGAAAGAAGTTCTCTTGGTGAAGTGGGATATCCCACAATACTCTGCTGAAACATCCCGAACATCTGGAGGAAAAAACAAATGAATTGAAGTGGAAGCTCCAACTTCAACGTCAGAAATGAGAAAAACTTGATTGTTGGTAAAAAAAAAAAAAAAAATGCCACATGGGAGTTTTGCTGCATATTTTAAAGTTGGCGTCACGTCGTTTTATCGTCGTTTTTTTTTTGTTTTTTTTTAACCAGGTAGTTAAATAAAAAGAGGTGGGCTCACAGCTTCACGTGAAGATGTTTCTAGAAAGAATAAAGGAGCCGCCAGTATCGGTGCGTGGAGGAGCAGCGCGTGCTTCCCCTCTGCTTCCCTGAAACGAGCCGCTGTGACTCAACTCATTGAGCAACACGCTGAACGCGCGACATGTGTGTTTTTCCCACAGAGCCCCTCAACACGCTGCTTTGCTTTTGTGTTTTGTTTCTTGTGTGTGACGGTTTCATTCTGACAGTTTGTGTCTTGGAAACAGTGCTTCCGGCTTGTGTGTGTGTGTGTGTGTGCGTGTGTGTGTGTGTGAGTGTGTGTGAGCAGCGAAAAGTTCACAGCCTGCAGGCGGCCCGCTGTAAGAAGTGACGGGCTCTCGCGAGACTTTATTTGGTTTCGCGATCGTTCAAAACGTGAAGCAGCGATAGTGTCCTTCTTCTGAAAGAGATGCAATGAAAAACAACGTGCTTTGCATATTATGCTATTGACAAATTGTGTGCATAGTGTGTAATGTCCCTTCGAAATAAAACAAAATACAAAATAAAATAAAGAAACTTTATTTAATACTTTGTGTTTCTCTCTATCAAGTGTCTATTTTGTGTGAAAAATGTAACGTATAGTGCTGTCTCGGGAGCACTTCCAGTGGAGAAAACATGATAACTGCACTCTAGGATGCACTTTCAGTGGAGAAAACATGATAAAGTGTTTTCTAGGATTCACTTCCAGTGGAGAAAACATGATAAAATGCCCTCTAAAATGCACTTCCAGTGGAGAAAACATGATAAAATGCCTTCTAAAATGCACTTCCAGTGGAGAAAACATGATAAAATGCCTTCTAAAATGCACTTCCAGTGGAGAAAACATGATAAAATGCCTTCTAAAATGCACTTCCAGTGGAGAAAACATGATAAAATGCCTTCTAAGAGGCACTTCCAGTGGAGAAAACATGATAAAATGCCCTCTAAGATGCACTTCCAGTGGAGAAAACATGATAAAATGCCCTCTAAAATGCACTTTCAGTGGAGAAAACATGATAAAGTGTTTTCTAGGATTCACTTCCAGTGGAGAAAACATGATAAAATGCCCTCTAAAATGCACTTCCAGTGGAGAAAACATGATAAAATGCCCTCTAAAATGTACTTCCAGTGGAGAAAACATGATAAAATGCCCTCTAAAATGTACTTCCAGTGGAGAAAACATGATAAAATGCCCTCTAAAATGTACTTCCAGTGGAGAAAACATGATAAAATGCCCTCTAAAATGAATAGAGGGTAAAAAAATACCCTCTATTCATTATAGAGTTTCATTACTGGCAATTAAAAGACAGTTCTATTTTTTTTGTAATATTTACATATTACAAATAAAAACTCCAGTGTGTTGCCAAACAAAACATAAGTACACATGTCTTCATTTCTTGCAGTGCGCAGTCAGATATTTCTCTTAGTCATCAATCAATCCCATAAACACGTCATTAATTACCGCTCGAGCTGCTTGTACTTTCCTTTCCTTCAGAGGCCGCGCGGTGACGGGACGCTTCTGGTCTGACGCGTCACGTGACGTCACGTGACCTTTAGTATAACTTCACACGCGCAGCAGTTTGCTGCTTCAGACCACAACTGATCCCAACATGTCGAAGATTCACGGAACCAACACGATGGTGAGATTTATGTTTTATTTCATCACAGATTCTGTCTGTTCTTTTATTTTATTTTGTATAATTTAGAGAAATCTTCCTCAAACTCAGGTGCAGTCTCATACTTTGTGATACTTCCAGTGATGTATTTCTTCTTCTATGTTTAACCTTCAGCTTCCATGTCTTTATGTTTATCATGTGAATGGATTATTGTTATTATGAGCACATGTTAGAGCTCCACGTGCACAGTGTGGAGAAGACACTCCACATCTTCTGCGTGGGGTTTTGCAGTCAGCTGTCACGTTGTGTCGTCTGTGCATCAACACCTCCGCACGTGTGTCGACAATTTAAGACCTGCAATGAATTATTCTTTTCGAAGAATCAATTATTTTTTGAATATTATCGAATAATTATCTGAAATGTGTTATGATAAAATAATATAACAAGCTTCATCTGAGAGTTAAAGAGTGGATGTTTGCTCTTTTTGCTTGATGGAAAAATGTAGATAGTTAATTAATTATCAAACATTCAGTTGATTCATCTTCTTTTAATTCCCCTTATTGATTTTCAGCGCACTATTTTATGCATTTCTTCTGTTTTCTCCATAATCTATTAACTAATTACTGGGTTTCCTGCTTTAGTATTGTTTAGAAAAATGTCTTAGAAATAGTGTGAAGGAAATAATAATAATTACATATTCTTTTCCCTCTCTAATTTAATTTATTTATGGATTATTGATTTTCATTTATTTAAATATGCATTAATTACTATAATAATTATTTAAAATATCATGTCTCTTTTAGGTTGCCCTGTTGTGTTGCTATATGTTGGTTATGGCTTTGTTCTATGTATATTACATATTTGTTTATGAATTTAATATAATAATATTTTGTTGAAAGCAACTGAAGTTTTCCTTTAAAACAAGGACATTGAAGTCAAATAAAATGTTACAAAACAGTGACTAAACGTCATTCATCCATGTAGAACCCATTAAAAATGAAAAGAAAATCACATTTTGGATAAAAACTTCCTAAATATCTGTCAAACTGAAGATCCCCGTGTGGTTTGTAACATGTCTGTTGTGTAAAATGTATTTTCTCTTCTGTCTGACAGCCGCAGCACAAAAACACGACGGACAGACCACCTGTGGAGAAAACACAGACCGCCGACCACAGACAGACTGACAGACTGTATCCATCACTGCCGAGCACTGACAGGTGAGGCCCAGCTCCTCTGTACTTCAGGTACTAATACTGCAGAGTACTGCTTCTGCGTCACTGGAGGGATACGTACAATCACATCCTTTAGTAAAAGTACAAATACCTTTGTATGAAAATATCCAAGTCCTGACTTCAAAGGAGAGAAGTATTACGAGCACTTAAAGTATCAGAAAGAAAAGTACTCGTAATGCAGATTAGTGCTGTTAAAACTGTCATATAAGAACATTATATCCAGTTGTGTACATGTAACAGCAGTGTAATGCTGTCCAATGTAAATATGTGTAGTCGTAGTAGTAGTAGTAGTAGTAGTAGTAGTAGTAGTAGTAGTAGTCATGTTCTTTAAGCTGTTTTCATTCATAGAGTAACTATAACTTTTGAATAAATGTGGGAGAAAAAAAGTTAAATCTTTGCCTCTGAAATGTATAAAGCAGCATAAAATGAAAATACTCAAGACAAGTACAAGTATGTCAAACTTGTGATGCTTCAAATACAGTACTTGGGTCAATGTACTTAATTACTTTCTGGTGTGACGACGTTAACTTCTAGCATTCAGGAGGTTTGCAGGAACAAAATCAGTGTTTTCCTGCAGTGTAATAAAAGCCCAAAAGTACATTTTTGTTGACGTGGTCCAATGTTTTCAGGCTGCAGGTGTGTGCGGCGCACCGCTGCGCAGGAGAAGAGCTTCCCCATCGCCCCGACCGCCTCGCTCAGGTAACAGCAACAGTTGCAACACTGGAAGATACGTCTGCACATCTGACAGGATGTCGCCACCTGCTTCCTGGACCGCAAAGAAAAAAAAAAAAGCACAACATGTTCTCTGTGTGACTGGAAACACTTAATGCAAAACTTCCAGAAACATGTAAAAGGAAGTTCGTGGATCACAGTTATATTGCATAATTGCCAGCGCACAGATGGACTTACCGTGTGCCACATTTTAAGAGTTCCTCTTTTGTTTTTCATCCCTGCAGTCAGAAGCGTCGGCGGCCGGCGGTGACGTCCGGATGAAAGCGCAGATATTTCTCTTGGAGGAGCAAAGGCAGGAGGTGAGATTCATATTGATCCACCCCCTGAAAAAACACACATACTTTTCAGTACTTCAAAAAACACATGTTCTTCCTCTTTTCCTCAGCTTCTTTCCATCAATGAGAAGTGGAGCAAAGAGTACCGCACCATGGTGCGCTACTACAAAGAGAGGGTACGTTCACAAAACCGCGTTTTATTCAGCTTTTTTGACGACGTCATGTGGCGACAGTGCTCTGATGCCTCGCGTCCTCTTTCCAGGTGCAAGATTTAAAAGCATCACTGCAACGCGGCCACTCTGAAGAGGAGGAGGAGGTGGAGGCCATCGCCTCATCCAAGAAAGCCGAAGGTAAAGATGGAGACGGGTTGCTGAGAGCGGAGAGAGAGGCGGAGGAGCTGCGAGCACAAAACAGCACTTTGGCACGAAAAGGGGAGCACCAGCGTGAGGAGATCAGACGGCTGAACAGGGTGAGAGGCCCGAGACGTCACACCGGAGGGGTTTTAAATGTTTTCTTTCCCGCATCAACGGTGGTGTTAAACGCCGCTGTGACGTGTTCCTGCAGGCCCTCGAGGAGGCCCTTCAGGTCACTCGGCCTCTCGGCGTGAGCTGTGAAACACTACAAGATGTCTGGAAGCATCAGGTGAGCTTCCTTCGTGTATTTAAAATTCTTGTTACGCTTTATCGCCGAGAGTTTGATGCCAAGCTCATGTCTGCAGGTGAAATATGAACCTGCAGGCAAAGGGTGGTTAGCTTAGCTTAGCTTAGCTTAGCGTAAAGACTTGAAACAGGGGGAAACAGCTAGCTTAGCTGTTTTTATCACAAGTAAAAATCATCAATTAATATTTAATATGCCGTGTGGGTAAAATAACCAAAGGATAAAAGTGACACATTGTGGTGTTATGGCGGGTTAAATGCTACGTTTTAGTCGGGTGCAGTCGCCTCAAAAAAAAGGATCCAGGACATAAATCCTCTGTAAAATCACAGATTGTCATTTTTACACATACTTGGACAGATTTAACAATCAGAGAGCTTCACAGGAGCCGGTAGACGTCTTTTTTCCTCTTATTTTTAGCTTTAGAGAGAGCCAGGCTAACTGTTTTCCTCTGTTTTCAGTCTGTGTGCTAAGCTAAGCTAACCAGCGTGCAGGAAAAGCAAAATAAGGGTGTTTCTCCGTGTCAGATTGTTCCTTTAAGGCAGTCACCTGTTTGAATCCTCGTTTCATGTCGCCTTGTCGTCCATTTGTAGGCAGAAGTCTACAAGGAGGACTTCTTGAAGGAGCGCAGTGACAGGGAGAAGCTGAAGGAGAAGTGCCTGGAACAAGAGAAGAAGTTCAGAAAAGTTCACAGCGAGCTGCGTGTCCTCAAATCTCAGGTACAATTACAACGACAACGCCGCGCGTTTCCTTTCTGCCACGTTCACCGCAGTGAATATGAAACGAAGGACGACGAAGAAGACTTCATTAATGAAGCGTCTCTGTTTTTCTGCAGCTGACGTGGACTCCTCTGCAGCCGCCGCCGCGGCTAGCGCTCAAGAGCGGCGACACGGATGAAGCCGCGTGTCCGCACTGGGAGCCCCGCCAGATCAACCGGCAACACAACCAGTTGCAAAGACGCCGCAACAGCAAACCGTGACGGCCGCCGACCTCCTCGCTCGTTTCGTGCGACCACATAACGTGTCGCAGGCCTCACCATTAGCACTAGTTTATGAAGGAAGTGAGCTCGGCGGCTGAATGTCTGATGCAGATTCGGCTTCAGGTAGTTCCCCCTCGCGGTCGCGACGAGGCCAATCCACAAGTCCGCACCCGTTGGGATGTCCTGGGAAGTAAACATGTAAGAAAAAGATACTTTCAAACCACCTGTGACGCAGGAATGTGAACCTCTTGGGAAGCGTTTTGCCTCCCAAGAGGAGAAAACCAGCATAGAGGGAAACAATAAGTCGGCTGCCAGCAGCCATTGCTCAGCATTTCAGTTCCTCCTCTTCTGGCGACCGCCCCAACTCCATTGACTGTTACAAGTACCTGTAACCACAGTGGGACAAGAGAAAGAGGATCCAAGAGAAAGCAGAACGTCGTTAGTCTTGACCCCGCTTTGCATCAGCGATCGAGTCCGATTCACGCAGACGCTTCGGGAACAGGAAGAACGAGTCGCCGAGTGTCTCGGTGTTAAAGCGCCCTGCGTCTTCTTCTGGACTGTCGTCCAGGAGCAGGCATCCGCTCAGCACTACCTCGTTTACACTCGAGGCCTCTGAGGGGAAAGATAGAGGTCGAGGGAGAAGATGAAGAATATATGTATATATATATATATTTATATGAACGTTTATTTTTGAAAGCGTATTTAAACAAGTTTTTTTCCTCCTGTTTCTTGTTTATTTATCATGAAAATAAAGCATTGAATGAGTCATGGGCATCACATCTTCCCTCTTCATACCTTGATCCCGTCCAGGAGGTCACGAGGTGCAAATCACGAGATACATGATCACTCCTATAAGATATAAGATACATGATCACTCCTATAAGATACATGATCACTCCTACAAGATATAAGATACATGATCACTCCTACAAGATATAAGATACATGATCACTCCTATAAGATACATGATCACTCCTATAAGATACATGATCACTCCTATAAGATATAAGATACATGATCACTCCTATAAGATATAAGATACATGATCACTCCTATAAGATATAAGATACATGATCACTCCTATAAGATACATGATCACTCCTATAAGATATAAGATACATGATCACTCCTACAAGATATAAGATACATGATCACTCCTATAAGATACATGATCACTCCTATAAGATATAAGATACATGATCACTCCTACAAGATATAAGATACATGATCACTCCTATGAGATATAAGATACATGATCACTCCTATAAGATACATAATCACTCCTATAAGATATAAGATACATGATCACTCCTATAAGATATAAGATACATGATCACTCCTACAAGATATAAGATACATGATCACTCCTATGAGATATAAGATACATGATCACTCCTATAAGATACATAATCACTCCTATAAGATATAAGATACATGATCACTCCTATGAGATATAAGATACATGATCACTCCTATGAGATACATAATGACTCCTATGAGATGCATGATCCCCCAAAAATACCTTCAACTAAAATATAAATATTTACTATGAGGCTCTTCCCCGTGTGTCAGACAGCATTGCATATTTAGTGCTATTAATCCAATCCATACTCACTGAAATACAATAACCGTCTCAGTAGAAATAGTGTTTGCAGCGTAGAACGAGCCTCTGATGTTGATCTCGTTAACATTATAATATGTGTGTCACTTGGTTAAGTGGTGTTTATCTTACACTCTCACCAGATGTTATCAGCAGCAGCTCTGAGGACTCTACGACCTTCAGTGACCTCTACTGGCAGACAGGAGGAAGTGCAACATCTGACTTTATTTTTTCACTACACAAGACTTCAAACCTCTCGCTTTGTGGAAACCTGAAATTAAACCACAGATCCACAACATATTAACAGGAGATAGACAGTATGATGATGCCGTAATTTAGTATATATATCGATATCTAAAGATATCGATATATATTTGAGTAAGACGCTCTCGGTCGTGGCGGCGGCTTTTGAAGAAGTTTATTGGCACAGTTATAGCAGCAACGTGTTCTTTGTGTATTAATCTCAACAACAGTTTGTTTCTACTTGGCTTTTGAAAAGAAGAGAAAACCAAAAACATCCGGCTAAAAGTTGCATTTTACAGAGAATGAAGATGACACTTTGAGCTCAGCTGAAGGGATCGTCAGCACGATTGCATAAAGTGCACTACGCAACATAAAGAAAGTGAAACTGTTCTGCTTTAGTCGCTGCATTCGTCGCTACATTCTTAGTGGTTTAGTCTGAAGATACTCGCCGTTTATAAATAGATGCAGTACTGTATGATTATGGTTATGTTTCAGGGCCGTAAGGTGTTGCGATATATAAAATAAAACGATGCTGTTACGTGGTAACACAACTGTACCAGGTGCTCCGCTGTTAAATTGTGACGTGTGAAGACGTAATAAACTGAAACCTCTGCCTTTTGTTGAAGATAAATATGTTAAATACAGTCCGTGGAAGTGTTTTCCAGCCACCAGGCGGATTCAAAGGGACGAACTCTGGCCCGTATTGCACACCAGTTCTGACACACACACCGCTGGAATATTACAACATCCACTTGTCGGAGATCCAGTCCAAGAGCCCCACCCCCCCTTCGCGGTCTCAGTAGAAACCGGGGTTCGTGTGCTCGATGACGCAGCGGCGGCAGTGGCGCCTCACGAAGCGCAGCGCGTCCGGCGACACCTCGCAGTCCTGCACGTTGAGGAGCTGCAGCTCGCAGCAGTTGGCCGCCAGGGCCTTGAGCCCCCGGCCCGTCACGCTCTCGCAGGCCCTGAGGCTCACTCGCCTCAGGCCCTGGCAGTACATGGCCAGCTGCTCCAGCCCGCCGTCCGACACCAGCGGGCACTTGCCCACGTCCAGGGACTTGAGTCTCGGGCAGCTCCTGGCCAGGTGGCTCAGGCCGTGGTCCGTCAGCCCCTCGCAGCCCCTGGCGTTCAAGTAGCGCAGCCTCGGGCAGTAGCGCGCCACGTAGCGGACGCCCACGTCGGTGATGCGGGCGCAGTGGGCCACGCTCAGGTAGCGCAGGCAGCCCTCCAGGCGGGCCACCTCCCGCAGGCCGAAGTCGCCCACCAGGCGGCAGTCGCTGAGGCTCAGCTCCCTTACGGAGGGGCAGTGGAGGGCCAGGTGGCGGAGGGACTCGTCCGTCAGGCGGACGCAGCGGCGCAGGTACAGGTGCGTCAGGCGCGGGCAGTGGGAGGCGATAGTTCGCAAGCCCTCGTCCTCGAGGGAAAAACAGTCGGTCATGTCCAGGTAGTGGATGGAGATCTGCTGGCCGTGGAGAGGGGACAGCTGGAGCGAGGCCTCCTGGGTGAGGCTGATGCACGTGACCTTGGAGCAACCTGGTGGAGGAAGAGGAAGAGGAGGAGGTCAAAAATATATGATTTATTCACAAGTAGATTGTTTTTGTTTCAAGGATACGTTAAGCTTTGGTCCCACATCACAATGAAGCAGATGCAATGAACTTAAAAGCCATTTCAGATGGCTAAATCATTATATCAGCATTACATTTGTATTGTTCCCCCCTTCTTTTATATTTATAGAGCATATAAAATATCTCAGTTTCAACAGGAGGAATGTTTCCTGCAACCAAAAGCTGTTTCCCTGCACACAGAGGCACGTGAGCGTTGTTTTAAGACGGATTGGAAAAATGTGATCGTTCCCTTTAACCCGATTTATATATTTTTGAAGATGTATTCTCAAAGTCGCCACTCGGGGGCGCCAGAGTAAAACCTGCTGCGCGCCTGCGACAAGAAGCAGGAAAGTTTGAGTGCAAACTACTCCAGGAAGACCAAAAATTGTGGCGAAAATTAATCAAAAGCTGATGTCCTTGCCAGTTGAAATAATAGACTTGATTTTCATTATTTTCAGCCACAAATTGGGCTATTTTTACAACAAAGGGCCAACTTCCTGCTGGTGCTAACGACGCAGACGTCGCCTGTCCAAGTCAATGTTATTTGTGTCACGTAATGAAAGCAGCAGACCGCTCTCTTCACTCACATGGAGGTGAGTTGTGCTTTCAGCGAGAGAAAAGGCCTTTTCTTCTCTTTTCTACAGCTGAAGGTTGGCAGAGCTTCTCCTCTAATGCTTCCACCAGCTTTACGTTAGCATAAACGCCCGAGGAGAGGAATCCACTTCTTTTAAAGGGTCGCCGCAATGAAACCGAGAAACCGAGATGCTACAGAAGTGCGTCTCTTTTTACCTGAGAGGTTCAGGTGCTCCAGGCTCGGGCAGCGGGACACCACCTCGAACACGGCCTCGTTGGAGATGTTGTAGCAGCCGGCGACCTCCAGGCGGCGCAGCTCCGGGCAGCTCTGCGCCACCACGTGCAGCCCGCGGTCGGTGAGCCGCTTGCAGCCGCTCGCCACCACCGTCTCCAGGGTCAGGCACACGTTGGGCGTGTCCTGGCACAGCCGGTGGGTCAGCACCCGGATGGCGCGGTCGGCGTGGAGCAGCTCGCCGGTCAGCCGCACGGCGCCCCACAGCCTCGGGTCCCACGCCAGGTTGTACCAGCGGCGGCAGACGCGGGCGCAGCGGCACAGCTGGTTGGTGGGCAGGTGGGAGAAGATCTGCAGGAGGGCGTGGTCCGGGAGGAGGTCGATGGGGGCGTGGTGGTGGTGGTGGTGGTGGCTCTTGGACTGGCGCGAGCGGGGGTGGGTGTGGGCGCCGGGTTGGGAGTGGACCACGGCGACGGTCTCGGCGTGGGCCGAGGACGAGGACGAGGAGTTGGTGTCATGGCCGTTGCTGGAGAGGGCGGGCGAGGAGAGGGAGGAGGACTTGGATGGGAGGATGAGACCGGGACTCGGGGTGCTCAGGGTCCGGGTGCTGGAGTCTAGACCTGAAGAAGAGGACAAGATGGGATAGAAAAGTGTTTAATGATGACCGAGCCAACTTTAATCCACCTTCAGATGCCTCATCGACGACGCCGAACGCCTTCCAGAAACAACTTTCCAACCCAAACATGTCATTTCAAGTTTGGCTGCACTTCCACGAAGTCACGCACTCTTTCATTTCCTCCGTTGCCCTGAAGGACTTGTGACAACTCAAAAGCACAGTGACTGTACTGTCGTCTGTGGGTTTTTTTTTTTACGGAGGTGGAGAGAGCTGCTAATGGTGATCCCGTTAGAGAGGCCGAGAGCGAAAGAGTTTCCATACGGGGAAAATAAATTGAGTCGAGCATCTCAAAGAAGTTCTCCGATTTAGCATTGCACTGGAAGTTGAGTCACTGGCGTGTGACAGAGAAGAATTGGTCAAAATTGAAGCAGCAGAGTCGGAGATATCCAAGCTTTAAAGCAAGAAAACACCATTTTATCCGCAGAGAAACTGCATGAGCTTCACATTCAAGCGCCTATAAATGAACAAAGGATCCTAAACGTCCCATAATGCAACATACTGCCACCTTTCATTCGACTCCTCTCTTCCCGGTATGAATGCCGACATCTTCCGAACTCCTTGCACCCAGTTTGAAATGCCAGCTTAGTCTCTAAACCCCGACTGAGATAACCCTCAGGGTTATTTTCGCACGACTCGTCAGAAGCTGCGTTCAGAGCCACAGAAGACGCTTCACAGCTGTTTCCACACACTCGAGTCGTTCACCTTTAAAGAGAACGCCACAGATTTAGCATTGCTTTCATTGTTGGCCTCAAGATGTGGGCTTTCATTGTCCAGATGGCGCCTACATCCCCCACAATGCAATTGGACCACCTTGATTTGTCTGTGCGTGTTATGCTAGTAGCTGCTAATGTAGCCTGTAGATGAAATTAGCGCCTACAGAGGTTTGGGAAGCTCACTTCTCTCCACAACTGTGCTCCTTTTTCACACTTTCCATCTTCAGCCCCAACCGCCGCCGACTCAAGTGACATCACTTGAGTCAATCTGACTTCATGTGTTCACAGCTTCCTCTAGAGCCAGAAAAAAAAAGGCGAAATAAAGTAAAATTGGTGAAAGTTCCCACTTTTAAAACCCAACACCGCCGTTATGAATCACTCCCACTCATCCACTTCATCATGGGACTAAGAAAAGAAAGAAAAAAACATTAAAAAGCGAAGTAAATGGTTAAAAAAAGGAGCCGTGTAGCCACACCAACATTAATCATCAACCAAGTCGAGTTTCCATGGATCTTGGTACCTTGGTTTTTAGATGTTTGGGGGGAAAAAATGTGTCACAAGCCCTCTCATCAGATGATGGCTTCAAAGAGACCAGCCGAGGGGCGTCGGTGCCGGGGATGACGCTGTACGGTCATCCCTCTGTAAACATGGAGGCCCTCCTGACACACGCCTGCAGGCATCGGGATCGCACTCCCGGGGTCGACCCCGTTGCACTCTGGGACACTCGAGTGCTCTTCTTCTGATATCTGCGTCTCCAGCCTCGGCTCGGTTGGATTGATCGTCGTCGCTAAAAGCATTTGAAGTTGTCGGGAGCATGATGTCACCACGAGTCAGCAGAATTAATGAAAGAGACGCTATCGTGCTTCAAAATAAATATGATTTCTTTTGTATGTTTGAGTCTCAATAGTTTATCATAAAGGCAGTGGATGAGTTTTGGTTGAATAGATTTACTTTTACGAAGAAAAATGCATCGTATCATCCGAGGAACCTTTTCAGGAACTCAATACATTCATATGGAGAACCTTGTTTTTCCCAAAAGGAAATATTCAGCATCAACTTTCGTAAAAAGTCTTCATTTATAATCTGAGAATGGACACAATAACATTTCCTTTTTCACAGAGGATTGGTCTGTGACTCCCTAAGTGGACTTGCTAGTTCTTTAGAAACCTTTATTTAACCAGGAGAGACCCATTGAGATTAAAATCTCTTTTTCAAAGGGAGACCTGGGCCAAGACAGGCAGCAGCATAAAAAAAACATAGTTACAGACAAAAAACATCAAACAAGAACAAGTTAAAACAGAGAAACATTTACATTTTGGGGGAACCTGCCTCTGCCTCGTTCTCATACCTATATGATCAGGTGTACCTTTACTTTCTCTACCTGCCACTATACCAACACTCTATCGACCTCGTCATGTGGACTGAACCACGACTGAACCACTGCTGGTTAACGGACGCTTCTACGCAGCGTTCGTCGGCCTCTTCGTGACGAACGGACTCGCGTCCCTGCCTGTCGTTTGGATTTCATGTGCAGGGTCGGGAACGGACAAGCTCACGACCCGTCCCGCAGATCTGTATCCCAGACCCTCGGCCCGCTGGGTCCCGCCTCCCCTCCTCGCCTCTGATGACATCCGCAGACTCGCCCTCTCGGGAACATGTCCACCGATTCACGGCTGCTTCAAAAACTCCCCTCAAGAGAGGGAGAGCCTTAAAATTCTCACTCGGATGCAGAAAAAGGTTAAAAAATGCATTACGTGTTACAAATCTGCACTCTGTTTAGGTTTAATCCATCACTTTCTTGGGTGGTCTGCCGAACTTTTTACTGTCTGGGATTATTTCCTTGTGGTTTAGCTTATCTTGGCCTGCGTATCTCTATCTCGAAAGGATTTCATGGTTTCAGATCCTTATAAACACCTCATCTATTTCCAATTTCACATACCTGTCCAAATATGTCATGACAGTAGTGGTATTGGGGCTTTTTTTCCCCTGAGTTAACACCTACACTGTAAAAAAAAAACGCCTGTAAAGTTTACTGTGATTGTGAGCAGTAACCTACTGTAAACTATTTCCCAGTAAAATACTGTGTATTCATTCAAATATTACAGAAGTCAAAGCTTTACTGTGAAAAAAATTAGGGGGAAAAGATTTGGGAAAATCACAGTAACCAAGTTTCTACTGTAAAAATTCATTGCACCCAAAAAGTACTGTAGAAAATGACAGTAACTAATAATCTACTGTAGTTATATACTGTGTTTTTTTTTACTGTAAGTTACTTCTCAATAGCTGCCAGTTAATGTCAATTTCACAGTGCGGTTTTTTTTTTTTTTACAGTGTAGTGATTGTGGAGTTATCCAACATGGCCTAGAAACTACACACTGCAACACAGAGCTGTGTGAAATCACTTTATTATTGCCAGAAGGGTCACCTGCAATTAAGTCTTTTCATTAAATGATAATAATATTAATAATGGTATAAGCTCATCTATATGTCTGCTTTAAAAAGCTGAATGTCAACATTTGAAGGCAAAGATCCACAAAGGTCTCACACACACACACACACACACACACACACACGCGTTGCCGGAGTCTCGATGAATGAATGTTCGTCTTTGTCGCCCGAGTCCGAGCGGGAGATGAACTCATCTGCCACCGGCTGAGGAGCAACTTCCCAAATGGTGTAAAAAAAAATTGCATGTGTCACTGATCAGGAGAGAGAGAAACACAGCGCGACTAATCAGACTGCATCCTCTCTGCTCCTCCCGTCTCTCAGACTCACACTTTCACACAGCTGGCGTCAAAAGTTAAATGAAGACAGCTTTGCTCGGTTGCTCCGGGTCTTTTGGACAGAGAGCACCTGGGTCTCTTCAGGAACGGCCAGGTGTTGTCTGTTTGCTCGCCGAGGAAGGCATCTGTTTATTTAATCACCGCCAACTATTGATGGGAATTATCTCGCGATTGAAGCGTTTACTTCTCTTTCACACTTTGTCACTTCTGGATATGAAATGAGTCTCTCTCCTCTTGCGCAGCCGAAGAATTTCCAGTAGTTTTTCAGCAGCGTGAAAACCTTTTTACCTCCTTGTGTGAGGATGTAAGACGCATTTAGAATGAACTTACTTTTAAATTTACTTTAAGTATTAAAAGTAAAAGTACTCACGCAATGTCTCGTCTGTCAATACCATTTTGTTAAAGAATGAGGATCTAGCTCCTGGTCATACTTATGCCTCTGCAGAAGTCACTACTAGTAATAACTATAAGCAACAACATGTGTTTATGGGACAGGTTGTTGTACTTTTCCTGCTTACCCTCTGTACTTTTGTGTAAGCAACATTTTGGCGATACTGTGTTCATAAAATTGTAGAAATGTAAAAGTAAAAGTATAGATAAAAGCTGCAAAATGTAACAGAGTAAAAGTAAAAAGTATGCACTGTTGGTAAAGTACGGATGCGTAAAACTGTCCTTAAGCCGTAAGACATAAGAAGTCCTAGAAGTGCTATGAATGACGTCTCTATCCTCATGATGAATAAGCAAACTCCATCTGTCTGAAACAATTGAAAGCTCCAGGAAAAGCCAGTGGAACCTTGTGTTACATTTTTTGGGGTTCGTAAACCCGCAGCTTCAAACTCGAACCGTGGAGGAACAAACTTTGGAGTCTGTGGAAGTGAAACCAGCGTGGTGTCTTGTTTTATATCTGTGTATCAGTGCAGACCTATCATTACCAGAACAGATACCATGCAGCTGTTAAAATGCTCTTCAAGGGGGGAAACTGTATGTGCAGATGGCCGGGGAGGACTCAGTTTGGTTTTTAGGAAATCAGTGGAGAAACAGTTGAACATCTGGTCTTTACCCTGGACAAAGAACAACGGAGCAGTGGTGAAATGAAAGAGAAACTCATGCGTTTTAAATGCGCGCACGGCCACAGAAACTCATACTTGGCTGAAAATGGCTGCCACTAATACCCAAATCTAAGCTGATCCGCAGCAGCGCGGCAGCAGGATCCCATTAACATCAACGTACGTTTCAGACACATCTGGATCGGCCTTTGATTTGCAGCGGTTTAATGTAAATCAATGGAAGTGATCACCGGGAGGACGAGCGTGCTTGCGTGATGAGGAGGATGCAGCTGCGCGTACAAAGTGACGTCGCTTTAATGGCAAAAACCTGACGATTCCTTCAGTTATTTTTCTGAAAGTAACGCGAGAAAAACAGATTCAGGGGCCTCTGAAAAGGAAATAGGGGCGAGGAGAGAGAGAGAGGGAAGGAAGATAAATTGTCAAAAGAGTCTGCAGACTTTAGCAGAGACTGGAGACAAGTGCACCGGCCGGGTCGATCCAGCGTTTGACGCAGTCTGGTCATAAACCAAAAGCTGCAGGGATTCTTTTTGCAGGATCTCGCGGGGCTGTGAAGCTTCTGCTAAGACCCCGTCTGGAGCTCGTAGGAGTATTACTGCTGCATCTGGCAGAACAGAGCAATCCATTACCTCAATGCCATTAGCCCTGTGACATGCCCCTCTTCCTCCTCCTCCCCCTCCCCCTCCTGCTCCTCCTCTTCCTCCCAACAAACCAAGACCGTGACAGGCCGCGTGGTGCACGTGAGGAAATCAGAGACGCTCATTTTCTCCTCTGAAGTCAAGGAAATTCAAATCAACACACACAAGAAATCAGGATTCACGGATAATAAAAGGCAAGCGGGGCAGCAGGAGAATTGATTTATCAGCACTGAACGGTTACGTGCTCCAGTTTTTTGTTTTAAAGGGGAAACATCCGAACTCCTGGGATAAGAAACATCTGGGTCTGTCTTGGGGTTTTATTGAATACATGGAAGTTGATATGACCGTACAGCGCGGCGGCTATCAGCGAGGCCTTCGCTGTACAGGAAGGTCTTACGTCAACTGGGCAACCTGAGAGACAATGGAGGGCCTGCTGGTTCCTTTACAATGTGCACACTTGGACAGGAAACAGACTCCTTCGCTCCACACAACCCCCCCCCCCCCCACCCGAATAACTCCACTACTTCTGGACTGGAGCTTTTCTCACACTCACTCAGTCTCTTGTTGTTGTTTTTTTAAAGCTCGCGCATGCAAGAGATTGGGCGTCACATGAGTCAGGGACTATTACGCTCTTTCCCTTTTCGCAACACGACTAATTTCCTCGGGGGAGTTTTCCGCCTCTTAAAGCTCCCCTTTTCTGTCAGCTCGAAAGACACAAACGTCTCCGCACGCCGGACTCGTCACTGTGTAAATCCTCCGCTGAGGAGGACAGCAGACGCGCGGATGTCTTGAAGCCAAATTGAAAAGGCGTGATCCACTCACAGTCAAAAATGAGCATCTATTCATCACAGCGCACGTTTCCAGAATATAAAAAGCAGGTCGGCCGCTCTAAAAGCAATTTGGCTTCGTGCTAAACTGATCTGGCTTTTGGCAAATCATTGAAATGCGACGGTACGTCATTTTTCGTTTTACAGGTTGTTAAATCAGTATGTCGAAGATTACTTCTTTTTTTTTGGTAGGGAATCGTGTCTTTCTGTACAGTTTATCCTTCTTGGCAGTCGTGTGTGTGGAGTGACAGTCGTGTGAAATGACTCAGGAGGGTAACGTTGGCTGACACGCACGCAAACAGCGAGAAGAACTGCACATCGCACAGGAATGGAAAAGCGAGCGCCGGCCTGAACGGTTGATTTGGTCGTGATGAGGAGCAAATGTAATGATCTCATGTGGTCGAAGCAACAGAACAAGAGAAGAGCTGGAACTTTCTGGTTAAGCTCTTGATGAAAAAGAGTTCACTTCAACTCCAGAAAGAGGTGGTTTTGTCTCAAAGACGTGCCTTAAGGGGAAGGGAAAAACTCAAAAGAAGTGCTTTATAAAACCTTTCCTTTTAGTTTTGTGTGTGCAGAATAGGCCTGTAGCATGTCACAGTCCTGGCCAGACACCTAATGCAACGATTTAGTCCCTAAAAGTGTGTTGACTATCCTCAAACAGCTTTTACAGCAAGAACTTCATTGATTCTGACAGAGAAAATTGCTTCTCAAGACTTTGATTCGAACCCACAGCCGGCAGGTGTTAGCTTAGGTTAGCATAAGCCTGTTAGCACGTGGAAACAGCACGTGTGGCTCTAAATAATGACAAAAAATGACGTGCAATCCTGAGAGCAAAATGCTAGGTTGTAGTGTGCAGTGCAAAACTGAGCAAATATTTAAAGTAAAAAGCTTTTTGAACAAGTGCTAGCATGTTTCTGAAGGGACCACGTATAAGCTAATAGCATGCTACGGTTTAACTGGCCCTGAGAGTAGACACATAGGTTATATAACCAACTATATTGTTAATATAAGCCGCTTGCAAGTATTTAAAGTCGCTAAGAAGATTGCCCATGACGTAAGTTTGAATTTAAATTGTAATAACAAGGTTTTGTGACGCTAGCCAGCACCTAACACTCGTTCTGGTCCTTGACAACCAATGTGTTTCCTCCATCTAGAAATTAAAAAATGTCTTTGCTTCATATGAAAGAGCCAGGTGCTATTTGCAACCCAGACATTGCTATTAAAATGAAAAAAGTAATTTAGTTGTTCTGCGCTTCGAGAACACTGAAGTTTTTCCCCTCATTTTTGCAGCGTTGCAGCTTCAGCCACAACTGACACTTTGCTGCTTACGTAATGAAACAAACCACACGGTGAAGGAAAAGAGGGGAGGGGGAAGTCCAATGTGTCAGTTCAGCTGCTCCACAGCGGTGCTCATATGGCCACATGAAAAGCCCAAAGACCCAGGTGTATCGCGGTAATAAAAGTATTTTGGAGGGCGTTTTGGAGGCCCAGGTGGCGTCTTTCCCGACTCCTGTCGAGCACGCCGCTGTCGTAGAACTGAAAAATGTGAGCTTGTTGAAGAAGTTGGCGTTCAAAAACAACAGGAGACGGAGAACGAGGAGAACGAGGAGACCGAGCTGTAATCAGAGAAGAGTTGTGAGATCTGATCTGCCTCTTCCTCCTCCTCCTCCTCCTCCTCCTCCATCTCCTTCGCTGAATTGTTTTCTTTTTTTTCTTTCGCGGCCTTGTTCTGTGCTTTTTTTTTGTGCTCAGATTTCCTGGCTCTCTTAAGAGCGGTAGGAAGGACTGGGGGAGGAGCGAGGACAGCTGATGGAGAATATCTGAGGGAGGAAAGGGGGAAAGAAAAAAAAGCATTCTTCGCCTCTCTGTGTTCTCTCTCAACGGAGACAATTTCCAATGAGGGTTAGGAGTAAATCTATTTAATATCTCTCATTGCAATAGCGATCTGCTTGTTGAGGAGGTCTTAAAATAGCTGCAGGCTGCTGCTTTGTCCTCGGAGAGAATATTGAAGAGGGACTTTTTTTTTCCTCCACAGATACGGGCTGCATTTAATGAGAACAAAACTTCTGGAGGCTGCGAATTCCTCCGCATAAAATGAGAACTATCTACAACGCAACTTCCTCTAATGCTCCATAAAATAGTCAATCAACTGCCAAATATTTCCCTCCAAAAGAAACAGATGCTTTTTTTTTGTTTTTTATCCAAATAAGCTTCTCTTCCCTGTTTAAGAGCGTCCAACAAATGCGGCATTAAGTTTCCCCCCCAAAAAAAGATAAATTTGTCCCACCAGCTCGAAAGTTTTGCCCAGAAATGTTGGCTGTGGATATACTGCAGTAATTACTGCTGATGAATGATAAAAAAAGGAAAATAAGTACTGCTCCGAAATCTCCTCTGCGGCGTGAAAACGTCCCGGCGGGCGTCGACACACACAAACACCTCGCTGCAGCCTCTTTCCTTCTTGGCACGGCGCGAATCAACAGTGAAACGCGAGACGTCGGCCTGAGCAAACACGGGCGAGCGGGTCGGCGGCGAGCAGATGAAGTGTGAGGGATTTGTTGCCTTTGGGAGGGTCGAACACACGAACATGTTGGAGACGAGAGCTTCGACGACGGGGCTGTTTAGGCTGCGCCGCGCCGACCCTCAGGAGTGTGTAGCGCTGTAATTATTGTGTTAGCTAAATGTGTGTGATTCCATCGCTATCCAGTCGAATTAGGAAAAAAAGGGTTTTATTAGTCGGAATAATTGAAAACACCTTGAGTGGGCGTGGCGAGTATTTCATTTGCTATTTAAGTTCCAGATACTGTGAGGAATTTTTATGGTGTTATGAAAACTTCTACGTGACCTACATGCCGGTAAGTGGACGAGAGGACTGTCAGATTGTCCCTTCAGCGGTAAAATAGGAGGTTTCCTAAAAAGGGTCTCTGCTCCTCTGAAACACTTCTGCTTCTGGCCACAGGGACCGCCAAAATCAACACACAATTTTACCTTATAACGACTTTTTTGCAGAACATTCGGCGTCACGGATCCAATATTAACCTGAAAACTGTGGAACCAATGTTGACCTCTTTTTCCCAGTGTTTGAGTTGTCGTAGGAATCCCAAATTATTTCCAATACTTGTGTTTATTGTATGTATTTGTTTAGCAAAGTCTTGCGAAGAAAATGTATATCTGCAAAAAAATATATATTTTGATCGTAACTATGAACATCCAGCATGATATGAGCCAGAATCCCCAACAATGCCTCCTGGAGCGGTCAATAAGACACCTTTTTGGAAAGTTTAGGACCTAAAGAATCATAATCTGCAACAACAATCACAATAAAACAAAGTCTTGGCCTGTTAGGAAGAAGTTTCAGTCAGAAAAACTGGGTCGTTCGGTTCAAAAATGGAAAAATTACGTAATTTATGCCAAAAGATTGTCTTTATGAGGCATGCTGGGACTTAAAATTGAGGTGGTAGGAGTAAAGCGGGTATGTTTTTTCAGTATCTATCTTTTTTACTTGATACTCAGCTAATCACTCAGGGAAATGGACTAAATACACTTTAAATTCAATCAAACAAAGGTTCAAATCAGCAGGATTTTCCATTAACATGTTTACGTCCATGCAAAAATTGAGGAAAAACATTTCTAACAATTTAAATATGTCGGCCAGGAACTTGTGAAACATCCTACATGCGTAGAGTAGTTTTTCCCCCACTTGACATAAACAAAACTAACTTGTTTGGCCTTAAATGGCCCGACACTGCTGTACGACTTTATGGAGGAAACCGAGATCCCTAAAAAAAAAAAAAAACACAATCTTAAAGGTCATCCTGCCTTTGGAGAGCTGCACATAAATCAGTGTAATCTCTCAGTGTTCCTCTGGTGTAGAAGGACAGAGTCAGCGTTTCCTCGTCCCTATTATCACTGTTTCTGTGGCCGACGGAGAGGAGGAAGTCGTCACGTTCATTGTTCCCACCGTTCCCCCTGTTCCTCCGCTACCTTCCTGGGGCCATTGTAAACCACCACTCCCCCAAAAGCGAGTCTGCCTTACACCCAAACGCTCGGCACAGCTGCTACAGGAGGATGAAGACGGTGTTGGAGAGTGACAGACGACACACACGGGCCGAAAAAAAACATCTCGGGGGTGTTGTCAGTTCAGCTCCCGCCATGTCTGAGGCACATTCCTACTTTACCCGGCGTTCGCCAGCGTCAAAGCAAACCCTTGAGGCCCAGACAGGGTCACAGCGTGACCCCTGCTGGGAGATACTCAGTTTCATCCCACAGGAAGGATTTACCGTCCAGCACCGTGCCTTTCAGTCTGCGGCTCATAAGCAACTGGGTCAGACCACCACAAGCCCGACTAAACAAGAAATGAAAAGCAGAGGCACTTTTGCAAAAAGCCTGCCAGAGGACCCGGTTTGTTTTCAGGAGCAGGAAGAGTGAAAACTTCCAACTGTTGATTTTGGGGAGGGGAACACGTGTCGCCTGCTTTCCATCTGCACGCCGATATTCGGGCCGGGACGATGATTCAATGTTGTGGTTCGTGGAGTTTGAAGCCTCAACGCGAAGAGTTTCGAGATGATGATCGGAAATTTATATTTGAATTAGACATTTCTCGTTGTCAGTGGCTGGTTTGGTTTGAGTCCAATGCACACGGCTTTAACGGAAGATTATGTTTCCCTTGAAAGAGGAAATAAGTTTCCCTTACAAGTGAAAAGAGGAATCTGTGAACAGTCACTCGTTCACAATGCAACACAACCTGAGGTTTAGCAGACACAACCTTACTTGGTCTGGTGCTGCAGCTTTAGGTGGATGTTGGGTAACTTTAGGTGGATGTTGTTGGGTAACTTTAGGTGGATGTTGTTGGGTAACTTTAGGTGGATGTTGTTGGGTAACTTTAGGTGGATGTTGTTGGGTAACTTTAGGTGGATGTTGGATAACTTTAGGTGGATGTTGGGTAACTTTAGATGTATGTTGTTGGGTAACTTTAGGTGGATGTTGTTGGGTAACTTTAGGTGGATGTTGTTGGGTAACTTTAGGTGGATGTTGGATAACTTTAGGTGGATGTTGGGTAACTTTAGATGGATGTTGTTGGGTAACTTTAGGTGGATGTTGTTGGGTAACTTTAGGTGGATGTTGTTGGGTAACTTTAGGTGGATGTTGTTGGGTAACTTTAGGTGGATGTTGGGTAACTTTAGATGGATGTTGTTGGGTAACTTTAGGTGGATGTTGGATAACTTTAGGTGGATGTTGGGTAACTTTAGATGGATGTTGTTGGGTAACTTTAGGTGGATGTTGTTGGGTAACTTTAGGTGGATGTTGTTGGGTAACTTTAGGTGGATGTTGTTGGGTAACTTTAGGTGGATGTTGGGTAACTTTAGGTGGATGTTGGATAACTTTAGGTGGATATTGTTGGGTAACTTTAGGTGGATGTTGTTGGGTAACTTTAGGTGGATGTTGTTGGGTAACTTTAGGTGGATGTTGTTGGGTAACTTTAGGTGGATGTTGGGTAACTTTAGGTGGATGTTGTTGGGTAACTTTAGGTGGATGTTGGGTAACTTTAGGTGGATGTTGGGGAACTTTAGGTGGATGTTGTTGGGTAACTTTAGGTGGATGTTGGGTAACTTTAGGTGGATGTTGGGTAACTTTAGGTGGATGTTGTTGGGTAACTTTAGATGGATTATGGGTAACTTTAGGTGGATGTTGTTGGGTAACTTTAGGTGGATGTTGTTGGGTAACTTTAGGTGGATGTTGTTGGGTAACTTTAGGTGGATGTTGGGTAACTTTAGGTGGATGTTGTTGGGTAACTTTAGGTGGATGTTGTTGGGTAACTTTAGGTGGATGTTGTTGGGTAACTTTAGGTGGATGTTGTTGGGTAACTTTAGGTGGATGTTGGGTAACTTTAGGTGGATGTTGGATAACTTTAGGTGGATGTTGTTGGGTAACTTTAGGTGGATGTTGGATAACTTTAGGTGGATGTTGGGTAACTTTAGGTGGATGTTGGGTAACTTTAGATGGATGTTGTTGGGTAACTTTAGGTGGATGTTGTTGGGTAACTTTAGGTGGATGTTGGGTAACTTTAGGTGGATGTTGGATAACTTTAGGTGGATATTGTTGGGTAACTTTAGGTGGATGTTGTTGGGTAACTTTAGGTGGATGTTGTTGGGTAACTTTAGGTGGATGTTGGATAACTTTAGGTGGATGTTGGGTAACTTTAGGTGGATGTTGTTGGGTAACTTTAGGTGGATGTTGTTGGGTAACTTTAGGTGGATGTTGGATAACTTTAGGTGGATGTTGTTGGGTAACTTTAGGTGGATGTTGTTGGGTAACTTTAGGTGGATGTTGGGTAACTTTAGGTGGATGTTGTTGGGTAACTTTAGGTGGATGTTGTTGGGTAACTTTAGGTGGATGTTGTTGGGTAACTTTAGATGGATTATGGGTAACTTTAGGTGGATGTTGTTGGGTAACTTTAGGTGGATGTTGGGTAACTTTAGGTGGATGTTGTTGGGTAACTTTAGGTGGATGTTGGGTAACTTTAGGTGGATGTTGTCGCGTTGCCATGACTGAGACAGTTGGGTGACTCTTCTCTTCTCGGGCTACTGTCACTTAAAGCTTTTACGTTTGTCTTGTAGGAATCGTGGTTGCTGTTCAGCTAAAGTTATTTAGCGTGTTTAAGCTAAATTGTATGGTTCAGTTGTCCCAAAATATAATTTCAACTGCAGTTAAACATCAGTTTGTTAAATATCAGTTGGGCTTTACATCGGACTTTAGACAACATTGAGAAACTAAACTACACCTCAAAAGTCTGTCGATAAAGATAATGTTTTTCTTTTTTTAAAAACTGTGTTTTAACTATCCAACTGACTAATTAACTCGCTCACTAACTCAGCAACTTTACTTGACCGTGTACGGCCCAGGACTCCCAGCGTGCGGTGGGGAAACGGCCCAGACTGCTTCCTGATTAGTTTAGTGGACCACAGGACGAGGAGGACAAAGCCCGTGTGATCTGCCACTGCGAGTGTGCGAACCCGGTGCATGCATGCACGAGTGTGTGTGTGTGTGTGTGTGTGTGTGTGTGTGTGTGTGTGTCTTTTTTAAAGAGGGGGGATTTGACTGTGGCCTTGGTGGTTCCAGAACATGTAATTACTCCCAGTTAGCATGGAGGGGGGAAAAAAAAATAACAATTTCAGTCATAACAAAGGCGAGAATATATGACCGTGGTCTATACGAGTGTATATATATATATTTCTATCTGCACATTCACAACAATTATCACATTCCCCCTCTTAAAATATTCTTTGCACACTTCCAGCCGGCTCCTGAAGGGCCAGATCCGACTGAGTCAGCATTTTTCCAGCGATATCCGATGCGTCATCCGCCTCGTCCCGCAGGACGACGCTCAGCCTCCTCGCTCTGCATTTAGTGAGGTTAATCAGTGAATTAACCTCACAGAAACACACCAATTGACACACATCCTGCGCGAAACCAAAGGCACGTCCGCCGCGTCGTAAGAAGCCGGCGCCGCCGCTGTGTTCTCTCTCTCTTTCCCTCTCCCTCTCTCTCTCTCTCTCGAGCAACGCCGCGAAACCTTCAGCGGAGTGACAGTTACAAACACAGGCTGCTAGCTGCTATTTGTTTGCTTGCGGGCGGCGCCGACGCCACAAGAATACTACATCCAGCGCGCCGGAGCACATTTAAGGTCGGCGATGACAATGCACAAGAGGCACGGGGGCGAGCGCACGTGCACGTGTGTGTGCGCGTGAGTGTGTGCGCAAGGGAGTCGGTTGAGTCACTGGTCAGCTTAGAGAGAGAGGCCGCAGCACTAAGTGTGTGTCCGTGGTCGGGTTGCAAAAGTTGTTTTTTTTTAATTGAAATCAATGTGTCGGGTTCTGAGATTTCATGTTTCACTGTCTGACTCATGCTCTTTGAACATTTCCTGCCCGGTTGAAGATACACTCTTGAAGATACACTTTAGATAAATACACACTTAAGATACACTCTTTAGATACACTTTAAATATATACACTTTAGGTATATACACTTAAGATACACTTTAGATACATACACTTAAGATACACTTTAGGTATATACTGTTAAGATACACTCTTTTGATACACCCGTGAAGAACTGTGAGGTTTTGCTGTCAATGAGCTGCAGGATGCTGTTATTACTGATATAAATGGAAGGAATATTAGTACTGAAAGGTCTAAATCTATATTTTTACATCCACAAAAGCTTAAATTACAACGTGTAAATGAACCCACGGTGAATTATCCTCCAACTATGTTCATCCACAAGACGCTTCGGCATCTTTAAAAGCAACTTCATTGATTTGAGTCACTTTTGCTCTGCTGATCTTTTCCTCAGGATGTGGTGGAGACCGAAAACAGAGCAAAAAGAAACAGACAGAGCGCGTCGTGACACACGACTGTACATGAACGCTCATGTTTCTGTGTCTGACGGATGAAAAAATAACTTCATTATTATTAATATCTACGTCAACTTAGTCGTAGTTAATCATTTTGTCATCATTAAATACCTTAAGTAGTAATGTTTGTACTTTATAGATTAGATTTTTTGTGACGTTTATACAGATATGTACTTCTCTCCAATAAATATGGAGACCATATCATATCGAGTAGACATTATGTCAAATTCTTTATATATTAAGGGAAAATGTTAACGGTTAAGCTCGCGAACAGGATTTAGCTTGGCAACCGAGTTTATCATTAAAATAAATGCTTTCATTAACGGACCGTTTGGTTGGCACCATGCGGTCAACGAATGAATGAAACGCCTGCCCGTCATAACAAACTGTGATTTCCTCCACTCAAAACTCAAACTCCAGCTCTCACAGAGACGCACAGCGCACGGCAACGCGGTCCGTTGTTGAGCGTTGACTGAGACGTTTGCTTCTGTTCTTTAAAATAAAAATGTCAAAAAAACTTGGGCTTGGTCTGACAGGGTTGTTAAAAGATGCATCAGAGCCGCTGACGGGGCTTCAAGAGGCATCTGTCAGCCGCAGAGCACGCTTGAACGTCACACTGAGCACACAGTTTACATTCGTAACGCACACACACACACACAATGGAAGGCTGGAAGGAGGCGAGAGGGAGCCGGAGAGGAGCAACAACCGAAGGTGGAGCTCCTCTCCTCCTCTTTTCACTCCCTACATCTTCTCCAGAAAACTCGCTGCCTCCCTGAGCCTGACACGGCCACGCTTTAGATAAGCATTCTTCCGCAATGAGAAGCCAGAAGTGTTGTTTTTCTTCTTCTTCTTCTTCTTCTTCTTCTTCTTCTTCTTCTTCTTCTTCTTCTTCTTCTTCTTCTTCTTCTACTCAAACAAAGCCTGAGAAACGCCTTTGGTTTGTGATGGGAGCTGTGAGTTTGTTTTCAGTTGAGGAACACGCAGGTTTCTCTCCAAAAATAGGCAGCGAAGAGATGAGGAGGACGGAGAGAGGAAGAGGAGGAGGAGGAAGGGGAGTTTGGTTAATGAGCACCAGATGCCTTACCTTCGCTGGTAGCCACATTCTTTGGAGCTTTGGTCGGTGTGTGATCTGTGCTCGAACTTATGTCAGAAGAGATGCTTGAGCTCCCTTTACCTGCAGGGGGAAAGGGGAAGAAAAACACAAGTGCTGGGACACAGTACGGCAACTCGGAGGTGACAAACTGCAGCAGCGATTAATCGCTTCTTTCACAGCTTTTGAACATCGTATCACCACACAGAGAAAACACTTTTTTTTACGCTTAATTCCTGTCCCGCCAGAGATAAGGTGTTCATGATGTATGTAAGACGGTACGGACGTATGAGGTTTAAGGAAATAAAAAGGCCTGTCGCTCTCTGCCTTTGTGACTTTTGTGAGGGTTGGAACGAGCACAAAGTCTTTGCTGATTTGTGTCGGGGTTTTTTTTTATGTTTGGACAACTAATAAAGTCTCCCTGTGTTCCCCCCACCAGGAACTCCATGGACAGACCCGGGCTTCGTCTCGCTGCTCCTCTGGGAGCCAACGCCAACGCCAACGTCAACGCCAACGCCAACGCCAACGCCAACGCCAACGCCACGCTGCTGGAGGCCGACACCGGATTGCCGGGCCCGTTGGAGAGAAGAGAGGCGCGAGATAACCAGGACTGAGCGGGACGGACTGACAGACGCTGCCGCCGTTAAATATATGATTTATTTGTAGGCGTTACAAAACAAGACTTAACGTACACTAGACCTCACCAATCAGGAGTGAAAGGATCACATATCAGACAAACCAATGGTGAGGATACACATTACAGCCCGCCTCCCCTTCCCAAAACAAATCTACAATTATAAAAGCGACCAAAACCCAACATCAACAAGTAATAATTGTAGAAAGCTTATTCTTACTATCCCACTTTCTCAAATGAGAAGTTTTCTAAAGGGGCTCCGGTGCGACAACAAACAAAAAAACACTACCGCTTCTGTCCACAGGGGGCGCCAGAATCAACACAGTTGTTTTAATAAATAATTCAAACTAAACGTACGATCAGCGGCTCGTTGGTTCCAGACTCTGCAACGTCCACATGAACACGCACAACTGTTGCTTCATGAGCGACGTGTTGCATGTAGATTTCTGCACGGTAACACAAGCCCGCTACATCTTCAAAGAGCTATTCTGTGAACGTGTGAGAACAACAGGCCGCACTGCCATGCTGACTGTGTGTGTGTGTGTGTGTGTGTGTGTGTGTGGAGTGGTTGTTTATGGCGTTTCATTTCTCTGTCAGATCATAAATGCAGCTTTGTGGCTTCCCTGAGACTAAGTATGTGTCTTTCGAAAGCGTCACGCCCACATGCACATCAAGTGCCGCCACCTAAACAGACCAGACATGTTCCCGAAATAGCCACTAAATATGAAAGTAGAAGAAGAAGAAGAAGAAGAAGAGAAGAAGAAGAAGAAGAAGAAGAAGAAGAAGAAGAAGAAGAAGAAGAAGAAGAAGAAGAAGAAACACAACCGGTGACTCCGCATCGAGCCACACGAGAGACACGCGATCGCACCGGCGTGCCGCGCGCACGTGACGCCGTCTTAAGCCGACGCAGCTGAAGACGGGGTGACATTTTGTCGCGGTGACGTCACGGAGTTTGCACATCTGCTACGACTCCCCTCGGCCCTCACAAAAGGGGCTCGGAAATTCACGAGGAGCTTTGCAGCGCTCCGCTTTTTCTAATATCGAAGCAGAGCTGGAAACACGAGCCCTCTCGCGCCGGTTTACGGGGATTCTCGTCCTCTCCGAGTGTGTGTGCGTGTGTGTGTGTGTGTGTGTGTGTGTGTCGAAGGCCGAGAAGCGACTTTTGGGGAAGAAGAAAAAAGCTCCGGCTTCCTGTCTTGTGCTTATATAATGTTGTGTTGGTGGAGGGTTGCTGCATAGTTGTGACCAGTGTGTAATTAATTGTGGATTCGCACTTAAAAACAGATGTGGGGAGACGAACCGCCGAGTTCTGCACTTGTAACTGCGACACGGCCTTCAGGCGCGGCGGAGATGCTGGGAGCATGAAGTCGTACTGCCTGGAGGGAGAAAACACTCACACCGGCTGACTTTTTGAATTAAAATAGCTAAACCTGCAGCGTTTAGTCCATCAGGTGATCGATTGGAAATGAATTGTCAACTATTTTGAGTAATTCATTTCTAATATTCACCAGTTGCCACGGCAAATATTTACTCTCTCAACTCCTCTACGATTGTAAGTAGAGTTTTTGGACCGCTTAATCAGACAAAACAAGCTTTTTGAAGATGTGATCTTGGGTTCTGGTGGACCTTTGTCACTATTTTCTGACTTTTTATAATCAAAAACCATGAATCAATCTATCGGCTGACTAATAGATGACAACAATAACTATTAGTTGCAGCCCTGGAACAAACAGGAGTGTGTTTTTTTGTTTGGCTCAACCAGAAATTTTAAGGACTTTAACTCGGTGTGTTTTTATCTTTTATTTCATCTATAAACACTTCTTCTGAGATATTAATTATCGTGTTGTGATATCATAAAACATGCATAGCTATGAAACCTTTGGAAACTCCTCATCTGATGACCGGAGCACTTAATGTGACTCGACTTGCTTCTAAACATCTTCACGCACTTCACCTTTTGGAAACCGGGTGAAAATCCTCCCGCGGCCATTTTAAGTCCCAGCATGCCCCATTCAGACAATCTTTTGGCATAAAATACGTAATGTTTTTCCATTTTTGAACCGAACGACACAGTTTTTGGACTGAAACTTCTTCTTAACAGACCAAGACTTTGTTTTATTGTGATTGTTGCTGCAAATTCTGATTCTTTAGGTCCTAATATTTCCAAAAAGGTTTCTTATCGACTGCTCCAGGAGGCATTTTTGGGGAATCTGGGTCATTTCATGCTGGATGTTCATAGTGACGATCAAAACATCCATTTATTTTTTTGCAGATATACATTTTTTCCCCAAGACTTTGCTGAACAATTACATACAATAAACACAAGTATTAGAATTAATTTGGGGTTTCTACGATGAGAAAAGCTCATGGCTGCACTAGCAGCTCCGCTGGGTGTGGAGCGTCATGACCTCGTGCATCACTGGAGGAGAATAAAAGTTGCAGCGACTATCTCACATATTTCCCACCTGACTAATGCCTGCGACCCGAATGGGAGTAATAAAACCAAAAAACAACTAAAAAGTACTCGGTGTGTTGCAAAATGAGCTGGAGGAAGACGCGATTGTTTTGGTGTACCTGACATTGGCCGGATTCCTGGGTGGAGCCGCTCCACTTGTTATTTTTACCATCATGACTTCCAATCTTTGCTCCGCAGTTATTGACTTAGAAGGAGAGCTCGCTGGAATGTTATTTATACAAACATCTCCGCTCTGGAGACCGAAATAATGTGCTCAACAGAGTCAGAATACAGTTTTTTTTCTTCTTCCCTGAAGTAAGTAATGTTGAAGATTAGATGGGAAAGACAGCGGGGGAGAGGAGACTCATTTTATTCTGACTGGAGGAGGTCAAGCTAGTGAAGGAGAGTCGGACTGTGCTGAGCTCATTAGGCAATCAATGTTTGGAGCTTTTGAGGAACATATTGGCATGTGCGAGTCGGTTAATATGGATTTTAGTCATCAGAAGTGTCACAATAAAATGGATTTAAGCAGCATTCCAGGTGCGTGAAACACATTTCTGAAAATATCTGACAGCCGAGTGAGTTGTACAGTAAATGTCTCCATCATCTTATGAATTTTTTTGTCTTATAGATCAATACTTGAGGCATAAATACCAATAAAAGAGACATTTTGTATTTGCATTGTCATTAAAATCTCTTCACAAGTAGCTGCAGGAGAGCTAATGAATGTCAAAAATACTTTTTGAGCCATAATATTATGCTATTATTGAAAATGTGTGTGACATGTTCCCACTCTAATAAACCATAAAAGCTCTGAAACATTTTCATGGGGTCTCTTACATGTTTTTGTTGACACACGGATCATAATGGCAGTGACCAATATGCACAACATGGCTGCCAAATCATACAACAGATGGGTTTTTAAGGGGTTGTGTACAAAAAAGAAATCTGTGGAATTGGCTCTTATCAAGATAAGACTGACTAAGTGCACACATGCCCCAAACACTGGAGTCCTTTGACCCGCCTCCACCAAACGCTGCAGAGAAGCCATCTGTAAAGAAACCCATAAATTAAGCTATTTGATGTTGTCTGATGAACTGTCTGTACTATATGAGGTGATATTTGATTCAAACTAACTCGAAAACATCACATTTGCTCCAAATAGTAAGTGTAAGTTGCATCACAGCACAGATCATACAAGTGGCTGGAAGAGTTTTTTTGGTCTGAACTTCAACTTGTATACTGTAAGTGTTTAAAATATGACCACCAGATGTCACTCTGTGTGTACGAAGAACATCAACGTTGCACATCTTTTAGAAAAAAGTAGGGAATTTAAAGTCAAACCATGCTGTAAGCTCCAAATCAGCGCACATCCTCACAATTAGACGCTTTTTGAATGGAGTTTGGTGCACGCTGGTCTCTCCACAGGCAGAACACGCTCACACACTGTGGGAATTGGGGAGCTATAGAGGGGATAGTGCTAGTTTTAAAGCTAGCTCACTAATGTCTAAGTACAAACTCAAGGAAGCTGCGACCCCCCCCCCTCCCCACCTCCCAATCCCGGCACACAAAAAACGCACATTGTTTGCTCGCTTTTTGGGGGTTTATGAGAGAAATTGCCGCAGATTGCGCTGACATGTTCGTCTTTGTTTGCGTCTAGTTGATCTAAGCAGACTTAAAGTGGTAATTAGAGCACTTACCCTCGCTTCCATACTGTTTTCCATTGTTCGCACCCATTTTAAAGAATACATAATCTATGCGCCACACTCGGGGAATCAAAAGGAGTTAAATTCCAGAGGAAAAAAAAGGGCAGTCTCTTTCCGCAAAGATGGACCAGACAGTCAAGAGTTTGGAGCATAGGGCCGCTACAGCGCTGACTCCAAATAGTTAATCCAGATGTTGGGCACAAGACGGCTCAGCATTACGCAAACCTGGAGTCCGGACTCGAGCCTTTCCAGCGGTGCAGACTTTCTATATCTGAACATCCACAGACAAAGAGCGGTGAAATCTGCGCACACACACACACACACACACACACACACACACACACACACACAAAGTCTCTCACACACACACACACGGTCCCGAAGAGAGGAGTTGGGAGAAAAGTTTTTTGTGAAGTGGTCTAAATGGTAAGCAGCTGTTTATCAGGCTGAGTGCGGGCAATCACAGCGGCCAGACAACTGTGTGAGGACTCTGAGCTCTCCTCCTCTGGATTTAAAGAGACCGCAGACCAGGGAGGGAGATGCGGATATTTAAAGAAAGATAAGCCAACGACACACAGACACTTGGAGAAGTCCATATTTCACTTCAGTGGAAGCCCTGAATTCAATTACTGGAGATAAAAGTACTAAAAAAGTACAATATCTGACTCTGAAGTGTGTAGAAGAAGCCTTTAAAGTAGCAGAACAATGGAAATACCTCAAAAAGTACCTTCAAAATTCTACTTTACTTGAGTAAATGTAGTTGTTGTTTTTGCAAGCTCTCATAATGGGAGCAGTCCCAGTATGATATTTCCTCCCCTCGCGTACATCATTCATAGTTAAGCATTACGTCATCACAGGTGTGACTTTAAGATATTCGCGCAATCAGAGTCGAGGACACATAATCTCTAAATATTCGGAGGATGGAGGCCTGCTGACGGAGGAGAATGGTTTCAGCGCACATGTGGGAATGTGTCTATGAATAGCCGTCGTGTGCAGGTCATTGGATATCTCGAAGTAAAGCTGCAGGACAAAACCAGTTGTCCGCCGTCGACAGGTGACTTAATAATCTGGAGACGCGCTGAAATTCCTTTCTAAATGCACACAGACGAGGGCCAGCGAAGGGTGACGTCAGCGCTTTGGTCTCTATACATTCTCTAATTAGACTCACAGATTAGTATAGCTGCTCCGGTTTGATCTCAGATGCATTCATAAAACGTCACGGGCACATTTTCTTTCATTAGAGCACGTTGTAAAATGGATTTAACTGAAGGCAGACAAATAAAAGTTCACTTTCTGGAGGAAATGTGGGTTTAAAAAAAAAGGAGCCAGAAACTTTTAAAAAGTATAAATAAATGAGTCAATGAGCCAATTGTTAGTCAAACTTGTCCAAATTTGGGTGTTTTTTTTTTAAATGGTGCATGGCTAATTAAACTCCCCACAGAGAGAGAACACGTAAAAAAGTGAAGACAAAGAGGCCACAGTGTGAGTTTGAAGCTCTCGAGCAGCCAGACGCACTGCAGGAAGCAGAAGGTCGCACATCGTCTTTGCTTTAAAAGTGCAAACATATTTTTGCACGATAAAGCTTTATAATGCATGTTTTGCTTCTCTGCATTACATTAAAAAAAAAATAGGATGGCGTTGTATATTTACACTGTAATGCTAGCTGTACTGGCTAGCACCAAGCTAAACTAAGACATTTTTGACTGAGTATTATTTCTAGAGGACGTAGTTTACTTCTACTGCCATTTTTCATTGTAAACCAGCGGGGAAACAACCGAGTGTGGTGTGTAATGTTTTCATCCTGATGTTAATCGAGCCCTCTTGGTATTATTTATGCGTCCAGCGGAGCCGCTTCTGATTGCAATGTGCTGCTCTCTGTACTTTTAGACTCGCACGAGCCATCAAGAATGCACTTTAACTGCTCGTGATTTTGGCTCACGTGGCGGCAATCAGCTTCTCTTGGCTGTCCGATAGAGGTCAAACGCCAGACCTCAAACCTTTACAGGCGGTCGACTCTGGAATGCGCGGTGAGGAAAAACGGCTCGAGCTTTCTGCCGGAGATGGACGCGATCGGTCCCCGAATTAGTAGCAAACTGCTGCGGCTATAACAAAAAATGACCGAACACAAGTTGTGTTATGTGTGAAAAACCAAAACATTTATTCAATTTATTAAAAAAAAAAAAAGAGAAGAAATGGGGAAAAAAAGGCTTCAATTATGGCTTCGCATGTGATCACGTACAGTTTGGGCTCTGACAGTTGGCCGCTAAAAGGTCCTCCATAGGGAGGGCCAATGGGTGAGGGTCGACAGCGGGACGTGTGTTTATTTTGGGGCGAGAGGTCAGATTTGGTTGCAGATATGGCACAGCAGGCCGAACGAGAGACGCCGCCTCCTGGCACAGCTGCACTCTGGGAGACTGCAGTCAGGGCGCCGTTGGTGTCGGTCACAGCGCCACACGAGGGAGCCTGACGGTCATTTCGGGCCTCTGCGGTGGCCGGGCGGCGGCGGCGGCGGCGGGGGCTGGAAGAAAGTAGAGCGGAGGGAGATCTCCTTCAGCTTGCCGTGTAACGCCTGCAGGGTCACGGGGACGGACATGAACCTGCGACAGCGTCAGAAGAGATGAGGTTGGGCCGCAACGCAAAGATTAGTGCAGTTTGAAACTACAGATCGTCCCTTTTATACTGCTGGAAATCTCAAAAAGGAGTAAGTTTAAGTTATGAAGCCATACCTCTTCATGACAGTGGAGAGGTATTCATTTAAAGAGGGATTCCCCGTTTCTGGTCCGAACAAAGTGCAGGTAATCCGATGAGAATCCCATACGTTCACCAGCACTGTGCCGAGGAGAAAGCACCAATAAATCAGTTTTCTATCTCGTTATTAAACACAAACCGATCAGATGAACGAGGCTTTTGTCCTAGATTCTGAAAATGCTCACAAACGGCGAGCGAGTCCTTGTGGGGACGATGGAAAGTCACCGAAAAGCTGGTCTCGGACTCCGGGAGGACTTCGAAGTGCAGCTCACAAACCAAACCTGGAAGCAGAATCCATCAGCAAACCATCACGTCGCAGTTTTTTCTTTTTGCCCCCGTTATTATTTATTAAACGTCTCCTACCTGCTCGGTCATACTGAGAAGCGATGCAGCTCCTCAGCAGCGTGTTGATGGCGCACTGGTGCCGCAGCAGCGCCAGCAGGGCCGGCACGTGGGCCGGGTGGGTGAAGGGGACGCTGGTCACCACGGCGGCTCTCTGGGCGGGAACCTCCCATGCGGCGGCGGCGAGGACATAGCGATGCATCACGCCGCCAGGAAGAGGCTGCGCGCGAGGACCAGTGATTGCTTGTCATGTCGTACAGAACCGCTTGAATTTATTTAGCAGTTCCACCTTTCTTCTTGGGCTTCACATAAGTGTGTTGATCGTTCATGCACAGATACATGCGTACATACCACCGTGAACACGGTATCCTGCTCATCTAGAGTCTCCTCAGGGCTGTTTGAACTCGGTGAACGGCTCATCAGAAGCTTGGGTAAGGGTGCCCACTGCAGGTCGACATCTGGTATGGCCACATCTAGGAGAGATATCCCAGAGGAGCGGCAACCGAGCACGAGAGGGGACGATGCTTGTGGGTAATAATAATCACAGCGAACTGGATTTATGAAGTTCTTTTGGAAACAAAAGTGCTTCACACGGTTGAACGATGATTCCAACGCTACAGCAATTCTGGCAAATTAAAGCAGGCAACAAAAAAAAGAGAAAAAGTGATTTGAAGGAATTAAAAAAAGAGTGCCCTCTTCATCCTGACCTGTCATTTGGCTGAGCTTGCTCACGAAAGACGACGTCATCGGCAGCGGCGGCTGCAGTTTGAGGAGAAAGCAGGCGGCGAACGACTGGTGCGGCGCCTTGCTCGACGGCAGGAACACGAGACGACTACCACACGACACAGTTTTACACCACGTCAACACCACAGCGGCTCTGACATTCCCCGATCACTGCGGGTATGCAGAACAAGCAAAAGGAAAAGTATCCCCGCTGCGTATGAGGTTTTTAAAAAAAAAAGGGCAGCATGTTCACCCGTGAGGATCCAGCTGCGGAGGCTGCGGGAGCACAGACGCCATCTGAAGCTTACGAGTCACATCGCTGACACCGACGGCCACCTGGGCGGCCTGGACCAGAGCCTCTGTAGCGGCCATTTTGTTGTTGTTTTTTTAAAGAAAAATGTGCAAATGTTAGGCCCTTAAAAAGACGTTGCATGCAATTAGGAATGAGGGTCACGTATTCAAACGTGAACAGGTTTATAAAATACATTTGTTTGATAGTTTTGACATCTTACGCATGTCTGAGGGCTTCCTTTCATCAGTCGGAGGGGTGTAGAACTGGATGGTCAGGGGGCAATCTAAAGAGATGCATTTAATATCAACTGAAGAAAAAGATGTGTGCATGACTTATGGTTTCACTTCTTCTGGTTATGCACCTTCTTTCCCGGGGATCACAAACCCAATTCTGCCATCGTTAATCATGTCCACAAGGGAGTTGGAGTCCATTGGCACGCTGAATAAAAATAAAAAAATTAGCGACGTCACAATTTCCCATTATTCCCAAATTGCCATGCAGCAGTCAAACAAATATCTTTAATTTACTGAACAAGACAATGGAAACAAGTGGAAAGTCCTCATATTTCACAAGCTGGAATAAATAAATGAAACGTGTATTCTTCACAGTTTGGTGCATTTGTGTTTTTAGGTCACTCGCCTTGGCAGTCGTGACATTTGCTGCAAGTCATTCCCGAGAAATAGCAAAGATGCAAACAATTTCATTCGAATTTTACTGAAACATAAAAATAAAAAACACACAAATAGTTGACTGACTCCATGATGCCCACAATGTAAAAGGTTAAATCACAAGTTTTAAGAGGTCTACTTGTCTCCGGGGATGTTGTACTGGGTGAAGAGGTCGGCCAACTTCTTGGAGAACTCAACAAAAAGTTTGGACCTGCTCCATAAAAACCAAAACGGTGCCATCAGCATGTAAAATGTTCATCGTTATGCAATCATTCAAACAGCACGGACCTCTTCAACTGGCGGGCAAAACGACAACATTTAAAAACGTATCGTCGCTCAAAGCGCCTACCTCAGCAGCCGGAGAAGGGACTCGCTGGGCTGCAAGACAATGTCATTTCATCATGGCGCAGAGCAACAGGAGAGCGATGTTGAAAGGGCAACGTGGTCCACTTACAACGGGGCACCCTCCGTGAGGGGCCACCTTCACCTCCTGCACCTCGCCACACGGCAGCAGCACCACCTCCAGGTAGAACAGGTCGGCCGTCAGGTAGCACGTGGCCCCGGTGATGTGAAAGCCCATCCTAGGGGGGGCGGAGAGGCCATGTGGGAGGAAACGTGTGCCACCACATTGATTGTAAGCAAAAAGAAACTCCATAATGAGGCTGTTTAAAAAAAGAAACATTCGATCAAAACTAAATTTTAAAAAAAAAGACTCTCTACCCTTGCCGTTTGGCAATCACTTCCAGACGGGACTTCATGGCATTCATAGAGGTCACTGAAACAAACAGAGACCAGCTTACTCACATGGTTAAGGGGCATACATGTACTAGAATACATACTGAATCCTTGGTATGTGGTTTGGTTACCTTTAACCACTTGCTGGAGCCTTTCCAGTGATCTAACCAGCGGCATGCAGAGTTTGGATTTATCTTTGGGTTTGTCCTGTTGGGAGACAAAGGGACGAAACAAACAAACAATAGACCGGTTGTGTGGCAAAGTCACTCTTGTGTAAACAGTCTTCCCAGCCCATCACACCACCCCATCGCAGTATATAAGGGAATCCAGTGGCATTTGGATGCTTTGCACTTTGGGATCCATGTGTTTTTTTAAAAGAAAACCTGCAGCAGTGTGAAAAAAATACATTCTGCATTGTCAGTGCGTCGCATTTTTTGAGACGTCTGGTCCTATAAAAGTCCTATTCAGCATCGCTGCTGGCAGGAAACTGCGTGACTAGCCCCAGCTGCCTTATTCCCCTCTGGACCACACATCACTTCAGACCACCAGCTAATCACGTTTCTTTACGAGCCTCCAGAGACTGACCACTGCCAAGCTCCACTTTGTATTAATCCTGAAGTATTATCTATCCTGCCACTCCACCCATGACAAATCTAAAGAAAACGAACACACCCTCTCATAGCCTCAAGCAGACACGTTATTATCGTAGCACTAAATACACTTCGCAGCCTGTTGTTGGAGCGGAGAAGACATGAGAATATGTGAAGCTTTGCGTGTTTGGCCCTCATCTTGGAGCCTGACACATCTGCAAATAGAGCATCTTCCAAAGAACAAATGCTGATTGTCTTGCCAAAAAACAAGACAGTGTTGAACGTATTACAGAAACAAAGCCAAGGCCAGAAGGCAACCCAAAAAAAAAAACCGTTGTATTGTTTGAATAAGGCTCTCGACTATATAGCGAGTGGTTGAAGTGAATCCAAGTTACCATCAGTGCACAAACTGATCCAACAACAAAGACGTAGTGTGTTGCGGGTTAGATGACCTCATTCCCAGTGCATTACCACACCAGTTTGTAGCACCATATCCTATTAGGAGAAGCCATCCAGTAACTAATAGTCTAATAACTTGTATTCAAGCAACCATCTAATTCCCCCTGCATACAACTAATGCAGGGACACACCTTCAAATAAGGACTGCACTGTGGTATTTAAGAAACTAACATGTGGATGAAAACAAAGGTAGTGTTCATGTGGAAGTGGTTGTTTTTTTTTTACCATGCATCTTCGGACAAGCTGAAAGGTTTCATTCCATGTTTTCTCAGCAAATTTTAAGTGCAGCTTGGCGATTCTGGCCTCCATTACTGAATCATACAAAAAGAGAGAAAACAGTCGTTGAAAACTACAACATCCACACCCTTACAAACATTTTTTCTTCAATTTTAAAGTAGGATTTGGAACGATAAAACATTTGTTATTCGTTTAATATATATATATAAACGTTCTAACCCAACATTACCTTGCTCCTGAAATGCACTCTTGCGGATTTAATAGTCTCCACCGGAAACAACGTGTCCACAGTTATGCGGATTATCCAATTTATCAATTATCCTGCCTTCAAACCTGGTATTTCATGTTAAAACCACGCTGCAAACTGGTTAACGATTCACGTGATTACATATACACATAAGATTGTTCGGCAATGTTTTTTTTTTATTAGTGAGAAATTTGTGTTTACATTCACACACACACGCGCACACACACAAAAAGTGAAGCCGAGTAGTGTCTGGTTCTCTCGGCCGGGCGGGCGTTGCCAGACGAAGCCGAGCCCACAGGACGTGCAGTCAGACCGCTGCTAACGCTAAAGTCAACGGGAGTTAGCCAGGGAGCTAACCATGAGCTAACGAGCAGCTAGCTCAGTCCAAACGACGCACCGAGGTGAACGCTGTCTCCATTTACCGGGTACGTGGTATTATGAACACAAATGCTGCGAATTGTAGCTCCACGTTTACCACCTTTTTATTTATTCATTTAATTGTTTACGTTGCATCATTTAGTTGTGATTAGCTGCTCGTTATCGGTTGCTAGCCTCTTTTCTTCTTCTTTTTTTTTTTTTTTTGCCTGTGTGGCCACCCTTAGCTGTGGCTCGCGAGGATCGACCGCACATCTGTTGCTGGGTAACCGATTTTAAGGACGTATGTGGGTCCTTATCTGAGCCGTCAACCGTTAAATATCGACCAGGTGTGTTAACCATCTTGGGCGGTTAGTTAGCTTGTTAGCACCGTTGCCCCCCCTCCCAAATGTAGTCGACCTGCTAGCTAGTTCACCTGCTTGTTGACATGTCGTCACCAGCTCAATTGCTAATAAGTTAACATCATTTATATATACACGAGCATTGCGTGTTGTTGCGCGTGATTTCAGGACGTCTGCTGTCGTAAAAACGAGGTGAAAGTACAGACGACGTTATTGTGGCGTTGACGCACCTGTGTATTAATTACCGTTATGAGCTAATTTCACGAGTTGTGCGTTTGTTAAGCGGTTATGATGACACACAGTAACACGGGCGAGGTGGTATTTGTTAGAGAGGCGTGGGGACTGGATTTACATGGTTCAAGTGAAAGGGCATTCCCTCCTGTGCTGCATCGTAATGTTGACTTAGTGCATACACGCCTTTTTGTTAATTTGTATAATGACCTGCTGGCTGCAGTCCCGTCTGCATATCCCTGCTCCACTGAGAGGTCTGTGTGGCCGGTGAATGAGAACGAGCATTGACACACACACTTCATGGGTTTCCCAGACTCTTCTTGGACTGTCCAGCATGGGGGAACTGACCACTAAATGGCTTTGGCGTATGTCCCATTTCACCCAGGCCTGTCAAAGTTTGTTACCCAGAAGCTTTAAAATATATTTATATTTCTTTGCTTAATAGCTTTCACAGGGTCCTCTTGGGTTGGAGGAATTTGCCTACTGTTTGCCATGATGTATTGTAGTTGAGTCTACTTATCCATATTCCAGCAATGTTGGTCAGGTTTAGCTCAAAGCAGTATTTTCCCACAGATTTGCACATTTGTGTGTGGTGGTTTCTGACGAGCAAGTGGAAGTTGGCTGCAAAATTAGCATTAGCATTTACAAGGAAGCTTCTTGTTTGGATCATCCACGTCCTATCTGCATATTGTATGGGAAAACACTGCCTGATTCTTCTTGATTTCCTGTCATGAGATATATTTATATGGCTTTTTTTACTTCTCTAAATAAAAGTAAGAAGCAAAAGAAAAAGTTAAGCAACAGCATGCACCAAAAGCTACATTAAGGGACATAATCTTTCTGCAGGGAGGCGCGATAATGAAAAACATATATTAAGAAGCAGTTGGTTTTTTTAAGGCATCAATCTAGTGCCGGTGCTCATTAAGACAATTCATCTTGCCGTAGTCTCAACCAGGAATAGAGAATATTCCCATGCACTCATGTTACATTAGCAGTGTAATGGCAGTTTCTCCTGGTTGTGTTTTATTGCTGTGAGACAGAGAGTGATGGCTTCGCAATCTAACTGCAGAAATGGAATCTAGAGCCTCATAAAATGATGATGAAACACCTTCTGATTGCTTTTTTTCTTCCCCAGGAATCATCATTTGGTACTTTTCATTGCAGCTGGGTTTCACAGCCTTCATTTCCCAATCCTTCCCTTCACCTTGAACCTTCTACCTTTCACACTCGGATCTCTCGGCACAAAGAGCCATGGCAGCTGCTAAGCCAAAAGGGCAGAACTCTCTGGCCCTTCACAAAGTGATAATGGTGGGCAGCGGAGGGGTGGGCAAGTCAGCTCTTACGCTCCAGTTCATGTATGATGAGGTGAGCAACTGGAAGCCAGAAAGTTTCACCTTTTTTTAGCACAAATTGACCACTGCTGTTAACGTAAATATTTTTTTTTCCCCCCTCCTTTCTTGTAGTTTGTTGAAGACTATGAGCCCACCAAAGCAGACAGTTACAGGAAGAAAGTGGTGCTGGACGGGGAGGAGGTGCAAATTGACATCCTTGACACAGCTGGACAAGAGGACTATGCAGCCATCCGAGATAACTACTTCCGCAGCGGCGAGGGATTCCTCTGTGTGTTCTCCATCACAGAACTGGAATCGTTTGCTGCAACAGTCGACTTCAGGTGCAGTAGCACACCATGTTTCATATGTTTTTTTTTTACAATTCTACCTCATTTACTTTAGCAGGCAGCAGTCTTTTTATTCACATATGTTTTTTTCTCTTTTTTTTCGCAGAGAGCAGATTCTGCGAGTGAAGGAGGACGAGAACGTGCCCTTTCTCTTAGTCGGTAACAAGTCCGATTTGGACGACCGACGGCAGGTCAGCGCAGACGAGGCGAAGGCCCGAGCCGAGCAGTGGGGCGTGTGCTACGTGGAGACTTCTGCTAAAACCCGCGCCAACGTCGACAAGGTACGATCGACGAGCTAAGTTCACGTCGTTGATATTTGCGCAAATGGGAGACTGCTTTTGTTTTTATTTTTATTTCTTTTCTTTTTCAACAGGTGTTCTTTGACCTGATGAGAGAGATCCGGGCGAGGAAAATGGAGGACAGCAAAGAGAAGAACGGGAAGAAGAAAAGTAAAAGTTTGGCCAAGCGAATTCGAGAGAGATGCTGTATTTTATAGTGGTAAACGAGCGCAGGATCGCTGCTGGTGTACATATACATTTCTCAGACTTTTGCATTTATTTTGTGCCCATACCTGACCATGACTTTTCGTTCCTGGCTAACAGGACATCTGACCGTGTGTCAGGAAGTAGTAAGGCGGCACCCCATACACCTAACTTTTTATGTGCTGACACTCCAAATAATTAATGTACTCTCTCTCTCTCTCTCTCTCTCTCTCTCTCTCTCTCTCTCTCTCTCTTTTACTCTGACCACATTACATGGATGGTGTTTTGATTTAGGCCCGATAAGCTTTAACTAGAGGCTAAGCCCCCGAAATGTTAAAGAACCTTTCATTGTAAAGTTTGACGTGTAGGATATAGTCAGACAGCTGTGCAGTTTAAAAGAAATGAGACGGGTGTAATGTATGTGAACAGACTCGGTGTCCTGTCAACTCAGAATTTATCAAGTGCCACTAAGGAAATGTAGGTTGCACTGGTGACTTTATGAAGCGTTTTAATCGAAAAGATCATTATAAGAGTTATAACACTTGTTTATTTTATCCGCAGATTCAAACTTTTTCTTCCTGTCTATCATATCAGCTAGTGTAAGATCTATAAGTGCACTCATGCTTCCTTCTTCTCTCCCCTTCGCGTCACTTTGTTGAGTCTTCTCAAATGCACAAACCACGTCGATCGTCTCCCCCTAAATCTTTTAGGGATTTTGCAACACTTGAACTTTTTTTTCAATTATTGCATTTCAGAAGTTTTACCTCCGTTTGGCCAACGACTTTCATTGCCTTTTTATGTCCCTGCAATTTAAAGGAATCCCTGGTGCTCCTGATAAAAGGCGATTCCGTAAAACGACACCCTTTTACCCGCTGTTTTTAAATGCATCACAGAGCTGATCGTGTGAACGGCATACAGTCGTGGAAAGATTAATTTTGCCAATTTAACTTTTCCTGGCTTTGACTTTTTAATCCCGTCTTTTCCATTTACTTAAAAATACTTCTTAAGTGTGAATTAATCTATGGATAGTTGAATTTGAAGGCAAACAATATGACAAAAATGGCTGCAGGCTTGATGTAAGTGAGGTGGTACCTATCCACACAAAAAAAAAGTTGCTCTCATACACCAAAGAAGTATGCTAGCTAGTACAAACAAGTGCCCACTTATTTACTGGAAGTGAACGACAACTTTCTGAAGGGAGCATCGAAGGGAAACGCTGCACCCGGTTGTGTGAAATCTATCTGGGCGCCAAAGTTGAGGAACTTTTTAATTGTGAACGGCCGTGGAATGAAATGCAAATGTTGTGGGACGATTTAGTAATTCATGTACAGTGCATCACTGTTGCCTCTCTGTCCATTGTGAATGTGAATACTCCCTCCCTATGCCCATCCCGTTTGCCTGTAATCTTAGCTTGCCAGTGATGCGCAGAGTTTGAAGGTCGTTGACATTCTACTTTGTTTGCCTTTTGTGCGAAGCCTCCATGATATATCTGGCCTGTTGGTTTCCTCGTGTAGGTTTAATGTTACAGGCAGGTGAGGGTTATAGCAGTGTAAAAAAAATAGATAAAATGAGAATAAAATGCTCTACTTGTTAAATTGCATAGACCAAAACGCACTGTGAAGTCTGCCCCTCCTTTCTCTTAGTTCCCCTTCATGACTGAGCCACTTTTTGTTTGTCTTTTAACTTATTTGTGTTGTCAAAGTGTGACCACTATCCAGAGGTTGTTGCCACGCTTCACTTTGATCCAGTTTAAAGAGAAAATGTGTGCGCGTTGCCAACAGCAATAGCTCGCCATTTCCATAAAAAGGATTTCCTCAACCAATAGGATGCCCAACACTGGAGTCTATGCAAAAAAAACAGCGATTGTAGTAATTGCAAAGAGGAAGAGATTATAAAACGTGGAGACAATTCAAACCAGTGTCGGCAAGTGCAGTAGAAGCATTTAAGCTTTGACGTTGCTTTTATGTTTGAAAACATTGTCTCATTGATTCTCTTGAGTTGTTAAATTAACACTAAATAACTCCTGGCTTTGATTACAGGCTGTGTTTGTCATATTAATTGTACAAAGAAATGAAAAGAGAAAGGCAAAAGAATGTCCGTGGCATATCGTGTCAACTGAAAAAAGCACACCGTAGAGAGAGATTTAGAGTTTAAAGACATGTGACTGGAACCCTAAATGTTGGGGACTTGTGGCATCCGAATGTTCAGGAAGTAGTTTAAGTTCATATGTTTTAAGGGCTAAGCTCCAGTACACCGCACCGTGATAGAAACGCACCTGAAGGTCAAAGTGACGGGCGCAGACGGTGACGCACAGAGTGAGAATCTCGGCCCCCTTCCTCATGCCAGACCATGACACTAACTGCTGCGTGTCTTCATTGTTGGGTACTGCAGAAGCTACCACCATAGTGCTTGTTTACTCTGATAACATATGCTTAGAACGGTCTGATTCTTCTTTCACTGCTTTTTAGAAGCAAACATTCTGAATTATTCTTACTTAATATGGCCGAAAATGTTTTCAGCGGGAATTTAAGTGGTGATACTAAAACAGATGTTTGTGTGAAAGCTATGAGCAAAATGGCCGACGGGGTATTGGAATATCTTGTTTTGCCTTTTTATATAAATACCCTTGGAGATAATATGTAGATATCCCTGTCTTTGATTGGATGGTTGGATGTATGCCATCAATTAAATGTCTCCTTCATGTTTACTTATTTTGACCATAACCACTAATGTAGCCTGTGTGTTTGTGAATGCAAGAGGTGAAGCTTACATTTCAATTATTTATTTTTTTGTGAGTTACTTGGAAATGGCAAATAAAGTGGATATTACTAATAACATTTTCCAAATGTATTCAGTTATTCTTTGTGTGAAGATTCACGATTGGACTTGAGTCATTACACTGAGCGGGCAGACGGCTCCTCTGGGACTCGCTGCACGCTGCTCATATTTCTGTGAACATGCCAAAATGAACGCCGCCACCTGCACAACCCGACCTTTTCCATCGATCCGGCGAAGGTGAATCCAAAGGTTTACTGTGAAATCTCTGATATATCGTTTTACTGTAATTCTAAAACTATATAGCGTACAGATGCAATCACAGACAGCTTGGCTCAGCATACATCTCTCATTCTTTGTGCTGCATTCACGGTCCTTGTAAAGCTCAGTTATACCAATGTCATGGAGGACAATGGGAAGCATTGATTATCTAGCACTAGTACAGCCTTATATAGTAGTTGGTGTCTGCCTATAATGTTTTATAACAGTGGGAAATAGCACAATGCAGACTACTGTGAACCTATTTTAATCAAAGTAAAGTCAGTATAAAATTGGTAACGTGTCCACATTTAATATATATTGTTCAGAAAAGGAAATATATTATTTAGGTAATTGTTTAGGCAAATAAATGGCAATAGGGGCGATGTTAGTATATATATTTTATTTTTTTGCAATACCAGTATTTTCAATCATTAAATCTCAACGTCACTTTCTTTTAATTCACTTTTTGAACGTATCTTATCTAGCCTGTGTTGTTTATGACATAATAAAATAATCAATATACGCAAAGCAAATGTTCCAATTATCTCGTTTGTGGTTATTTCGTTTAATTTGATACATAATTTCAAAATGTTTAATTTTGTTTTGAAAGTAGGGGTTTCCCTTGGCGGTGACGTAACCGCTTATCTGGCTTACGCATACGGGTATCATTGGTTCACACCGACGCACAAGGCCTGTAGTTTGAAAGCTGTCTGGGGCCCTGGCGAAGAGTACCGCTAGCCACACACGGCGAACAAAGTTACAATATGTTTTTGAAATAAATTCAAGGAATATTGGAGCCATTTTGCCCGGAAACACGTTCGCTACTTCTGGACCACGCGGCCGCCGAGAGGGGAGCGAGCGACCCGGCGAGATACGCGGAAGCAGTCGCGTGTTTTCGTCCCACAGCATTTGTTATATCGCATCTCTTGACTTGGAGTTGCATTGAACTCCAACGCAAGGAGAAAGGGAAGCTAACTGGCGCTAGCTGGCTAACTCGCGTGCTATTCACTTCCTTGTTGCACAGAGTGCGATGGGAGGCGAGGAGAAGTTTGTGGAGCGGAGACGGAGTTGTTTTACTTCGACTTTAACCAGATCTGGTTAATGGATTTACATGATTGCACGAACTGCAGCCGTACAGGAGAACTGGATTTTAAATGTAGAGGGGCTTTGGGCCTTTGACCATGAAGTGGAATGCGACTGTCTAGCCGGACACGGTTAGCTATTGGAGGCTAGCTGGCTAAACCATTAGCTAGCGAAACTGAGAGATTTCCGTCCTGGAGTACAATGGTTGAGTACCAACTGGCTATATAACTAAACGTCTTATTGTTGATTTTATGTGGCGGAATCTACATGCGCCAAGTGTCATGAAATAACTACCATAACTGACTTTTCTTGAATCTGAAGCTAGCTTTGTAATGCTAGTGTTAAGCTTTTTGAATTAGCTAACCTAGCTTGTCTTTAATTGTGAATGTGCTGTTAGCTAACTAGCCTGTCAACGTGACACATACCAGCCCAATGTTTAGTTCCACGACACCACAGGGAACATAGTTTAAGTATATCAATATACATATACTGATTTATTCTCAACGTGGCTCTGGGGTTTATTTTATAGATAAATGCCTAATTCAGAGGTGCTGCGCGAGGGTCGGGGTCGGAGCCCCTCTGCTCAGAGAAATGCTAACAGGCAGGACAGGCGTAGTAAACCGGGGAGCGGTGCTCCTGCTCCGCGAGACAGACACCGTGAGAAGAGGCGGCTGTCGGCTTCTCGGAGGAAGAAACGCAGGCCGACCAAGGGGAGAGACGCGTGGTCTGCGGGTGCAACGGGAGACCCTGACCGGAGGGGCACGTTTGACAAAGACGCCGAACTTCGGACATTGGTAGAGTATGACGACGTGAGCTCCCAGTCGGAGCGGTTTTCTGGCAGCCCCTCGCCCAAGCTCGACCGACTCAGCGACGGGGACCTCGGCGACTATAACGGACCGGCGTCCCCGGAGAGAAGTCACCCGAGGGACCGGGAGGCGGTGTGCGTCGGCAAAGACGAGAAAACACGAGGACCGTCCGAGAGGAGCAAGCAAGAGAAGGAGTCGAGCCGGAAGAAGGACCGCCAGAGCCGCGAGAAAGACTCCTCGAAAGTTAGGAGTGGAGCTGGTGGTGGAGGTAGCCTAGGTGGCTCTAAAAATCCCAGAGACACTACAAGGAGCAACGACAGAAATGGCAAAAGGACGTCTGCATCCCAGTCCTTGCAATCTGCAGATAAGAAGGATTCAAAAAAGCAGAAAAGTACAACGAGGTCCGATAAAGAGACGCCATCTGCATACAGAGATGCTCCACAAGCTTACAGAGAGGAGCGGGAAGAGCCCAGGGCCTACAAGAGAAGTCCTGGTCTCAAAGCAGAAAGTCCCTATGGGACGTCTTATTCGCATAGCTACCAGTCTCCTGTTGGTTATAACCAGCAAATATCGAGAAGAAGTCCAACCTATGGGAGCAAAAGACACTCGCCCAGCTCCACGTACTACAGCCGGGACGGAGACGGGTATGGGGCCTATGGTGCGTCCAAGTCACCCAGTTCGTACTCCAGTAACAAAAGGAAGCGATCTCCGGCGAGCCCCGCAAACTGGCGCAGGTCCCCGAGTTACGGCCGACACAGTCCGTTTGAACAAGGGGAGTTCGGTACGAGTCCTTATGGGAACCGCAGGAGATCGAGAAGTCCATACAGAAAGTCCCCGAGCCATAGTCCAGATGTCAGGTTAGTTCCTACGAAGCTGACAGAATGTGTGTTTTTATCTAACGTTTGTATTTATTGAGGCCTTAAGTTTTGTTAATATTGGCTGTGCTGCATGTGGCCAACTGGCATTATGTGTTATGTCTTCATACTTGGATATGCACTAGATGTTCTACCTTGTGCAAGCAATGAAGTTTGTAAAGTTGAAACAATCTAAAATGGTGTCCATGTCACTTTTTCTTTCCAGGCGACCTGCTCGATCACGCAGCAGAAGTCCATATTCGTCGAGACATTCGCGCTCTCGCAGCCGCCACCGCCACTCTCGCTCCCGCAGTCGCCCCTCCAGCCTCTCGCCGAGCACGCTCACCTTCAAAACCAGTCTCGCTGCCGAACTCAGTAAGCAAAAACGGGCTAAAGCCGCAGAAGCGGCAGCCAAGGCCAAGAACTCCAGCAGCACATCTACTCCAACCAAGGGTCCCTCGTCTGCTCCTCAACCCAGCCCCAAGTCCAATCATGCGCCCAGAAAGGGCCGCCCTCCCTCTCCGCCGCAGCCGGAAAAGGGTCCCAGGACCCCCACATCCACCATGCCCCAGTCCCCCTCTGACAGGTCGGCCAAAAGGACCGCCGAGCACCCCACCAGCAGAGATGGAAAGGGGAAAGATGACTCTGTGCACCGGGACAAAAGGAAAGCACCAGTCGCCGGCCAGAGCAAAGACAAGGATCGAGCCATGGGTCCACTCATCTCTACTCTCGCTTCCCTACCCTTGCCTCTAGCGGTTCTTGAGCAAATGAATAAAGGAGAAAAGTATGGATGTGTTGTTTTGCCAATTGACCTTGAGTTCTTATTAATTGTTCATTGTGGAGACTTACTCCCTTCTCTCTGTATCTCCTGCATTTTCCCACGATCAGCTTGAAGGACAGCTTGCTCTCAGGAAAGAAGAAGTTGGAGAGAAAGGCCCGTCAGCTTCTTTCCGACTTGCCCCTCCCCCCCGCACTTCCTGGTGGCACGTCTTCCCCGCGCAGCCCACCCGACGACAAAAAGTCCCAGACTCTTCGCCGAAGACCAAAGTATGTTACGCCGCATTTAGTGCATCTATGTCGTCTTTTCACCAGTCGTGATTTTTGCTGTATGTTCACTTTGCTTCCACTGAAATATATTTTATTGTGTTTTCCAGAATCTGTGGCCCAAGGCACGGCGAGATTAAGGAAACCGAGATAGACTGGGGCAAACGCTGCGTGGATAAATTTGAGATTATTGGGATCACGGGGGAAGGCACCTACGGTCAGGTGTACAAAGCTAAAGACAAAGACACCGGTGAGTGTTTCGAAGAAATACGTTCGTTTTGTTTCTCCGCATTAACATCATACAAATGTATCCGTTCTCAGTTCTTTAGAGGTGAAATGAAAGGTTGCTGACGATGCTCGGCTCCTATTTCAAATGTGCTGCTGGAAATGCAAAGTGCTCACAGATAAGCATCTGTCTAGGGCGTGACCGGCTCACGATAACGTCTCCACGCGCTGTTCCTCCTTCTGTTTCGCAGCTGAAATGGTGGCTTTGAAGAAAGTTCGGCTGGACAACGAAAAGGAGGGCTTCCCGATCACGGCCATCAGAGAGATTAAGATTTTGCGACAGCTGAACCACAAGAGCATCATCAACATGAAGGAGATCGTCACAGACAAGGAGGATGCTCTGGATTTCAAGAACGATAAAGGTACATCATGGTTTTGATTACGTCTATATGATCCTGCCACACACTGTCGGTGTGTCCAACACCATGTTTTTGAATGACTCTCATCCTTGTTCTCTCATCTCAGGCGCTTTCTATCTCGTATTCGAATACATGGACCACGACCTGATGGGTCTGCTGGAGTCCGGCCTGGTCCACTTCAACGAGAGCCACATCAAGTCCTTCATGCGGCAGCTGCTGGAGGGCCTCGACTACTGCCACAAGAAGAACTTCCTGCACAGAGACATCAAGTGCTCCAACATTCTGCTCAATAACAAGTGAGTCCTCAGTATTTCACAACAGTTTTGCTTTATCGCATAGCCACTCTATCTTTTTATTCACGACATTAATTTGTTTTCCCTTCTTATTCAGAGGTCAAATCAAACTGGCAGACTTTGGTCTTGCTCGGCTTTATAACTCCGAAGAGAGGTGAGTCTCAGTAGATATAAACCACACCTGTTAAGCTGCGTCGCCTTCACAATTTATTTCCACTCTGGTGCGATAACCGCAACAATATTTGCCTTTTCGTTCTCCTTCCCAGTCGACCATACACCAATAAAGTGATCACACTATGGTACCGCCCGCCTGAGCTACTTTTGGGAGAAGAGAGGTACACGCCGGCTATCGATGTGTGGAGCTGCGGGTAAGAACGCAACGTTACTTAATAATCTTCCCGGTCTGTGTTGGTTTAGTTTAGTTTTTGTGTTGTTTCTGATGCGCTGTCTCTTGGTGTGTCTCTCACAGATGCATTCTTGGAGAACTGTTTACAAAGAAACCAATTTTTCAAGCAAACCAGGAGCTTGCCCAGTTAGAGCTCATCAGGTGAGTTTCTATCTAAAATAGGAAGAGAAATAAAGTGTTTCTCAAGAGAAAACGGACCACAAAGCAGCTACACAACATGTGTTTTGCTTCGCCGGCATCACTTCTTTTCTTATGACTGGTCTCGATAGAGGAAAGTTGAAGGTTGTGATTAATCTAGACGAGGCGGTCCGCCTCTGCTGGGGAAACCCTGAACGTTTGTACACATCTTTTTTTTATATTTAAGGTAACAAGTCAGGCCAGTTTTCTGGGTGTTGTCACAAAGTAATCATGAGATATGAAAGAAGCCTCTTCACTCATCGCCGCGTTCCTGTAAAACAAACACTTTTCTGTCTTTTAGCCGGATCTGTGGCAGCCCCTGTCCCGCCGTCTGGCCGGATGTAATCAAACTTCCCTTCTTCAACACTATGAAACCAAAGAAGCAGTACAGGCGGCGGCTACGAGAGGAGTTTGCTTTGTAAGTTCACGTCTAATTGATTTAAGATTGGGCCCTGTGGCGGCGCGTTGTACTGAAGTCGCCTCTGTTGTCGTCCAGCATCCCCCCGTCGGCCCTGGACCTGTTCGACCACATGTTGAACTTGGACCCCAGCAAGCGCTGCACGGCCGAACAAGCGCTGGGCAGCGAGTTCCTCAAGGACGTGGACCCGGACAAGATGCCGCCGCCAGAGTACGTTCCGCTTCACGTTGAGCGCGCTCGCCGGGTTCATCCTCAGCGTTTTATATCGGCGGGCGTCCAATGTTAACTGTTTCCCCATCTCTCTCCAGCCTCCCGCTGTGGCAGGACTGTCACGAGCTGTGGAGTAAGAAACGCCGGCGACAGAAGCAGATGCCGGAGGAAGCGGCGGCCCCGAAAGCGCCCCGCAAGGAGCTGGGCCTCGACGACAGCCGCAGCAACACCCCGCAGGGCTTCCCAGCTCCCGGAGGTATTAAAGCTCAGAATTCAACTGCGTCCACGCTGCTAGGTGAGTTTTGACTACCGTTTGTATTCGGTCGTATGAAAGGTGCTGCGCTAATGGCGCATGACTTGATGACGCAACGCTTCCAAAACAAGTAGAACTGGAGTTTACTTTGCACTTTATTGATCGGTCTTAAAGGTCACACAAGCTCGGCTGTTTGCTTTCTTCCCTCTGTGCGAGTGTGTGTACAGACGACACGCCACGCTCATTTAGTCAGCACCGTGTCGTATTCATCACGGCTCGTCAAACTCGTTTTCACCAGGATGATTTGTCATTTTAGTCGGCATTAAAAGAACTCTTAAACTCTGGCGGCCTCGTTGCATTTACAGCGTTTTATTGGATCTTAGATGCAGTCGAAAAGCTCCAGAAAAGGCTTGTGAATAAACCGAGAGGTTGTGTATCAAGAATGCATCTCTTGAGTGTCTCTTGTGTCTTCTCGCAGACCCAAAGGGTCCGCACTCCCAGCTGACCCAGGAGCAGCTGGCGGTCCTCCTGAACTTCCTCGGCCAGCCCAAGAGCTCCGTCAACACGGCCCAGTTTGTCCAGTCCATGGGCTCGAAGGTCAACCAGGAAACGTTGCAGCAGCTCTCCAACGTCCTGGCGCCCACCGACCCGGCCGAGCCTCAACCGGCGCCGGCGAAGCCTCCCCAGCCCGCCGTGGCCGCCGCCCCCGCCGCCGCCCCCGCGGGGGTGCCCCGCACGCCGCCGATGCCCAAGCCTCCCTCCCCCCCCGCGTCCGCGCCGTCGGCTAACCCGGACGGAGAGGCCGCGGCCGCCACGCAGACGGCCGTGACGATGCTGCTGGCCCAGCTGCTGCAGGCGCAGCAGAGGCTGGAGCCCAGTGACGGCGGGGACGGGACGGAGGGGACCAACCAAGCGGGAGCGGCGGCGCCCGGGGGGCAGCCGCCCCCTCCAGAGGGCAAACCGCCTCCAGAGCCCAGCCCGGTGTCTCCAGGTAACCTTCCTCTGTTTGATCTGGTCTGTGAGACTTTAATATAAGAAGCGGAGGGAGAGAGAGAGAAATACACATTACACAGGGTCCTTACGGCCACGGAAAACCTGGAAAAGTCATGGAAATGTGTTATATTCATGTTCATTTACGCTGAGTTTGAAATAATTAACATGCTTTTAAAAGAAAGACGCTCAGGTGTTCACACAGGCATCTATATACATGTTTATTCTTTTAATCAAACTATTGTCTCTCATTCATTTGTGTTATTTAAGGTGTACTATATGCTTTGGAAATTTGGTTTAAAGTCATAGAAATCCATTTGGTCAAAATGTGTATGAACCCTGATCTCAATAGTTTGAGGGAAAAACTAATTCTAATGTTGTAATTTCTGTGTTTCAGTGTCTGAAGTGGGCGGCGTCTCCATCCTGCCCCCGAACCAGAGGCCGCCTGAGCCTCCCGAGCCGCCTCCCCACGCCGACCTGGACTACCGGCAGCCTCCGCCCGAGCCCAAGACCGGCCACGCTCCGCCCATCGCGTCTGCGGGCGGAGTCGACGGCGGGAGACCCCCGGAGCCGGACTACCCGCCCCTCCCCACGGCGGAGGGGCCCGGGTACGGCGGCGGCGAGTACATCCACCCGCCTCCGCCGCCCTTCACTCCCGCCGGGTTCGCCGACGGCTTCATGGGTCACATGATGGGCGGCGGGCTGCCGCCTCACGCCCTCAGAGAGGCGTTCGGCGGACGCGGGCCGGCCGCCGGCTCCTCGTCGGGCGGCGGCGGTGGCGTCCTGGCCCCGGCCCACCCGGACCCCTTCCCCCCGGGCGCCAGAGCCTCCAGACCCGGCAGCATGGTGTTCACCGGGGACCAGGACCACCGCTTCAACTACAATCACAGCCCGCTGCCCGTGGAGGGACAGCCCAACCCCGGCGCCATCCACATGTACAACCACGCCTTGGCTCGGCAGGACGGCGGCGGCGGCGGACCCCCTCCTCCTCCTCCGGCGCCGGGACAAGCGTGGGGCTCCCCTTCCCAAGCGGGGGCTCCGCCGCTCCCCCTCGGCTTCGTCCCGCACGTGAACTCGACGGCAACAATCAGGGGACGAGGTCTGCCTTTCTGAAGGGCTGGAAATAGGAAACGGCCGTTTTGTGACGACGGACAACAACAAAAAAAAAAAAGGTTGAGAGGACTCAAAGGTTTTGACGCCCCGAAGCCGACCAGAAGGATCTGGAGACGCACGCCCGGTTTGTAATAACGTAAACGTGTGAGAGGCGTCGTATTCCTCGGTCTGGGAGGACGTTGCAGAAGGACAGCCGAACACCACCGCAGGAGCGTTTCTCGCTCGAACCATTTTCCTATTTTTTTGTAATCTATTCTGCTGTCTTTTAAATTAAACTTTTGCTTTTATTTTTTTTTTCTTTTGTGTGTGTACATTCATCAGGCCGGGTACATTTTAAATCTCCACCTGCGCCTTTCTGTAATGTCGCTCCAGGGCAGACTAGTATTAATGTTTTTGCACTACTGACTGAAGTAGGCGGAAACTATTTTAGCTATGGACGGATGAATTGATGGCGCGCTTCATCTGCACGATTAGGAATATGACGAGTAATGTAGTGTCCTCCTTTTTTTTTTAATTATTATTATTACGGCCATTATAATGTTGACGGTGGCGTACGTACCGGCACGCTGGAGCTGTTCGAGGATTAAGGACGACTGCAGATAATCTGAGCTGCGAAAAAAAGGCTGTTCTCATTTTAAATCCCACATGCCTTTTTTTTTTTTTTCTTTTTTAGCCAATCTGTGTTGTACAAAAATTATGAACAAAACAAAAAAACCACACACACAACCCTAGTTTAAAACAAAAATAAACTGTTTTTTTTTTTTGTACTGAAATGATTTTGTCCCTCCTCCTTTTGGCAAATGTTTATTAAAGAAATGCCAACAACGCACGATTGCATTTAATTCCTGGAAGGATCCTCACACAGTCGTGGAGGTGCTGACTTCACAGACGGCGCCACTGGATGGCAGTGTCCCGTCAGATATATATTTATATATATATCGCCCTCACCTGTGAGATGAAGATGCTTTGTGTGGCGCCGAGAGGCCGCCGCACTCGGCCCGCGAGCCTCTCGCTCGTGACAGTCTCTTGACGCTTTTATACTCCACCGTTCATAAACACGACGAGCTCCACGAGTCGGGAAGTGTAATGCAAAGAGACGTTTCTGGCCGTATCTGTGAGGTGAAAGCGCTCCAGCTTTTTGTAAAGAAACCGCCGGGGAGACGGCCGCACGCATCGCGTCGCAGACGACTTCTACGCAACCCTGGAACACAGATACGCGGCAGCTTGTGTCAGGATGAAAGAGCGCGTTGCAGCCGCTGACGGCTCCCAGCGGACGCCATCTTCAAGCACCTTGAACTGGATTCTTTGAACGTAATGAAAACAGTTCCTCCCGTAGATCAGAGCCAGACCTCCTGGATGCTCTTAACGCCAACTTTGAAATGAATTCTGATGAAGTCGACCCTTATTCAAAAAGAAAAATCTTTTTTTTTTTTGTTGCCATTTTCACCTTTTTATCAAATCCGCTTAAATAAAAAACATTCATTGCGCATTGAAACGAAAGAGGGGATGTTCAGGAGGTTAACGAAGCATCAAATAGAGATGAATTTCAAAGCGATATCAGATGCAGTTGAAACAATGCATGATGGGAATCAGTCTTTGTTCCTCGATGCAGATAGATGTGACTCTTACAGATTATCAAAGGGAAAAAAACTCAGATAGAAATTGAAGTCCTTCCCTAACAGGTTCAATTTAATGACAATTTAAAAGCTCCACAACATCGATACACTAAATTACACTCCGCTCAGTGTGAGGACTCGCACAAATATTGTGAATTTCCATTTAAATGAACCTTTAAAGCTGCTTTACGGACCTTAAATGCGACACCAACCTACACAAAGTGTGATGCGTTGACCTCACCGGAGCCACAAAAGGCCGAAGCGTCCGATATATATTCAGATTGTAGTCCGCGTCCTTTTTTTTGTCTTCCCATCACGCCCACGCGCCACATCGCTGCTGATGAGAAAGTGATTATCTCAGGAGGAGGGATCCGTTCTGCGGAGCTAATTTTTTTCGCAACGTGCACGAGAGCTCGTCTGTGATTAATACGGCGTGGATGATGGATTGGCTGAAAGTGTACGCCAGCTTCAGTGGAGACTGGCAGCACGGTGTGTGTGTGTGTGTGTGTGTGTGTGTGTGTGTGTGTGTGTGTGTGTGTGTGTGCGCCTATAAAAACAGTGAGCACAAGTGATGAGCTGAAGGAGGCGGGAGCGAGACAAGGAAAGGTGTGTTTGACCTCAGCGACACGTAAACGCAGTCAGAAGATGTGTTCAGGTGAGCTTCCTGTCACATGACTGTGTGTCAGGTAAGCTAGCAAAGTTAGCTTCAGGGTCGAGGAAAGAATACAATCCACAATAAAACATTTATTCAAGGGAAAAAGTGAATTACTTGTTACATTTTCTTCTTTTCTGACAATAAGAGAGCGGGTCTTCTTCATGTTTTGACAGTAACCAGAGCAGATTAATCTACCTCAGGCTCCGGATTGGGCCTTCTGCGTTTCTGCTGGTTGGCGTCACCGCTCCATGACCCCCAAAGCCGACACACACACGACCTTTAAGTGAAGTGTGGGAGGGGTTTCCACCTGGAGTGGGAATAAAGTCAGTGCAGATGTTTCTGCTTTGTGTTCTCTAAATAGAGGATTAATAAATGTCAGACGGGATTAAAAAACAGCAAATGCAGGTGGGATCAACATGTTTTTGGAGGTGGATGTGAGAACCACGCCGGCAGGTAAATTTCGCATTAACAGAGAAAACTAAAAAACAAAAACTTCACACGCGTTTTAAAACCAGCCGAAGTCGTGAAGGTCTTAAATGTTCTGGATGAAATCACTGACTGTGTGCCGGACTTTAAACCTCTGAAAAGTGTGAGGATCAGCGAAAAGCAACACACGCTTACCTTTAAAACACACACACACACACACACACTAACAACTGCACTACCCACTTGAGGCACTGTGTGGTGCTAAAGGACTAGAAGTCTGGCTTTAAAAAATAAATAATCAGAAGCGTCTCCATCCAGCAACTGGATTTCATAAAACAAACGTTACGACCAAAAGGTTCGCTTTTCACCCTTGAACCCAAAGCCCGTAAATATGGACACGTTGCCGGTTGCGATGTTTGACAAGTGGAGCGGCCTTCAGAGGAAGAGGAGGAAGAGGAGGAGTTTTTTTCGACGCCTTCAGCTGTCGTGTGAAAAACGGGCCTCCGCCAAATCCACCCCCATCCGCCCGAGCTTCATCATATCCTAAACCGGAGCCCTGTGGGACTCCGGCTCGTTAACGCTACCTGTTGACGGTGGAGCGGGAGAAGGGACACAATGAAGGAGTTAAGGATGATTTATCGGTGATATAAACACGCCGACTTTGAATTAACCTTTGAAGATTGTGCCGCAGCTGAACCGTAATGCGACCCACAATGCATCGCTGCGCCTCGGGCCTCCCTGCATCCTTGAAGAGGTGAGTCAGCCCAACTAATGGCCGTTTAATAGCCAGTGGTCAGACCTTGTTTTATACGTGTGTGTGTGTGTGTGTGTGTGTGTGTGTGTGTGTGTGTGTGTGTGTGCGTGTGTGTGTGTGTGTGTGTGTGTGTGTAACAGAGAGACTGGATGCACACAGCTGACATTTTTAGATAATGTTTTGTTTACTTTTTTTCTCGTTTCTCTCTGAGCGATTTCCTCCTGGGGTTGTGTTCAAAGTAGTTTTTAATTAAAATGTGAAAACAAAAAAAACAAAAAAAAAGGGGGGGTGGCAGCGGTCTTCCTCACGCACGCCCAGCAAAAAAAAACAACCTTCCTGGTGTCAGTAATTCGCCCGCTGAACAGTGTTTAAGCTCAGGTAGAACAGCAGCCATTAGCGGCGACATCACAGGCTGTTAATCTCTCTTAACGAGCGCGCGCTTCTTTTTGTGCAATTTCAGAGACAGCGAGTCTCCTCATATTCTCAGAGTGAAGCCTTCAGGGCCGATCAATCACGCTGGCGTGTGACGTGGCTGCTCGGTGGCTATTTCCTCTCGAGATTTCTTCCAAAATTAAAGTGACGAAACGTTCTTGCTCAACATTTACGGCCGTCACGTGTTCATCTCCTCCGCCGCCGCCTCACCTTCTCCCCGACGTCCCCGTTAGCTCACAACCGCGTCGACAAAGGTCGCTCCAATCATTTACAGCAGAGATGACCCGTAAATGTCACGCTCGGCTTCACTTCACTCTTGCCTTTGGCACGTAAGGTCAGGCTCTTGTCGGCCATTACGGAAGAGGACGCAGGCCCTGCCAATCAGCAGCAACCGTCTTCACCCCCTCCACTCCGCCCCAGGGTTGTTTTAGTGGCAGGAGGGTCAAAGGTCACAGAGCAACTGCCTGGTTGAGCTCTTCGGTTGAGCTCAGGGGCGCCAGCTTTTTCTCCAAAGTGTTTGAAATATCTTCATTTCCCCCTCGGTGTCTCTGACTGAAACAAACAAACGTGTGCAGCGAAACTTAGACGAATAGAGTGAGAAGTTCAGCGTGAATCAGCATTGCTCGTTGCTAATAATTAGCAACGAGCAATGCTGATGCTAGTTTGCATTTTTCATAAAGTCCCGCCCCGCTGTCCGTCATCAGCTCAACCAAAGAGCTGGACTCACATTTGTTGTCGCGGATTTTGAGACCGTCCACTCTGACGAGTTTAATAATTGTGTGTTTGTTTCACGTGTTTGTATCTTTTTCTGCAGGTTTTTTTGTTCCCCTCTCTATTTTAAACACTTTGGTTATCGACTCTCTTGCAAATGAAAATCATTTTATTCTACTATCTGTTGCAGTTGTCCATGAGCTTTTATTTTGGCGATCCGCTGGCTGCGTTTGTGTGATGCTACGGACAAATATTGTGCAGTAATTGCAACAACTGTATATTCTTTAATCCCCGTGTAATTACATGTGTTTGCTTCTTCTCTCCACTCGTATCCTTCGGTCATCGACTCGTCCTCTTCCAATTAAAAACCAGAGAATTCAGCTGCTGCGTTTTATTGTATGATTGTGTGCTTATTGTGAGATCAATAGTGTGCAGTAATTGGAACGACTGTCTTCTTTGATCCCTGAGTAATTAAATGTTCTTTCTTTTTTTGGTGAATAATGTTTTGCAGAGCGGACGGAGCGACAATCTCTCTTCCCCAAGGTGAAACAAAAGCTGGATGATCTGTGACAAAGGGTACAACTGGTTTTATATATATATATATATATATATATATATATATATATATATATATATATATATATATATATATATATATATAAACAAATCGCCGGAGCCATTAACGTAAATTGCGAACGCAAACACAACCGCTTCTCCATAAATGTGCAGAGAAAATATATGAAATCAAGCGTGAAATGTGCGCGTTGCAATCCAGAGAATTATGGAGGCTCAAATTGAAATGGCGGGATCCACTTTGACTTTGCGTGGAAGGTCGATAAGTCAATAAGACATCTTGTTTATGATTCACTGCTCGCTCTGTAGATTAAGCCTTGTCCAAATGCTGCACACTCGGCACCGCACTGTAAAAAACAACAACACAAAAACAGCAGCTGCTCAGGCGGTGGAGTTCAGTACAGCTTGTTTCTTCACCGCTTTCTGCAGGAAAGACACGGCGTTCCCACCGTTTTAAGCGATTTTTCAAAGTGGATGAGCTCCAGATGAACCGCTGACATCTTCCAGAGCAAACAACCTGTCAGAGAGGAACATAAAAATAAAAAAACAACCTCACACCCAGGAGGCATATTCACCTGGAGGGAAAACTCCCACTCACATGAAGGCTCCTGAACCCGCCACCAGGAAGAAATGAAACAGTTTGCAGCCGCTGGTTGAACATCATGAAATACTAAAACAAAGATGGAGATTGACAAGGCCTGGGGAACACTGAGGCATGCTGGGAGGATTCAAATACATGCCGACTGATGTTTTGTAATACGTATTTTATGCATAAAACCAACACGTAAAACATAAAGAAAAAGAAAAAAAAGTGGTATTACATAAATATTAGCCTCTAAATATGTATTTATTTCTAATAAAACTGTCAATTACATGTTATATAATATATATATAATATGATGTGTTTGCATTTCAAGTTGTTGTACTTTGTCTTCAACTTATTTCAAGTAAATACGAGCAATAAGTTGCTCAAGAGGGTTGATGGATTGTCATTTACACAATGAAGAAATGAATGATTTCGGATTACACTTCCCATCATGCAACCCAGTTGTGACACGCACACACACACACACACACACAAACACACACACGATCTGTTCATTTTTAACAAGGGGACGGACTCGGTCGGTTTCGTCCAGAAAGGCAGGGACTCGGAGCAGAAAAGTTGCAAATTACAAATCCATCCGGTGCTCCAGCAACCGGGAACAGCGGCGTGGATTCATCAATACTCGGCACAGTTCGGCTCCCGACATGTCAGAGCCGTGGTCAGAGAGTCACACTCGCACAAACATCCGTCAGATTAAGGATCAATGTGTCAGAGAGACGTTCGACTGAACGCGCCGCTGCCGGCGGATGGAGACGGAGGCTGCGGGTTAACGAGCGGCGTTTTGTCATTTTGCTAACGAGGATGATGATGTCGCCCACGTCTTTGAACGCCCCTCCTCCAGCTTTTGGACTGATGAAAATTGGACGTGTAAATTGAGTTTGACGTGTAAAATCCAGACATCCCAAAACGAAACGAGGCTCATCTCTTTTCCCTCGGAGACGAGGCCCAATGTGAATTCTTATCGAGTTGAGGCTCACACCCGCGGTTCTTACAGTAGACGCAGTCACGTCTTCAAGAGATAATTGGTGTTGGGACGCTCCTTTTCTTCACATTTGATGCTAACAAAAGCAAAACAATCCACACATCTGGTTGAGTCCATAAACTGAAAACAAGAGATATATATATATTAAAAAAAAGAGTGTTTGGATGCCATTAGAGAAGCTCCGGCCCCATAATGTGTTCCTGTGAGTCACGCAGCAGTAATGGTGGTAAATGACTGCCTTTAGCTCCTATTACAGTGTCCCACTTATTTTTAAAAGTCACGAGCTATTGTTAAAGTGTGTCATTTTTTTTTAGGAGAAAGCGCTCACAAGTCAACAAACATCCTCCTCGAGTAGAAGCGAGTAGTTTTCCGCTGCATGGAAGCGGTTTGTCTGCATCTCCGTCCGGCGCTTTGTTGGCTCCCGACCAGCAACCCTGAGACGAGTGTCCGCAGCACTGCGTTTGGCACATAGCCGGTTAGCCGGCGGTCTGAAAGCCTTTTCGTTTTTGAAAGTATGAACAATAAAAATAGGCCCACCACCGTCCACTTATTAAAACTAAGCAGCCAAACTCGATCATGGTGGACGGAGCAACGTCCTCCTTTCCATCCCCACGGGGCGCCGTACGCTCGTCACCACAGAGCGCTGCGGGGACGACGCATCATTACTGGATGCCGATCCAGCGCGGGAACCGGTTTCATCGACAAAGAGACAATGGGGTTATGTCTCACAGTGTTTTTATAATATGCGGCAAACGGCTATGGCGACTTATGAAACAAACCATGTCACATGAGTGCGGGTAGCGAGGCTGTGAAGCTCGGTTCGTCGGCGTAATGACGCGCTTGTAGTTTCACCTAGCTTGTAAGACACTTCACGAGAAGCGACGTTTAGCTTCTGTTGTAGAACAAAGACGTTAAAATATTCTACGTCCGTTTCAACCACAGAGCTCATTTCAGACGTCGAAACGCAATTTACCAGAAGTGCGTAAGTGCTGACTCACTTCCGTGTTTCAGGGCTCATTCCCGCGGCGCTATATTGGCGCGCGTTAGCATGAACCGGCGGTGCATTAGCGGTAATTGAGCAAGAGGCTATGATAGGAAAGTTGGAAGCGCTCCCTCCTCCGCGTTGCCAAATTACCTCTCTCACACACATTAGCAGTTGCGCTGCCTGTTAGTTACAGAAGTTTAAATCGATTTTGTTTTTTTACAATGTGCTTTAACCCACTCGTGAACCCACGTTAGCTTAATTAGCGACTTAGCTACAGAGTGATAAAGAACTTAGTTTATCGAAATGAGCCAAGAAGTGTCTCTGGTTTGAAATCAAGGACCAGTTTTAAGGACAAATCAACAAAGAGCTCTGCGTGTTAAATCCTCCACGGGTGTCATTAAAAAACGCTCACGAGCAGGAAGCCTGCAGACGTAGCAACAGAAGACGAGACTTCAAAATCAGGAAAACTTGATCAGAATCAGATGTTTTCACAATGCAAAGCAACAGTGAGCTTTTTTGAATTGTTTTATACTGCAATTAGGTTGTTGTGTGTCTTAATCAATACAACAATACACACTGGCGTCAAGCAGAGAAGAAGATTCACAGCAACAAAGGACAAATCTATTCAAAATAAGAAACATGTGACGTTATGTTCATTTAAAGTTAGCTGCGGGTGAAAAACATTCGCTGGCTCGTCTTGTAATGTACACAAGAAGCTATGGAAGCACATTACCGCCAGTAAAAAATAATTATGAGATAAAAAGTTGGATTTATGAGATAGGAAGTCTAAATTATGTGACAAGAAAGTCTAAATTATGAGATAGAAAGTCTAAATTATGAGATAAGAAAGTTTAAATTATGAGATAGAAAGTCCAAATTATGAGATAGAAAGTCTAAATTATGAGATGGAAAGTCTAAATTATGAGATAAGAAAGTCTAAATTATGAGACAGAAAGTCTAAATTATGAGATAGAAGTCTAAATTATGAGATAAGAAAGTCTAAATTATGAAATAAAGAGTCTAAATTATGAGATAGAAAGTCTAAATTATGAAATAAAGAGTCTAAAATTATGAGATGGAAAGTCTAAATTATGAGATAAGAAAGTCTAAATTATGAAATAAAGAGTCTAAATTATGAGATAGAAAGTCTAAATTATGAAATAAAGAGTCTAAATTATGAGATAGAAAGTCTAAATTATGAAATAAAGAGTCTAAAATTATGAGATGGAAAGTCTAAATTATGAGAAAGAAAGTCTAAATTATGAGATGGAAAGTCTGAATTATGAGATAGTAAAGTCTAAATAGAAATGCACACTTACTATCTCATATTTTTGACTTTCTATGTCATAATTATTCCTGTTATTGGCGGGGATGGGCTTCCACAGCTCAGCTGCTGTGCAGGAACAACTATGAACGCTGTCGTTTGGCTCAGAGTCGGGTTAACATAAACGCCGAGGAGGCTCTCGGTCGCTTATTAAATATCGGTGGCGTTACCATAAAGAACGCCAGGAAAACCCTGTAATCCTGCTTCGGAGTCATTTATGACCCTGTGTGGTTTTCTGCTGTCATAGCACTTTTGCGCCGGAGTGCTGAGAGGAGGACAAACTGTATATTTAGCGTCCGGCCAGCAGTCTCTCGCTGTGTGATTAATGAGCGAGCAGACAGACAACCAGGGTGCATCCTAATCACCCGCAAGGACAAGGAGTGATAGAGGGAGACGCAGGGTGTGAAAAAGGCTCCTTACTAATGGCCCCAACAGCCGGAAAGCTACAGGAAACGTACCCGAATCGGGAGGAAAAGCCCACTCTAATGATCATGTGACATCCCTAATCGGTCTGCTTTTCTTAAAATAAACAGACAGGCAAGAAAACGCCAAAATGTGGCCTGTAAATTAATACGAGACGACGTCTCGATGGGTTCAGTTACAGTCGATTCCAGCTGGACGCTACGTTTTCTTGGTTTTTAGCTTTTTCTTTTCCTTTCATCTTTAAATGTTCAGATATTTACTTCCACAGTATTTCTTCAGTCATGCCATGATAGTCGGCGTTGCTTTTCAGGCTCATTTACTCTCAGCGACTTCAACATGGCGGAGTAAACAACAACAACTGCCATCAATCACATTTTCGCAGAGAGCTGCAGCACGGAGCCGATATCAGGCCATACATTTTGAGCTTTTTTTATTTTTTGCAAAACTCCGTTTCAAATGAACGTGCTCATTTGGGAGCACAGCCAGAGCCAAAGGCGTCTTACTTCCAGTTTCTGCCTCTCTGAATTCCCGCATATTTTGGCTCCGAGATAAATATGCAACTGCCAATCACGACCCAGTGAAGCCAGCCCACGAGTCAAAAGGCAAGATGCTTTTCATTTGCTGCAATCTGCAGGATAAACGTATTGAATGAAGCGTGACGGTACAAAACCGGTGCCCTCTTACCTACTGCGAGGAAGCGTGAGGGCGAGAGCACTGGTGCTCCTTTTTTTCTTTAATGTAACCCCATTGAAATGCATTTTCAGCCACAAGTGCAAAGCATTTTGGTAAAACAATACAAAATGAAGTGAAAAGCCTTTTAAATGAGGTGCAATAGTGTTCATCATGGCTGTTAAGGGCTTGAAGAAAGGCTTATCAAACCCTTCAAGCACGGAAATAAACAGTATCAGGCGCTATGACGGCATCCTTGGTCACATGACCATATATGCAACTGGGAAAATGGGCAAAAAAGCTGAAATGTAAATGTGTTGTTAAAGAAAATGTCCCTCGCTGCGTCTCCGATTAGCTCAAACTCAGTCAGGAATGTTTCCAATTTAAATCAGCAAAATTAAGACTAATTTCAAGGCAAATTAAGTGTACATTTAGTTTTCCTGTATCAATTATATTAGCGAGGATATCTTTGTTTATCTCGTTAAAAAACGTTGACAAGGAATCAAAACTCTTTCCAGACTTTGTGTGTTTTCCAGTTTCCCAATCTCTCTCATTTCCTCTCAATGAAAATCATGTGTGGGATGTATTGCCAAAAGTCGCCATAGATTCAGGTGATGTATCCACTGTCACTTTGTGCATTAACGCTCTGACCTTTTCTTCCTGTTTCAGCAGCAATGTGGCGCAAGCTGGTAAGAAAGATGGATACGAGGAGGATGAAATCTGTCACGAGGAGAGAAATTGAGCGGGATATTACCGCAAATAACTCCGGACTGTGGAACTACCACACGCTACCGCACAAAAGTGTAATATACTGGAGTTGAAAATGGACCGGAGGAGACCGAGAGGAGGAAGAGAAAGAGGCGGGAAAACATTAAAGCAATTAGTCGGGACAGGAAGAGAAAGAGTGGAAGGAAGGCGGGTCTTGTAGAGGAGGAGAGACGGACTTCTTTCTTCATTTGTGTTCGTTTGTCTGAGCCGCTACACAATTCATCAGGCCAAAAAAATGTGGATTGATGACGCCGTCACCGCCAGTGTTATCCCCCTTTTGAAGGCTTTTAATATTTGATCCAGTTTGTTATTCGTGCTCTCGATTTCTTTTTCGCGACGCAATTTGGCTCCGCTGTCACTGTCAATTGGCGGCGTGCGGCGTGCGGCGTGCGGCCCTCGCTGTCATCAGCTGGACGCGATATCGAGAGAACGGAGCGCACAATTATTCAGTTTTATAATGCGGTTTTAATGTTTTCCCCCCGTTTTCTTTGTCCGTGTGTTTTGGGGCATTTTTCTGCAGAATGAGTTCAATTACGTGTAATAATCAAAGTGAAATTGCTTCTGTATTTTGAATACAGGAGTTATTGTAAGATTGTAAGAGTATTTTGTACTTTCTCCCATCGATGTGTGGCCAGACCAGAAATGTGGGCTTTTTTCTTTTGGCCGTGAATCTTTGTTTCTTTCAGTGTCACACACAGAAATCCACCTTGTTGGGCTTCATACGATGCGTTTCCGTCCAGGTAACCAGCGCACGGACCAATCAGCGTCCTTGTGAGGAGCTAAAAGCAGCTACGTAGGCGGGGCTAAGGAGTGACGACAATGCCGGCTAGCACAGTTAGCGTAGCTGCTGCAATAGCATCAGTTATTTAGTACTTATTCATTTAAAGGAGAGCACAAAAAAAACAACACTTACGGCTTTTCTCCATGGCAAAGATGGTTTTGCTCCTCTCGTGTCTGACTTTGGCAACGGTTTGATTGACAGATGGTTCATCCAATCACCTTCTGTTGTGTGCCATCTGGCCGGTTCAGGTTATGCATCTTTACAGACGCGATGGCTGGTGCTGTGAAGAAGGCAAGAAATTCCAAATGGGCAGCATACATGTATTAAACAAGGTCCTAAAAACATTTAAAAACATTGGAAAATGACCCATATCAAATTCAGAATAGTCATATTCTGAGTAATAGATATTAGTGTGCATTTAAATCAAGACAGTGAGGCTGAAATTAACATTCAAATACAGCTGACTTGACTTCACTAAATCCTCTTGTGCGTGTTCGGCTGTAAAATATCTCACACACACACACACACACACACACACACACACGCACACTTTTCTCCGTGCTGTACATCCCCTGCAAGAGGTTGTGCCCTCCAGCTGCAGGTGTGTTTACTGCCTCCAGCACCAGACACGCAGTATCGGAGTCAAGCACCGTTGACCCCTTAAGAGAAGTTGAGTCACGTTAGCGAGCAGCGTCAGGCTCTTCAGGCTCAGTCGGATAGTAAAAATCCATCATTTACATTCAGGAAAACGTGTGTACTCGTGTGGTTCGCTCAAACGGGAAAGAGTGGATACACACGAAAGACAAACGTCTCGTTTCACGAACGGAAAGTTTGATACACAACCTGAGAAAACACACAAAAAAACGATACAACGTTGCCGGCGACTCTGTGGACAAGAAGCCACATCGTAAAAAACACACATTACAGACAAGGAACCTTTACTTCATCCTGATGAATGATGAACGTGTCGGGATCATTTCACGCTGTGGGCGACTCGCCTGCAGCGGCTGAACTCATTCTTTGCAGCAGCTTCTGGCGTTTCGTTTCCATTTTTTTTTTCTCCTTTCCGGTGGATTTCTACACCGAGAAAGCCGGCGGGGACTTGGACGTACGCGCGTTTGAATCCCAGAGAACTTGGATGTGTAAAAGATGAGAGCGCACGCTGCGCCGCAGTCTCTCGGGCACCTGACTTCCTCTGCATGAGCATATGTACGGATGGAACGGATGCACGGCCGCAGCCCGCTGAGAGGTGAACTGCATGCTGGGACGCTGAGGGCTTAGACGAGAGTCCCCCCCGCCCCCGGCTCGCGTAGCCATGGCAGCGACGGTAAGAGGTAAGGGTGCTGTCTCTTCAGATGACCTCCATTTGCTGAAGTGCAAAGTGCGGATGACAGTCGACGTCATGGTATCCGGCGGGAACATTTTTCAGCCTGTTAACAGCGGGATAAGGGGAGGGGAGGGGCGGGGGATGCCATGAGAGGCTGAAGCACCAAAACACTCACACACACACACACACACACACCTTAAATAAGATGTGACACATGCCTCGTTCCCTTATGCCAGCCCACGACAAAGTGATCAGGCGTTTTCATAACTCTGGCAGCGCCGCGCTAACTGAAGCGCACAGTTGAAAACGCCTCCTTGTTATATTATATCGGCGTGTTTAATTATTCCTGCGTTTAAAACCCGCCGTACGGCTGCCCGCGTCTACGTCGTCGTCCCGAAATAAACCCCAGACAACGTATTTGGGAATGCATGAGCTGGGACGTGGAATTTCGAATGTCATCTTGTAAACCGCAATTCATATTTCATGCGGAAATAGAACATGAATTTTTCACTGGGCGGAGAGGGAAGGGAGACAGAGATCTGCGTGGTTTTTGTATTCCACGTTTCGATTTCAATGCTCTGTGGCATGCAGACGCGCAGGTACATGCACACAAACACACACTCTCACACACACAGTTGTGTTCTGATGACTTTTCGGGACGTTAGATTGTTGTGCATTCATTTCCTGGAGACTTACTCGATCCATAACCATAATTTCTAGCTGCCTAATCCTAACCTAAACCCAACCCCGCTCCCCAAGTGACTGTGGAAATTATTTATGTCCCCACAATGTGGGTGAAACATGCCCAGCCACACACACCCAGGTCTCTATATCCGGTGACTTTCCGGCTCATAGCGGTTTAAAAAAAGAGTCTCTTTCCATTAAAAGGAATAATTTTAGATGATTTTAAAAAGAGATATAACTTGTTAGAGCTCTAAATGTATTGGGAGGCCAACTTTGGTACATTTGGACAGAGCTAGCCTAGCCGTCTTTATGCTAAGCTCAGCTAACCGTCTCCTGGCTGCAACTTCACATTTGTCAAGAAAGTGCATGAGAATATTTCCTTATTCTCACCACACCGTCCCCTTTCCCCTTCCCCTTCATGTGGTGATGCATCTTTAAGAAGTTCAGGTTACCGAGGACACAGCGTTTGTTTTCAGATACAGGTCGACCACGAAGAGAAAATAGCCGGAGATTGTCTTCCAGGAGGACGCCGCGCCGAAGTGGTTTCACGAAAAGAAATATTTATTCCCAGGTCTGCTTATCGGCCGGCAAATGTCGAGAAGTATTAATATGTAACATCCTGCGGGGCTCTCCGGGACACTTGCCATTGCTCCAAAGAGCGAGAGCGCCCGGTGTTATCGAGGCTCGGCAGCGTGACTTGGTGATGGTATCGGCCGTGCTGACTGGATTCCATTAGGCAATGCCCACATCTATGTCTGCTGAACATATTGGCTCACACTGCGGGGGGAAACCAGCGAGTGATAGGCCTGCAGCGATGACACACGAGCTATCACCCCCCCCCTCCGCCCGCCATCCAGCAAGGCGTATTGGCACATACGCGCAAAGTTTACCGCAGACTTGACGCTGAGCGCCAAAGATTTTCCAAAGTCTCTCTCTCTCATGCAAATCACACTTAACTGAAAAAACGCAGCACTTAAAAGATGGAAATTTTTTTTTTTTTGCACCCCGACTACTTCCAAGTGCACAGATTTCTCAACACTAATAGGAAGAGTCGTTTCTTTTGCCCCCCCCCCCCCCCCCCACCCACCCAACTCCCCTCCTTGCCTTTGTATACACAAAGCTGCTGATTTAAGCAGAAGATTTGCATTGCAAAGACAGTAATAGAAAAATTCAAAAAACAGAACACTGGTATAATGAGACAGCAGATAAAGGATAAGTAATGAGAGGCAGTTCCCTGTTAAATGCAACGGTCCTTGGAGGTCATAGATGCCGGTTTGACGGCGCTAAGCTGCGAATCTGCATCACGCTGTTGTTTTAATGAGCCCCGGACTCAGAAAGTCATCAACTATTAAATGGAAATCAATGGGTTCACCTACTAAGGTTTGGCAGGATCAAACGCTGTTAGTTCACATGGATAATGAATATTAAACATGTATCTATGAAGTCAAACTTTTCATCATAAGTTAACTTTCTTGCTCAGAGTTCGATGAGTATACGACGCTAGCCAGGAGACCGTTAGCCGGTTAGCTTAGCGAGCCTGGTTTCAAAAAACGGACAACCAGTAGCGCACAAATTACAACAACACTGGAAAGCAAAAATAACAATTTCTGGTCTCAGTTGTTGTTACTTCTAGCAAAAAGAAATAGTCCTGCATGTAATCCTCCATTTTGTTTGTTTTGTGGCTTTTATTTGTTTTGGAAAGAGCCAAGCTAGCTTTTTCCTCCGTTTTATAGTCGTTATGCTAAGCTAAGCTAACTGGCTAATTACTAGCTTCATTCTTGCTTACAGACATCTCAATCTCGTCTAACTCTCAGCAAAATGGAGTGCAGTTTATTGTATCTACAATAACAATGAATATTATTAAACACTAAAGTTTCCAGAGTCCACAGTTTCTTAAGTTGAGATAAGATACAACAGTTTTACACCGAAGGAAATTGTTGTTGTACAAAGTAGCTAAGGGTGTAAATTAATTTAGTGCAAAGAAAACACATTTAAACAAAGTTTATCAAAAAAAGGTGAGAAAATCTACAATATACGCATAACAAAAAGTAAACCGTTAGCGGTAACGATCTTAAAATGAACCACAATGGCTGCACAATGTAGTGTCTGAGGTCATTTCCTGTGCAATGTGTCATCACTAGCAGCGTCCTCTTCCCTTCTGTCCGTGCTTCTCTCCTGAAGTCTGCTTTGTTGTGAATATTCATTCATTTTCTTCTGTGGCGGCTTACGGGTCCGGCTCGAGTTCACAGTTCTCCCATAGCTCAGACAAACACATTGTGTAGCCTTTAAGGATTATCTACACAGGCAACACGCTACGGAGACGCAGCCAAACACAATCCTAACCGCGCAGAATGCACCCTGCGCTTTTCTTTGGCAACATGGCGTTTCCAAAATGTTCTGACGTGAGCAACTGGGCTCAGTGAAGAGACAACAGATATGAATCATTAGCATTTATTTTAAGATTAAGGTTTGAGGACAGTGTACATACAACAAATGTTTACACATGAAAACATTTCCATTCTCCTTTTTGCTCGAGTCGGAGGTCATTTTCTTGTTTTTACATCATTTCTATGATACATAGCCTCTACAATGAGGCACCATTGTCATAAGGCACAAGTGTAAAGTGATATTATGGCCCTAAAGCTGAAAAGTTGACACTATTTTGGAAATTCTTCACATCTCTTGTGAAAACATACCTTTACTCATGTGGTCGAACTTTTTTGGTGCTAGAAATTGTTTCACCAAAAGGTTTTAGACTGACAAAAGCAGCGGGATTTATGAATAAAATGGTAGACACATGTAAATAAACGTCTAAAACCAAATTTATTAACCTTTTTTTTTGCTCGTTAAAGAGAGCATTCACACTGAAAGGCGAGTTCGCGAGGCTGCGTGTGTTGAGTGTGTTCAGTGAGCAACTACCAACACAAACAACACCTTGTTTACTCGGAACGATGAAGAGCTTTAAATTTAATGCAACTTGAGGATGGCTCTCCTGAATACATTAAAAAGTAGATTTCTACAGCTGCTCTGTACCTCCCAGCGTGAGCCGCCTGCACCCGGCTGATCTCCTCACACGGACGGGCCTCGTCTCCGTTCTTATCTCTCATTAGGACGGTCTCACTCGCGTCCTCGTGACAGCCCGGCAGCCGGTGACAGGTCTGGGAGAGCACGGCGGCCCGATAGCCCGATACTGTCGAGGGGGTAAGCTCGTCAAGGGGAACGGGGAGGCTGGTGTCGGACACGTTATCCGACGGCACGTCTGCCACGAGACACGCGGCGTGTCTTGCATTTCAAGTCGCCTGGTAGACTGTCGAGGGAAAGCAGCCGCTGGGTTTTCCAAAAATAGAAAATATGTAAAAACACAAATGGTAAAAAGTAAGGAATGGATTAAATGAACCGTAAAGTGCAATAGTTTGCTAGCTCACTGCTATACCTTCTCACTGTTCTCGAGGCCAAGGACCATTTCATGATCCAACCACGTCAGTAAGCTTGGCCTTGATGGTGACGTTAGCTGCTCTGTCGTGCTCTTTATTGAATTTGAGGAAGGCAACATCACCTGAGTTTGTGTTGATTTGTTCGTCCTCCATCCTGAACGCCTTTTCTCCTGAGACCTTAAAAGTAAGTGCAGTAACCAAAGGACTAAAAAACACTTAACACTAAAGTTCTTCTTTATACTACAAGGCCTTTTTGCCGGGGACAAGCGGCTTTAGCGTCAGACCGTTAGCATAACATCACATAGCAGCTCATGTTGCCTTCAAGTGCATATTCAAGACCCGTTTTACTATATTTTGGTTTTGAAATGAGTCAGCTGGAAACATGTAAAAGTATTATAAAGATAGAGACAGCATTTCAAACCAATTTATGGGGCCAACGTTAGCTTACTTAGCTAACTAACGACTTGTATACATGCCCCTCGTGTGGTATATATACAAAATATACATAATTTGGTTGTAAATTGGTAAACGCATTAAAAAAAAATCTAAAAAAGGAAAAAGTAAGCAGGTGTAGAAATGCCATAATGTTTTTAAAGTTCGTGCAGAATCCTATTAATTCTTAGAGCCTCGTAAGATGCAGTGATGTGGTTGTGAGCAGGAACAAAAAAAAGGGAAAATCAATAATACATAAATGTGACTCACCATTGACTGACTGGTGAAGTTTCCCTTTCAGAAGTTGCTTGTTTTGTACATGGCTGAGGGGAGAAACTGTCCAGTCATCCAGGAAATAAGAGAGCAGCCAAGTGATTTAGAGAGGAGAGTCTGTCAGGCGTCCAGTCCACCTGAGACCAGAATCGTTCTGGGTGTTCAGCAGCCCGCTGATGGATAGACAGACTTCTTTTATTGCTTTTTCTGGCCTTTGATCATCCCATTGTGGACGTACTATTTCACGTTTCATCCGCACTGCAACGTTATTTGCAGGAGACCTGTGGTTTCAGGAAGTAACTTCGAGGGAGACTTTGGTCTTGGTATGTGTGAGAGGGAGAGACGATGCCTCTGGTTGATTAAACCTCTGCACCTCAAACCACCTCATGGCCTTGGTGTTTATTGGCAGGCACCACACACACACACACACACACACACACATATATATAAACAAACCCTATACCGACACCCCCACTCCTATTGAGCTTTGCTTCGTAATGAGCGTCTAACAGTAATTTAAGGCCATAGCTCTGACACCCATATTGATCTCGGCGGATAGGGCATGAAGAACACCTACAAATCAGCGCAGAAGTGTTAAATTGCTTCCCTCATCAGATAAATCAGCGAGGCCACACGTCGACGTCGTCTCCATCTCAACAATTTCCTATTTCACGTCATGTTTTAATGCCGTGGCGCAAACTGATTTGTCCCCGAGTCTCGCCGGCGTCGGATACATTTATTTACACTCTGCATAAAAACCGCACGGCCCGTTTTGGCCCAGATAATAGGCAATTGCGACGCGATGCAAAAGCACGATATAAAGACATAAAAAAGGCGGAGCAGAATAATAAAGTAGATAAAGGCCCTGTTGTAGGATTCTGACACTGTAATTGACTTTTACAGCCTCTCACACCCACAAGAGCAATTCAACCTGATCTGAATTGGGGATGAATTGTATGCACGATCCATGCAAATGTTCTGGGTTTCAGGTTTTTTTTAAACAATTTCTTTGGTTCTTTCCTCTCATCTGTGTGGTTTGATTGACATTGCAGAGCTCAATACACAAATACTGACTGATCAACAAATTTAAGGAGAAAAAGTGCTTCTAGCATGAATGTTTTCAACAATGTCGATTTGAAATTCATAAAAAAGTGAAAAAACGTGTGCAAAATGAAAGTATTTCACTAAAATAAAGAGTTTTTTCATGGAATACACACCTCCCCAACTCTTTTTACCTCAAGACTGTCTCCTCAAACCTTTTGCCTCTCTTTGTTCCTGCGGCTCGTTTGTAAACACCGGTGTGCAGCGTGAGTTTCCACCAGGTTACATAAATTCTGCATATTCACACTTTGCAAACCTCGTACCTCCTGCGACCATCTGGAGCTGCCAGTGTTCAGGGTGCTTTGTGCAGATTTATAGGCAGGCACGAGTGGTGAACTGAGGGAGACTGTCAACAGAATTAGCAGAAAAGGTTGTTGCAGGTGAACCGCCAAATATAATGAATGCTGCAGTGGAGGAAATGAGCTTTTAAAGAGCGCGGGGAGGCTTTAGGTCAAGGTGCTAATTAAGATATTTCTTCGTAGTTGCTGTTTTACTGCCGCCGTAACTCAGGAAACCTTTCAACACAATACGACGGTGGCAGAATGCACCTCTGTTATCATAGTTTCACCGCAAGATACGTTGGCAGAAGAGTGAGTAAATCAAAAATACTCGTCTATCAAATATTTGTCATGGATTTGAAAATATTTTTGCTTTGGCGCCCTCTAGTGGTGGCAGCAAAAGCGGCAGTGTCGCAGACAGAAATGCGCACATGCCCTTCAATTTGGGCCATTCGTTGCACGTAGGCGTTTGCAAGGCACGCATCTTCGGACGGGGCTGCAGGAAAAAGCGAGAAAGAGTTCGGTTGGATGCCGTCAATGAGCAGCAGCTTGTGAAAAAGTAAAATAAAAAAGCACAACGTAAACATGAAAAAAAACCTATGAGGCAATCTACACATCAAGTTCTCTCTGTAATCATAATATAAATGGGAAAGATCTCAGTAATTAATTAATTTCGTTGTGCCGGTGGTATGAAAGCCCGTCACGTACAACCCCCTCCGTGTGATGCTGTGAATGTAAATTTCTGTGACACATTACTGCGTCTGGTAGCATAAAAGCCTCCACGGAGCCTCTCTATTTCTCTGCAGGAGTTCCCTCTTCACCTGGAGCAAAGCTCATTTCACTGGAAAATTGGCTCCACCACTCAGCTCCCCACTCCTTCACTCCCTCCGCCTGCCTCTCTAAATTCAGCCGTTATTGTAGTGCCTTAAGCGCTAATCCAATTAGCCATTTGAAGCAAATGGAGCTATCTCTCATTTTAGCTTGTCACCTGTGCGCCGGCCCGGGCGAGGGGAGTGGGGAGCGACGTGTTTTATGGGGATTGGGACTTGAGGGAGTAGACGATACCTCGCATGGAAATGTTTCCGTGCCTGCAGACGAGCAGCTTTGACATTAAAGTGAACCATCATCAGGAACTTGGCAGCTGTGTTAGAGAGTGGAACTGTGGCGCAAAATAAAAAAGGAAAATTACAAACATGGCTCCACCACCTCATCTTCCCTCCTCCGACACTGCGAATACATTTACTCACGGCTCAATTTTTTTCGGATCGCCCTTCAAGACTGTACAATTTTGTGATTACACTTGAACATTTTCCCTCCGCTGACTTGTTTGACCCTCGGTCCGGGGCCTCAGGTGGACGGTCTCAGGTTCTTGGCGCCGCGCCGATCTATTAGGCCCCTGTAAACATATCCTCGGCTACAAAGCACTTGCCCCGGGTCGCCCTTGGCAGTCAGACAACCGCCGCCGAGGCCACGTTTCTCAGAACGCTTCACTTTAATGCCAGATGGTGTCAGCGCTCACAATGCCTGTAAACAGTGTGGGTGGTGTATTCACAATGTACCTGCAGCGATGATTTAAAAAAAATGACTGAATGGATGGGCTGACTACCCCTTTACAGTTTGGATGGCCCACTGGAAAACAGTTATTTTAGGGCAGCATAGCGAATGGGATTGGGTTTATTAGCGCCTTCAGCTTCTCCACTGTAACTGGATGCCACGTCTTTTTGGATGAAGGTAATAAACTACATCAAGTTGTGGGTAACGCGATTGCAGATATTAGGATGTTAAGACTTTTAAAACACAAATTGACACAAGGCAAGCTGCTTTTTTCCTAATCCCACATTGAAAAATAAAGTTAGCAAACACCCAGCGGTGCCAGGAGCTTGGTGACATGGTCTTTCACATGATTCTTTGCCGCTTGTGTGCATCTTGCAGACGTTACAAGTCCAATGCAGTTTGCAATTGGCCACCGGCCAAGCAGGAGGCCGCAGTCCATCAAGACCCGAACTCACGCTGCAAGAACAGCTGCTGTTGGCCCCGTTAACAAGGCCCGGGACCCCCCGCTGACACGACTCATCCCACCCCGCGGACATTGCACATCACATTGACGCCAAGTCTTCACATCCAACTCAATGTGCTACATTAACAATTAAAAGAACAAGTATTATCGCTGTAAACTTTGGCACATTACATCCTCTTTGATTCAAATACTCTCTACCTCTTCTTAAACTAAGTTAACTGATATATTTTTCTTTTCTCTTAGTATGTTTAATGATATCCACCAAGATACCAAGGCAAATAACACCTTTGTAAAACCAACCTGGCAATAGACAAAAAAAAAGATATTTTCACCATGAAAACATCCTCCACCTTCACGAGCGATCCACTGATGGCACTGAAGGGAAAAATTGAGTTGATTTTAATCCAACGTTTGCAGATAAAAAGTATGGTAATAAATAAAACAGCGGTGCTCAAAACCACTTCTCATTTTTATGATTGAAAATACATAATTTCTGCCAAATATCTGCCAAATGAAGCAACGTGCAAGGTTGACTTTGATGCTCAAATTTGAAGACAATATGTGTAGTAAACTAACAAAATGTGAATACAAATAGGGCTTTGACATTGTTTTATTTCACTTAATAAAATCACGTGGAAACAAAACGGTTTTGTTTGCATTTGGTTACAGAAACGGCATCAAAGGGACATAAATCAACATTAATCTGTCAAGTACAAAGCTCCTGACCAAGGCTCCCATGTCCTTTTTTTTTGTAAAAGCAATGTCCTCTTTCACATTGCAACAAAGAAAAAAAAAAACACCTCGACTCTGCAGGGCCTGAGAATGGCGAGCGCGCCATTGTGGGTGACAAAAGGGATGTATTTCGATGTCAAAACCTTCCCTAATGCAGGTTGCCTGCTGCACACAACCCTTTGTGTTCTCTGGTATTTTTGCATGAAGGGCTGACGAGACGTTTGCAGCTTTGTGCTGTTCCCGACTGTCGCCCAAATCCTCGAATAGCACTGGCAGACCTTGCCTCTAGTGCTGCCCGCCTCTTTGACAGCACAGTGCCATGTCATGATGACAGTTCTGCCTTTTGCCCCGTGAGCTTCTGAAAGCGTGTATCGCTCGTGGTGGAGTGGAACATGATGAAATGGACACACAGGGAACAAAAAAACCTTCTGGTGGTTCAGTCAAGGTGTTCTGTAGAGGTCAGCAGAGGCTACCTCTTTATTTCCTGATGCCCTTTTTTTACCCAGAAAAGCTCCCCCGCCTCATTTATAAGACAGGTTGGGTTGTTCGTCTTATGGCGAGTGGAAAGAATGATCAAAACCACCTGTTTGATAATGTAGGACGACAAAGCTGAAGGTTGTGGCCTCCCCCAGACTGAGCTTTAATAGGACCGGCAGAAAACAAACCCAGAACACAAACAGACGAATTGACATACGTTATTTATCAAAAGCTGTCAGACCTCCATCAGGTGCTGCTTTCGCAGAAAAGAAGGCAGCAGATGTTGCCGCCGAGTTCCTTCATCAAAATTGATTCGCTCGTGGATCACAAATTCAACTGCGGTACAGTGTCAGACTTCAAAAACAAATGCTTTTCACTTCGTCCCGTTTTATCCGGTGGCATTTCTTTTCCAGCGGCGTGGAGGAGAAGACGAGCCCAACAGCTGTGCAGGACAAACGCCAATCTGCACGTCGTCTCTGGAGGGAGAGGGGATGAAATAGAAGACTAATTGAGACCGAGTCCAACCCCCCTGCCTGTGTGAGCTGCCAGTCTCTTGGCTGAAGACACTTTACCGTCTGTAATTACAGCGCTGGTAGCGCACCGGTCTCTCAAGCTAATGTGCAATCGCAGGTTGGAACCTGACATTAAAGATAATCGAAACCACACTGGTTCTCGCAAGCGTCCTTGTATAATATAACCGCGTCGCTGCTGCACTCAGTTGTGAAAAAAGAAAACAATCCACACCGCGCAATTAACATACGACCAAATCTGCAAAACACCACATATTTGTCGAAGCAGAAACATCCAGAATGTGTACTTTTTGTCCTTTTTTTTTAACCTTGCACCAGCGTGAAGGATACTGTACACAAGACATGGCTCTCAATATTTGATAGCGGCCTCACAATGTATGAATTTTGCAGCAGAAGGTATACTGCTCATATCAGCTGGTGCTGAATTATTAAGGAGTGAGGTGAATGGTGGTGCGACAATCATTTTAACAGATGGCTAAAATCAGGCGGGGATAATAAATGCCACTGTCACTTTGCGCAATTCCATTTTTTTGTCTTTATTGGTGTCTTTAGCTCAATACTTATCTCATTCAAAATGAAACAGGATTAGAAAACCACATGCCAAAGACTTACAGGACTAATGGCCTAATAATGTGTGTGAGGCTTTGTGTGCAGCGAGGCACAGCTCAGTGGGGAGATATGGATCCCTCGGGCTATCTGAACTGTCACCGGTGCTGCGTATAAAGCAGAATATTCTGGGATTTTCACCGACGCTTGTCCTCTGTGAAAAGGCGAGCTCGCTAACTTTACAGCCCATAACAATACAAATCTACGACAAAGTGTCAAAAATGTTTTTTATCGCTTTTGATATCGTCTTCTAGTGTCACAAAGAAAACGGTGCATTCTTTGTATTTTTCTTTGCATTCAAACCTGTAATGCCTTATTCGTCTCGATGGACAAGAAGTCTATCTTGGCACATTAAATGTGTGCCAAAATATATATATAATATGACCCAGACCCTCATGTGAGGCAGTGACCTGTTGGCCAAAGGCGGTACTGCAGACACATAATGCACTGGCCCACAACAGCTTATTCCCCACAATCATAAGAAATGCAACAGCTCTAAATCACCAAATATGTTTGTCCAAGCATCACAAACACTGGACTGAATCTTTGCATGACAATTTGGTCCTTTGTGTCTGATAAAATTCAAAAGAGTCTAATGGCTTAGAATTGAGCCTTGAGGTACGCCAGAAGTGGCGAAGGACACATGATGGTCACAAAGGGGAAAGGAACAATATATTTGATTTGTCGAGTGAGATGAAAACCATTCCAGGACATTACTAAGCCTATGCTTAAGAATAACTATGACGATTTAATGGTCAGTGGCTAAAAGCCATCAAGAGTAGTTCCAGCTTCAAGAGATCAAACTTGACAAGAGTAGAACAATCGCGCGAAAAGATCTTAAAGAATTTGCACAGTCGAGTTCGGTTTCAGAGCTCCCTTTAAAAGCTTTTGCTTGAGAGAAAACTGAAAGGTCTGTAATTATTCAGTATGTCTGGATTTCTTTGTTCAGCTGTCAGTCTGACTTCATTCACGAAGCCTCAGCCAGATGCTGGTAAAAAAAAAAAATACCCCAAAAAATAAATTTCACAGATGTTGTAAACTATGAAGATTACCACTGATTGAACTGTGTTCTACCACACAGAAACATCTGGGTGATTGTGAATGTAGATTAGACTGTGGACAGTTGTTTCCTGCAAGATTTTTGCATACTAGAGGGAAATGTTTTTAAATGGCTTGTGGATGAATTAACCGTCTCACTAGGCAGCTGAACTTCAGCTACATTAAAAGTAACGCTGACAGATGGGATCTCATAATGACCGGTTGAGCTTTTTGTACAAAGACAGGAGCTGCAAAGAGTTTCACATTCCCCCTGTGCAGAAATAGGTAAACCAACAGAGGATTGTTCACATACGGCGGCATCATTTATTTTCCAAAAAGTTTCATTTAATGCCGAGCAACCGATTACATGGGGTGACGGTAACGGGCCATGGCAAAACGATAAAAGAGGAAGCGGTAGCAGAAGAGCTTCGACATGCAGATACTGTAAAGTTTAACCTTCACCCCGTAGCACCGCGTTGACTGCTGGCACGAGCGGCAGCAGCAGCCGAGTCAGCAGCCAAATTTGGGGGGAAAAACAAGCGGTTTGAAGCGGTTGGAGCCGGTGGGCTCTCCGTGGTTCAAAACTCTGCAGGCGCCGGGGCTCACACGCTGCGCTCGGCTGGCCCAAGTTCTGGGAAATTTGGTTAACGATAGCAAGTCATCGCTCATGTAAGTAGAGGAATAAGGAAATTGACAGCGCATTTCGAAACAACTCAAAAAAGCATGTTGTTTTTGGGATCTGGTCTCCTCAAAGTTAGGCAAGTAAAACAAATTTGTTTAATTCAGGGGAGGAAATAGAAAAAACAGTCATAGCAATTTAAAATGCATCCATCGGTTTTGTGCGAGTGACACAAGTTGTCCATTTCTTTTGTACGTCTGGGCGCGACTTCACGCTGTAAAACGGTAGTTACGTTAGCGAACGTGTTAGTTAGCTTCACGAAACCCGGTGTCGAACACGTAATTTTATGACAACACTTTAGGAACACACAGGGTGGTGAACAGCCGCGGTAGAGAGTTTGTGTGTTTGTTGCCGCCCACAATAAGTGGTATTTTCCACTATTTTATGACTACGTTACTCGCCATGACCGTGGCATCGTCACGTGGATGCAGAAACGGGTTTCAGGATGCCCTACTCGAGGAGCTCAGGCTGGTTTCATTTGCATCATCCTTTAAATCACATCTCAAAATCCATCAAGTGCTTAAAGGCTTTTTCTAAAGCAGGGCTAGAGGCTAAAATCCAACTGCAAACACACACAGTCAAGCAGGAAAATGTTTTATTGAATCTCAACAGTCATTGAACGCAATGTAGAAAAGAAAAAAAAAAACACTGAAGGAACCGTCAGGGCCCTCTTTGCCTCTTTCTAGTTTTGTTTAATCAAGTCATAGCTTCACGATCATCGAAACAAAATGTTTCCTTGGAAATAAACCCTTGAAACCTGGTTATTCAGTTGGTGTTTTAATGTGAATGATTAAATGAACGGCCCCTTTTTGAACCAATCAGAACGATGGCTTTGTATTTGAAAACTTTATGACGAGTTTAACCTGCTGTAAAGGATTCGAACTACTAGCTAGTGGGGAAAACGCCGCAAAAACTAGCTCGCTAACTCGGTCACAGGAAGTCAGACGACACATGCAACTGGACAGACAATTTAAATTTAAAAAAGCACATTGTACTTACCTCCGTCACGTCGTCTCACCGCCACGAGTGTGAGAAACACTCAATAATAAATCAAGTTCTTCTCATCTTGGACGGACTAAACTTCATATTTCTCGCTTTTCCAACGCGGAGGCACAGAACTAGCTTTTAGGATTAAAGTTGTTTGTGTGCAACTGGGACACAGTTCGGGTGGGCCGCGCTCCATGAGGCTGGAGGGGGTCTGCAAACGAGGTTGTGCCTTCTGGAGAGCAAACAGTGAAGGAGCGCGGCGAGATGTTTTAAATAGGCCAAACAGCAGGTGCACATAATCATCTATAATGAGCTTCAATTACCAGAACTACCACTCCTGCTGGGAGGGCAGAGCCCCCCGACAACCCACCGCATAGTCGTCCATCCACTGGCCTGTTTTTGCAATATTCTTTTCTTTTATGTACCACATAAATAGGTTTATTACTTACTATTACTAGTGTATTTTTTTCACTTTGACCCGACGTGTCAATAGTAATACAACGGAAGAAAATGATGTATTCTGTACAGCGTGACTACAGAAATTATGAACAACACGTATGTGTATATCGCAAGCACACACACACAAACACACACTCTGTTTTTGGTGGAATATTTTTAAGCTGCGAGCTTTTAAATTAGAGGCGGTCCATCCCAGCTGTGATGACTAAGGAGCTCAAATGCCCTCTAGCTTGTAGATATGGTGCATTGTATCAGCGTCGAGTGTTGGATGATCATTTAGCTTAACATGAGTAATTATCACGTTCGACACGACTAATTTAATTGAACATAAATTAGCACGGCCCTCCTCAGGCGTCGAACTCCATCCACGTTCATTGCGAGCTAAATTCCTCCAACGTTTTAAGGAATGAGATCTTGCCGATTGTTTTGAATCCGAGCGTTTGTGGTTTTCTTAAAAACGTCTTTTTTTTTTTTCCTCGCAGAGCTTTTGAGCTGACGCTGCAGTGGATGCACAGGTGGAGCTAATAACGTTAACGATGGCTCAGCCCTCGGTTTTCCATTATAACCTTATCATCCACTACGGCACTTACCTGGGAGGCAAATCAGATAAAGGAGACGACTGAGCTCTGGGCGGCAGGTGCCATCATGTCTTTGACCTTTTGTTTAATAGGTGTGGTAAATTCATAGATTAAGTGCCTTTTTATTTATTTTTAAATTAACCTCTCAGATTAACTAGACTTGTTCAATAAGTGTTCTGCCATGAGAAGAAATGTTTATATATTATCATGTGAGAAACATTAAACATGACCTTTGAACACAACTTTGTCGGATGCGGAAAGATTTTAATTTTTAGGAAATTTACGGCATCTTTACTCTCAGAGTCCAAAACTTTAACTCGTCTTGGGCTGTTATAGACGTGGCCATGTTAAACTCAGTCAGTTTACTATATAATGCAATATTTTATGGGAAACGCCTTTTTTTTAAGTGTTGTAATTCAGAGAGTGGAATCAAAGACCTAAAGTGCTTTCAAAATTTCAAAAAGCATTAAGTTTTTCATTAAATTGCTTGATGCAATGCACGCTAATCTTATAGATTTAAATAAACTATTGAGCGTTTATTATGTTGGGGAAAGTTTCCCAACCTTTTCTTTCCTGTCAGACGAACACAAGCCAACCTTATATGGACCCAGATCATATCCCAGTTATGAACCGGTTTTCGAAATATCCTGTTTTTGTGTTTGAGTATGTCGACATAATATTAAGTAACTAAAGAAACCAGATAATTAAAACATATTCTGCAACACAAATCTGTGCAACAACTTCATATTTGGACTTTACACTCATCTATGGCCGTCTTACAATGACTTCCTGTCTTCTTTGCAGCGGTGGGATCCAGTCGTACAGTGAACTGACCCCGTATCTCATTTTAAACCAGCAGCATGTTGCGTTTCCACAATACAATTTATTCCGACGCTTTTTATCACGACATATCTGTCCTCGCTGTGATTATTCGTCTTTGAAAATACACGCAGGAAGAGATGAAGATGTGGGTCGCAAGAGGTGAAATGAATGTCGGCCGCGACGCGATATCAGCCATCTTAGTCCAAATGTCAGCCAGGCTTTCTCTTTTTCTCTTTTCTTTTTTCTCTGATAAAGAAACAGAGTTATCAAACTGCTTCTTCCTGCTGCTGCCATGGTGACAGGAAGGTATAGAAGAGGCAAATCAGGGCCAAGCGATAACACTCGGAAATGGATGTTACCGCTGCACGCTCTGCTATTGTGTAGTGAAATTGTCTATACAACCCAGAGAACGCACGGCTTTTAAAAGGTTTCTGTATTTGTTGAGGGAAAAAAAAAATTATAGAAGAGACTGCGATATGAGTTTGTAATTTGTAAAAAAAAAAAAACACATTTTCAGCCGGTGAGTTTAGCCTCTTGTCATGTTCACAGCTTTACATTGTATGTTACACCTCGCATGTCTCTTCAAAAGCAACTATGTTCTTTTCATGTTGACCAAATTGCCTTTTTTTGTTTATCCAGTGGGATTCAGGAGGATTTCACTACATCCAGGAAGGGAAAAGGGTCTAAACCCACAGAGGAGCCTTTAATCCATTTTAGGGGAGGCAAAAAAACAAAACACAATGCCTTAATTCGCTGGTTTATCGAAACGAAAATGTAATAGAAAAATCCCCACTTCCTGAAACTAAAAGTTATAAAGAGGACGGAAGTCTTTTACCCACAATGTCTCTCTTCCCCTCTTTATGTTCACCGATTTAAAACAATATTCAATGACAGATATCTCCATAATAAACCAGAATGATGCAACGTTAGCAGATACTCAGCGCCGCAATAACTGATGCAAATATGACTCTATGTGAGAATACGTCTCCATTTTAAACTTATATATTAAGATAATCAGAAAGATGCAGAATCTAAAGGCTTTCAGGCATCAAAGCGTGACAATTTTTACCTAAAGTTCCTCACTCTTAGTGCGTCCTTCACTATTTCCCCACAATTTGCATAAGAATGACTCACTTTTATGAATTATATCATCAAAGTTTTGGCTTTAACACTAAAGTCTTTTTAAAAAAAAAGGTTCTGTATATGGAGATTGCATCAAGATTACCTCCTAAAACATTGACAGTTTAATTAACTTTGCCCGACGAGAGGCGAGTTAAACATGGACGATACGATCGCACATGGTTTCTGCTGCAGTGGGCGGATTGTTATTTGAAAATATCCCGACACGAATGCCTGACACTCTAATCACGACGCGCCGCTTCCAGTCGAGTAATTGTGTTTGTTAAGAGCGGGCCGAACAACAAAAGGCGGCGTTTCAAACACGTGTGCTCTCTGCTCTCAGCTCGCTCCTTCCTACACGGCTGTCGGGTGACGTTGTCGCTCGCATGCGAGCGACGGCAATCGCGCCCGTCGGTGTCAAACCCACAAAGTGTACGCCGGCTCCCCGCGCAGTTGTGACAGGAATTAAAAAAAGCAGTGGCCTCATTCCTTCCGCTTCCCAAGTTACAATTTACTTTTGCTTGAATCGACATCTTCAGATGAGAAAAATAAAAGCGGCGAACATGTAACCGTGAGGCGGGAGAGCGTAGATTTCATGTTTCACACACGGGAAAGCGTCTGCAGATGCATATTCTTTAATGTTGGTTGAAAGAACGTGTGTGTGTGTGTGTGTGTGTGTGTGTGTGTGTGTGTGTGTCTCAGATGGATAAAGCACATACTGTACGTATGCTGCGTGTGATGTTTCTGGTTTGAATGCAGCGTGGGACCGTTGTCTCATGCGTCTCTTCTCCACTCTTTTGTTTTGCTGGCGTACGTAACACACACACAGTGTGTGTCACCTGACCTTAGTGGGATCTCCATGGAGATGGTTCTGGTTTTAATTGGTCCAGGGTTTACAATTTTTCTCTGAAATCGCTGCCTCTATTTTTGGTCCTCACAGTGTTGGTATTTTTAAAAAAAAATGCAACCAACGACGTGCCGCTTGGAGCTGCTCTCTATTTGTCACTAGATCAAGATTTTAAAAAACAAATGAGTGTTTTATGATCTCAGGTTATTGTTTTGGGGACAGTTCAAGTCCCATCAGATGTTAATTTGGCCTCCGCCTTAAGACATTTAACAAGTCCCCGCCTATTTTTGCAATCTTTCCAACATCCAGCAGGGGGCGACTCCTCAGGTTGAAAAGAGAAGTCTGATTGTATAAAAGTCAATAAGAAATTGACTGTTTCTCTTGATTTATTCCCTCAGTAAACATTGTGAGTGTGAGTTTCTGGTCTCAAGCTCTAGTTTAAAGTGCAAATGGGCCCCAATGCAAATGTTGAAGTCCTCACATGAATCTTCTCTGTACTAAACCCTCTCTAACTTCCTTCTGCTTCACTTTATCAAAGTCGAGCTTTGTAGAGGGAATATTCACATGTTGTGCTATGATGTGGGAGAAGTTTGGACCTCACAGCTGCATCATTTCAAAGAAATAATCATCCTGAAAGTGTTTTCTTTATAGGCGGACCTGAAACCTTTTCATTTGTGTCTGTGTGTCATCTTCCTTTACTTTTAACCAGTAACATATAGACATATATTTACACATTGCACAATACGTACCCTTTTATTATAACACCAATATGATTCAAATAGCCCCCGTGGTTGCAGAGATACTTCCTTTTTACTTTGCGTATGCAATTTCCGAGGAGAGGGCCTTAAAACATAGTGGCTTCCAAAAGGTTTTGTGAACACAAGAATGCCGAGTTGATTGCTTCCTAACTTTGTATTTACTCTAAATTAGTGCACAAACGCTGCATAATGATGGAGAAGGAAGCGGGCCGTGATGAAATCCATCCTCTCGGTTCCTTTCCCCTCGCCGGCAGAGAACCCGGATGCTTTCTTTGCTCTCGGCTGCCGAGGCGGTCGAGTCCTGCGATGCATTTTTGGACCACAGGTTTAGAAGCCGCTCTCGAATCCGCATGGCACGAATTCAATGCGAAATCTTTTACTCCCGTCTTCTATTGACGCGGGGCCGTACAGCCCATTGATCCGATGCATTGAGATCACATTAACAAACGGCAGAAGTGCATTAAACGCAGCTCTCCGGCAACCTTGGAGCCGAAGCAATTTTAAACGTGTTTAGAGTCATGAGGATGAAAAGAGGGGAGGAGGGAAAAGAAAAAGGAAAATAGACCTTTTGTCCACACAGCAGTTTCTGTTATGAATGGCAATTAAATATCCTCAAAGGCTCTTTTCATCCTAAACAACAACACGACCTTGAAGAACCACACATTGAAAGAAAGAAGAAGACGTGTCTGTGGAAAACAGCAAAGGTTACGCGTCCTTGTAGTTTGTTCGTCCGCCTCCTCGGAGATCAAAAGGTGTCTTTGCGACGACGACGCGAGAACATCCAGCGCGCTAATCCAATTAAGTGCGTTTTGTTCATGTTGCGCCAAAAACAGCGATGGAGGGTTGCGCCGGCGCTCGGCAGGAGGAGCCGGAGCCTGATTAGGTACGGCCGGTCAAAACCGAGCACATTCACAGTGAGCGCACAAGGCAACCAGCAGCTCAATTACTCAGCGTGCGGAAGAGATGTAATGACTTTCTCCTGTTATTAATGACCCACGCCTGGGCTTATTTATGAAAGGATACTTGTGTGTGTGTGTATTAGGCAGAAGATGAAGGAGCGTGAGATTGAAGATGTTTCGCCTTTATAGTGATTCAGACTTAATTAAAAAGTTTTGTGAAGTCCAAACAAATAGATTGCCTCTTATCACTTCCTCCCACTTGCGTAGAAGATATTTCCATTTCAATTTAAAACACTAGATTGTCTCATTTCAATAATTTATGAAATGTATTGCTTTTCCTCGGAGTTTACTTTTGCCGTAAGCAAACATTTAATCCGTGGATGCCACGCGGCGGCGGCGGCTACCTTAGCTTGCAAGCCGCCGCCGCCGCCGCTCACTTTAAGGAGTAATAAACTTCCATTTATGTAAAACAATGACCTCCCTTTGAGTAACAAGGAGTACAACACGCCATATGCAAACGCGATTCCCAGTGCTTCTCGATAGAATAAAATGCAACCTTGGAGCCGAGGCGTCCTTGTGTGTAACCTGGGGATGTTGAAAGGTAGCATGTTTCCAACCCGCATTAATGAATAGAGTGCTGCGATGAAAGCAAAGTTTTCCTCAAGGCGCGAATCCCTGTGTGGCTCCGGAAATGTTATTTCATCTCACGAAATTGTCTGGTTGCGTTTTTGAATAACTTAGAGACCACATTAGTGGCTGCTTATAATTCCTGTCGGCGAAATAAACCTTTTCTCCTTTTTAATTTAAGGTGAAAGCGTCGTAATGAAGTCGAAGTGATGCTTCTCTCAGGACTTGTGGAGCCGGTTGAGACTCACTTTGTCTCTTTTAGACGGTCACTAAGCATCCCGGAGGAAACGTTAATTATGGACCCGCACGGCTTTTAGATATTGCAGCAACAACATCCACCCACACACACACACACACACACACACACACACACACAGGAAATCTGCTGAATCGGGAGATAAGGTGCTGTTAGCTGAGGGCAGTGAATGAGGCTTACTTATCAATACTTATTGAGCTGCGGCTTGAACTGGATACATGTCTGAGCCCATAAATCAGCTCGCTTGTTGAACATGTATGAGTATATGCACATGCATGTTGTTAGGTGATTGTGTGTTACGCAACCGCCCTGCACGGTCTCTGTTTTTAAGGGTTTCAGAGTATTTTTAAAACATCTACACAGAACTTTACTGATATTTTTCCTTAATTAAAAAACATTTCTCGGTTTAAAAACCTCTGCCAAGGCTGCACAAAGGAGGAGACATGTCTAAAAAAAGAGACGCAACTGTTCCTACACATGAATATCCGACGTGACAATAATCCATAAAACAAGAGGTATCGCTTCATTCATCCCAAAGAGAGAGGTCCTTGAAATTAAAGTATGATTTGAACTCTTCCCTCAAACATGTTTTCTCATAAATTGGCAGTCAAACTAATTATAGAAAAAGAACATAATTGGATTAAAAAAAGCTTTTTAAAGAAAGGATTTTTCCAAAACAGAGCCGAGACAAGGCAACAAAACCTTCCTACTGTCCTCAAGTGCATGCTTTCTTTAAATGAGACAAGGTTCATGCAAAAATAATTCAATGATGTACTTTCACGTAGGCGAGCTCGCTCTGCTTCAGAAATACCACGAAATAATCTCAGGAAAGGAAAACTGTTCTTTTCTCTTTTGCTCAAATTCGATGAATTAAGCCTTCCGATCCTCTCGGGTGTTGCGCGTGCCGCTGTGCACTCGGTCGTACACAAAATCGTCGCGGCTGCACAGCTTGATGTGTGATTACCAGAACACACAGGAGATTGCGGCAATCAAAAAAATCTCGAGGAGACTCGCCGCTTCTGACCCACCGGGTGACCGTTTTGGTCGGCGCATCCGCCGGCCCGGTTAATAGCGAGCGCTCACTGCCACACCGGCGACGTGGAGGGGAAAAAAAAACCTCCACGGGGGCGAAGAATCAAACCCCGCCAAGCCAATTTCTCTCTGCTCATTAAATCACTCGTGGCACAATCAGCGGCAGGGTGTAGGAAAATAAACATCCTGCTGTGGCGGAAGGTGTTCGCAGAGAGATTTCTGACAAGAGGAAACGCATGTTGGCTCTTCTGTCGTGGGAGGATGTGAGTTAGCAAGTAAATAGTATTTAGGGAGGTTTTTGTAAAAGGCAAGTTTATTTGTGGAGCACATTTTGACATCAAGGTGATTCAAAGTGCTTCACCTGAAACTATCAAAAGCATAAAAACACAAGAACATTCATTTTAAAACATTACAAAACTGTCAAAACCAAAGTTGCAGATCAGTTTAAGAAATAAAACGCAGTAGTGGGATGCAGACATTGATGAATATCCTTGAATCTGATTTAATAAAAGTACACAATACCGTCGAAACCCACCGAAATATCTCCAATAAGCACGTTTATTTTTCATAAACCAGAAATTCTGCTGTTCAAATGTTTGATTAGTGTTCATTTATGATGAATGCACATGAGAGATAATAGAGAATCACTTGATTAAACCGATTTAAAAGAAGAATGCATACTTCTCTCCATCCATCTTGCCACCACTTAGCATTTCTCTAAATGTTTCTAATAAAGTCGCCTCGAGTTGTGCGCGTCGCTTTTAACCTTTCAAGCATTAAATCACTAATATTTCGGTGCTGGTTCCATTATGGATCCTTCCTTGAGCCGGAAACTCAATTAAGATGCGACTCTCGCATCAATTTTCTCTCAGAACGCTTCCTCAAGAAAACGCCACAGGCAACTAATCTCGGCGTAATAGCAATACATCTGTTTTCAAGATTAATATTCATAAGAAGAAGAAAAAAAATCACATATTTTCATTCCCCAGTTACCAGAGATTAGGTTTTGATAGGTCAAATATCTAATAGGTTTTTTTTTTCAAACAGGCAATCAAGCTGAAGGCTTCATTTCTTTTTCTTGGCAATTTGTCCGAGGGGAGAAATTGAGCAACTCCCGTACATATTATGGAGACGAGATTGGACGCAACACTGATTTATTGGAACCCGCAAAAGAAATAACTTGATGACAAATGCCGTTTAATAACTTGTGGGCATTCTGCTGCTTTGTTGTAATGACGACTGTGTTGGTTTTGGTAACTTGTGTGTTCAAATAATCTGCACCGCTTGTTAAATACCAGCCGACTCATTAGTTTATGGACTCGGATAACATCAGGATTATTGTACAAGGAGGGAACGACAACTGCCAAACACAAGGATTATCTCATTAATTACACTGCCAATGAAATGTCATAATTACTGTAGAGTGTGTAGAGACGTTGAGATGAGATGAAGACGAGTGTAGGAGTATCATCCTGTTACATATTTGACGGTTTATTTCATATCAACGGGAAGAGAATTAAAGTGAAATAAATGCAGTAAAAATTGGTACACGTGGTTTACAAGCTTATATATTTGATATTGAAAAAACTAAAACATTGTCATTTTATGCTGCACTTGTTGCCAAAGTTACCTTTTCGGTTGCCCAATATCACAAATTGACTGAATATGTTTGTAAAAGTGGAAGGATAAATGTTTTATATACAGCGAGTAAAATAAGTATTGAACACATTTATAAAGGTGCTATTGATATATATATAGATCTATCTATATAGATATATATCTAGATAGATGTATGTATATCTATATAGATATATCTATATAGGAGATAGAGATTAAACAAAGTTCTCATTAGATTAAGAGAGGTTCAGTGTTCGATGCTCATTCAGGTAACAAAGACTTCAAACTCTTTTACAAGTGGGCAGACTCTACTTCCACTAATCATAATGCATTAATCCACAACTTTAGACCATGAATAGAATATGTGAGTAGTTTGAGAATAGACTCATCATGATTATATATAATTACTTTACACTAGAAAATAATTGATACTCATCAGGGGATGGATTCCTCGGTTCCTTCCATTAGCAGTCAAATGATTTTAAAGGGTTCCCCATAAACCGATAACTACGTTATAATTAAACAACTTCTTCCTGAAGGCTTCATAGTGTTGTTCGGGGGACACTTGGTGGAGAACGCGAGTGACCCGGGGAAGATTCAACGCCGCTGTTTTTGTATTCTGTTGGATCTAAAATGTAAAAGCGTCACCTTGCTTCCACCTCTTACAGTAATTGTCTGGCTGTGGGCCAGTTCACATTATCCCGGTGAAAGCCTTGTTGATTTGTTGTGCTGTGACCCACTCCGCTTCAAAACCTCATTATGGACCTGGGCTTCCTCTGTTTATACAAAAAAAAAAAAAAAAGAAGAAGAAGAGAAAGCAGTTTCTCTCAGAACACAGCATGAATCTCCAGGACGGACAAAGCCTCTGGCACAGACTGGAGCGAGCGAGCGGCGGACGCAGCAGACGGTGGCTAAGCCTCGCTGCTGAGTGAACAAAATAGTTTCGTTTAGTTCCGGTTCACGCAAACGGGCGGGGAAAGACGCGACAACAATGACACGTCGGGAATCAATCGCTCGGTGTGCGGAGCAGCTCGCATTGTTGTTGTTGTCTTTTAATTTGCAGTCACTGCGTCGCGCTGGTGCCATTGTTGGTCAATGTCAAGCACAATGTAGATATGCTGCAGTCTAAATGCTGACTGGAAGGGATGAACGCGTGACAAAATCATCTCCAAGGACACTTTTACAATCATATACCTGCACCTAGCTAACATTTTGCATAGTTTCCCTCCTTAATTGTTGGTTGGATGCCTGATTTTATTTCTGTGGTTATCACATATGTAAGAGACTTTAATGTTTGTGTTCTACGATAAAACATACATCAGTAAATACCTCTTTGTGTATTATGAAGCTTAAACGTGTCTTTAGTTAGCGGTCGCTGAGTAGTGGCTAAATGAGACCGCCAAAAAGACTTCACGCCCACTGAAAGTAGTTGGTGAAGATTATCTTGCTGAATAAATTGTGTAAGTATCATAAACGTTTTTTGCAATATCCAAAATGCAATTTTTGCAGAGGGAACCAGTGAGATGCTAACTCTATTGCGAGCGTGCTGACGTTAGCATTTAGCTCAAAGCGCCGCTGTACCCAAGTACAGACTGCTAGCGTGCCAAACTGGTTTTATTGCTATTCTATGTGCTGTATATCAGTTTCCCGCCAGGATGAAATTAGATTCATAAAAGGGAGCTTTGCAATAAAAAGGGTTGTGCGTTCCTTATATTTTACCCTGGAGCGACACACTCACAAATTTACCACAAAAACCCAGCGCCAAACCCTATAAATATTTGAAACCCGCGTTTCATCAGAATAATTTCAGCAATCTCTCGTAGCTCTTGAATACTTCAGCGGGTCTTGAGGGGCCTCGGCGGTGGTGGGTTTCACTTACTGTTCGGCTCAACAAAAAAAAAACACGGTGCCGATTGCTCTTCCCCTGCTGCACAGATGGCAGCAGCCGGCTGACCTCGCTCCATATCCTCCCGAGTTCATTTTTCAAAGTGTTAATTATGCAGAGAAAAGGTTTGCTGAGCACACAAGCTTGTGCACAGCACGACTACGGTTCCCCCCCCCCCCCCGATAATGTTACGCACGGCCACACTCGGGAGCTGCCCTGCGCCGCCGCGGTCTTCTGCTAGCGGCCCGGTGGAGCCGCTCAGGGCCAGATGTCTTGAGGGCACTTTGACCAAAACCCAACCTCAGCAGCCAGATCGGTCCGCGGACCGGTCGGCTTTGAACTCGTGACTTTACAGACACGAGCCCACATCTCTTTGGGCTGAGACTGTCCCCAATGTGCAGCTGTTTTTTTTTTTTCCCTTAAAGAGATGGAAGAGAAGTTATTATTAGGGGGGACCTTATTCACCTCCTGCCGCTCCGCACCATGTTATCCTTAGCTGACCAAAAAGACATCACACACAGTGTGATAGAGTGCTCATTAAACTCTAACAAGCGCAGCCGGGGGGCAATTTTTTAAATTTTTTTCAAACTATGGGAAGAATTCACATTCTCCTTTCGCCGCTGCTATTTTAATGTAATGTATGCGAGATGTGGCCCCATTACCAACGTTCATCTGTCACATGCGGATGATTCTCAGATTTGCTGAAAGTAAGTTCTCCATCGAGGACACTGTCGTGGTGCATAGGGCAAAAATATCATCACGATTGTTTTGTTTGGGATCAAGATTATTCATTGAATTTAGGAACACAATGTATAGTTTAATTAAGGGAGCATTGCTTTTACCTTCACGTTGTGCTACGTGTGTCCTGCGGTGGCTTCAGAGGATCCCGGCGCCGATGTAAGGTGTAAATGTATTAATTAAAAAGCAAGGAAAGGTTTGCTAAGAAGCAGATGTACAAACAGGACTCTAACAGGGCAAACACACATAAATACACACAGGACAAACCAACACTGGGGCAGGAGACAAACAGGGTAGAACTAGAAGAACATTTTTGCCCCCAAAAACTGTTTATGTGTCATGCACAAACGATGTTTGCTTCTTTACATTCCCCGTGAGTAACCAATCCCCATTATCTGTGAGTTTGAACAGATGAATGTCCCAGTGTATTTCTTACACTTTTTTGTTTTGTATTAGTTTTTTTTGTCTCAAAGACAACCTCCTTAGCATCCTTCATATTCATCCTCAAGCCTTCGACAACCTGCCCGGTAACAGGCTAAGCTGTGATTGTCCCTTGAGAACGAAAGTTCACTAAAACCATTTAAATTGAGCTCCATGTGCTCGTGATACTCAAAAAGATTGGAAACAAGAGTGGAGATTAGGACTAAAGAGATGAGGGTTGGATAATCTCATAGAAAATCCCAAATGGTGTTTTAGAGACTGATGCATTGATTCAGCAGAAGTCTTTCTTTGTGGGTATATTTCTCCTTTTTTCTTTAGTTCCTGCTTTCTTTATGGTCTAAAACTGGACGACGCCCTGGACTAAGAGAGGAAGACGGAGAGAGGGAGAGAGAGGTTAGAAAGCTAAGCGCTCCAGCCTCCAGTATTGGCCTAGTAATGGGATATAATTGGAGAATAAATGGAGCAAGTCTGTGGGAGATGGAAAGGAGGTGAAAGACAGGTTAGTGAAGTCAGGTAAAGCTGCAGATGGAGAGACAACCTTCATAAGAGGGGTGAGAAGACAGATACATATGAGAAAAAAAGTAAAGTGCAATAGGTAGAAGCTGTGCTTATTACAAGCCATATGTCATTATATCCCTGTACAGAAAAAAAGGATGATTTGAGGAAAATCAGCATGTAGCGTTCGATATTTTTCTCTGTATGATCAAAAAAGTCTTTTGTAAAGCAACCAGCAGCCAATAAACCTGCAGCTCCCAGCAGAGACTTTAGCTTGAGGAAATGTGCACACTCTTATTTCCAGATGTTGTAGAGGCTCATGCAATGTGAAGAGATCCTCGACTCCAAATTCATAGCACAGTACAAACTAGAGAGTTGTGTTTCATTAGTAAGATGCCGTGTAGCCGCTGAACAGCTTTTTATCCGACGATGTACAATTCACTCTTTGCCCTTGAGACTTCTAGAAAGATCTCTTCTATTTCTGCACCAAAGGTGCACAACACTGCGAGAGAAAAAGATCCAGTGATCTCAGGGTATTTTCTCTTGAGTCAACATGGTTCCAGGTAAGATGTTCTGGATACGAGGGGCTTTTGGGAACTGGCAAGATGCATGCAGTCCCATGAGTCAAGCAGATAACGTGAATATTTTTGAAGAAATGTTCTTGAAGAAATTGTTATTGTGCTTATTGATGATGGACAAAACTTTGAGGGCATAAACTTTTCCAGAAAACTGGAAGCAGCTCTGTGAGGCTGCATCTAGGCACAGTTGTGCTTTTAGCTCAATGCTAACGTAGGCTAGCATGCTCACAATGACAAGGCTAAGCTGCATATGTTAAGCAGGTAATGTGTATGATGTTCTCCATCTTAATTTAGCATGTTATCATATTTTTTAGTCTCTGTGGCTAATGCTAAGATGCTACTTTAATCGTACCACAAATTTGGACAAATCAACTATTCAACATGGTTATTTATTCATGCACACTATGGAGGTTCATTCATGACTTATTTAAACATCTGTAATAAAGATATTATTAAAAGGCTTTTTAACCAAAAAAAAAGGCTATATTTGATGATTTCTTGGGGAAAACTAAGCAAATCTGGCATTCAGCAACCCTATGTAGCCCAAATGGAATATTGCTTGGTTTTATAACCACATTTCAACAGTTGAAGGCTCTTTCTCGAATTGTTGAACTATCAACTCGGGGTCACCACATCACAACCAATACATGTTTTGGACCAGACTGTCAATCACACATATATGCTATACACAACGTAATCGGCTGCATTTGAATTGCATTATTTAAAGAACTAACTCAAATGTATTAGCTGAGTCTCAACATTGAAAACCTCACATGTGCATTTGGCTGCTGTGCTATTCTCTACCTTTTTACATGAAGGACGTCCAGTGGGGTATCGGAGTTGAAAGACAGAGCACCGATATAGAGAATGTGGAGCAGAAGGCAATTTAACTATGAACTCACCCTGAAAGAACCTTCAGTCCGTCAATCAGCAGAGCCGCCGCCTTCAGAGAGCCTCTGCTGGCAACACTGAACCTGTAATGCTTAGCGTCCCACTCCAGACCTGTAATAAGATCTCTGGGCAATCTGATTGAATTATTCTGATGGTTTTCAGTGGGTTTGTGCCGGGGGCCCCGACACCCCTCGCTAATAAAGGCTGGCCATGAAAGAAAAAACGCTTATGTGACGGATGTTCAAATACAATCTGAGGATGGTTTATTTAAACCGGATTGTGGGAGGCCCTCCATGAATGGCCAGACCAGCGGGGGCTTCCCGTACTGGGATTAACCTTGAAATGTCTTCTTTTCAACCGGTCTTTTCTCGTACATCTCTTATGGATTAATAAAACCAGTGTTACTGTATCATTGCTCATCTGCGCTGCCAGGTGTTCAACCTTTTGAACCGCCTTTTTTATCATTGCGTCTAACCAGCATTGGTAATGAGTCTCCGTGGACCAGAGTGAGAGACATAAAAGTTAGTGTTGCTTGATAAACACTGAATAGCAGCCATCTGCTGGCTGCCTCTGGATGCTTTTGTGGAGGCTGAAATTTGTAAGGAGCTTTAAAAATGCAAATGAACAGAGGCTCACAAACAAACTTAATCAACAACTAATAACGCAGCTGTTTCAAAGACTGAGCGTGCGAGCCAGAAATAGGTTTTTGCCTCTTTAATTGGATCAAATTAATGATTTTAGCTGAGCATTAGCTGACTCAAGGCACTCATTGTGACTAATAGTTATCAAGCTATATGCACTGATGGATGTGGAAATGGTAGTATATGAATGAATAGATAGAATATGTAGATGCATATTTAGATGTGATGCATTTCCGTGTTCAGTCTTGGCACGTCTTCTAGTTTATAAGCTAATTCCATGTGATTTATGGCTGAAGCGACGTGGCGTTCCTTGGCTACTATATTAGGAACTCTGAGCTAATTGAAAGAGCTGTGAATCATAATTTGCTTGCAAAGCAGTAATGGTGTCAGAGACGTCTCCCTACGGCTATAGCAAACAAAGTGGGATTCATCCATTATCATTGTGGACCTTATATTTTAAAATATTTCAGTTAAATAGCAAAAGAACAGTACGTAAGGATCAGTGGTTCATTTAGGGTACTCGGCATATACAAGCCATGGAAATTGGTCGAAGTATTCATGGTCCTCAGAGGATGATTCATGGTTATTTTCTTGACATTTTGACCACCATTACGTCATAGTTTACTCTTGAGCAACACTTTGGTCCGAGGTATCTAAAGCGTCAATGGCCACATTTTCGCAAAATAATCCCCAGTGGTGATCCCCTTTCAATCACTCCAAACACAGCAACATTTCCACTCATAGTTTTGTTATTTCCCCACATGATCAACTCATTCAACCAGATTGTATGGAAATTGAGGGAAGAAGAAGAAGAAAGTATCCTTTATTGGTCCCCTTGTGGAAAATTGTTCTCTGCATTTAACCCATCCTTAGTATTTGCGTACTTCTGTGAGGCACCTTGCTCAAGGACAAACTATGGGGAGACCAGGGATCGAACCGGCTACCTTGTAGTTAGGACGACCAGCATTGATGGTAGAAGTTGCAAAAAATGTAAAATGTACACAATAACTCAGTTGTATTGTATTGGGGTAAAGGCATTATTCCCAGAGGCGGCTATGTGGAAACCCCAAAACAAACTTCAGGTACTACCATATACTAATATCACTTTTAATTTAGGCGAGCTGACACCATAGTAAACGTTGAAGAAATAAACAAAAAAAAGTTATTAAAATCTTGCGATAACCTTTTAATTTTGAACTTGACATCAATTATTTTATCCATTACGGAGTAATTACTACAGCCTGACATGTCGTATCACCCAGCCTTTCTACATTCATTCCCTTTCTGTTTGCTTCCCTTTTCATAAAGGAGTGAATGTGTGAGCAATTTCATTCACCTTCAACATCAGTCGCTCCATTTTCAACTCCTTTGGATTTGGTTTCAGTCAGAGAAACTTCAGAGGCACAAATCCCGTGTTTGATCATCTGCAGCCAGGGACCGTTACTTTGGTGATAATGGGATTGGATCATGGGATTGGACACGTTCACGCAGAATACAGTTCATTCAAGGATTGGAGGGAGAGGGACGGGGGAGCTTTAATATCTTTGCGTTCGTTGCTTACCTGTGATGCTGGAATTGATTAGGCGCTGTGAAGTTTGAAAAGAGCAAACTTCCATTTTGGCGAGATTCATCAGATGATTTAGACATTTCCACGCGGCTATCAGTCGCTAACGAGCAAACTGGAGACTGTAATTGCTTTTCAAATTGCCTCTTTGAGCAGTGGCTGACCCAATTAGTTTTGGGATTGTGTTTGTTACAGTATCACCGTCTAACTGTTGCGACTCATCTGTATGAATATTTCAAACTCACATTGGCAGTCAATTACATCTGTATTTGTAACGTGTCAGCCGGCATGATTAGTTAATTATGTTTGCACTATAACGACGGCACTGCCAAGTGTCTCTCAGCCGTTTCTCCAGCCCTCAAGTTACTCTTCTGGCACACAACCCCCTCCCCTTCGGTTTCTTCCAATGTTGAAGCATGGACAAATACAAAATCAATACACAATGATTTGTACATGTCAACATGCGGACTGTGGCTGGCGGCAAGATGCCAACAATTCATTCGAGGGAAATTAATCTGAATCCAAATTAAAAAGAGGAAAGGAATTTTATGTTTACACAACATAAACCATTTCTGTCTTAATAAATACACACGCCATCATGGAGTTTGGCTCTTGATGTAACACATTTTGATAGTTTGCAGTCAAGTAAAAGCAGAAAAAGATTTGTCTGACGGTTGAGTATCTAATCTGAATTGATTATCGGTCATACTCACGCCTAAAAGCCTCTGGCCTTCATCATTTCGGAAGTCCCATTGATACGGAAAATTACCCCATGAGCAATAATCATCAGTCCCTCAGTGTGCGAGCCGTCATGTTCCAATTTGGGTAACAGTGTTAGCTGATGAGAAGATAGAGGCCTCGCTGCAGGAGTCAGACATGAAATGTTTCCAATCAGCAGCCATCGACACAAGCTCTCGACCCTCTAATCAGTTTATTTAGTCAGATAATTCCTAATCCTGTTTATAAACGCATACAACTAATGAGGAAGAGGATCAGTTTTTATACTGTTTGACAACTTAAGTCAAAAATTTATGATTTGTGACCCCTTTTTTACACCTTCAGTGGGAACAAATCAGCTTAGGACTAAATCCAAACTTTTTTAGATACATGCTTTATTTTGTTTTAATAAAGATGCAAAAACTTACAGCAAAATAAAGTCTATTATGTTAATATACAATCCCCAGTGCAGAGGTTCTCAACCTTTTTTCAGGGCTGTACCCCATGTGACCAATGCAAAGCATTTTTGGTTGAAAAAGATATTTACTACACAATATGCCATTAGTGTCTGATTTAATATATAATACATGCAATTCAGTTTATGAACTTACACTTACACCATATTGAATATTTATGAAATAACAATTTTTAAAGGATTTTCTAACAGATGCTCATTTTAAATATATTTTTAAAAAATCTCACGTACCCGCTGGAGTGCCTTCACGTACCCTCAGGTGTACACGTACCACCATTTGAGAACCACTGCCACGTTTGCTGAACCAGCTAACGGAGCTAGCCGCTAGCCTCAATGCTAACGTAACCAGGAAACCGAGCAAGACGCCGCAGCTCACACACACACACGACTGACTGAAAACAAAACAAGAGTACTTCACAGTATAATGCAGGCATAACCGTTTCCCCTCAATGGATATGTGACATCTTTTGAAAATTAACATTTCATTTCACGACACATAAAGATGTTTTTTCAAACCTCTGTGTTTCGGGGGACAGATGAGACCTCGGACCATCAGGGGGGCAGCGGCGACAGCTGATCCCTGCAGAACCAGCTTGGAGCTGACCCAGATGAGCCGCTCCGCTGTAATCAGGCCCGGAGGTAATCTAGGCAGGACATTATCTGCTTCACTGCTTCTCTGCAGCATCTGGACGTCTCTGCCACCTGCTCAGGAAAGACCTCACGCCGCTCCTCTGCCTCCTTTTTTTACATTTTTTTTTACATTGTTTGTTTTCCTTCTTGTCCTGATTTGCTAAACATTACACTTAGCCGTGTCAGATGTACTCGCAAGAATCATGGATCAATTGTGTTGGTTATTTTGGGGCATTTCTTACTCCCCCCCTCTCGGGTTATCCTGCATACCAGGTGCCATTTCTTGGATTACAAATACATTTTCTAACAAGATTCATTTTTTGCCATGACGTTGTTGAAGTCATCGATCAGTGTCATTGTAGATTCAGAGTTTCATCAAAAACTAAAGCAAGAACACATTCAGAGTGTTGCAAGCAAATTTTATTTTAATAATCACCGGTCGCTTATGCAACAAAAATATGACAACAGGCATTTGCCACAAAAATGAGTGATGACAGTATTTTTCAAGACCTTTTATTGCTTTAATCTGCTACGTGAGGTGGAGGGCCAACGATCCCTTCACATCTTCATACCACCTTCCTTCCGGCGCCCTTGCTCGGACCACGCCCATATTCATACGCTGCCTTCCTTTTGATCTCAACTACACACCTGTGAGGTTTGGTGATTGCCTCTTGAACGGTTGCGACGCTATCAGTCGCACAATCGGTCCACAGACAAACAACCAGGTGTTTCTGTGGCACTCAAGAACGCCTCCGTGGTGGTTTCCAAGATGACACACTCGCAAGGTGACAACAAGACTCACAATTGTAAAAAACAATACGAGCCGCCGCGTCTGGTAATGAAAGGTTGTTCAAACACTCCAACCCACGTCAACAAGACAGCATAATGTTTGAAATATAAGTGTGACAATGTCTGATCTCGACAATTTGACCACGGAGTCTCCACAGCTGTCGGTTAAAAAGAAAATGTCTACGTTTAACTATTCTGCAGCTTTGTTTCATAAATCAAGGGTTCTGCCAAAGCGTATTTTTCAATATAACAACCGGTTTAGCAAAGGAGCAAACTGACAGTAAAGTTAAGCTATCGCTTATTAGCATCATTGGTCGTGACGCTAGATTAATCACTTCTGAATCAATCCTTATTTGTCTGGTGCTAATTTTCGCTTACTGTTTGTGAAAATAACTGCACAAAGTTTAAGTTGTGCCTTCTATATTAAATGTAGCTTGTTAGCTAACGGTCAAACGGTAACTTCAGAGGTTATTTGGTTATTTAATGGCTGTTTTGGAAGAAGGAAGTGAAGGGCCAACATGGTTTGAAGGTGACATTTTGTTTTTAAATATATACTGTGTGGTGGATCTTATTTATTCTAAAGTGAAGAGATGTTCGTGAACATTTCTAAAAGGAATTTGTGACGTGAGGAACGTCTCATGAAACCAAGACATGATTTCAAGATCAATGGTAAAAACGTAATTATTATACACTATAATCATAATAAATGCTCAGTATTACAGGTGCTCAAAAAACACTTGTACTTAGTTTCCTACCTTGTTTCTCCAGTTTCATAACGTTGCCCCCAATCACCTGTCTGCTCTATATTTATCCATCTCTGATAAATACCAGGACGTAAAAATATGTGCCGATTAATGAAACATGTATCTGTAATGCCGCCTTTGCTTGTGCTGTACAGCGTGTGCGCTCGCAGACACCGCGTCAGCATGCACGCAGACGGGGAGCCGTCACCGTCAGCCGGCAAATCTGTCAAAACAACAACCACCTTCAAAACGAGTCACTCATACTTATGGATGACTTCGGTAAGAAAAAGCAGCCCTGATTGTTATTTCCTGAAATATTTATAGCCGGTGCAGCTCGAGCAGTGAGTTCCTGACAGATCCTTAGTATTTCCACGTCTGTCAACACTACAGTGTGTGTGTGAAGAAAAAAAAAAGAGACTGCCGCTGTCATCCGCATCAATGGCGGCCCGCTCTCCCGTGAGACCCGTCGCAAGCCTTTCACGCTAATAAAGATTTTCCGAGAGCAAATATGATAAACTGAGGAGTGTCGGTACAGTACGCGGGAAAATGCTTGTGCACTCAGACAAATCATTCAGCAGAATGACATTCAGACTGATCTTGCAGGGGATGCTGCTGTAATACACTGTGAAATTGATTCCATGAAGGGAATCACGATCTAATCTTGTCTACAAAAACAAGGTGGCTCTCGCTCCACGGATGAAACGTCGAGACGGAAACAAACCACAAGATGTGCCTTCCCATTTCTTCTGCTGTTACAAAACTTTTTTTTTTATTTCTTTGGATATCACAGAGGCAAGTCTCAAGAGTTTCCTGCACAGTTTTTAAAATGAACAAAGTTTTACTTTTATTTTTTTCAATTCAGCTACGTCCATTTTCGCCAGTAAAAAAAAGAAATAGATCGAATGAGATAGAAAGTCAAAATTATGAGATAAGAAAGTCATAATTAAGAGATAGAAAGTCATAATTATGAGATAAAAAGTCAAATTAATAATTATCTCATGATTCGACTTTCTATCTCATGACTTTTTATGTTATTTTTTTATTTAACTGACGGAAATGGGCTTCCATATATTAGTGCTATTATTATAAACTCTTTTAAAAAGTAGACTTAACTGCTCTTTTCTGTGTGAGTATTTTATGAGTAACACACTTTCCAAATAAAGCTTCAGCTTCAGTCATTAAAAACACATGTCTTTGGTTGTAATTGCAACACGCCGTCTATTTTCATTTATTTTTTCCCGAGTGACTAAAGCTTGCATCACTAATGTCGAATCAAATCGGTCAGCGACATGCCCGCGGAGTATTTTCTCCGACTGGGCTGTGATCACACAACTGACTCACTCGCTGCCATCAGGTGCACTTCGAGTGTCTAACAGCTATAAACTATCTTTTGATAGTTTGTGGACTTGAAGCCTCGTCTCGGTGGGGTGGAAATATTCATCACTATTACGCGAGACCTGGCCCACCCGACTGTCAGGATGACGTTTGACTGATCTCTGTGCACCGCCGGCTCTGCTGCCTTGTGTTTACCCAGCTGTTCAACAGCCTCATATTTCTTCATTCGTCATGCTGGGACAGAAGGGAAAGGGAGCGTCCGTGGTGGGTCTGAACTCGGGTCGGACGGGTCGATGTGCACACGAGAAGTTGGTGGAGATTATATTTGTTTGTGGCAACTTGATCTTTCTTTTTTTCTACTTCCTGCTAGTCCTGGCCACCGTTTCAATGTGACATGAAAACATATTATTGGTGTGATATTGCTACAACAGGACAGGAAATAGGGGTCCTGATCTGAGTTCGCCTGGGTTCACACATGACGGCGTGTTCAGTCTAATCAGGTGAGGCGGGGCGACGTTGTATTGCTGTGGGTTTCGGGTCTGTGTGTCAGTAGGTCTTTGACCTGAGGGCGTCCGAGAGCTGGCACCTCTGATCATGTGTCGTGTTGTAATCGTCACGGCTGAAAAGGTGATTTTCGGGGTGCTGCGAGCGTGTGAAGTATGAAGTGCAGGAAGAACAACACGTACCGCATTGTTTGTTAATCGATGTCCTGACTCACCGCCGGCGGATTTATCGATAAATCCGCCGGCGGTGAGTCATTTATTTATCGATAAATCCGCCGGCGGTGAGTCAGGTTCTCTCGCTATCATGGTCTGTTTGGGTTTTCCGCATCTTGAATCAGGTCTTTTCTGACCTTTGACCCTCTCAGATTGTGTCCCTTGTTGAAAAAAAAAGAAGATTTAAGCACCTTTCTGGATGAAAGTCTCTTTTTACTTCGTCACCTGACTCCATCAAAGGCAGCACAGCACGTCCAAGCTCACAACAGATTACACGGGTAATATACTAATTATTTTTGAATGCACAAGTACGACCGGTGAATGAGAATAGACTGATTATCATAAAAATGTGGGCTTATGTGAGCTTTTTAGTATATTTTGTCCAATTTCAGTTGCAGATTATTTGAAACGACTCCCTTTTTTTGCCCTCTTGGGTTCTTTCATAAGGATGTCATCAAATTTCCAGATCCCAGTGTTAACTTGGAGAGTTGAAATGTATCAGAAATGATAACCAAAACCACCAAAAGGTTGTTAAAAAATAATTTCAAATCCCTTTAAAAGAATGTAAAGAAACTCAGTAAATTTGTGCATTTACAGTGGACGTCACCTCATTGATAGTTTGTCCCACAGCGTTTGAATACAAAATTAACTGAAGATTTTAAAAAAACACGCCTGTGTATCGGTGATGGCTTTGACAACAATGGCTCATTTCAACAGAATATTACACATTAAGACAAACGGTTCCACATAATTGGCAGTAAAAGCCCTCCAGACAGGCCCTATTCTTCAGATGTGGGTTTAATTGTCCAGAATATGATTGCTAAGTGAGAGATCCCCTCACTTATCAAATTAACGGCTTTGAAAAGTGGGACAGTGGAGTACTCAGTGCTTATTAAAGTGGAATGGGTCATGCCAAAGGTAAGCTGTTTATCTGTAAAGGGAGAGCATGGAGCAGAGAAGGAACGGTTCATGGAGGAAATAAAAGAAAGAAAGAGTTTTTCCCCGCCCCCCACAATCCAACCCCTCATTAAGATGCAACTGGAACCGGTAAGTCATGATACCAAATTTAAAGTGTGTATGTTTAAGGAAGAAACAGGAACAGGGTTAGTGGTGAACACACAGACCCACAGAGACCCACACGTATTTCTTGCATAAACGGCCTATACTTCCTCATGTTTTATGCATTAGAGTAAAGGTAGAGTACGGCCACACATGAGCTATCACATTTGTCAGTGCTCATTTATAGCTCTCCTGTGAGAGCCTGGCTGGGCCCAGATAACAGTGAAACCGCCTGGAGGGCAGACACAACACAGTAATACAGCCCGTCATAACACCCAGCAAGAAACATGGTAATGCAGGTAAAGTCAAAACTCTTATCAGGATGCCATACAGCTCTCAACGCGGTGAGTGAGCGCTGTGGACCGGCTGCCAGCTGGCCTGATAACGGCCGAGACATCTCGGGTCCGAGTGTGCCAGTTTTACCAATAAAAATGAAGATATTTGTGCCTTTTTAGTGCATTGATTTTCAATAAAAAAATCTCATGACAGGAGCCTGAGGTTGTTATTCTGAAAGCATATTCCCCTGTACTCCAGAACACAACATATGCCCCAAAACAGCTGTCTGACCTCCCACTTTACACCCAAAATGCTACAGTATAATTTAATCTTCAAAAGAAAAATCCAATCTTTACCTGAAGTTCATATATAAGACTCTTACATTATATTGGTAATCAAATATTGCTTCCTTTTGAAATAGCAGTGTTACAAGGGTACATTATCATCTTTATAGCCGACTGTGAGCATGTACTGTAGAGATTTATTGCGCCACTGTGTTTGCTACTTGTCTAAGTATACGGTTTATTTCTTTTTAATGACAATGTTTAAAGATTTCCAATGAAGTAAATGACTGTTAAGTCACAATCTAAAGACAGATGATGATGATGGTGATTGCGCTTTTGGTCCACACCTGCAATCAGGGCTTATTGCCAGGTGCATCTCCACACACAATGTGTGCACTTTAAGTCATAAATGCATAACAGATTTTGAACTGCATTTCAGATCTTTATCATCTAGATTGCCTGTGATATTTTTGGAGAAATGTATTTTCCAATTCATGAAAAAAACATAAGGAAATGGGCCAAAACTTTGTGGTCAATGGAACAGCTAATTGTCATATCTAACTGGTCTTCAGTTTATTATTTCTCCCTCCAAACCTATTGCTTGAATACACAATTTAACAGGTTTTTATTCCTGCTCCAAACTATTATTATTATTATTATTATTATTATAAGCCTTAAAAAAAATGTACCATTGGTCAGTAAAGTGATCGTGTCACGTAATTTGCGAGGTCAAGGGGGAAAAAATCATGGTTTGGGTTAAAATAATGTAAGATAAATACTTGACTTATTTGAAATTAAGTAGTTAACATTGACTTTCATACGGGACATGGACACCAGTCTCCTGGATTAAAAATGCACCGTTGGCCAGTAAAGTGATGGTGTCACGTAATGTCTTCAGATTACGTGACCCCAACACGGGAACGTGTTTGCGCGGTCACTGCAACTTTTTTTGCTAGGTCAATGTAAAAAAAAAAAATGGTTTTCTTAAAATAATGTAAGATAACTACTTAATTTAAAGTCAACATTGACTATCATACCAGACATGGACACCAGTCTCTTGGATTAAAGTCCCAACCATCAATTTGTGGACTGTAATGAGAACATGATTTCTGTTACCTGGGAATCCATGCGTCCATCACCACAGAGGATCCTAAATTACTTTGGATTGTCCCTGTTTCTTTCATGCTGGCACCACATTTTTACACATCACATGCAGCCACCATGTTCATAATTCGTGGTAATTTTATGTATTTTTTGTGAGGTCGAGCTGGTGAAAATATATTTAAAAAAACATGTGCATGTTTAATGTGATTGTTCATTTTGCCTTTGGGTCCCGCTAGAGGAGCACTTGAGTTCACCAGAGGGTCCTTTGTACCAACCAGAGAGGCACTAATGGTAACCAAAGGGGCATTAGGCCGCCCACATGCCACTACGGCGAGACATGTGGGCGGAAATTAGGTTTTCTAAAAATGGGACACTTTGGCACTCAGAGCAATGAGGGAACAGACGGTCAGGTTTTTGCTTGGCGGTGCAATTTCCATATTTTCACACTTTGAGACTTTTTCAGAACCCCCGAAGGTAATCACAGATCAAAATGCTCTGGCATTAGCACGGACAACACTTCCTGTTTGACCAGTTTACAGAGAAGACGACTCACTCAACGTGGCAAATCTTTGTGATACATTTGCATTCTCTCAAACCTCACGCCCGGACAATGATTCAAGGCAGCCGCTAATCTCTTTCTGCTTTTAATAACCATATGTTTCGAGAGATAACCAGGGTCGGTTGGCAGGGTGGTCACTTTTGAATATGTAAAGCTCGGGGCACATTTTGCTCAGTGTGTTGTCCTAGAGTCATCCATCTTAGAGGAATTCTGCCTCTGGAGTTGTTTGCAGACCCTTCAGTGTCACAACTTTAATGGTTGCAAGGATTTGGTTCCCTCTTGCCCAGTCCTATTTGGGTGCACGACATCAACAGTGATGGAGTTTTCCTCCCCCGTCGTGATGCAGAAAGAGGAACCAAACCAGACAAATGTTTTCCTGCTTTCCGCTGTTTGTTTCTTTTGTTCTAACACATGGAACGATTCCTCACTGCCTCTGTGGCTGAACAACTGAAGAACCAGCATCTAAATATGCCCAGTAAATCCATTTTTTAAATTATACGTTTGATAATTAATGTAAAATAATGGAATATTAAATTATGTTATGCCCCTTTATTCTTCTTCTCCTCTACATCCATTCAACTGTTAGTTACTTTTTTACATAAATGTTTCAGGAATTTTTCCAGGCATTTCCCACCAATAAAAAGGAGGTTGTTATAATAAGAATCAGCATTTTAATGCTCTCCAAATATTCATCCTTTGGAGTCACTGTGGTTACACGCAATACAGAAAATCATGTGGCATTAGAAGCACGAGGGCCTCGTTTTCACGAATTCGCCGAAAGCTTTTTCAATTCATATCGGTTTTGCTGCAGCAGTATCACTGTGTATGGATATGACTTTACAGGCCACAGATATGAGTAAGATAAAAAAAAGACAGAGGTGACGCGATTATCTAAGCAGCTGCTCACAGGTTCAGAAAAAAAGCTATTATCTGAGTGAACAGGGAAATGAACCCAGCAGTATCTCCTCATATACATATATATATATATATATATATATATATATATATATATATATATATATATTCTTTCTTTTTCCGTCTTCTTTCAGGTGCTTGTAAGGGCACCTGGTTCGTTAGCTGTCCCTCAGCACTTTGTCAAACCGACAGTACAGGGAAAGAGCGAGAGCTTCATTTACCAGAATGACTCTCCCATTCATCGCACTTTCACCAATCAGCTTCCCACAAACACAACAAAAGAATCTTCCAGCTCACCGTTACATTGAATAATTTCAGGAAAGTCATCACTCTAGATTGATATTCACACAGAGGACGCGTTCAGTGCGAGGGGGAAAGTGATGAATTATATTAACAGTGTAACGGAGGAGGGAACGCCGTCACACTGGGATAACAAAGGCAAAAAAACAACCAAATCTGACATGCTAGTTTGCTTTGGGGCGTCTCAAGATGTCACAGATGCTGCATTGATTGTCTCCTATTGTGTCACAGTACATTGCTTTTAAATAACCAACTGTCATTTGGTGCGCTCATTTTCTCACGTCTGTGGCATTTCGGCCATCATTAGGATGATATTGTGTTGAGTTATCGTGGCACACAAAGGGCAAAACTGTGAGCTCTTTGTTCCCGGAGATTATGTGTTAAATGAAAAAAGAAACCTTTCACGTGTTTCATTTTTTTTAGATCATCCTCAGGTAATTCGATTTGTGTAATAGTGTTGTGTCGCTGTCAAGTTGTTCCAAGAAAAGTGCAATGATTCAGGAGTGTAGAGAAGCTGATTTCAGGACATGAAAAGAACTCACTTAGGTTATGTTTCCTATAGAGATGTATGTGTTCAAGTGAGCCTTCAAACACATGATGGGTTTTACTCTGAAGCTAATGTCAGTAATTAATTGAAAACAAGTTGTCAGACAGGCAAAAATACAGAGTATTTATTAATCTCTTTGACTAACGTAGAGACCAAAAATCAATTCGTGAAAGTGTCACAAACCCGTGATTGTTGCCTTCTGGCTGCATGAGCCTTGTACTTGATTCAAATGTACACTTATATTGTACCATTATTATAAATATGACAATATTTTGATTTCCATACATATAAAATATATGTATATCATTGAATTTTAAAGGACTAAAAGTTAACTAAGGACAGATGTATATAAGGGAAATGAGTAGGTGAAGTGTATTATGTTATATAATAGACATTTTATTACAGATATTTCTTGTTCAAATGGAAGTCCATTCACAATTTACAGTCCACTGGCAAAGGTCACCTCCTCCAGCTTTCTAATTAATCTCAGGTGAGTTCCCCCTCTCTCTTTATTTCAGTGCAACACTCGGCTGCCATCCGTTTGGGAAGCTGAGCAGGAGACTGCACTGCAGCTCACATTAATTTTATTTTGTTGTCGTGTGGTTCACTGCGAGCATCAAATGACACTTCCACACTTTCAGATCTCGACAGCTGGTCCCCACTGTTCAGATTTTTTTTGCCATCTGACCGTTTACTGCAGAGGCAGAGTGGATGGGAGAGATGTGACAGATTTAAACCTCAGCCAGACTCACACCCGGTGTGTCGAATATATCACCTGGCGGATTGTTGATGCAAACATGTTGCTCTGGAGATAGCAATGACGGTTGTCCACTACTTGGGTCCTGACTGAAGTATTTTGACTCTTGAGAGGAGGACATTTTGTGCAGATATTCAAAGGTCCCAGCAGATTATGCTGTCTGACTTTGGTGAACCCTCTTAAATTTAATCCAGCGCCACCAGCCCGTCTAAATCTTCCCTTTTCTGGTGAAATATCCTAGATGGATCGCCAGAAATTTTGGTCCAGACAAATATTAGCTTGATAATCCCCTTATACTGTTTCTTTAGCGCCGTCAGCATGTTCAACCGGTTGTATTTTGAGTGTATTTTGGATAGATTGCCGCGACATTTGGTTGAGACGTTTATGTTCCCCACAGGATTAATTGACTTTCCATCAAGCACTATTAGTTTGTCCAACACTTAGATTTATGACCAAATACCTCCAAATTAGACATCCTCGTCAGCCTCAGTTGTACTTTACTGGTTTTGTACTTTGAATAAGTGGCAGTTAGAAATTGTGTGCATGCTACATTTGGAAGGTGAGCGTTGTGAACCTGCTAAACATCCATGCTAGCACTGTCATTGTGACAATGTTAGCATTCAGCATTTAGCTCAAAACCCTGAGAAGCATATTGAATGCCTCACAGAGCTGCTACTGTAGACAATCAGTCTTGTTAAAAGCTAACCGTTCCCTTGAATATCTGTGCAAAGTACAGCATCGTAAAACCATCAAACATACTGTCTTTCCAACCTTGCTTCATAAAGTGCTCAACTACTGCTTTGGCATTGACTGTTGGCATTAAAGAAATATTCTACTCTGAAAAAAATCATCTAATGGGGTAGTTATGAAATGGAATTAATAAATTACACTGAAATGTGATCACACAGCAATGTGTTCTTCATGTAATTATATTTATTTTATATCTTATGCTAGGTGTAAATGGTGCTAAATTCCTGTTGCCCACAAATATAGCTTGAACTTTTGGACCGCGTGTCTCCAATGTGTACATTTTAGATTAAGTTTTTCTTTTCTTCTGAGGCGGCAGTCCTTGTGAGGAAAAAAATAACAACTAACTCACTAAGTGTCCATGCCATTTTGTATGAAACAGTTTGGTCTGGGAAAAGCATCAGACGGGCCCCGAGGGCAGTCAGCCAGGGGCAAACGTCTCAATGTCTGCAGTTCCAATCGAGCCCGAATCACTTTCCCATCGAAGGACTTTCGAGACGGCCTTTAGTGGCAGCTTCCGAATTTTCCATGAGACGGCAGAGCCGCCCATCAAAGTCGACTCTTGGCCGAAGCTCGTCCCTCATTAGGCTGAATGGCATCGTGCGCTGACAGAGGCCGCGCTGTCAGCGGCACATTCAAGGCTACGGTACGTCGGGGAAAATGGGTTTCTGGGGTACGCCCGCCAAACTGAGACAAGAAAAATAGCCAGGAACTTTTTAATTTGTTACTGACATCTTTTGGTTTTAGAAAATGACTTGCAAGAGCTAACAAGGGCAAGATGTGGATGAGAAGTGTATATATGTTTTAAGTATTGGTCCGTAGGGTAACCATCAGATTGACAACACTGGCTATGACGGGCTTCACAGAGGACACTTTGACTTGAAAGCACAGGTGTGAATAAAGACATGAATGATGGCTGAATTCCATTTAGTTGCTTTGATTTCAGGTTTCTGGTCATATCCTGGCTCTCTGCCACTCTCAGTGGGAGACTTGAACACAACAGAGCCGTGGTCAGTGTTATGAGTAACGCCTGTGATCTTCTTGCTGTCTCCAGTGAGAGGTTTGTGACATTTATCTTCATGTTTTCAGGCCAAGAGATTAACCGCTTCAAGTGGATTATTCATGTTTATGTGTTTTACCCCCAAAAAATCGGGATCGCAAATTATTAAATATTCTGTAGACGTTCATGGTCCCCAGATAACAAGTCCTATTACTTTGGTGATCGCCTGACTTTTCCTCTAAAACTACCATGACGTTGAAATTTTGGGTTTTAAGTGGAATGTCTAATTATCTAATTATTTTTTAGAAGACATTCATGGTTCATCCCAATGAAGTATTTGAACCTGTGACTTTTCTTCTCGCTCCTACAGCAGGTTCTGAATTGTGGTTTGGCCATTTAGTCGTTTACGAGAGAAAAATAGAGGTCTTAAGGAATATGTTTAAGTTAAGGCAAGTTTTAATTGGTCTTTCAGGCCAGCTACTGTTGGCCATGTTTTATTTTGTCCTGAGATGAAGACAAGCGTTCACATTGAGGGAATATCCGAGAAGATGCTGACAGCAGGTCAGTCATGTGAGTTTATTCTGCAAAGGTGTTTCTGTTTCATGGCGAGTCAACTCTTTTTTTGAAAAGGGTAAAAACACCTCAAGCATGCGCGAAAACATTTCTTCCCAATTAAAGAGAGTATTATCCCAAAAACTTTTCGAACGTGAAATTCTAATTGCACATACAAATGTCAATGGAAACATGGCTAACAATGGACTGCCGTTTGTCTTCATGCTTGTGGAGAATTTATTCGCACACTTTATTTATGTTGAAACCATTTTTGTTGCTTTGGGATACAAATGCCGCTTTTTCGTAAACGCTTTGTGCTTTTACAGATATATTCTTAAATGTTTTATTTAAATACCCCACTGTTATACCTTAAACAAATACTTAAAAATGTTGTCGATGAACAAGAGGTCACTGAAGCGCGTCAATTTTTGTATCTCAAATCCTGCCGCTGTAAATCTTTTTAGATGCAATAAATTGCGGAAAAGAATACACAACACTGAACGATTCAGACTTACAATACATCTACATTCCTGTCTGTTATATAGGAAAGATCAGTCCGCTCTGCAGTAGTCTGAGAAGAAGGATTCGACAGTACGTAGGAGCAGCCTTGATCATATATGACGTTCACAGCAGCATAAGGTTAACCCTCGCGCCATTCAGACGGCATTCTTCACTATAGTGTCCAAGAAGCTTCAGTCGCTTTCACATAAAATGCATGACTAGCGACCCATTCAACGTGGCCCATCGCCGTTTCATACCTCTCATTGTGTGTCACTTACAAGAAATCCATCACAACCTTCACCGGGACATATGTAACTCAATAATAATGATTCAGAGGGCACTGGGATTGAGCTACAGAACATCGTTTCTGGAAAAAGGTTATGCAACCGCAATAGAGAAAGTGCGTAGCGGTGGGCACTTTCTTCCCACCTTCAAGCAGTGGTTTGTTGGTGATTGCCACCCAGTATCCTGCTGGTTTTCCTTCTGGCCATATAATCAGGCATTAACACACCTGGTTTGCATAGGAAATGCTATATAGTGCATATAATAGAGAAACAGCAGGGATTATACTGTAGGTGGGAAAGTGGCCGTCATACTTAAATAACCACAGAGAAAAAAATGAAGACGTTGAGAAAGTATAGTAAAGGTGAAGAAATTTGGAATAGACAATAATAAACAATTTAAATTAACTTTATTAGGATAAGATACATTAGAAATAAGACTAAGAAGCTATTGCCTCCTTAATTATAATTAAACGACAACGAAGAAAGATTGGAGCTTTAAAAAAAAAAAGCTCCTACACAACAACAAACAGTGGTGAACATTTGGTACGCTTAAAATCTCACACGACCGCGTGGCTGCACGGCTCTCGTGGTAATCAGATCTGTAATGTTGGCGAACGAGCTACAGAAATGAACAGATGTACAAACTAACGTAACAAAGCCAGGAACAATGAACTGTTAAAAAAAAAAAAAAAAAAAGAAGCTGCTTTGATTACAGGAACAAATAAACACGCTACAAACAAACAGGAGAGCTTTTGACGACGTTGGACAATTTGGTGATAAAAGCTGAAATCCATCGGGGGCTTTTAAATACCATCTTTTATCATTAATACAAGGAGTTTTATTTAGTTTTGTTTAATATAAATTGATGCGCTGGATATATTTTTTTTAAATCCCAGCTCCACAGACAGGGGACGGTACGTCTGCATTAATGTTTTATGGTCTTCTAACATTTGCAGTCACTCTGACATAAACAGAGGGCATGTCCTTCTGTGGGGCCGCTCGTCCCCTCAGGGAGCCGCCAGGTAAGAGTATAGAACATGACAGCCAATCACATGATGACAGGCTGGACATAAATCTCTTGAAGCCCTTCACAAACTTATATTTATACCTGACCTATAAAACTAGTGCCAGCTTCTGAGAACCTGCTCAATATTCTACTTCAAAAGACTGCGTGGACTTTTTTTCTTCAACTTCGCCCACGAATCAATATCTGATAATCAAAAAAGTTGACCTTTACTTGGAGAATGTATTTGATATGTATTTGCTTAAGTAGCTTCATACAAGTTCAGCCCAACACAACCGCATGGCTGGAACAAAACAAGATGGAAGAGTTGGAGGATGAGGAGGAGGAAGAGGAGCTCCTGTGTCTATAATAAATAAGGTTGTTGTTGTTTGTTATGGATGTAAAGTACTTGTCCTGAGAATCCACCTCATGGGTCCAATCAACTTCGCCTGGCATTTTTCTCATAGGCTTCAGTATGATCAGACTTCTTTTTGCAACCCCAGGAGTCGCCCCCTGCTGGCCATTAGAAACAATGCAGGTTTAAAGCACCTCCGCATTTGCTTCACTCTTCAGAACCAGAGGAGAACCACGAGTGTACAATGGCAGTCCATCCCATAGTCGTTTTCAGTCTGGGCCAACTGATACGGCCATTTATTGTATTGCCTTTTTTTTTTTTAAAGATTAAACCTTAAGTCGGGACCAAAGGGCTTGGGCCAGAATGCCACATTGAGCCCAGAGAAGATCGTACAATGCTGGGAGACGGACACATGGCATTTGTTTACGTCGATAGAAATATAGCACATAGCCAGCTTCTGCCTTATAGATGCAGCACGTTATGCTAAAAGCACCGGCCGTCCCGGAAGAGTCATCGTCTTTTGGACTCTTGGAGGATTTTGAGCCAAATCTTCTTGTCACATTATGGGACAAATTCCCCAGTAATCAGTGTGGTTTATCAACCAAATGACACACAGTGTGTAGACTCCTAATATAATATGCAATGAATTATCCAATGCTTATTTAATACTGCGTTCATTCTGGCAGAAAGAAGACCATAATGTGTTGAATGACACAGTAAAAAAACACATTAGTGTCTGCAAAAAATAGTATCTGCAGATAGATGCACAGTCTAGCGATATGGTAATTACTCCTTCAAGACCATATAATTGCATTTCCTTAATTGTCTGTAATGCTAAATACTAATCTGCTTCAATTTGTGGGGTTTCAAGCGCTCATTTAATGTAAAAAAAATAAAAATGAAATACACCTTTTGGCAAAATATGCGCATAAGCAGATCTGGAAACCCAGTGAAAGGTGACACGAGAAGGTGCTCTGCTTTGGTCTCAAAGCTTTGATTTCTGCTCCACAGAGACGTTTCAGATGTACATTTCTGTAACCTTCAGTGGGTTCAGTCGAGAGAGAGGATGTATCATCTCCTCTCCAAACCACTCATTACCGCGAGGCTCCCTTTCACTTCTTTTTTTTAATACAAAGACAGGTGAAATCAGAGATCTCACATGTCTTAGGTATTCATCATTGTTGTGTGTACTTTTGCTTTGAAGCGGATTTCTTTTAAGTCCTTAAAATAATATGCTTTTTTTGCTTCACCCCGTGGAATCTTTGGAAAGGTCTGGTCGACAGCCCGTGGGCTGAAATTTGTTTAAAACGCATGAAACAAGATTATTTCACATCACTGACACTTCATAGATTTTTGAATTGTAACATCTTTGAGGTCAAATTGCAGCAGGTACTCAGGTTGCCTTTTTCAACTCACACCGTCATAAAACCACTAAGTGGGTACTCGATCACGAGGCTCATTTTACTCAGCCCGAGCTAATGAACCCACACAAATGACTGCCGACACACACACACACAATATATATATATTTTGTTTATGGTTCCTGCAGGGAATCGGAGGTATATCGTGAGTAATCGTACCAAAAGGGCATTTACATGTGTAACGTTTATGTGTTTCAATCCTCCATTAGAAAATGGAGGACTGCTTAATGTGGCGGCTGTAGCTCATAGGCAGAGTGGTTTTCTGGTTAGCCGGAGTGTTTTTTTGGTTAGCCGTAGTGGTTTTCTGGTTAGCCGTAGTGGTTTTCTGGTTAGCCGTAGTGGTTTTCTGGTTAGCCGGAGTGGTTTTTTGGTTAGCCGGAGTGGTTTTCTGGTTAGCCGGAGTGGTTTTCTGGTTAGCCGTAGTGGTTTTCTGGTTAGCCGGAGTGGTTTTCTGGTTAGCCGGACTGGTTTTCTGGTTAGCCGGACTGGTTTTCTGGTTAACCGGAGTGGTTGTCTGGTTAGCTGTTTCAATCCCCGGTCTCCCCGTAGTTTGCATGTCAAATTGTCCTTAAGCAAGACACTGAACTCCCAGTTGCTCGGCTGCCCACTGCTCCAATTATTAAGGGCTAATAAGGGATTTCAAGACATAATAATCAAGGGAATGAATATAGTGCAAACAGGAAAAAAAGAGGTCTTTTTGTTGAATTTCCAGAGGTGTTTTGAGGCCAGCTGGGACATATCGTGTCCTGGGTCTAGCCCTGGAGTTTTCTCTGTCAGCCGAGCCGCCTCGGGGGAATCCTTACACGATTCAGAGGAGCAGCCTTCTCCCTCAAAGTCCCTCGCGGGTCACCGAGCTGCCATGTGGATGAACCTCACTGGGCCCTCTTGTGTCGGCGGTTTAATTCTTCTACTTTTCTGCTCAAACCCTGAGCTCACCAGGCGACCTGCGCTTTGTGAACAATCCTGCATGATTACAGACGCCGCGCCCCAATCTCATGGTTCTTTTTTTTTATTTTTTTTTTTAACATGATTTACGACACATAATGAAATACTGTCTACGAGGCCAAAGGGACGACATCATATTCACGACCGCGTGTCGTGTCTCAGTCTTTAGATCTGGTAGCGGCGGCTTTAATATCCTGCCGGTGTAGCTCCACAAAGAAGAAAGGGGACGAAGCACATTCCTGTTAAAGTAGAACCGCTAACTCAGCAATTGCCGCGTGATATCTGTAAAGGAATAGTTCCACATTTTTAGAACGCTCTTATTGGCCTTCTTGTAGAGAGTAAAATGATGTCGTTTGGGAAAAAAAAATGGGAATTAACTAATACTAAAATGAACCTTTTAATAAGCAGCTTAAAAAAAAGAATTCCAATATAAAAACCTAAAAGCACCACATCTCAATAATTTAAAAGATGTCTCTTGCGTGGAGTACACAGCCTCTGCTCTGTGGTGATCAAATATAAATGCCCGCTCAGCAAAAAGCAGGAACCTAGGTAACAAAGTAAGTTAATGAATACGGTTATGAATAATGTGAACACCAGAATTAGCTGAGTCAACATTAGCTATGCTAAGTTTGGAAATAAGTGAACGGGTTAGTTCAGGCTTTTTTAAGGTGGGGTTGAAATCGTACTCTTTTCTGTGAGTTAAAATGATGTAAAATTCGGTCAATAGTGTCGCGTATAACTTTGCAACTAGCAACATAACGGCCTCAGGTCCTCCGTTGGAAAGGGAGGTGAAGCTTCGGTGGACGGGAGCAGCAGAAAAAATAAAGCAATTTATCCATGTAAACAAAGACCTTCATGAAAAAGATCCATCAGTCTACGCGTACAGCATCATTTCAATATTTTCACTGCTCGACCTTGCTATCAGACAGCAATGTTATTCCCTTAAAAAATAAAGTGTAATTTAACCTTGCAGAACACGAGAGTCGCTGGTCTACTGCCGCATCGATCAGTTAGTTTGAGTTTGTGTGTACGCGGCAGTACACTGCAGAGCTTCCTGTCTGCTTCTACAAGGTAGTTAAAGCATGTTTTACGCGAGTCACGACTTTCCAAGGGCTCCATAAAATAGCATTTTTACGCTAAAACATGCATACTTTGACCAAAAGTTCAATGTTTAGATTTTAATACATAAGGAACAGTTGAAATGAAATAATAGCAATAAACCGACCCTTTAATGACTTGGAGAAGTCAGTATTCCCCAAGAAAAACCCACTAACACCATCTTAGCCCTTTTCCCAACGCACACAGCACATCTACTATAAACAGGATTAACAAACTCCCTTGGTCCTTATTTTATCTCGTAAAGTCTGCTCTATTCTTCCGTGACCAGGACGAAATCTACATCCTCCCTCCCCCCTCTTGAATCCGAGGCTTTGTCATCAGGCAGTCTCCTCCCGTGAAACCTCGACAATGGGTTTCCCAAGGAGAAAGAGCGCGTGTAATCCCTCAACATTTCTTATGGATCGCTGAAAAGATATTGATATAGAGAGGAACACGTTGGAATTAATTACATAGTGCTGCTTGTTCACAAAAGGTTACCGTGTGCGGTCACACATGCAGATATTTTCGACACCGGTTGGTTGACAGTGAATTGAATTAATATCTCCGACCCAAGATAATGCGATCGGTCAGGTGTGTGAGTGTCTGTGTGCGTCACTCTGTCTGTCCACGGATAATCTCCTTTTCTGCTGCACCAAATGGCATATATTTCCAGGTGCATGCTCAAGATCCTCTCATGGTTGCATTCTCAATTTGTATTGTTTTTTGTTGTTTTGGATGGTGTGTTTGGCGATTAGTTAACAGTTAAGGGAACGCACGCGCTGTTGACTGCATCACCGCCGCTCCAGAGGCGCAGCTGAGGATTGTGGGTCGCGTTCGTTCAATCAAACGTTCCAGCTGTGGTCGTAGCAGACGATGCACTACTTTTAAAAGGTGATGCAGTTGCATTTTTAGCCGCCTGTGGCTTATTTTGTCTGTTGACTCCTTGAAAGAAAGTTACTGTGGACTTACATCACCATCAGTCAATGCACTCAACACACACGCTGGTGAGAACTATTGCCACACTGCAGCTTCTGCCACCCACCGATGAAGCCATGAAGCCAAAGAAACATGGCTTCATGTCATTTGTATCCCACTGAATGCTGAACTATTCCACATTTTAATAAATAATATCAGGCAAAGTCGCTGCTAGGATGTGCTAGTGTTTTAGGAAACACTGCAGCGTCACACCAGACAGTAAAAAAACACTGTCAAACAAACTGTTCTTGTTGCCTGTGGTGCAGACAAAGGACTTCCTGTTTGTGTCGGAAAAATGAAAATAAACAGCAACTGATCTTTGATGAAAAAAGCTGTCAACAAAACTATTTTCTCTCCGTGTTTCTGAACTTCTTTGCCCGTTTTGACTTTTCTTCTGAAGGCACGGCTGATGCAATTGCCGGGAAAATATGCTTTCAGGCAACAGGCAGTATTTATTTAGAAAACAAAAGGGCTGTGGAGACTTTTGTGAATCACTACAACTTGACAAATGGAATAACTTTACGTGCATGTTTAATTTTAACGTGACGAAAATGGATTTTTTTATTTGAAATAGTTTTCCCTTTATGGAATGCATTGGCTGTAACTGGGCCTCGGGCATTACCCAGCTTTCGCCAACACAAAGAATAATGAATAATTTACACTGTTAACTTTGTAGTACGAAAGCACACACACACACACACACTGCACATCTCATACCTTAAACCTACATCCCTACACATCTTTTGATTGTCAGTTTCCACACTCCAGTGTTGACCTCCAGGTGCTTCTAATTGCTTTTAAATCACTTCCCAGACCGATTTCACCAGTGAACCCTCACAGTTTACGTCCTGAACTCTCACTCCGCCTCGCTGCAGCTTTCGGGGAAGCTGCATTCACGTCCCTCGCCCCCCCGACTCTGAAACAGCCTCCCTGTGGAGTTGAGCGCTTCGCTTGTAAAAGAGAGACTTCAACTTACTTTGACCCAGGATCCTATACTGCAATTTCCTCACTTTTCGAATCATTTTGTGCTTTAACGCTACCTTTTGTTTTGGTTCGTCGAGTCTCATCAACCTCAAAACTGCATGAACCAAAACCACGAGTCAAGTCGATTGGACTCACGGTGTGAGCTTACGCTGTGTGTCTGAGTAGAGTCATCTTTCTTCGGGATGCATTAGCGCAAAATGTTTTGTGTTATTGTATAAAGTTTCCAGCTCATTGCATCTCGCGTAAATCTGAGCCACGGCACAAGACAACCGGCACAAATTCAGTCGGGTTCAACCCGTTTTGGGCCCAAAAGTACACATTGTTTGAACAGACTTTTCTGTTCAAACAGTGAATAGTTTGTATTAGACTCCAGGTGTTGCTCTATTACATGTGTAAACAGGCTGTTTGCTTACATGGGCTCCATATCAGCTGGTTATTTCTCAAGCTTTCCAGTTTCCAAACAAATTAATGCAGGATTAAATGTTAGACCTCGCCTGAACCTCGCTCTTCTTTGTAATCGTTCCTGGACTAACTGCGTCAAAGACCTTCCTATATTTCCCACTCATCGTGTTATTTTAGTTTCGCTCCCCGCACAGCGTGTACGGTTCGCCTTGACTCTTTGAACGACACAATCAAAGGGGAAAATAAAGCGTCTCTGTCGGGGTCGCGGTAAGCGGGATACGACAAAGACGGTGTTTGACATTGAAACGTGAACAAAGCAGTGAAAAGAAGAAGAAGGAAGTGGAGCCCAGAGACAGACGAGCCGCCGCGGAGCATCAGAGACACTTTGCACCTCCTGACCGGATCCTCTCGCCTCCCCGTTCCCTCACGAGACGCTCTGAAGACGACGAGGAAAAAACGTGACGGACGAGCGGCGCTAACCTCCTGTCTCTTCTAGCCGGCTGTCAAAGCCATGCCTCCTCCTCCTCCTCCTCCTCCTCCCCCTCCTTTACAATATTCACTGGCCTTTAGGTTCCCATGGTACCGGGCGGATGAGAGGCAGTCATTGATTTGATTTGCAGAAGATTAATATAGACATAGCTTGAACTCCACGGTGGAGGAACTGAATATGAAGACGCCTCACGCGGCGGCGGTGCCGTCACCGAGACGGCAAACATTGGCTGATAATTCAATAACTCGCTGAACATCTGTTTGATATTTGATAGTTTAAAATTAGACTTTCTATATGTTTAAAAAAAGAGACGAGAGAGGAAGCGTGGGGCTGTTTTCTCTGGGTTTAATTACGAAGCTGTGAAATGTGATTTGGTTCATTTCAAATTACCTTATTATATTATATTATATTATCGTCATCTTTAAATTATTATCCTGAGTAATTATCCTGATGATTTTGTACGGTCTCCATAGTGTACAATGCAAACATTTTCATTTGTCAACAACATACAAAAGGTAATTACTCCTGGCATTTAGTTTGCAGAAAGCATTTCAATGTTTTGGGGGTTTTATGTCATTAAAAAAACAACGGTGCATGTAAAGAAACTGCCGTGATGGACAGAAAGTCGGTGAGAAGATCAGTCAAAGAAACAAACATTTGTCTTCTTCGGACATCAGAGCTGCACATGAGTTAATGTAAGAAAGTTGGACAAGTTTCACTCTCGTACTTTCAGTCTTTCAGAGATTATACTCTGTATACTGAGTAAAAAAAATACACATAGAAACACACGGCGGGTTGAATTAATCTCCAAAGACGGATTTGAGGACGAACAAACTCCAGAACAAAACATCTGAATTTAATTTGAGTGTTTTCGGAAACCATTTTTTTGTTTACGTGCATCCCACAGCCTGCAGGACGATACGACCCGACTCCATATCCGACTTCAAAAGAGCCCGACCTCAAAAAAAAAACTTCCCGAAAGCCTTGAATTTCCACAGAAACGACAAATCATCGCAGAAAGTCCCCTGCAGCTTTCCCCCCTTACCCCGATAGTCGTGAGCGCGCGCGGTGAATGCCGGAGTGATTCAGCCCACGGTCACAGGCTGATCACGCCTGCGAGGCAGCCGCCTTCAAAAGGAAATCGCGGCTGAAGTTTAGGTAATTAGAAAGAGGAGCTATCTGAGCAGGCATCACCGTGCGGCATACGGGCGGCTGAAAGCCCGCGTCGTCTCATCTCCTCGCTGCTTCTCCTCTCGGTAGCACATATCAAAGGGAATTTCAAGGGTGATTAAAAGTTAAACTGGATCCTTAAAGGGGAATGTGACGGCGCTCTTCAGCTTCATGCGCTTCCCCTTTCGGAGCCCACGATGGCAGGATGAGCTGCGGCCGGCGAGGAAATACACATGAAGTGTACATGTGACGCGAGCTAACGGTGTTTAGCGCCAATGTGCTGCTGCAGCAGTAATGCATGAGAGAAAAAGACGTTTTGAAAAGGCCCAAGGTAATTCAGATTTGTGGTTGGTTTACTCAAGTATTGTACTTAAAGTAAAGTAGAAGTACCTCAACATTACACTTGAGTATGTCCGACTTAGTACTTCTACTCCGCTGTGTATTAAATACCGTGATAATAAACTATACATTACTATGAAAATAATTGTGTTCTTTTATTTAAAGCTGGAATTATTTTGAGAAACTAGCAAGAGAACGCCAGATTTCTTAAATCCAACTAACATTTCTTTTCCGATGCTAATAGCCAACAGCACTTATCGTGGATGCAGTTTGACGTTGCGCATTTGCACAATCTGATTACATTTCAGTCTCTTTAGTGGCTGCCGACTGCAGCGTTCATCCTAAATACCTTTCCAATGTCGACAAATGTCTCCACTTTAACACAAAACGGGGTCCAGGTGAAGTTCCCCTTTAAGTCAAAGATCCCAACACATCTTCTGCCTTCTCTGATTGTTGGATAAAAAAAAAAAAGTGGAATATATCCAAAAACTGATTGTCAGCGGGGAAGCTCCTTCCTATTCATTGGAGTGAAAACACAATAGTCTCGGTTTACATGTTTCTTTACTTTACTGACTTTATTTCGTTCTCAAAAACAATTTGTCCTTCAATTCCACTGCTGGGCCGAGCTCTCACAAACGCTTCTGTTTCCATCTGTAAAGTGCACTCGACGCCACATTCTGGAGGTAATTTCCCCCGAGGATGTGATTCTCTTTCCCTCTCGCTCTCAAACACCCACATCCAGAAACACACACACACACAGACACACATATGCATGCACACTCTCTGTACATGCATGCATGCTCATCAGCGTTGTTTGTCTTTGTGCTGAGCAAACATCCCGCTGGTTCTCACTTGTTTTATGTGTCACGATGATGAAAGGCACCTGCTGTTCTCAGCAGAAACGCCTCTCCAGCCGACGTTACCGTAATCTCGCCTGCATTATTCACCGGCCGAGTGGGACATCGGTCACTTCTCGGACGAGTCTCAACTTTTGTCAAACGGGCTAAAGGGAAACGCCGAACAGGACGAGTGGATCTGTCAGACAATGAACCTCTCAGGGGCGTGACTTAGTACGTCAATACATGTGACTACTCACTTGGCCGGTACTCACAAAAGTTTAAGCATATGTCAACATAAGTATTTAAGTTGAATTCTTTTAAGTTTAATTTTTTTTAATTACATTTTTTCATGTTTTTTTTTTTTTTTAAGTTTAATTTTTTTTAATTTTTAAAAAATCTCTTTTTTTTAAAAAAAAAAAATTTTTAATTTTTAAAAAATGTTTTTTTTTTTTTTTTTTACATTTTTTTAAGTTTATTTAATTTTTTTAAAGTTTTATTTTTTTTAAAGTTTTAGTTTAAGTTATTTGTCGTCATTGCATGGAGAAAAGAGGTACTTGAGCTAAACCTACATTATTCAAAATTGACACCTCCGACTCGCTGACAATATGAATCTGATTGGGGCGTTGGGCAAAAGTTGGAAAGAAATATCTGAATAGCGCCCCCTTTGGATGTAAAAGCTATCAGGGTTTAAATACAAGGGGAAGGTAACGAGACACAGGTGGAAACAACGAGGCAGCACAGGTGAAGACAATCAGACCATCAACGGAGCAGAAAACAAGACACACGGACTACAAAATAAAACAGGAAGCCAGAAAACCCCCAAACCGTGACAGGATCCACGCATGAGCCTTTTGTAAATTGGGCAATAATGTGGATGGTCACTTTATGTTCACCTTATAGAATAATAATTACTCTCCCCGAGCTGCCTGAGATAAATATGAGCATTAGGTGCCCTTTAATTTAATTACAGTGCAGGAATTCTCACCAATATGAGATTCACCGTGAGCTGTTAGCTTTTTGTAATTTGTTGCGTAAAAAGCATATTGAGGCTCATGAAGGCTCGACACAGCCGCTCGCGCCTCAATTACCAATTTTATGAATGTTTTTTTATGGAGCCAGCAATGTAATGTTACATGTTTTGGTCTTTTATGGTTGCCGATGTTGCTGGTTGGATCTTCGTTACTGGATCTCTCGGCGCTGAAAACCCACTAAGTTTGTAGTCCTGTTTGTTTCACGGGGAGATATTTCAGTCTGTGAACTTTTAACTGCTTCAAACTGTGAAGAATCACGACGTCATGTCTTTAAATTCGAGAGATAGACACTTAATTAATGCCCACGGGGAAATTAGCACCTCTTAGCAGCAGAACACGGACGAACCAGACATTATTAGAACAATGCAAAAGCAAATGTCAAACACAATGTGATTAAAAAAAAAACCTTTTTAAAAGAGGTGCAAGATCCGAGATTGTGACTACATATTACACATACATATTAAACCTTTAATAAGCGACTCAAAACCATGATAAGATCTGAAGCCAGAGTTTTGTGATCCGTTGCACCTCTATTATGAATAATTAGGACTTCGTGGGACAAGAATCTGGTGTAATCATGATACAGGGGTTACGATCCAGTATATATATGAACGCACCACACATTCATCCTCGCTCTACACGCATACGTATATATAAATGTATGTATATAGTTAGATTAGTATGTAATTGGGGCACAGATGAAGATCTACTCAGCTTGCCTTCCTGGTTAATTTGACTGGAGACAGATCTTACAAAGTCGGTGCATGTTTTTTCCTTCTTTTTTTTTTGCCCTTCACGATTATTTTAACCGATCATTAGACAGACATGAAAAAAATCAGTTTTGAAGCCAGAGTCGCATCTTTTTAAATCCACTCTCTACAAAGCGGTGCGGTCGAATTGCACTGGACCGGGGGATTGAGACCGACTCCTTTTGTCTCACGCTGTGAATGCTGAGTGACAGACTGTTAGAGCTTGGCAAAGAAATAGTGTAAAAGTAATGTTCAGAGATGTGGCCCCTTTGACATTTAAATAAGGTGTCAAGGACTGAAGAGCGGTTCATCCGTCCCTCTGTCATCAGAGTGGAGAGTCCTCACCGGCTAATATTAAACATCTCTCTTCAAATAGCGGGACGTGGGCATCACTGGCATGTGCCTATTTAAAGCAAATTCATACAATGCAATATGTCCTTGCAAATCAAGAGCCTGAGGCAACATGTTTTGTACCGTTTGTGTCTAAATATATCTCACAGCAACACTATTTTTCCAGAGTTGACATGCAGCACACGTGCCGTACGTCCCGTGTTACCGCTTATTGTTGTATCAGCGGGGATGCGTACAACCTGTGTTTTTTCGCTTGTATTTGATGAGATTCTCAGCAGGCTGCAAAAAAGGACTCTCCCACCACCTCCACACCTACCTTCAACTCCCTGCTATGCTTTTTTGTGGTCACACACACATACACACACAGAAAAAAAAGCACTTTCTCATTTAAATGTATGCAGAAAATGTCTTAAAGGCATGCACCAGCACACACAGTTTGCCATGCAGGTGTGGAGATGAGCTAATGTGTTATTCTCTGTCCTCTCAGGCTTGCCTCTGGGAAGAGACAAAATCAGACTTAACTGTCAAAACAATTCCATGTTTTAAATATCTATCCATCCATCCATCCAGCCCTACAATTAGCATATTTGATAGACAATGCATTCACTCGGTCTGAAGGAGGCATGGTTGGCGCCCCAACCCTCGATTAAAGCGACGCTCCGCCCTCGATCCACAACACGCCCCCTCTGAACAGTTCATAGCGTTTTTACATCCAGGAAAAAAAAAAAAGGGGCAAAATGTCAGTTTAACGCTTGAAAAACAACTTGTTTCAGAATAATTTCTATAATTGATCTCATTGACTAATCGTTTTAGCGCTAGCATAAAGACTGCAGACAGCCAATGCGGCTTGACTGACAATTTAACTAGCAGCGGTTAATTCCGGCTAACAGGCGTTGTTGAGCTTGTTGTCTGTACCAGCGGGTGTTGTGCGGATAAATTCAGCATTTTGTAACGCTACTGCCTTCACGCCGAGGAAGCCGGCTGCTATTGGCGCCGTTAGCGAGCAGCGTCTCCAGCGGCGGTATCAGCCCTACGGAGAAGACGTCTGAAGTCACGGTGAACACAACATGGAGGCCTTTCCTTTTTCTCATCTATGCATATTTTGTTCTGCACAACTATTGTGAAGTTCACAAAAGAAACTTAACGAACAAAAGCATAAATGCGACAGAGGCAGAGCTACGAGGGTGAAAAACAGATTACTGACCCATAATCTAGTAAAACTTTAATTTCTAAGTGTTCATTTTGAAAGTTAATTTTATTTGTGAGAAAGAGAAAGATAAACTAAGTTTAAAAAATGTCTCTATTTGAGTATACACAAGAAGATCTTAAGAATCAAGCACCTTTTATTAATAGACAATACTACTTGTACATATCTTCCCACAACTAAATAAACCAATCTACTTCCTGTTTACACTTCTGTCTTCATTCCCAGTGTACGTGACCAGTCATGTGATTTTTTTGTTTAGGCGTGTTAGAGTGAAAGGAAATAATTATTCCGACGGTGTGGAAACGCACGTGTGGATTATTATTTATAATCCAGTTTCAAAAACAAAAACCCTGTTTTAAAAGAAAAACACATTAGTGTGGAGGAGGAAGGTGGTTTCATTCACTCGCTTCATTATTTCAATCAGAAAATACAACTCTGTGACCTGAGTGCAGGATAATAAACCAGTACATTGCACAGGAAAGTGTTCGACTAATGTCAAAATAATTACCATGCATACTATTATAATTGAAATACTTTCATAATTACTTCATCGCCGCTATTTAAAAGTGACTGCAGTGTGAATGCTGCTGTTTAGGTCTGCAAGCCGGCATGAGAGAGAATATCACAGCAGCCTGAAGACGGGGGATCAAGTCGCCGAGTTGTTTCAGGGTTGTTCATTCTTAAGACTCCTCATCAATGCTCACAAATTCCCTCATGAAGATGAATTCGCATGCAGCGTGGGTGTTATTATTACTGCGTGTTGAAAGCTTCAATCGGCTTTTTGAGCTCGGCACTTGGAACGTGTTACAGCTCGCCGCCGCACACAGTCATCGTGACGAAAATGGGGAGGAAAAAAAAAAAAAAAAAAAGTGGCAAAATAACCAGAATTATCCTAAGAACACCTAAGAAACTATGTGCAAGTGCAAAGTTTCTTTCGGTGGTAAAAATCCAGAATATTTATGACAAGCAGCAGCCGTTGGAGGGGGGAGGATGTGACATTTTTGTGACATTAACTTAAAGTAAAATTTTGTAATTATCTTTTTTTGAAGTCTCAATTATGTAAATCTGTATGCAATGTGGTGAAGCAGTAAAAAACTGTTTTGGAGATTGTCTGCTGGTTGTCGGGCCCCACCTCCCTGGTTGACATTATCGCTGCTGTCTCACCTCATCACTTCAACGTGAACTAAATATTACAGTGCACATTACCTCGTTGGTCACTCAAAGTAAAGCTTCATTAAAAGATTCAGTTTCACTTTTGCTCATGCGATGAATACTAAGAAACAGGCAAAAGACGATGTTATATTGACAATGTTACATCTTACATCTACCATATGTCTTGTTATGCCAATGAGTCTGTAAGTGCACTCATGTGTGCATGTGTTAAAAAAACTAAGAATGTAATGTTAATTAAAATGTGACATACAACAACCAGTTTATTATTTACACATTCAGATGTTGTTCCTACGGCCATTTTGTACAGGAGCTTATGTTGGCTAATTGTAGCTAATTATACAATTGACGTTACTGAGTCAGTGAGTGGGCATTATGACTCTTTTATCCCCTAGTTTAACTTCATCACACCAAGTGAGGTGAAGTATTATTTATTATGTTCATGCTAAAAGAAAAATCTGGCACTCTGTCTGTGCTGCACATCAGCGTAATGCCCTGTTTTTGAACCATGTTGAATTGCATTGACCCTATTAAAATGCAGAATGCTAAAACAAGCAAACTATATCATGGGTGGATGAAGAGAAGTGAATACAGTGTTAGATGCAAGGCCCCGTCCATTCTTTATATGAGGGCTATTTAATACTTTGACCCAGATGGACCTAAAACTTGTGTGGCTCTCTTCCTCGGTGCTTAAAAACATACACCTAAAGTTTTCTTACGTTAGCTAAAACGAGATTAGCTTATACTTGGACCCAGATGGACCCAAAACGTGTGTGTCTCTCTTCCTGGGTGCTCGAAAGATACACCTAAAGTTTTCTAACGTTAGCTAGAACGTTAGAAAACTTTAGGGTGCTTGAAAGATACCTAAAGTTTTCTTACGTTAGCTAAAACGTTAGAAAACTTTAGGGTGCTTGAAAGATATACCTAAAGTTTTCTTACGTTAGCTAAAACGAGACTAACTAATACTTGGACCCAGATGGACCTAAAACGTGTGTGTCTCTCTTCCTCGGTGCTTGAAAGATACACCTAAAGTTTTTCAACGTTAGCTAAAATGAGACCATAAGGCGCTGCTAAGCTAGTCTCATTTTAACAACAGGCTAAGAGAAGTGTCACGGGTGAGCTTAGCATAAGCTAACAATATGAATACATACTTTCTGCTACTTCCAGGAACGCGCATGCAGGTAGTATATATTTTATAGTATTACAAAATGTCTTTCTGCGCTTATTTCCCACATCGGTCAATGCAGGGGAAGAGATTTTAGTCCCCCAGCACACATTTATCCTGCCACAACCTACTTTAATGCTGCTGTCAATTCATTTTTTGGCTAAAGCAGTATGTTGCTATACAAAAGTATCCCATCTCTCAGCTGACTAGTTAGCCAACAATTCTCCTTCCTGTACAGTTCCTCTCAGGGGAAGAGTCAAAAGGGCAGAGATAGCTCAGTGAGATTGTATTAAAAGTTGAACTTTTACAATAGTCTCACTCGTGTGTAGCCATGTATCATTTGTTCACACCTATTGCAATTGAATCGCAGTGCTAAAGTGAGTCCGTGGTGCCTTGTTGCAGTAGCACTTCCCCATCTGACTTGCAGAGAATGAGCAACGTTATTGCCTGGCCCAGTTCCTCCAGAGGCATGCTAATGGAACTATTTGGCAGCTTGCCTCGGGAGGCAGGAAGGATGGACTTGTTTCTCTTGATGTCAGTGTGGGGATCTGGAGGAGAGAACAGAATTACAGGTTGGCATTGCTTCAATTGGCAGGAAGGGAGCGAAAGAAAAGGACACCATGCAATGTCTCTTCGACCACTATACAGAGAGCCGAGTGCAGATTATTTTGGGGGTGGGGGATTGTTTCACTTCAATTATTTTTGGTCCGTTAAGGTTATACCACTGAGCAGGACCTGTTTAAAACCATTCCCCTTGACCAAAAAGACATAAACACCTCAATTTAGCTCCAACTCCACCTCTGAGATGCCGGTCTGTCTGACCCAAACATCGAAACGCTGCAGATTTGCCCGGTAATGAAGACACTGAGCACTAATATCTCACACATATGGTGCTGGCTTGTTAGTGTCTTCTCTGGCCTGAACAGCTGTGGGTGCTGATTACCAGAGGCGGCCTTAAAAATGCTTTGCCAGGACTTTCTATCCCCGCCTGTGGCTGTCACCTTACTGCTTGGTTGTCACCACATTGCAGTGTTTTCTTTTTTTTTTTACACTAGCGTCATAAATCATATCTTAATTTCAAATGCACGGAATTTGCAATTCCCTCCGGTTTATGATGTCCTAAATGAGCCAAGACTAATGCCCCGTTCATAAGACTGTTGCTGGACACAAGGGTATTTCATTGGCTCAGTGTTGAGACCCGCATAACTATGACTGGCTGTGACAGCCATGATGTGAATATTAATACATTACCTTGTCTGTCTTCCCCACAGCACTGGCGCCGTGTCTGAATTTAGCTGCATATATTTTCATTTAAAGTGCACCTTCTGGATGAGTGTTTCCAAGTACTATTCTCAATGGTACACGCTTGTAATGGCATTATAATCTCTGAGAATACTGGTAGCGCTCCAATTGCGCTCCTCTTTGGCGTGTCCCAGGGCTGCGAGCATGACACCGGAGTGAGCCGAGCTGTGCGCTGATGCTTGGCAGTCCTAGACGCCTGCAGCGCCGCCATCTATCAGCTCGGCTTAGGTGGTTGCCTCTGGTCAGCACTGTGGCTTGCACGGTGGCGCAGACTGACACAAACTGCCCTAACAGGAAATCCAGCAGCACATACTCTTCTACATGTGAGGTTTTATCCGCCAACAGGGAGCATTGTCCTGAAATTGCCAGATATTCCTTCCCCCCCCCCTTCGAAAAGCGACAGTGGTGAATGCTCGAATGCGGCAATATCGTGTCGGTACCCTTGTGAGTACAATTGTCATCTTTGTGAAGCGGCAGCGCTGCAGCCCCGTCTTTGAAGAGGGTTAACGCGATGTGTGTGAACGCGTCTGACTGGCGTGGTATCATGTCATCGAATACAGACGTTTTCCTTTTAATGGTTTGACAATCAATCCAAACTCTGACTGTCAATGCGCCGCAGTAAAAATGCCAAGTTCATTACTAACGGCTGCCACGGCCTGAAGAAAACTAAGCCTTGATATCAGAGGGAGAGGAGATAAGAGCGGAGGATTACTAGCCTGTCGACATGCTGGGTGAGAAATCAGACGGCCCAGTGAAGCCGTCTGTGGCATCAAAGGTCGTCCTTATTAAAGATTATTATGAAAAGGCTTGAAGATACTGTCAGATGAGTGGATTACTCTGGAAAATATAGTCAAGAAAATGGCAAACAGGAGGCAGGAAGGTGTGGGAAGGTCAGGTTGGCTGGCTGATCAACCAGACGGGAGAGAGGGTTTCATCTGGTGTGCACACAATGCTTCTGTCAAAGGTGCCCAGAAGCTGCTCCTAAGTATATTTGTCACTGATGATTAGGAATCGCCGGGATACGGAGCGGGGTTTATGAATGCCAATACCGACTGCTTAAGGTGCTTCATCACTGTTTACTTAGAATCCAATTTATTATCGACCTGCGATAGCAAAGTCAGCTAAATTGCCTACTTACACAGAAAGTGCTGCATCAGAGAAAGTTTAACAGCCGCACCGACGCCCGCATCCAGAAAATGGATGAATTGATTAAGATGGACTAAATATAGAGAACCAGCATAAGTAACTTTGCTCCTATCCAAGGCTACTTCAGCAACAGAAGATTCAACCTCAAGGTATATGTATTATTCCTTTTGTGAGTTGTAAAATGCAACTATAGCCAAATCTGGCAGGAAAAGCTTGTTTTTTATCTGATTCTTTCCGGTGAGAAGATGAATAAAAAAAAAGAACAGAGCAAAGTTAATCCGTTGTGATGTTTCGCCGTTTGAACAAACCATTGATTCAAATCTGAATCCTAACAGTATTTTCCACCTTACCTCCTTAGGATGCTTCCAAAATGCAAAAAAAAAAAAAAAAAAAGGTCTGGAGGAGTGTTGCATGGTCGGCTTTGTTGAGATTATCTGAGCCGTTAAAGATCTCTTCTTACTGGCGCTGCAGCTACAAATTGGAGCACCTGTAATAGGATGCAGAACAGTGACAAATGGCATCTTTTACAGTGTATCGGCTCATCCCTCCGACTTTGCTTCTGCCCTTGACATTTATTATTGGAGAACCGATGTTCACTACAGTTTGACTGATAATACTTTAGGCTATTCCTTTTTTCCCCCATCGACGTCTAGCTAAACATCTCGATCAGGAGTGCGCTGACATGCCCACAAAGTGTGTGTGTCCCTCAAAAGCAGCTACACTACTGCCTGGTTGCGGTGCAGCGTCCCCGTCATGGCTGACCTGTCCGTCACCGCCTCTCCTCGACCTTTTTCCCGTACCGAACATGCGTCTGCCGGTGTAATCATTTGATTGTTATCAAAACGTGTGTCTTTAACATGCATTCTGTAGCTGGATTTATCCAGATCTGAACGCTGGCTTGCCTTTGCATTTACATCTGCTATTAATAAGCTTCGTTATCTCGATGCTGCACGCATTGTGATCATATCTCAATATGGAAATGAGGAGGCGGACCCGTCAACAACCAAAGCACCTCAAATATCAAGAAATTTAACGCTAATGTGCATGAGATGTCATCTGTATTTATCCCAAACTTAAAAATGTAGTCACTTTGTTTCATGCATGCAATCATGGAGCCTTATTTAATCTTTAGTGCAAGGTCTAAACGCATAGTGCAAGTTTAGTCCAACTCCACTCTGCTCTGCAAACACAGCATAATCTGGCAAGTCGTATGTAGTCTCTTAATTAATCATAGGTGTGCTTTGGGCATAACATGAATGATACTAATCATCTCCCATTCCCTTTAAAAGCCGATATGCCTGCATTTGACACATCTCTATTTCACGAGCATGTGCCGCAACATCAAATAACATCGTTTTAAAAGATTTATGAAACTAAAACGTGATTGATGTGCAAGGCTTGAACTGCGTGTAGCTCGTCCTCTTTGCAGTGTGCGTTGTGTGGGAGCTCGGAGAGGGAATCAGCACTAGTACGAACCCCCTCAGGACCCTATGAAGGGGAGAAAAGCCGGAGAAGAAGAGGGAAGGAGGGAAGGGATGCAGAGTATGGGAGCTGAACAGGAGACGTGGGTTCGGCGGGTATTTATGGAAATGCAGGGAGTGGAACGACGCTGCGGTCCTGTTGCTGAAAGTCTGCTAAGTAGCTTCATTTAAATGGAGCGATTTGGCGAATTTAGGAAGCGAGAGGGTTTTTTTCTGCTGTGAAAATGATGTTTTTGAAAAGGCTTAACGCCAACAAATACAGATTAAAGCAGAATATTTCTGAGAGACAAAAACACCTTGTGAATTTTGGAACGCTGGAGTTATTGGAAATGTTTGGATCGCACGGCCCGGGACAATCCTCCTCAGGCGCCACTGAAATCTAATGCTACAAAAAAGTACACCACTAATACAAGTGTGGCCTGTTTTTTATCTGCAACTGTGCAGAAATACAGGGTTTAAACATAATTAACGGACATGCAAAAAAGAAACAACGAAGCAGCGTTTAAATATGAATGAACGTGAATGAAGCCTTAATGTTTTATCCCCTGGTTTGTTGTCTCTGTCGTCTACACCTCCCATTAACACCTTCATGTGATGGCGTTCAAGCCAATGACAACCTGAGGAAGAAAGCGCTGCTGCAGGTTTAAGTCAAGTTGTACTCTCACTGAAAGTGCCACGTACACGTGTACAAAATACACTTTAATGGGGTGATCTTGATTACGTTAAAGGTCTTAATTGGAGTGAGCTAAACGTGATTAATGGAGCTAATTCACTGGTGACTTGTGCACATGTACACTCCAGTCTGATTCTGTGCTGCAAGCCTCAATTGTGCTTTTGTATTATAATGTCCTTCATCTTGAAAGCAACAGCCCTTCCTCCTACAATCTACCTCCGATATATGGCTGATGAGTTTATGCAATCCTCTCATGAAGCTCCTTCCTTAACTGTGGTAAAGTAACAAGAGCATTTACACTGTAATGAAGTAATATTCTGCGAAACAATCAGGACTTTTTGACCATCTCTCTGCTGCTCTCCGCCGTATTTGCACATTATTCAGCTGTTCAAATAGCGAGTGTGATTTGTGTGATGCCCGGAGGAGGTCTGGAGGTCGGTGGCCATGCATCTGCACACGAAGGAGCGGTTTCTTTTAATTGTCTCTTCCCCCCGGCCACGTGGCTGACCTGAAGGACGACATGACGGGTTGACCTTGTGGCCGGATGTCGTTGGCTCGGTCACCTTTTTTTTTGCTTTTATGAGAAAACAGAAGAAGAAGTTCACATTTACGCAGGCGATAAGATGGTCGTAGTCGAGACCGGTACCATGTGACATGCCGTGATTGTTGATACTCACACTGTAAAAAACACACTGAAATTGACAGTTAACTGGCAGCCATTGACAAGTAACTTACTGTAAAAAAAAAAAACACAATATATAACCGTAGGTTATTAGTTACTGTCATTTTCTACAGTACTTTTTTGGGTGCGATGATTTTTTTTACAGTATATCCTTGGTTACTGTGAGCACTACTGTGTTTTTATATATTTTTTTACAGTAAAGCTTTGACCACTAATATTTGAATGAATACAGTCTTTTACTGTGAAATAGTTCACAGTAGGTTACTGCTCACAAACAGTAAATTTCACAGGCGTTTTTTTACAGTGCATTTTCGACACAGTTAAAAACGGCACATTTTAAGTATTATTTTCTCTTTTCATTTATCCTCGAGATTCATAAAGTTAGGTTTCCCGCAGTGGACTCAAGTACCAGCAGTCCTCTCTCTCTCTCTCTCTCTCTTTCCCTCCATCTCCACATTGCTGCTTCTCTCTCTATCCGAACGTCTTCCCTCGGTTTGGAGAAACTTATTCCCATGGCGGCTTCTTCGGCTTCAAATGCGCTGACTTCAGCATCTGATCTGAGAGCAGCTCTTGTGATCAGGCGGGATTCGTACTTGTCAGGATCGCCTACCGCTTCAGTACCCCTTTCTTTCTACCCCCTTTTGTTTTTTTTAACCACATCTTCTTTCTTCTCTCTCTCAGCATAATTTCCTTTTATTCTCCAGCCGCTCGCCTGCAGTCTGTTCCGTCTGCCTCTTCTTATTTTCCCTTATTATTACTTCTGAGCTCTATAACATCAGCTTTACAACTTTTCACGACGGTCCAGTCTCATGAAAAATGATCCAGCTTGAGGCTACACAGAATATATGTACAAGTCATCCAACAGCGGAGAAGCCATTCCTCACAGTCGCACAGTTTTTTCATGGTAACATGTGTTTGTACGGATAAATAAATGACCATGTTTTGTTCCTTCAAGGGTTTTCGAGGCCGAAGATGTCTGAGCTAATCCATTTAGATAATATCCACGTTTCCAATAACTTCTGAGCGAACGTCTGTGTCATAAACGACGCAGTACGAATGCAGATATTAAAAGAATGACAAATGAACCCGCAGGAGGATGAAGTGAAAGGCATCAGGCCGCGTAACCCAGATCCATTCGGGCGTCACGGTGGCTAAGTGGTCGTGCTGTCGCCTCGCATCAAGAAGGACGAGCGCGCCGCGGCGCTTTGAGCGGAGACCACATATTTTACATGTTGCTCCCACTTCTCCCGCAGACTTAAAATCCAGGGCAACTTGAGATCCTTATAGTTAAGAACGGTTGCGCCTCGTTGCTCAAGTCTGTTGCCCTCCCTGTAATCCAGTTTATCCCGGGATAGGAACACGAAGATGGGAGGAATCGGACTCTGCAACAACACACACACACACACACACACTAAAACAAAGCCTTAGCCTGTTAGGAAGGAGTTTTAGTTAAACTTTGATTCAAAAATGAAAAAAATATGTATTTTGTGCCAAAAGATTGTCTGAATGGGGCATGCTGGGACTTAAATGGGCGCGGGAGGATTTTCGCACGGTTTGCAAAAAGGTTAATCCCTTAATAAGATATTTTATGAACCAAAAGCCGATCAATATTTAGTAACAAACTAACTCTCATGGAGTCAAAACACACTTAATAAATCTCATTTCTCACTAGTGGGTGCCCTTCTGTGAATATGACCAATAATGGAGCCAATGTTCTTGTGGCTGCAGCGCTAAGCTGCTTGTAGTCTGATCCCCCAGATGGAGGCTGGTTCTTGCAGTGCACCGTCGGCTCTGAGAAATCAATAAAGTTTCTGAGTCGTGTTCCTGTATTCTGTACTAAGCATCCAGCAGAGAAGAACAGGATACTTTTCAAAATAGCCGTGAGCTTCTAATAATCGCCCAGAAGGCAGCTGCAGAATTAATTCAGCCCACAAAACTTTAAAATTACTGCAGCAAGTTATAATTTAAATAAAGTTTTTGGGAAAGTTTGACTCCTTCCGTTCTACAGAGATCCAAGAAATCCATTTTGCTCTGAATTTTAATTCCTAATAAACACATATATTAAAGTTTCCAGTCTGCGTTTTACATGTTCTGCCTCAGGGCGTTGACGGGGTTAACGGGAGGCCACCAATCTTTTTCAAATATCAATACCAGCGAGTCTTTGCCCCTGCAGGAGTTGTCGTTTAGCTTGGACGGCGACAACATATTTGGCGCCATTAAAAAAAGGCAATCGCACTGTTTGTGTACATTGCAAAATATTCACAATACAAAGTCACACAGTGAGATGTAGAATACAACAAGTAGCCTCAGGCCACCAGCACACAAACCTCTGCATTCCTCTATTAATGCATTGCAGTTGTATGAACTAATGATTTAAATAAAGGGCTATTCAAGTGTACTGGAAAGTTAAAATTTAAAAAAAAAAAATGTATTTCAGGGACGCTACGGACTCTGACGTTGTGATGTCACAGTGTGGCCACCAAGTAAAACTAGTTTTAAAGTATGGCGCTCTTCAATTGTTTGGGTTCTTGCAGTCTCCACTGAAAGGAAAGCCTTGTTATTAAATTGGCACCCTTCTTTCTGGACTTGCACATTTGATAAGTGACAAAATATGTAAACATGTAAAAAAAAAAAAAAAAGACCAACAACGAAATCAAACCAATACAAACCTGTTGTATTTAACCTTTTCTTTTTTACACAACTGGAGCCTCCAAGACTTATGGAAGCCCATTTCCGCCACCAAAATAGTCACGACAACAGTAATAAGTCATGACAACAACAAAAGTATGACCAAAAAACAAAAACAAAAACATGATAAAAACACAAAAAATAATTTGTCATGATTTTACTTTATTTTTAGTGGCGTAAATGGGCTTCCATAGGGCCCACACAAAGATTAAGTTGAAGCTTTCAACCATATTAAAACTGTGTGAGAGATAAATCGCGATATTGATCAATTCTCCAATTCCATTTATGCTAAAACATCCTGTTACGGTCTTTATCCATTTAACTTCAATACCATCCTGCAGAGTATTCGCAGAAATTTAAAGTATTTTTACGGCACGAGCCAAAACAAAGTCCTCCTCTGCCCACGACTGCCACGCTGACTATATTCAGTCTGGACGTGCTCCACAAAAAAAAAAAACTGCGAGAATGGAAGAGCGATTTTGCGGATGCACGAGACGTTTGGGGTCGTACGCCTAAATGAGCTTGTTTTACATAAAAGCCTTTGGTTCTGCTCTTGTAACGCACGCTCGTCGTTTGCAGAAAGCTCAGCGAGCGCTCTCTCCGTCAGCCTCGCCATCACTTCCCATTTAGTCTCCACGGTTTTATTAGCAGAACGCAGCGCTTTGTCTTCTGTTACGCTTTATCGTACATGTACACACACGAGCCACCACCAAAAAAAAAAAAAATCATATACAATTAACTTTTTACAATTACATTATTTGACATCTTTGCAGACCTCGACGTGCTCGCGCCGCCGCCGCTTTCAATCAAGAAACATAATGACGATCATTTCAAATAGAAACTGTAGTCTTACTCATTACAATGGTGGAGGCACTCCAGTGCTCTGCTTTCAAGCTTCTCCCCCCCGCGGGTTTTATTTTCAACGCTGCCACCAAAACCCATTTACAAAACTGGTGATACTCTAATTTTATGGGTTGGAGCCAGTGTGATGACATTTTGAGAGCATGTCGTGTCCTTAAATTGATGCACAGTGTTTCCTAATTACACAGGATGTAAGGGAAGGAAAGGACACAGGGAGGGATTATTAGAAATTTAAAATGATGGCCTATCAGGTAGAGAGACGTGAATTCATGTTTGATTGGTCAAGGTCAGACGAGCGCACCATTAAAGTTATGACCCTGTTTATTGTCAGAAAATGAGACCCAATTGCATTACGCCATTAATGGATGTTTGTTTTCTACACCATGTGTGGACCGTTTGTAATGATCTCTCTACAGCGGCAATGGTTCCAGTGTTGGTGGAGGAGTCGTCCATAATCAGGGAGAAAAACAGTTAAATTGGTGTTTTAAACATGTTAAGTATGCTCCGGTGTGCTGTAAACAGACACACCGGCGGACTTTCTACTGTATTTCTGACGAAGTAGCGGCTCAAGAACTCTGGGAACTTAACTATTTACCCGCCGCTTGCTGTTACCACAGGAAGCAAACGACTGAACGCGCCAAAACTTTAGCGATTTTCCTCACAATTTCCCCGACGCTGAGGCCTCAAAAATAACGTACACACTCGATTGTTATCCAAAAAGCTTCCATTCACCCACAAAAAAAGTGAATCAATACGCCACCGCGATGCATTTTCAGTCTCATACGGTGACGTTTGAGGACCTAAAACTTCGATTAACCTCGTGCAAACACGCAAACTGAGTTTTCATAGATCTCCACTTCAGCCGGAGTTTTTAGAAATGATGGTTTTCCATGATAAAACCTCCGTTTGTGTAAATGAAAGGCCAAACTACCTACCTACATTTTTCTTAGCCAGCCTCAGTCTGAAAGTAAGAAAACACTCAAAACTACTAAATGTAATCTGTAAAGTCAAACATTATCCGAGTTTATAAATGTGAACATTGAAATAACTTTTAAAAACTAGTATTTATGATTATTAAATCCCTATCCAGAACATATACGGTCCCTTGGGGTGAAGGTGTTTTTCTCTTCGTGGCTGTGTGGTTCCTGAAGGCAGCGTTTCACCACACATGCTGGTATTTGTTCGGGTGTTTAATTATCGAGCGTTTTTAATCCAGCATGCTCGCGCTCCACCTCCTGAGGGCCGGAGCTGCTGTTCACCTGCCGGCTCGTATCTTTGCATCTCGTGTTGTTCTCGCGCCGCAATCGCCTACAGGCCCCTCGTTTGTAACTCGCCGGCCTCGAATGAGAGATTACACGCCGCAGATTAATGAAACAATGGAGAACATTTCTTACACAACGTGGGACAGTTCTGCATTGTGCTCCTTTCCCAATAAACCACAAAGACGTGCTCGAAGCACAAAAGGCTGTCAGTGGGGGGGGGGAAGAACGAGCAACTGTATTTCCTCCCCACAGGCTGTTCAATACGATGTGTAATGGGAGATCAGAGTCGTCTCCGGCCTACCGGGGGATTACAGGAACCTCTGGCTGAACCGCGCACAAACACATGCAATTGAAATTGTGTCGTTTTGCGAGAGACAAAAAATAAAAAAAATCCATGTTGCGCCGCTCCGACACACTGGAGATGACGCGATTATCGTCTTTCATTATTTCAATCCTGAAAATGGGACAAAAGATGGAGATTTGAGAGCGTCGAGCACTGAAACTGAACTTCTACCGAGGCCGATCCATCCTGAAAAAACAATAATTTAGCGGTTTAAGAGCCAAAGCAATGGGCTGGTGTTTCAGTTTGTCTTTGCATTGAAGCCTCTCTCTCTCTCACCTTAAAGCCAGAGAGTTTTTTCACACACGCGTTAAAGAAAATTGTGTCTATAATTGATTTTTTTTTCAAACATCCAAGCATGGACATATCTTCCCCTATAAATCGGCCTCAGGTTCACTGGACGCCATTAACCTCCGATTGAACATTAAAACGCATCAACAACCTCAAGAGCGCCGGAGGATCTTAATAAAAACGATTGATTTCATTACGTGTTTTTTCTTTGCTTAAATGTACTTTAATTTATCAAAAACAGCTTTCCTCACCTTGTGACATCCAGAAGTACAGAGACATTAGGCTTTTTTTCCTGCACTGAATTAGACCGACACGCAAACAAATACTCTTGCTGCACATCCGCAAATTGCGTGTACGAGTTTGTTGACAGGCGGGAAAATCATTTAGAGGAGAATATTGCTTCGTCTCAACTTAGTTTGAAGGACTACATGATTTATGTAAAGCAGCAATCACCATGCATTGGAGAGTGCCAAATCCTCGACCGTGGTGGATGTGCCCTTTCATACTAATTCAGAGCCGTTCATTATAGAGAAGGGGAGAGAGAGAAGGAAAAAAAAACAACAACAACAACGGCAACAACGCGCATCTAAACAAGACAGTCTGTGATTTTTCAGAGGCGACACTTCACCATTTATCACTTAATTGAGATCGGAGTATTCCTCGTCAGTGGAAATTAATAAAAAGGCTCTCAGGAAGCCCGGCAAAGTCAAGAGAATTCCTCTGCATAATCAAGTATGCTAATTAGAAGAAAAAAGGGGAATTAATCCTCCGCCGGAGACCGAGCCCCAGATTAGTGCCGGAGAACAATAGGGTGGGAGACGCCAGCGTGGGCCATTGTACGACTGCTGCTTCTTGACGCCAGCCATTTCTGTTCTTTATGCTAATTTTTGCATCTGAAAACTAGAGTTGTCAAACAGTATTTAGACCTGGAGTTGGATCTGTGTTTTTTCGTCTTTGAACCGTGTTGCATGTCCATCAGAAGGAAAACAGGACTATGTTTAACGGCTTCTCTCTTCCTACTTGTTGTATATATTGACTTCTTCCTCATAGTTGTTCTATATAACCTGGATTACGACTGTGACAAACACATTTACCCTTTGGGGATGAATAAAGTACACATCTACTTTAAAGACAACGGGATAAAACTTTATTCATTTTACCTGAATAATAACTGCCAAGCAAATATCATCTGGTTGCTCCGATGGTTATTTACACCCTTTAAACTACATAATATATCTACATATATCAGCTAAATGTAATATAAAGCTTTTCATGGATGTGAGCCTCATCGCAAAAACAGTCAGTTTTCAAAGATCCGTGCTAATCCCCACATGCAATTCAGATTATTAGTCTCTTCATTTTAAAATCGTCATTTTAACGAGCGTAACCGCATAAACAACAATCTTAAACAAGATCTGCGCACAAGAAGAATCGACTGCAGGTTTCGTTTGACTGTAAAAAGCCATTATTTCATGAGATCTATTATTATTGTTTGTTCACCTAATTCATTATTTAAGATCTTTATATCGTTACGGCGTATTCTCCATTACATAATGATCAAGTTGCAGGTTTGCCGCGTTGCGTCTGCAAAGGCCCTGTAATAGTCGTTCTAAGATAATTGGACTGGACAGAGACGGACGGTCAAGCAGCCGAGTCGACAATCTGAAGCCGTTTTAAAATTATTGATCGTATTTAGGGACGAATATCATGAGATGCAAGCTATTTATTTATTTATTAATTGGCATGACACTTTGACCTGAAACCATCGGTGACTCAGCTGTCTGGGTTATTTTGCAGTTTAGAAATTATAATACTATAAAAATACTTTAAAAAAAAAACTATAACTTTGTGTTGCTGGCTGTGAGGGAGGAATCTTGATTTAAACAAGACGCTCTGATTAAAAACATTTAAGTATTATTTGCTTTTATACAGAAATCATTTAGTTTTTTAATGCATTGTAAAAGATAACTTGTTTAATACACCAGCATGGAGAGAACTACACTGCATGTTGAGATAAAGAGGGTTTTAACCGCGGTTAACTGATAACTAAGAGCCCAGAAAAACCTCCAAAGTATAGAAATTACAATATTTAAAAAAAGGAAAAATCTGTGGAAACATTTAATATGTGCAGGATGATTTAAAAACACTCCCTCTGCTAAAGAATGTGAAAATATTCGCTAACTGATGAATCAGCTCACTCACACAATTATACAGGCAGACATTAATGCAGAGAGGTCAAATTAATAGTCATCTAAATTACCCGAAGGGCATTTTTTCCTTCTTCCAAAAGCTGTTTTCTATTCATGCTCACAGTGTCGGCGCCATCTCTGTGATGATTTCTTATCAACATGCGCGAGTTCCTCGACCTTTGAAATGCGGGAAAAAAAAAATAACCCGGATACCCAAAGAGAATAATGAAGATTAACTGCAGGCATTTCTGTAATTAATGAAAATTACCAGAGTTATCCATAATTAATGTGAAGGACCCGAGAAAAGTCATCGCCAAACTCATGATGTGTGATTAGAAGTGAGGACGGGGCAGTTATCTGCGGGCGAGAAAATGGAAACTGCAATAAAAGGAGCGTGCTGAATGAGAGAAGTATCATTAGATACCTCATTTTTTTAAAACAATATTACAGTTAAATACATTTTAATGGTGTTTGCATTCATGCCGTGGCAGTAATTCATCGATTTACTTGCAGCGCGACGCTCATATGCCGGCAGAAAGACATGAAAATCATCTCACATGGAGGCTCGAGGGTCAATGGGGTTTCTGAGAGCCCTCGACGAAAAGAAAAACAGACTGTGTTCCCACTTCTTCTTCCAGCGTCGACCGGCATGGTAATGACCTTTTGCATCAGATTCAACACTCGACGCTTTTGAACCTCGCCTCCACCGTCAACGGGGATCTGTTTCCACTCCACGGACGTTTGAGGGGCCAATCGAGGAAAAACGGCCGCAAAAAAAATAAAAATAAATCCCAGCCAGGTGAGGAGGTTGAGGGGCCAGCAGCCCTTTGATTGACTTGCTATTGTTTCCTCTCAGGAATACAAGGTACGAGGGGAAAAGGAGAAAAAGGAGGCACGAGTTGAGTAAATTAAATGGATTTACGGCGAGCAAGGAGGCCTCGCCGACTGATTTTCAATAAGGAGGAGAAGGATGAAAACGGTGAATGGCAAACGGCTGTCGGATCCATTTGTTTTGAACCCTTTCTGTGAAATTAAATCCCCTCCTGATTATGAGAGAATGGTATTACATGGATGAGGAGGCAGGAATAGAAAATGTGAAACAATTCCAAGATGTCGTAGAGCGCGTACGTTTCCTCTTTTGGAGAGAGCGAGAACGCTACCACCACCTTCGTGCAAGGCATTGGCTCTCGCTGATAGAAAAAAAAAAAAAAATCATGCAGGAAACTGTTCTCGTGATTGAAGCTAATGTTTTGCATTCGGCTGTTGGAGAGTTCGGGGGATATAATCTCTGCTGCTCGTTTGTGCTTTTTCCTCGAGTCGAGATTACGTTCCTGCGAGATATCGTGCGCCTGTATTCTGGAGACTTGAACGTATATATATTTTTTTTTTTAAAAAAAGGTAGTGTAATTGCTTTCTTATCACCCAAATCTGTTGTTATTTTGACAAAGATGCCAATGGACTTGCAATTTCCAGAGTGTTCTTCTTGCCTCTTCCCCTACTTCTTCTTCTGTGGTGCTGGCAGCGTCTCCGAGCTCCAAATCTTAGCCAGGAGGCTGCTGTGTACATAGACGGTATTCAGTGCTAATCTGGTTAGGATGAGGAGATAGGGATGCCCGGACTACATGTCAGCCGAGTACAGCATCGCCGCTATTGATTAACTGAGCAAACATCAGATGGAGACACCAAACATTTACACAGACACACACACACAGACACACACACACAACCAGCTATTCTGGGCTGTGGCAGATGGTGGTCAGCGAGACGCACACACACACTACGGTGGGTTTCTTTTTTTTTTTCGAAGGGCAACTTCCTGTGCGTTTCCTGCCAAACCGGCACTGTCTGTCCACTCGACCGACCGGCTGCTGGTGATAATACATTGGAACTGAGACAGATGTCTCTCATCAAACAAGCAGCTCACTCATAATGGGATGGAAATGAGAACCCCAGACGACCATAACGAGCCATGATTGCGAGGGTGAGAGCGTTTTCAAAAAAAATTACAAACCAGAACCATAAACATGTCGGCGGGACCGGGCAACAACTGATAAAAAAAAAAAAAAGAAAGAAAAATCGATCAATAACTACCCTGAATTTTTTTGGACGCGTCCCGCCGCTCACACCTCATTGATCACGTCAACTTGTGTTTTGATTAAAACGGCGTCACTTGGCAGAGGAGCATCCATCTGTTGCGCTGTACTGCCTGTTTGTCCATGTTGAGCCGCGAGAGAGCGGCGACTGGGATTACAGAACAGAACAGACAAATAGGAAATAATCTGTCAAGGGAGGAGGGGGGCAAACGTCCCGACTGTGTACACGTATGCTTTGTGTGTGTAAAAAAATAAGGATTCACAACCCCTCGTGGTTGCCAAATGTTGTTGACTTCCACAAATGATGTGCATTCAAAAGATGTTCACACATTTTTTAGCTTTCGCTAGTGACTTGGCTTTTGCGGACGACGGGGACAAACGGTCCCTCGGGTCACCGGTTTGATCCAGACTGAAATATTTTTAGGTTTATTTTATGTACCGCTAGACGGGACCGACTGACTCCGGAGATCAAACATGGGCGTCACCGTGAAGTTGAGACGTTTTAAACTGGATGCTTTGCAATTCAATTTCCTGCAGCTTTCCATGTAGTCCAGGGGAAGCATCTATATTTTGGTGGTATGATCAATTTAATATGGAGCAAAGGGTTTTCAGTTCAAATTTTAAAGTGGCCCAATTACTAAAATGTCCTCTGCAAAGTCTGAACTTCACAATGTCCGCTTCTTAGACTCCGTTTCTACGTCTATGAAATAAAATTTCCCCCTCGTCCACGTGTCATGCAGTTGGTGTTTTACGTGTTTTTAGCGAAGAACTTCTCACTTTCTGATGGCCGACGTTCATGGTCCCTGGAGGATGAACCGCAGTAACGTTCTCATGTTGTGACAGCGCGCCAACACTGAAATATTAGCATGATATCGTCATTTTTAACCTGTTAGGATCTAATTCAAAGCACCACTGTGCCAAAATATACACAGATTTTCCAGCACGGTTGAAGACTCTTCGTCAAGGTTAAGTTTGAGATTTTCATTCGTCTTCAATCATTTTAATTGGAGTCAAGTATTGGAATCCACTCTTCAACCTGTTTGAGCTCATTTCCTTTGTTACTCCGTGTTTTCAAGGTTTGCTTGCGCCGTGCATGCCGTTAATATTCGGCGGTTATGGTATTCGAGTGAGGTTAGACGTGTTGGAAGCCGCTCGTGGGAATACGGTCGGGGTCGCGACGTGGCAAAGAGAAACTCGAGCATGAAGAAGGGTTATAGTGCAAGGAGATGGAGACTCTTCAGGGAATACTGATCTCATGTGAGCATTTAAAACCATTATGGGAAGGCAATACAACACAATTTTAATCGTCTTCAGCTAAAAAAGTGGACTCCTTGTACTCCCAGGAGTACATGTACACTGATGCCGTTTCTTCTTGCGTCCCGCATTTTGCAGATTTTCTGACAAAAAAGAAAATGAGGCTATCAAATAATACTTAGGATGATTCCTGCATTTGTGAGCGAGCTAAGATGGATGCACTGTAGATAAAGAAGTGGTGGAAAGAGCCAGGGTTGAATGGAAGAGTGACTATCAGATAGAGATTCACTTTCTCCTCTAAGGGAGGGGAAGTGGCCATTAGTCAGGGAAGTAATCTAATCAATGTTGTTGTGCACAACAGTGCAGACAGCCGCAACGCATCACTGAGCGCTATTATTCTTAGTCATGTTCTTGTCGAGGCTGAAAACACCGGCTCCCGCCGCCCCGATTTTCCATCCTGCATGTGTGCAGGTTCTGCAGCGGGAGGCTGGCTACATGCCGTGCTCCAGATAGGAAGCGAGGGGAGGGGAGGAAAGGGAGGAAGGATACTCCTCAGGACCAGGGGAAGCTGTCCTGACTGTTAATATCAATCCCCCTTTAATGCATTTGCGACGGTAAAATAAATGTAATCGGGTAGCGGCAGATTATCGGCGTCCGCACGTCACTTTCCCGCCGTGCTGGTTTACGTTGCGGCGCTGCTCCTCGCGCACGGTGATAATCTCCGACTGGGCTGCAGGATAGATAGGTGAGAGATGAAAGAGGAGAAGAGTGACGCAACGCTTTGATGGCCAACGAGTTCAGCCGAGGTCAGACCACGCAGCGCACTTCATAAACTTTTGGGACTACAAAGCTGCGAAGCTGCGGGGAGTACGATGATTAGGCAATCAAGTTTAGTGCCGTAGGGTGCGAACAGTTAATCTGTGTTCCTATGTTTAATGGCGTACATCATTAGTTATTATATCCTTTGACAACATTGATTTTCTGTTGCTCTCATAGTTATACGTATGAGGGGAAGAGCGAGAAAGAAACTAATTGAAATATCATAGTAATCGTAGCATATTATGTTTAAAATAAGTTAACATCAAAGTAATCGTTGATATAAAAGGCCGGACGTTTCATTTGTCGCTGAAACACACCAAAAAAAAAAAAAAGAAGTGCCGTGAAAGTCGGGTTACAAGCCGTTCCTACCTTCTGCTGTGGGTAGCTAGCGCTGCTGCTAGCAGGGGCTGGTCCCGCTACCGTCGGTGATTGGGAGAGCTAGCAGCAGCAGCGCTAGCTAGCTACAACGGAGAGCTAGCAGAGAGCTAGCAGCAGCACTAGCTAGCTACAACGGAGAGCTAGCAGAGAACTAGCAGCAGCACTAGCTAGCTACAACGGAGAGCTAGCAGCAGCACTAGCTAGCTACAACGGAGAGCTAGCAGAGAACTAGCAGCAGCACTAGCTGGCTACAACGGAGAGCTAGCAGCAGCACTAGCTAGCTACAACGGAGAGCTAGCAGAGAGCTAGCAGCAGCACTAGCTGGCTACAACGGAGAGCTAGCAGCAGCACTAGCTGGCTAGTAGGGACACCGACCGAAGGTAATAGCGAGACAGTTTCAGTCCAACGAGGTACAAACAAATGTCCTCTGTAAGAGCTTCATGGACATTTTGATGGAGTCCTCTCGTCACCTCTTCACACTGTGCCTCGTCTTCGTCACAGTTCAAATCCTTTTGCAGGTCAAGTGGTCCTTTTCATAGACTATTCAACTTAAAAATATGCTGCTCTTAAATTCCTATAATCTTCAATATCACAGGAAGCACATTTACGGTGAATCATCTGCAGGGTCCGATGATAAAATCTCCCACCAACCCTCCTGATACGGAGCCGACAGCCACGTTGATGTTAACGGCAACTTCTCGTCCTTCACTGTGCAGCTCGCGTCCCGATGAGAAGGTCAACCTCGGCTTCCTGAGCGGCGACGTGACATGCGACTGACGGCAGGCACGCGGGGGAATTCACGAGCGAGTGGACTCGTGGTCTCTGTGCTCGACTTCGGGGAGAACCGGGCTTATTTTTTTGACGCGACAGACATGACACGACTTCCTATTTCTTTTCTTCAGGACGCTTTTAAAAACGGGTACGATTTGAAAAGTACCTTTTAAAATAAATGTGGGTAGCACTTTGAGTGCTCACTATTTAGCATTAAGCATGAATAAACAGTGAATTCATCATTTATAAAGCATTATTACAACATGAATACTCAGTAATTCATTCATAAACAGTTATAAATGTTTAATTCTTGATTAATAAGCTTGGGTTACAATACTAACGTGTAGAAACTACTGAATTAACGAGTAGTAACTAAGTGAATTAATTATGAATTGCAGCGTTGTTTTTATCATTTACTAATTTACAAATCATCTTATTGATCATCTATAACTACTTTATTTAGAAATGGGGAATCCATCATTTATAAAGTATGAAACAAACAGTCTATAAATGAGTTACTAACGAGTATTCATGTTGGATTAATTCTTTATAAAAGAATTCATTGTTTAATCATGCTTAATGCCAGATAGTGTGCACTTATTATAAAGCCACTGAAATGTGTTAGCTTAATAGTTAAATCTCATTTAGTTCTCAACAAGTCCAGCTGTAAAATAGAGGTGGACATTTCAAGCAAAAATACTGACAATCATAGGAAACTATTCAATAATCAAGACAATAGTCACCTAAACTACTGGATCTTTTATTGCCAACGGAAACCTTACCAACGCTGACTGTAAACCTCGTAGAGCGTCGACAGCTGATGGTCTTACCTCGCCAGTCCGAGACCAAAAGAAAGCGAGGTTGGTAAAAATAAATGTTTGCTTGCAACAGCAACACCGGACAACTGTTTCTCGGCATCGAGCAGCAGGAGACCGAACAGCGGGCAGCGAAGCGAGTGCTACACGAACACGGTTATGCTGGACGGGGTCAAAAGATCAAAGATCCACACGCAGGATGAAACCCAAACGGCGAGTCTTCCATTTACCTACAACTTCTCTTGCCGACGACGATGCATTTTTAAAATCACTCTGAATTTTCAAAAACCATCCGCGGGCTCTGAATTGTTGAAGACCTCGCTGTGTGTGCTGCACTCTGGGTTTTCATTTCCAGGCAGGCTTTAGAAAGCAGAATGAAGCTTCCAACCAGGGAGAAGAAAAACATACCGGGTACCAGACACCAAGCAGACAGACAGATTAGAGCTTTTTCGCAATCCACTATTTCTTTAGACTGCTGGCTGAATTACACTGAAAACCTAAAAAGGTTGCTTTTACGGCTACGGCTCAAATGTAATACCTGCCTGTGCTCGTGTCCTGCAGGGCCTTTTAAGCCAGTGTTCATACAGCGATACACAGACGCAAAGACAGAAAGTAGCAGACAAAAAAAAACAAAAAAAACGCCAGCCAATATTGAGTCTCTGTTCTTGGGCTGCAAAGTAAACCTGACAGCTCCCCGGATGGAGCGTGAACGTGGCTAATGCGCCGCTCGGTGACGCATCGGGCTTGTTCGCGACGTTGCCATTGACAGAAGTGATCGAATCAAATTCTTGACTAATGGCCACTTTCCATTCCCCCAAAGCAGAAAGCAAAATCTGTGGCAGAAGCATGTGGTGTTCCCGTCGCCAGCGATGAAACTTTGATCCAATTAATGTCTTTTAAAAATAAAAAAAAAACACGGGACAACCGTCTGGGACAATCCCCCACAAAGACGGCCTTGGATCCAATATCCATCCTAATCAGTGTGATTTAAATGTTCTGTTAATGGATCCAAGCCTCTGAAGACAAAGCAGAAGTAAAAACAATCCAAAATGTATGTTTCTTATTTCAAGAGTCGGGGTTATCTTTAGTCTTCAGATACATAAAACATTCTTTTAAGGCTTGATTGATTTCACTTTAAGTGACTTGCGACATCATAAGTGGATCATGCAAATCAATTGCTGCCTTATGACATTTAAAGCTGCAGCATGTTAGCTCTTAGCACCGGGAGGCCACTCGAGGATTCCCGAACAACCTCTTTACCGATCCCCCAGGAAAGGAAGCGGTAATTATTCTTCGACTCCCTCTGGAAATCTTTCTGAGTCGCTGGTTCGTGGTAAAATTGTTCCCATGAAGTTGCATTTATAGCAACTGCAAACAGCAGCGAACGGGACATCCTTTGCAGTTATTCTGCGAGGGAAAAGCACGTTGACCTTGTGTTTCATAAACATATTCTCCGCTGATGCCGGGTTGTATTTTCACTCAATGATTCATTCATACGTTTCACGATGTGACGATTGATCAGCCGAAAACAACTCAAGCTCCCGGGTTAGTTAGATAAAGCAATCTTTATCTTTCAGTATTTTTTCAACCACACTTTTATATATTTGTAATAATGCATAGTGCACTTAATACACAGATTGTGTATTATGTTGTGCATCTGTGTGTTACCCGGCAAAATAAACTTCTCCTTGTACAGAGTAGCTGTTATCTGCACAGACGGCAATACAAATGTCTTGAATCTTTACTCACAGACCCACACAACGGACAATCCTTTTATTAAGTTGCGGCGATGACGGGAACTCGCATTAGCTGGAGCACATTGTGGGTAAATCATTTTTAAATGAAAAATAGTCACATGATCCATTGTCAATGTACAATTTCAGCGAGTTTATTGTCTTTTGCGAAAAATGTGCCAATTAGGTTTATTTTGTACTTTTAATTTCTACAACCTGTATGGCTGCGTCCAACAAGTATCCCAGTGTGGCTGCACATTCACGGCCATTTCTCTCTTCCTATATTCCAGATAACACCAGCATACAACACTGGTTTAGTTCATTCCCAACTGGTATATTAGTCATTGAGCTCAACGTCAGTCATATTTAAATTGATAAAGAAATCTTCGACGTGGACGACGATTCAGAGGTATTGCACGACCGTATCGTATGACCGCGTCATGCGGGACCTGATTATGATTTATAAAATGTAATGTTCCTCCATAAAAGACACTTCTGTTCAATCTTCTTCAGGCTCGTCTCCGACAAACCAACAGTTGTGCATTTGTTGCGCCGCAGCCGGCTCCAGTTGTTACCGGCAGAGTAAAACGCAACCTGGAGCTCAAATCTCTCTCCCGAACGGCTGTAAAATACGTCAATATACATATTGTATGAGCCGTGTTGTTTTTGCCCGGAGATAAAGTAATAATGTTGTAGTTTTGAGAAATAACCACCTCGCTATGGATTTCTATCTGCACAGTCGTTGTGCAAAAGGGTAAAAAGACTTTTTTTGACCTTCACTTCGTTGAATGCTTCCCACGTTCGTGCGGCGGCGTTTGCTAATTAGAGGTCACAGAAGTAAATATTTAACGCGCCGGTTTCTACTACTGCTACTCTTACTCTGCCATTTTGTAAGTGTGCATACGCTACGCTGAGAATCCCCCCGAGCAGCTTGAGTTTTAAAGAATGATAGATTATTTTAATCTCGTTCGGGCTCCAACTGAAGCGACGTGCGTCTGGGACTCGGGTTTTATCTTCTGCTTGTTTACTGAATAACATTGCAGAGAAGTTGGGCTTCCTACACATTAACTTAAACATTTTATTTAACAGCTTATTTCCTAGTACCGTGTGCTTTTAACCCGCAAGTCACTCGAGGTCTGGGCATGTAACGCCCAGACCTTCTGGGTAGTTTTGTGTTCAGCAGGACGGACACGAGACGAGGTAGTTGGGCTCAAAAACAAGATTTTCTAGGCAAACACTCACCCACATGTCACGGACATCAACTGGCTCAGCAGGGAGTTAGCAGACTAAAATACACAAGGGAAGGAGACACAGGTGGAAACAATTAGGGCGGGGCTTGCAATCACAGAGGAGGGAGGAGTCTATAACGACAACACAACCAAACAGACACAACACAAAACTACCCAGCAGGTGCATTTCAAGCCTCCTGACTTCCAGCTTCTGACCTTTTTTTGTGTAATTAGTTCAGACGATGTTGCTCTTGTTGGGCTTAACTCTGCCCTCGCTTCACAATGACACACATTTTAGGATTCATGAGAGGCTCCAAAACCTTCTGTTCACGTTCAAAGGACCTCATGAGGTAAATACGAATGATTTCGCGGCTCTTATAGCGAAACGTATGGCTGCAAGTTGTGTTTTCTACATTATCATCCTCACTGCAAACCCTCCCCTTCTTTCTATTAAGCCTTCATTTGATAAATGTGTTTTTTTTTAAGCATATTTCTCTCATAAAGTAAGTTTCACGCTGTTAGGAATGCAATCATTCCTCCATCTCAAACTCTCCATGACCTTTGCTTTTTAAACAGCCTGCACCCTGCCGGCATTCAATTCAGCACAAAAGCACCTCACTCACTCAATTCAACAAACTTAATTGTTTATCGCGCGGCGAGAGGAGGTTAGAGAATCGTAAACTACATGAAAACAAATTCCCATTAAAGACACAACAAACAAACCAATTCCATAAATAAATAAATAAGAGCAGGTGTGCAAAAAAAAAAAAGTGTCTGTGTCCTTGTTTAAAATGCATATTGCAGTTGGAACGAACGAGTTTCTTTTTGTTCTCTTTTCGACCAGGAGTGCTGTGAAGCGGGTTCCTGATGGGAGTAGCTGAAAGGAGGTGAAGGGGTGTGAAAAGAGTCCTTTGTGTTTGGTTTCACGGCGTGACTGTCAAGGTCTGAGAGTCGGGTTTGAGGGGCGCCGCCGGTTTATTTTGGTTGCATGCTTGATGACTCTATTTTTCTCTGTGTGTGTGAGGAAAGCCGGGGTGTTGTACGTGAGGACTGATACGATAAGTGGCCTACACACACACGTCTGCTCGAACGTCCAGTCCGGCTTTAAAACCTCTCAGGGCAAACATTTGGCTCTTCTGTGACGCTCCTGCCCCTCCGGTCTGAGTGGTCCATAAAGGAGGAATGGGGGGTGTCAACTATTTTATCCCCCTGGTGATCAGCTCCAGAGAGCTCCACTGCCGTGGACCAAAGTGTCCAAAACACTGAGAGTGCTTTGAAAGGCGCAACCTTTTTCTCCCCATCTCAGACGCTGCGGTTGCGTCTCCGCGCGGAGGTGTCGGCACCAGCTAACGTGTTTTGATCCGGCTGAAAAAAAGAAGACGCAACAGTGTTGAGAAGCCCCGCGTTGTGTTTATGAGACACGAGCCGTGTGCTCGGTCCAGTTGCCTTGGAGATGTGGGAGCAACGGAGGGATCGGCAAACCAAAAAGACAAACGTTGTTGCAGGTGTGTGTCCGCCATGTGTGCAGCGGGGAGCGCTTTGTCAGGGCCGGAGGCGTCGGAGAGACTCGGACCATTGTGGCACGTTTCAGGGAGATAAGGACAGATCGAGACATATTTTCATATATATATAGATATATATATAGATATATATCTCTCTCTATATATATATATATATATATATATATATATATAGAGATATATATCTATATATGTCTCGTTTTCGGCAGTGCAAAGCCCCATTGATTATGGATCTGTTTCTACTTTACTTGTTTTTACGATGTTCATTTCAGTTCAAGCCGTTAATTGTGTGAAGCACTTTTAAAACATTTTGCATTATTATCCATGTTTTCACATGCCAGCTCCTCTTCCCCCCCCCCCCCCCCCGAGTCTCACACTCGCATTGCAAATCTCAAAACCCACCAAAACCATTCAAGGATTTAGCATTCTTGGTCTTCTCTCAACCGTCTTCTCTCTGCCACTTTTTCCGCGACAACTATTGGAAAGTTGGAGGCGTTTGGATGTGTTTTAGTGGATCTCGGAGTGAATGCTCGGCCTATACACTTTGGCTTGATAAGAAAGAAGCGGGAAGAGCAGATTAAATGGCCTCGGGGTTCAGCCTGAGGGCGCCACGCTGCTCGTTGGTCACTGTCATCCACCAAGTCTTCTTTTTCTGCCTCTTTGGTTCGTGCAGCCGGCCTCTAATACTGAAACTGTGTGATTAATGTGACGGCGCATTATCTTCTGAGATGTTTTTCCCCTCAAATCCTATTTTTTATTTCGCCGTGATTAGCGCGCCGCGGTCGATTACAGACGAGGAAACAACCAGGATGCAGCCGCTTCGCAAAAACAAGGAAGGTTTTGAGTCTTTCTTTGACATTTCCATTTAATCAAATAGAATAAAGGAAAATCTATAACTTCAGATGCATGAAAAAATAGATATAATTGTAAAGAAAAAAAGCCAGCTGGACCATTATCAGCAACCACTTGCAGAGCATATCAAGAGATTTAAGATGAGCAGAAGGCAACACACACACTACTTGCTTTAGTTATTTCGAGGTGGAGAGAATCAATTCCCATCTATTCCCTCACACATTAAATTACCGGCAGGAATTTACTTTGTTCATAGACATAAAGAAGCTTTCAGACAAACATCCAATCGGGTTTTAAATGAACTCGTGAACCAAGTTGAGTGTGCTGAAAGGTAAGCGGGCATGTGAGCAGGTATTTAAACTACACACATAGCACACGTCTATACGTGAGATGAAATAGAGAAGTTAAGAACCTTTTGATCTAGTGTTCGCAAATGAAAATCTATTAACAATTACTTAAATATTGCAATTAACATCCTCCCTATGTTCACAAATATGTCACAATAATGAGACGCCATGTTTTGGAACATGTATGACGTCGTATCAAAGGTCTGCTCGCTTCACAATATGAAGAGACGGCAAATTACCAACGCAGATGTGGAAGGAAGGCGTCGTCTATTCGCTTTAAATGTCGTGTACTGTAATACTCAAACTACTTGCTGCTTGCAAAAGACAGTTTGTCCTGTATTGTCTCCTAAAAATGATTAAATGTTTATTCAAAAGGTATTTGCAGCATCAAATAGGTGTTGGAGGAAATGGTACGCTTCACATCCTCACATGACCTCTGAGTTAAGTGACATTTGGTTACGGACACGTTCGATTGGCACGACATTGAGCTCACAGACCTCGGCGAGTATTACAAATTACCAGAAGTCCCCAGATAATACGAGTCCAGTGTGAAGAGGGAGCATTTTAAAACGAACATACCTGGAAAATTGCAAATTATCCTGATGATATCTGCAAAACCTTTTCTGGTAATGTGTTTCCCCTACAATATCAATTAAAAATAGCAAATAAAGCAAGTTTTCAGGTTTCATTTGGGCTCTCAGAATAACCTCCTCCAGGACGGATGAGTACTTGCTATCTTCATATATTGAAGGCATGAAGTGGTGAGACTTGTTTTCTTCACATTGTACAGTTGTGGAGAGACTTTACAGCAACATGTTGGATTGAATGAATCCAAACGATCATCAGGAGCAGCGGAGGGAGAACACGACCCGGCCGTGACATCGTGTCTGTTTATCTCTGTGAGCTTCTCCTCAACCGGACCAGAGTCCCTGACTTCGGCCCGGCGATGGGACGGACCACAGCACCGCGGCACGACGAGCATTACAGGACATCAATGTGCTCTGTGATCCACACAGGTCGACAAAGTCACCAACACAACACGGGAGAGAACATTAAAATGAATGCACACGCTTCATACATGATATATTAAGCTGTAATCAAAAAGATGAAGGTGAATTGTGCTTTTACTGTAGTGGATATACGCTCATGCAGCAAAGTTACGACTGATTTAGCAGCTGAAACATCATTTATTCTCAAATAAAGTGGTCATGTTGTAATATTCATCACAGTGAAATGTGTAGGAATTCATAATCCAGTCAATCTATATATTTTGACAGAAAAACAGACATATTTCTGGTGAACAAACTCCAGAAAGTTGTATAAAAGTGTATCACTGTTTTAAAAAAAGAAGAAGAAAGGAAGAAAATATTTTCTGTCCTATCTTTGTTTTTCAACATATGGTGAACATATGGTGAGAGTCGAGTGATAGTCCTCTGTTGGTAATGCAGGAATGTGTGTGTGTGTGTGTGTGTGTGTGTGCATAATAATAAGCATGCGTGCAGGGTTTCAAAGATCAAAGAGTGACTTCAAATCCATCGAGCTGCTTTTCTGTCAGCCTCTAAACAGTCCTCTCTCTCTCTCTCTCTCTCTCTCTCTCTCTCTCTCTCTCTCTCTCTCTCTCTCTCTCTCTCTCGCATCCCTCCGTGTTATTAAAAACACCCGGAAAGACAAAGAGGGAGGAAATAGAAAAGTCCTATAACTCAAATTGCCACTCAGAGAATGCATCTCTGACCGAACGTGATCAGATAGAGGGAGGACATTACCATTTCCATTACCGCTGTTTTGCCTCCAGCAATGCGGTCCACGCTCTGTCTCCGCGAAAATAATCTTTTTTTCCCCTTCCACCTGTAAAATAAGGGCACTTTCTCATAGATTTTTAGGAAAAAAACACCACCTGGAGAGCATTTCTAATTCAGAGAAGCCGTGTGCCTTTTTTTCAGAGCGCTTTGCATGCATGTTTGTCTCTCTCTGCCTCTCTCTGTGTGTCTCTGTGTAGCGTTGGATAGCGGTGAATGGGGAGGTCCGCCTCAGTCTTCTGCTCCATTAGCAGGCGGTGTGTAATAGCACGGGGTGGACATGTGTTCGGCGCAGATAACAGAGAAGTGGCCGAGACTGTGACGGAGAGCGACGGCCCTAACAGACTGGCACTGATGTTGCGGCGCCGGCGACATGTCTGCCTCTCTCCTCTTCTGAGAGTCGGCCCCTTTCAAATACCGCGAGGTGCGACAGAGCCACGGAGAAAAGGGCAGAGAGAGAGAGCTCTTTGGGATGGAAATGATCTGGTTTATATTGCAATTATTAGACCGGGCTCTGACTAATTGATTTAACAACTCCATGCAGATGTATCTGTTGTTTTTCGTTGTTTCCTCACTCGACCCCCGAGCCGCTCGTGGGACGACCGGACGATGCCGTCTGCAGCGAGGCCTCGCCGTCGCTGTCGCTTTATTCAAATTGAATCTTATTCAGATTAGATTTCTGTCGTGCCGCAGCGCGTCGACCCGCTTAAACAAATGCATTTTGAGCTTGAATATTCACGTTTGGGAGTATTAAATCATGGAATAAAAGGTTCGTCGAAGGGACAGAGGAGCCTATTTTTGCAATTCAGATGGGTTTCTCCTCGTCTTGCTGCACACTGGCTTGATAAATCAGTAAAAAGATGTTTTCGCTGCAGTATTAAATTTGACATTTCTAGCCAACATGGAACCATCTCGACTGACATTTAAAATGAATTCACCGAGTGATCAGTGCATCAGCGTTGCAGGTCAGCTGCTTTTTTTTTCCAGCTGAAAAAGAGCATCTATTTTGAGAACCTGTCTTCTACTGGAACCTGAAGCATGTTGAGATCGTCTCGAATGACTGCTTGGGATGTAAAATGGATGCTAGCTGCCATGAATCCAATTGAGAGTGAACACCCCGGTCCGCACCGCTTCGCAGCATCATTGTTTGATGGCTCCATATGGTCGAGTCTCAGTGGCGCTCAGCGTAGGGCGGCTCCGGGCTCATGAGCTCCCACAACCCCCTGGTGCCAAGGCGTCGCAAAAGAGCCAAAGTCAACGTGTAGCTGGGGTCGATTCCAACATCCCACGAGCCAAAGATAAAGATATTGTTCCTCCAGAAGGTGGTGGACCAAACCAGAGATATACAAAGTAAGGGAATATGTGTCTATTGGATGAAACAAAGGCTAATCTGTGTGTGTTGATATCATTACTAGGTAATGTGTGGCTTATATAATAGATATGAGCTTTAAAGCCTTCAATATACACGTTGTTTGGGTAAGAAATGGTTCCATGCAGGATTTATTACTCATATTTCCTTTGAGGAAAAGAAGTAAAATGCACAACCTGACAGCATTTAGTTTCTCCATTGCGGGTCGACAATGTAAACAACCTGAAAAAGACGCAGAAAACCTTTTCCAGGTGTCGAGGAATTCATCGCATTTGTGTTTGCAGCGGAAGAAAAACACGTGGGAGAGATTATAAGCCAGACACAGACTGGATTAATCGCAGCAATCTATAAGACTGAGCCCCGAAATGTATGAAGAAAGATGAAACGTACGTCGTAGGAACGTCGAGCATAATCTGTAATTATATTCCGTTGCATTTAAGTGCAATACTTTAGTCATTGGCTCTGTGCAAAGGTAATCTGTAGCTAACGCTACATAATAATAGGTCTTTATGGGTCTAATGAGGCTCACTAAACTCTGCAGGAAGATTAGCCTGTTAAAAAATGCAGTCATTACCGGTTCAGTAAATGATCAATTTAAAGCCCCAAAATAGTTGTTGGCCCCTTTTTTCTGGTCATGATTCTAGTTTCTGTTTGTTCGGTCCGTAATCTAGAAGCTGCGATGGATCAGCCGTCGTTTATTTGTCTGGCGTGTGAAGAAAACCTTGCAGACGTTTTTATATTTAAGGTGCTAACGTGCTAAAGCAACACATTACACCTGCTGAACAACAACGCGCTGGCGTTATTGTTGTGATGTGAGCATTCGGCTGAAGTACTTAAGGCGGCCATCTTGTTTAGCCTTCGTCTGGTGTGCTGCTAATGCGCTGGACGGATGATTAGCTAATACGAACCATGTAGCATGCAACGGCGACGGCTGTCAGAGAGCTTTGCAAACTCTTCTGTGGCAAAACACGTGTCCAGGCTTTCGACCTTGTGTCGCATTGTGCACGACAACGCTTATTCTCGCCCTTTTTCCACTGATTTACTGCCGCTAAAAGCTGCTGGAAACAGAAAAACAGGCTTTATGACATTTCTACAAGTCATATTTTGGTTTCTCGGGCTGAAATAAACAATAATAAATGCTTTTCTGCTTTTTCCTTATATTCATGACCCAATATTCCTTTTCAGAAACGTACATTTAAGTATTTTTATACATATTTTTATTCCGTCTGTACATGTAATATTCTTCTCACTGTTTGATTTTTAATTTGTTTTATTACCGTTCTACTTTTTATTTATATTACTTTATATATCTTCATTTACTTGGAAACAATTGCTGCTGTAATCCTGTAATTTCCCCACCAAGGGACTCATAAAGGATTATCTCATATTGTGCATACTCACCAATAAAGTATAAAACATGCATGTAATACAACACACAGCAGGAGTTTGCACCCTACTTTTAAAGACCGGCGCATTTAATTACAACTGATTTTAACAGTCACAGGTCGGGAGTCGGGTCCGGGTCACATTCATTAGCAGCGACAGATACAATTTATTCCCAAAGGATTGTGGGTCAAGGAGACACATCGGGACACACCGGCGTGGAGTCGGCGGGGTGAACGAGGCGTTCGCTTAATTGCCGACATCCTTTACAATTTTGCTTCTAATTGGCCTCAAGTGACATTTGTATTTAGGGTGACTGGGTTTGAATTAGTGCAAAGTTCCTCTCCGTCGAGCTGAAATGTGTCGCGCGGGCTCAGGTGCAAAATGTTCATTTTTTAATCGGCGTCGTGAGAAGTCGTCTCCAGCTTGTCATGGCGCCGTTTTTTTTCTTTGCGGGTTTCCTCCTGTGATATTTAATGAAACACGTCAGTTCCATCAAGAGGACGTTGAACTCTTCTCTGAGAGTCGGCGACTTTACATTTAATTAGCTCAAAGGAAGCTATTTCTGTACGAGCGGCCTCGGCTTCCTCGTGTCAGATTTGTGTGATTGCGGCTTTATTGTCGCACAACTCCACACCGACCTTTATCTTAATATGTCATTCAAATCATCAAATATTTAACATGGTAATATTACACTCTTAGCTGCAATGCTTTGGCTCCATGTCTCCTAAAATATGATGTGCATACAACTTTTAGTAGTCATGATGACTGTACTGTCCTCCTTTTTTATGTTATTTATCGATAAATATGTCAAATAATGTCCTTTTGGCAAAAGTATTAGTCATTATTAAATGTTATAAAGACTTAAAACAGTGTGTAAAAACTGAAAGTATTTGAATTTTCATCATATTTCTCTTCTAAACACATGAAAATGAACTTAAACAAAGCTTTTGAGATCACAAGAATGAAATTTAATCTGTTTTACGTCTTCTCAAACAGTTTCACATGTTAAAATCTGCGCCTGTAATGCGGGAGAAGACATGTTGGGACATAATTGGCATGAGAACGGATAAAACGTTGAAATTACTCACATCTTCCTCCTTTTACCGGTCGAAAAATGAATAATGTGAAAGGCATTGCACATGAAAGCACATGATGAGGTTTGTTTACGTCGTTCTTTCCGCCACAGGACTCGACGTGCAGCCCGTCGTCGTTGTTGTGGCTTTGATTGTAATTGTAGATTCTTCACAACAACAAAAAAAGAGGCCGGCTTCATCCGCTGTGTAAAATGTACAAATCACATAGTAGTTTTTATGTTTTTTTTTCCCATCATTTTCCATCTAAGGAAATTGTTGCTTCCGCAGGTAAAACCCAAAAAAACCCAGCGTTTTGCTCTAATTCAAAGTATCGCACATCTCCTCTGACTCGGATGTTCAATCATGGACGGGAGCGAGTGGGCGTGAGCGGGACCGGCAGACAAAGTCACCGGCTTCTGACCGGCTGAGGAATAAGACCTTAAACTTTTGTTTCTGGCCTCTGTGGCTTTACTGCCGGCGGAGCGTCTGACCTCAGACAACTCGCTGGGATCTTTCATCAAATCCTTTCACTTTTTCACATTTATCCATCACAGTGTTTTCCTTTTGGGCAACGTTGTAGCTGTTACTATGAAAGCAGTTTTGCCAACTCATGTAATCCATCCCACATGTTTTTGTTCCATATGATACATGAGCACAGGAAGATTGCACACCTTATTTCATTTCAACCGCTGAAAAAGTGCAGTTGACGTTGACTAAAAACTGACAAACATGCAAACATTAAATAAATGTCAATGCAGTGAAGTGAGATAAATGGTTGTAGAAACTATTCGTCACCACGGGAGCTACATGTGAAATGAAACCAATCATCACAACGTTAGCCTTCATTCTTCTCGACCGTATTTTGAACCCGTCACCTGATGAAAACGTTGGCGTTGTACGTTTTTGAAAACTACAATATTCCCTGAATGTCCCTGAATTTCTGAACTGAAAGAAAAAGTTTCACATATGTGCCATCTGAGTACTTTATTATGCTCTTAAAAACACAAACTACCACATTTAACTTTGTAAAACCATCGATTTTAGGTGATAGCAAAAAATAGCAACATAAAACAACCATGGAAACATAAGGAGCGCAAAAATACTTTTATCCATAAGTGTGAAGACAAAATGTACACAAACACTGGTCTTCTGGGTTAAAGTCCTGTGTTTGTTTGCACTTAATGTGCTTCCTCGCTTGCTATAGTCGGTATTAGACCACATGACGTTCAATAGCAGTGCCGGATATTCTTCGTCTTTTGCGTTGTGCATCAGTTGTCGTGCAGCCTCACTTACATCTACAGAAACTGAGCTGTATTATTGCAGAATATTTTTCAAAAAGCACCTTTTTTTCCCCGTTGTCTGTCCGTGATAATACCCTAAAATCTTCCCGTATTGGTGACAAAAGAAACCAAACAATCCAATCCAAACAGAAATCACTCGCCAGTCTTTTTTTTTCTTCCAAATATCTCATCACACACACGGGGGACTTGTGAGGCTTGTGAGATGTTGAACCTCATTCAAATGGCGCACCGGCTTTTACCCACTTTTGCACAGAAACCAGCTCGCCCGAGCGTTAAGACGCTGGACGCCTCGTCCCCGCGACTGGCACGAATCACCGGGCGCACGCCTGGTCCAGATGGAAGGATTTAGACTTATTGGAAAGCGATGAAACAAAACACAGGCGAGGACGGCCTCGGCGGCGATGGAGGGCGGCGGCGGCGGCGGCGGCGGCGGCGGCGGCCGTGTGATTCCTGAGCGGAGACGATGGCGCCGATGACAGTGACGAGCAGCTGTGGGGGCGATAGCACACAGATAGACGGAATTGGTCATTTTCCTCCAGGTGTGAGCTGTCGGAGGGTTTCTGAGGGACTGAACGACAACGTCTCCGGGTCCAATAAAGCCCTCCATCCCATCCCCCGCTCATCAGAAACTCCGCACACACAACGTTGTTTCCGTCCAACTTTCGGCGCATTAGGCGGGAAAATTGCCTCTCATCCGGCGTTCGGGGCTACAGTGTGCACGCCGCGTATTAGCATGCGGCGCGCGGCAGAGTCTCATCGGCTTTTCAAACAAAATTACAGGTGCCGAACACACAGTGAATCATTCATCACCTCACAATGTCCTCCCCCCCCCTCCTCCTCATCCTCCCTCGGTCTCCGACTGCTTCCTCTTTGTTTAGCCGCGGCGCTCTATTGGAGATTCATCCAATCAATGTAATTGCGGGTGATTGTTTGATTCAATCCAGCGCCTCCTCACAGGCAACGATCAATAGCCGTTGCTTCCATCTTTTCCCGCCGTCACCACTCGAGGATTATCCCCCGGCGCGCTCGCGGGAAGGGAAATTATTTCATGTGGAGATTACCTGATTTATTTCCTGGAGGATTAAGCACTTTTTTATATCTCTTATGTTCGGCGTCATGAATCGACGACATCGCTTAACAAGCCGTACACGAAACGAAAGAGTCGGATTAATATTGGAAATCACGAGTTTTGTCCTCTTTCATTTTCATCGGCCACTATTATCTCACGGGGAAAAGATTGCGTTAAACGCCAGCGTTTGTCTCCTTCGCTTTACTGCTTTTTAGTGATTTTCCTCAAAGTGTTTCGCGTTAGCCGACATTAGCGCGCGATAAAACAAAGGAGTCGACGGCGTCGACGTCTTGTGCGAGACACGTGGGGCTTTTTTTCCGCGATGAGCTTTTGTAATAACTCGGGGGGGGAAATTAATCACCGGCGCTCGCGCTATTTAATGCCCGAAGATTATGATCACTGAAACTGTGAAATCACGAGAATATATTTAAGAAAAGTGGCGCTCAAAACATTTTCCTCATCCGAGGCTGCGACTCCCGAGTCAGATATTTCTACTCAACAACTTTTGAGATGATTTATGTGATGCTGCGTTTGGAAATCCTCTCATTAGATTCTTTAATAAAGATGAACTTTGATGCCGCAGACGGCGACGCGGGGCTCCGGCTGACTTCTCCTCCGGCGCGCTGACAGGCCGCTAATCCTCCCTCCCTCTTCTCATATCAGCTTCTTCTGGAATCACGGCTTAGTCTTCATCAAGCCGGGCCGCTGGATGGTAATGAGCTTGGCATTTTCCGGGAGCCACACTGATACGGGTTGTCGTACGCGACACAAGAGGCACTTGTTTCCAGCAAAACACCCGTCACATACAGGTATTTACACACAGACAGATCAGAGTTTCTTTCATTTTAACTGGAATCAAACCTCTTCTCTGGAACGTGCATATTGAAATCTCAGAATATAACAGCGCTCTGGCTTCGCCGGCGCGCTTTTCCCGCCCTCTGAATGGCTCAGATAATGAAACTCAGCATGGACTGTGTGTGATTTGTCTCTACATTTTTCCAGACAGTGTGTGTGTCTGTGTGTGTGTGTGTGTGCCTCGGCCACGGTGCTGAGCAGTAGCGATGGCCTAAGCTGTGCTGATGGATGGCGTGGCTGCAGGCTGCCAGGCCCGGGTGCTCGCCTTGGCTCCCACCAACGCAACACCAACCTTTTTTAGCCCAGGGGTATGGCTTAGAATGCAGCTATTAGAGCAGGCCGGAAGATTTCACGAGCTCATTATAGTCAAGAGTTGAACACACACACACACAGCCGCACACACACACACACACACACACACACACACACTGATCCAGCTCCATGTATGTGCCCACAAACACACTGCAGCTACTTGGGATGCAGGTCCACGAGCACCGAGGGCAGGATTCACTGGGGCATCACGGAAAAATAAGATGTGAAAACCCCACGAGATTGGGCAGTGTGTGTGTGTGTCTGTGTGTGTGTGTGTGTGTGTGTTTCGGGAAAGAATGTACAGAAATCTTCTGGCATTTTTTAAGCGAGACAATGCGGCGCTTCGACAGTATTTTGAGCGCCTGAATCCTTACAGAAGGAGGCGATCTGAGGCGGGATGTGTTTTCAGGGCCTGCAACAGGTGCGCTGTCGGCTTCTGCGCCCGTTAATTATATTTGCTCGCGTAAGTCGAGCTTTTAATTTTGTTTGCTTATTCCGACGGCGTTCGCGGCTCATTCTGCATTTACTTAGTTGACGTAGAGAAGAAGAAGAAAAAAAAGGTTTAGAGGCGAGACGGTATTACTCAAACGGGTTCGTAATGATAGACGCCGCCTCCGCGCGCAGCACTCAGAATCATGGCTGTCGAGTTTTGTTAATTCAGTTAAATCCTTCATTTCACCGCGATAACAATGCTCACAGTGTAATTAAGAGGTATGTAGCATAATGCCGTCTGCACCGCCACGGCACACCACGCAGGAGCTCATGTGCATATGAATGAACGTCAGCAGAGGAAGTGGAAAGTCGGCCGTGAAGCACGCAGCGATCAGGAGGTTTACATCTCCATGAAGGAGATTTTGAGAGAAGCCGACGCGCACCGGGGGAACTGGAGACCTCGTTCAACTCAAAGCTTTTCCAGCTACGACCATCGCGGAGGAAAAACAACTCCAAGACACTGCGATCCTGCATCGGGTCCAATCCCAATTTTAAGCGTATTGCTTCTATTTGTTGCTATTATGATTCTTTTTTATATTGTATTTATGGACTATGATGTCACACACAAGATGTTTTTGTCCTCACAATATCTCCTCCTGGAAACAAAAGCTTCATTAACATTTCATCAAAACATAAAATAGCAGCATTGATTATTTTTTTAAACTCAGACTTATTGGCCTTGGCTCATTTTCTGCCAAGAACATATATCAGATAAGATTTTCCCGGGCTAATAAAAGTGTGGAAATAGTAGGTCCTGTGTACCTGAATTACATTATTAACCATATTTGCTGTTTATATTGCTTCTAATTGGGATGAAGAACAACATCTGTTGAGTATTTTCTCCAAAATCAAAAATACAGCGGGTCAAACAGACCCACAACACCTGCTGAGTAACACAAAAATGAACACCATACAAGGGTTAAAAACTTGCAGAAACCAGTTAATGTGGCTGAAATACATATGTTTCTTTAACATTGCATCATCTGAATCTGGAGCTCCTCTCGGCTTCACAGAGCAGCTCAAAGTTTAGCTTTTCCAGCCTTCGACTCCGATGTTTCGGCGCACCTCCTCCGCTCTCACGCTTCTGTATCTCCACCAATCAGCAGACGGACATCGTGAGCGGCTAGCTGGTGAACACAGTGGCGCATTTAGCAGCTAAAGTGCCAGAGGAGAGCCAAGTAGAGCTAAGAGGAGATTGGATATTGGAGGTACATTCATCAAGTGACAAGAAAGAAGCCTCCCAATGAATGCTAACGTTGTTGCACGTTGCTAGCTTGTGTTGACGCACAAACCTCAACCTTTGAAGCCTCAACCACCTTTGGAGTCTGATGCTTTGGATGCATGTAAATCCTCCACTAAAACTCTTCTTTCTGTGCATATTTGGTAGAAGAAAGGGTTTCCCTGTCCACTCTACAACGACTAAAGAAGACATTTCCATAAAACACCTTCTTCCCCCGTGATGCGGTTTAACGCTAGCGAGTAAATATAACAAAAATAGATATACTTTCTGCGATTAAGCTCCTTTTATTACTTTGTCCTGGTGGCTGCAGGGTACAGGAGTGTTACCTCAAAGCAGGTTTCCCTCCAGAGACAAATCAAAAAGAAGAATGTTGATGCATTGTGGGAAAAAAAAAACAACAACGGGTGAAGTCAGGAACCTCACAGTGAAGTTGCTTGCGCCGGCAAATGTGCGTAGATTATTCCCGAAGCGCTTCTCTTCTCCAAAGCGTCACTGTGATCTCTGTTGACTTCCCCGGCTGTAATAAGAAACACTCAGCCGTGGCCGCCCCGTGAGTCCAGTTAGCGGTTTGATTTATTGAAATCCACCGCCGGCCGGTGCTGAGTCACCAGTTCGCCGGTGAAAGCCAGACTGATACTTCACAGTTCCTTGTCCCTGCTTTTACTCCACTTAGCATCATCGCGCTGTCAGACGGGTTTCTATAGCAAAGCGGGCAGTTATTAATCCAGCAAAGCCACAATCGACAAGCGGGCACTTGAGCCGGGCGGCGGATGCGTCAACAGACAATGTTGTGCGTATAAATACATCGCTTTATCTGCGTTTTTAAAGAATACAAACCACATATGTATGTATTCCCGATCCAATTATTTCTGCAGCGAGTGTGAACGCCAAGTTATTCACCACCAACGTGCTTAATGTACCACAGTTGAGTCATTCCTCATCATAAAGCCGTGGACTAAGCATGTCACACGTTGTTAATTTAGGCTTTTTCTAGACAGTTTTGCAAAAATCATTGTGAGCCGATATTTCTAAATATGCCGTTGCAATAAAACTAAAAATACACACAGATGAAAGAAGACCCGCCGAGTATGATATTTTTATTTATTTGCAACATCAGGGTTTCACGTTTACAGAACATTTGGAGTGCAAATGAAGGACGAGGGAGATGTTCAGGGAGCTGAGTGCTGGGGAACGTGAAGGCGACGGGTGATGGTGTCTTTAATGGTGGAGATTCAACTCAGTGTTGACTTTACCTTCACGCTTCCCTAACCCTTAACCAAGTTACATTGTAGGTGTGAGGATTATTTAGATAATATATATTACATGCATTGCACTATTAAGCATGTCCTTATGACACAATATTTAAAAAGTGGCCTCAGAAAATTGTCCAGAAATTTAGCTATTTTCAAATATCAAATAGCTAAACATGATAGTTAAATCTAAGAAGAGCTTGAGATCTCTTTTCCTGCTTAATCCCATTTACTTTAATAATCACGCTTTTTATTTTTGCGAGATGAAACATAATAGAAGCATCAATCTCACCGTCGCAGCTGTTAAGATTTAAAAGTCAGCGCAAAAAAATTGTCCAGAAATATCAACCCACTTTTCAAATATCAAATAGCTAAACATGATAGTTAAATCTAAGAGGAGCCTGAAATCTCTTTTCCCGCTTAATCCCATTTACTTTCTGTATTTCCTGAACGTTCCTAAAGACTTCCGGACTAATTTGTGTTTTCAAATCTAAATCGCTGCGACGGTGAGATTTGACGCTTCTATTATGTTGCGTCTCGCCGAATAAAAAAAAGCATGATTTATTTTCTCGGCTTATCTTTTCCTTTTTTTTTTAACGATTCCATTTTCGCCGTAGAGTGCAAGTCCTGGCAAAGACGAATCCGCTCAGAAGCCTTATCAGAGCTTCCTTTCAGCCCTACGAGGCCTTTGTAGAAATATCTCCCCCCTTCCACTCGCTTCTTCCACTCGCTCCATCTTCCTTTAGCTCGCGTCTCTGCAACATTGATGATAATCGCCGAAACCTTAGACGCACGCCGGCGCCCGTCACAATCTCGCGGACATCCTGTTTTTGTTTTCTCCTCCAACGTTGACCGCGTAAACAATCCCTCCCGCTGCTTTCCCTCCCTCTCGCGCGTTGCCAAATAGTTATTAATCGCTTTTCAGAGGAGATACTTCAAAGTCCTCATTTGTTAACCTTCATTTGTCACCGACTCCCCCGAGCTGATCCCGGTGCAATTACTCATCGTTGGAAGATGGGAAGATGAGCGGTCCGTAATCAAGCACGCTCCGAGTTAAGAAACCCTTTTTTGTGATTGATAGCGAGTTGTCATTAACGGCGAAATAATAAAGGCGCGGCGCGCCGCGGGGACGCCGCAGCCAATGGGACCGAGAAGATGAATTAATTACGCGTCTTCTCATTGAAACAGTCCGCGCGCCGCGTTGCCTCCGCTGACTCATTTTAAGTGCTTCCTCTTTCGTCCTTGGGAAAGTTTGGAGCGCCGCCGCCTCGGAGATGATGCCGCGACGCTCGTTCAGATGTTGCGCTCCTTCACTTGAACCCTACTTTTAAGAGATGCTGTGAGCACGAGAGCAACGAGGAAGTCAAGGGGAATGCGGGATAAAACGTTTTGAATTCATGATTGGGATGATTAATCCCCGTGTTAAAGTTTAACCGTGATAAATGTCTCCGTGGTATCCAGGATCCGAAGACAAACAGCCCTCTGCTATCTTTAAACTCTTTATCTTTCAATATGACAACCAAAAGAAAGAACAATATGAGGACGTCGTGCCTCCGCCGCACATAACAATGGGATAAGTGTCGCCTCAAAAAAACAAAAAAAAAAGCCACAGAATGATCTTTTTTCTTTCTTCTTCTTTTATTTCTCATAATAACTGCGCAAAACGGAAAAGAATGACATCATCAAGACGCCTGCCCTTTGCTGCATGAGGTATTTTCTCAGGAGGTGCGAGGAGACGCTGTTCATTAAAATCGGAGCTCACGCTGGAAAAATAAGAGACATCATCTCATCTCGGGGCTTTTTTTTGGCTTCGCAGTGACAATCAGTGAGCCCCAAACGGCTCCCCTGGGGAGCATGAGTGTCAAAACATGTAATGCGGGTCTTTGAATGTTTTGTCAAAATATCCCACAACAGTTCAAAATGCCAGGCGGCAAATTCTCTCTTTCACAGGAATCTTTTTTTCTTCTCATACGGCTTAAATCTGCATATAGTTTGTTGTCTTGTGTACATGGGGCAGCCGGCACAGCGGAGGGGAGGTGACCCCAAAGTGGGCGGCGAGCCATGTTATTCGACTGGACTTTGCATCAAAATGTCTGCTTAAGTTTCCTTTACGCTGCGGCTGCTCCCACCTGTCACTCACAGCAGACTTATGCATAACTTTAATCATAATAGAATAATAATAATTGGATTTGTGAAGCACATTTCACTGACAAAGAGGTCACAAAGTGCTGCACGGATTAAACAACACAGTAAAAAAACATTTTAAAAGATGGAGCAGCAGGTAAAGTTAACATCTTTACAGCAGAAATAAACATCTTTACAGCCTGGTGCAAAGGTTTTGTGTACGGGGTACTTTTTTAAAAATATATATGTATATATATATATATATATATATATATATATATATATATATATATATATATATATATATATATTTATATAAAATATTTTAAAAAATGTATATATAAATATATATATATATATATATATTTTAAAAAGTACCACCGTACACATAAATGAGGGTTTCAGCAACAGAGACCAAAACCTTTTTGTTCCAGGCTGTAAAGATGTTTATTTCTGCTGTAAAGTTGTGATTGTTGTAATTGTTGTGTCATTGACGTCTTTAGAGCGCCGGCCTTAAGTGGCCATTTGTTGAACTGCAGTTGTCGGTCTTTCCGTGTTACACTCGCACAACGGGGCGTAGAGTTTAAAGCAAAGAGCCTCAGACCAGGTCTGCACAGACACGCATAGTAAAAGTATTAATAACAAGAATGTCCAGACCAAACCAACCCACCTGGAGAGGTGTGTGACGGCATGTCGCGCGGCCGTGATGCTATCCGCTCCACAAAATCTATCAGACGGACAAACATCCGCTTTAAAACCACTTTGGTGATAGTTCCTGCTCCATTAAGTGTCTCCAGGACACACACACACACACACACACACACAGATTAACAAGGTAAAAACAATACCAGCCGCCTCCATCCTCCGTGACCTTTTTCATCCGCTGCCCTGTGCCAACACAGCGGAGGGGAGGAGAGCATATTTCTTCCCCTTTTTATTGATTTATCATTTTTTTCTGTTCTTCCTTTTCACTTTCAATTTCTTTTACGTTCCTCTTCTCGCTCACATCTTTCCCCCGTGGTTCAGTGTATTGCTTGCATCCCTTTTGGACATTCAAGGTTTGTCATTTTCTTTTCAATTTAGCATTTTTTATATGAATCCGTTTGCATATTTGACTCTTTATTACGCATGCTTTGCCAAATAAGAGGACAATGTAACTATATATACATAATTTGCTGCGACTTTAGTCTCTATAAATTACAGTTGATGCGTTTGTTGGTTATTTCCTTCCACTTTTGGACGCGATCCCAAAATAAAGCGCTGCAGTTGCTCTTTGCTGAGGGCCGAATTTGTAAATATGACTTGATGCTGTCTGGAAAAGTCCGTCAAGGTCAAATCTTCTCCGGGTCGCATTTTTATGTTCATAGCAGATCATCACTGACTCTGCTCATCATTCAAATGGAGAGGGAAACAAGAAAGCGTTAATACGCAGGATAACGTTCCCTTATTCCCTCCGATAGACGCGGTGGATCCTCCGTCCTGCCAGAGATCCGCTAACGAGCTTTTTTCCAAAAAAGACGAAGATTTCAGCACGAAAATCAAATCAACGGAAAAACGACGGCGGGGTTTGCACAGAGTTCAGCGTGCGCCTTTCATTGTTGCACCACAAACTACTGAGGCACTGCAGGGGGTAAAGCAAATAGTAATGTGTGTGTGTGTGTGTGTGTGTGTGTGTGTGTGTCAGGAGGAAGAGCGGCGAGGAATACAAATTAGCGATGAGAGCCGCTGGAAGGAAGGAAGGAGGTGGAAGGAAATCTGCTTCAATTATTCTGAGAAAGGTCAACAGTTGTGATGACAGAGTGTTTGACATGCAATGAGTGTGCACATTATTAATAATCCATACATCTACCGTATGGAATGAACAGTCATGAATAGCAATTGTTGTAATAAGGCACAGTGTGTGTGTGTGTGTGTGTGTGTGTGTGTGTGTGTGTGTGTGTGTCTTGAAGCTGAAGCTTTTCTCCTTGATGACTTCTCCTGTAAAGGCCTTTTGATTCCAAAGCGTCACCAAGAGAAACAGCAATTATTTTGACTTCACTTGACATGTAGGTCACACATTTAGGCTCAGAGGGAAGACTCGGTGCTGTGGAGACGCGGAGGAAGAAGTGAATGATGTGTAAAGTTTGTGTTTCAGGTTGCATACGCGATACAGCGGATGTGTGTTCATATGTTATGACGTCATCTTTTCTCCTTTCGCTCGATTTTGTACTCACATTTCTTGCGCAGTTTTTTTTTTCCAGTCAAGTGAGAAAAAGAAGAGCTCACTTCTGTCACATAGATACAGGAGAACATCACTGCAGTATGATTATATAATCAATAACTCAACCATAACTGTAACGCCTTTACACTGTTGTTTGTTTGCGTCGTTGCTCTATTGTTAGCTTTACTTTGCTAATAAACAGCAATAAGACGACAATAATATCAGACATGATGTTGACTGTCTGCGTCTCAAAGTCTGTGGCCTTCATCTCTCTGTAGCTGTGATTAAGCAAGGATGTGTGTGCGTGTGTGTGTGTGTGTGTGTGTGTGTGTGTGTGTGTGTGTGTGTGTGTGTGTGTGTGTTTTCTTTCACAGTAACGCAAATGATGAAAATGCTTGGCTGTACATTTGAACATAAATCACAACAGCTCATGTAAATATTTTGACGTGACGCTGTGAGTGGAAACACACGGTGGAGAGATAATTACAGGAATCTTGTGAAAATCTTTTTTTTTTATATCCACCCTGATGAATTTTAATCGAGATGTTATTCCTCATGTCGTTCATGGACCCTGAACGATCTTAAACCTTTAAACGATGTGGGAGAAAGCGATCAAAAACAACAAGAAGCGGCGGACATCATTAGACAAAGCACCTTAAAATTATTAGGTGTAAATAATGAAACACACGCATTTGGATCGTGATACATAACCAAAGAGGTTTATGTTGTTTTCTCTTTAGAGGATAAAGAAAATCGCTGTGTGAATACGTGACGGTCGTCCTTGATAGTGATGCTCATCCTGCGTGGATGCTGATGTCGGTCAAAGGACGCACAACACGACTTCTAATTAAGATCCGTCACCGCTGATGCAGAATGTAGTCGAGTTGAAATAATTCAGTCTGCACGTTTCGTGTCTCTTCACATGCGAGCATTGTGTCACATGTCACATGTCACACTGCGGATGCATGAATAACATCAGCACAATCTGCCTGCATAAAGTCACACAGGAGCTGTTTATTTGTGTAAATTCATGACGTTACTTCCTCGTCATCTGCTTTCACACATCAGATTCTTCTTGATAATCACGCTGGAAGTGATAACTAGATGCTAAGTCTCTTGTGTGAGGCGTATAGTCTGAAGCCGCGCTCAGCAAATGTCTCTTCATGCAAGTGTTTACGATACACGACTCAAACTATGAGCTAGCTAGCTAGCTGCAAACAATGAGCTAGCTAGCTAGCTGCAAACAATGAGCTAGCTAACTAGCTGCAAACAATGAGCTAGCTAGCTAGCTGCAAACAATGAGCTAGCTAACTAGCTGCAAACAATGAGCTAGCTAGCTAGCTGCAAACAGAGTGCGAGGAGCTTAGAAAATAGTCTCCTGGAAGATTTCAGTTAGTTGTTTTCGGCACAAAGACAATCGACAGGAACGTGAACTTCTCGCTGTTGGAGACGTCGGTTTATTTGGAAGTTTCTCAAATATAATAACGTAGTCTTGAAATGTTCAGCGGCACATGAGAAGAATTAAACTGTTTCTGCATCACGGCCGTGAAAAAAACAAAACTTTTCTCCCCATTAAGAAGCATTATTAATTAAAAAGTTACATGCTTGACTGAAATTTGATAAAAAAATGAGTTTTTGTTTCATTTAAAGTCTTTTCGGGTTCCTCACTGAGTTAATTGAAGAGCCTGAGGTAACCTTGGTATAATAATTACATTTATGACAAATAATTGCACGAGTAATTTGTTATTATGTGTATTTTCAGAAATTGCTTCCGAGAAATTGCTCTCACAAAAAAAGTTAAATCCAGCTCACTGCTCAGGTGGACTTTAGATCTTAAATACATTATTTAAAAAATGTGAATAAAGTAGAGAAAAGGCGGTGAAGCTCTTCGTCTGCTCCTCCGTTATAAATAGTTTCCTCACTTCATGTTCATTGATTCATATGAGGTTTATATGAGGTAATTATTGACCATGGTCTGTTTAAATACTCAATTCTGATTGGTTGCAGGGTTGACAAACAGGAAATAGGTTCGACAACTAGCGGCCACATCATTGTCCCCAAATAAATCATCGAACCAGTACAAGTACAAGAATTAAAGACAAATAAAATGTCTCTTCTTTTGTCCAGCAGCAGTTCCTAAAAATCAATTCACCAAGTTCTCAAAATTACACCCCATACCTTCTGTAATTAATTGCTTCCTTACAAGCACAGCCTTCCCTGAAGCTTGTTTTCCCCGCACAGCTTGTGATATTGCAATATCTCAAACGTCTACAGGTTGTGAAATTGAAATCATGTCAGCACACGCTGATCCGACAGGTCCAGGTTTTCCGGCGCCACGAGCGCTGCTTTGGAGCGCCAAGAGGAGGCTCGTGGCACACAGCTGGGGCTGGAAGCGCGTCAGCTAGCTGCAAGCCTCGCGAGCCAGACGCGGCAGAAAAAAGCCATTCACCAGCACCGCAAGGTTCAATGGGAAGGAACAATAGCGGGCGAGCTCTCGTAGACCCGTTTCTTACCCTCTGCTTCCAGGAAAATGTGCATAAGAAAGACCCGCGTGGCTGCCAAAGTACTACTGGCCTCTTTTTCCCACTATCAGCTTCTGCAGAATCTGATTAGGATTTGAAGCTTCTGCTGCAAACTTCCAGGAGCGCCTGTGCGCCAAACTGAAACCAAAACCCATCCGGTTTGGTTCAAGCAAGAGAACATGTTGGCACGCACCAAACAGACCCGTTTTGTGTCGGTCCACCTTTTAAAATGCTTAACAAAATCTTCTGTTCTTATTGCTAAGGCGAACCCCAAATAAATCACATTTATTCAACATTAGAAATTAGTACGAACGCAAATATCAAGACATCAAACAGTGCAGTGTCTCAGCCATGTAGTAACTTAAAAAATCACATCCAGTAAGGTCCTAAAACAGTGTAAGAGAGGCTTGTTCAGCATCATGCATCACAGGTTTGAATAATTGATTACAGCCTTACGTTTCACCTTGGCTTTGTGAGTCTAAAGAACAATCTCATTGCGACTTCCTACCTTAGGGCTTGTTTTGCTAATGGATGTCAACCGTTATTTGTGGTGCTGTTAGTGCTTTGCCTCGGCAAGAATACACTCACAATATCAATAGAATTAATTTAGTATAACATTTAAAGGAATAATCTATATCTCCAGTACTTGCATTTTATAATTGGTATTTCATTAAAACACAGAGAATATGGTGAGAGGAAATGGCAGATTGAGAAAAAAAAATATTCATGAGCGATGCTAAATTCAGCAACTTGCTCTGAAATGTGAAATGTTGAATATAAAGACAAAATCAGAAATGAGTTGGGAGCAATAGACCACCGGACAACACACAACCATCCAGTAACATCCGTGTCCGCTGTATTCAACAGCGTGAAGTTAATAAGCAAGAAAGATTTCCTTAAAATGGATTCCACGAAAACATAACTGGCTTTAGTTAAGCTTCACTCAACTATGAAATTAAGAGTATTCAGTCTAATGAAGTTTTTTGTTTCTTAATTTAGATTAAATACCACAGAGTCCTGCAATTGTCTTCTAAGGTTCAGCCTTCATTCATTAGCATCAACCGTATAGCTTCAGGAAACCGGGTTTAACATACTTGAACAAGCTGTTATTGCAGTTAGCATCAACTGCACATGCTAGCTTGTGTGCTAATCTAGCATGGCGTACGCTATGAATGACGTAAAATTCAGCCTTCATTCAATAACATTAACGGTACTGTTGTCGTCATTCTTCCAGTTAGCATCAACTGAACATGCTAGCTTGTGTGCTAATACGTGGCGTACTTTATGAATGACATAAGCTTCAGCCTTCATTCATTAGCATCAACCGTACAGCTTCAGAAAACTGTGTTTAACATACTTGAACAAGCTGTTATTGCAGTTAGCATCAACTGCACATGCTAGCTTGAGTGCTAATCTAGCGTGGCGTCGATCTTGCTTTTGCGTGTCATTTCACGGCACACAGTTTGTACCGAGTGCTACGTAAAGTGATGCGCATGCGCCCAGAGCAGCTGATGTAGTGTAAAAAGACAAAATGGAGGGAAAGAGTGGAAGTGGAGGGAAGGAGTGGAAGTGGAGGGAAGGAGTGGAAGTGGAGGGAAGGAGTGGAAGTGGAGGGGTCAAACAAACACGGGACTTTCAACAAAGGGTGTGTTTTGTCAACGAAAGGTCCAAACTGAAATAGTTGAACACGAACTGGAGCTCTCAAAACAGACTCAGCCCGAATATATTTGTTGTTAGTAGTGAAATATACAATAACTTGAACAGTATACTTGTTTTAATCAGTGTGACATGAGCCCCGTGGCTAAAGCAGCAAGTGTAGTTTCACATGAAATTGGACAGGCTTTCTTCTCTCACGACTTGAGAACAATTCCCAACTCCTGGTTTTTTTTCCAGCCGAGTTCATTTTTCCTTCTCAGCGACACAGAGGGAGTCAGAGGTATCGAATCAGAGGTGACAAAGACTTATGCGGAGGTCTTTAATATATCAGAATCAAAGACACGCCAGGGTTTTATACCAACACTCGCATGGCAGACACAGAAATGAGAAACACGCTGGTGTTGAATACCAAATCATCCTGCGCACATTTCATAAATGGCCTTGAAAAACTATAGACAAATTGACAATTTCAGGTGATTTTTCTTTCTCTCTCCCACATCCACTGCTGACAAATAATGACAGGCGCCATTACATAATCTCCCTTTGTGCGCTGTGTTCGGTCATAGCAGCTTCTTGCTGGTATGGCACTCAGCAAAAAAGGAGAGGAGGCAGCTATCATGTCCACGTATATATATATATATATATATATATATATATATATATATATATATATATATATATATATATATATATATATATTTATTTATTTATATAAATACTGAACTAAAAGAATTATGAAATATTATGTAAACTACTTGTGTGAATTATTTACATGTTTTCCTCTCAGTATTGTGCTTGTCATATTTATTTAGGTGCATATTTCTTTAAATGTGGTTTGAAATCTTTATGTCTGCATATCATAAAATATGCACGACGAAAAGAGTTCTCTTGTGAAATAAAAAACAGATTTAACTTTGTCTTAAAATTGCATGCATATATATATATATATATATATATATATATATATATATATATATATATATATTTATGTATATATGTTCATGGCGGCCCGTTCCTCCATGTGCAGCCGGCCTCAGCAGCGTTAGCATTCTGAGCATCAGCTCAGTGGGAGCAGCCGTGCACAGAGACATATGCTGCACGTAAAGACATTTTTGAGCAGCACATTAAAAAACAGTTAACTGATATAGTCTTTGGCCACACGCAATTTAGTCCCAACAGTCACAGTTGGACCAATTTCATGCTCCCGTGATCGAACAAAGTACTTAAATGGTTCAGCATGTGTGTGAAAAGGTCCAGCGGTGTGTCCGACATCAGGAACCTGAAGCATGCTCCTCCCACTCATGTATCCTGCAGAGTGCTGCAGAGGAACACGCAAACAAATCAACTGTCATGTTCTTGTGTCTTGTGTAATTAATCCGGAGGGCTCCGTGCACAATCAGCCCCGCCTCCTTCCCACAATGCAGCGGGGCGAGCTGCTCGGTGGCCAAAAGGTCATCGAGCAGCTCGCTGGTCACGGAGACGGAAACGTCCCCGTGTGACGCGACAATTAGTCTGACTGCTGTTAACGAGGTCCGTCAGGTGTGTGTGTGTGTGTGTGTGTGTGTGTGTGTGTGTGTGTGTGTGTGTGCGTGTGAGAGAGAGAGAGAGGTACATTACATGTTTGTGTGTGAGAAATAAAGAAAGAGTGTGAGTGTGAGAGGGAGAAGTAGGTACATCATATGTGTGTTTGCTTGTGCGTGCATGCGTGCGTGCGTGTGTGTGTGTGTGTGTGTGTGTGTGTGTGTGTGTGTGTGTGTGTGTGTGTGTGTGAGAGAGAGCCTCTCTCTCTCCTGCTGCTTCCTCTCCTTCTGTTTGGGTTGAAATGGAGCCATTACACTGTTTACCTCCTTTTCAAAGCCAATTATTTTGTTCATCAGAATGCAACGATGTGCGCTGCTTCTTTCTTTCTTTCTTTCTTTCTTTCTTTCTTTCTTTCTTTCTTTCTTTCTTTCTCTTTCTCTCCAGCTCCTCGTCATCGACGGAGCACAATTAACTCAAAGCAGCGGCGAACGTTCTGCTCAAGACTTTTTCTTCCTCTGAACTTAATTGGGAGCGTAAATGCTTTGAGAGACTCAGGCTGTCAGGAAAAAGTTTGAGCGGCTTCAGAGTGTGTGTCCGCACGTGTGACTGAATGTGTGTGTGTGTGTGTGTGCACCTTTGACCCGCCCATTCATACTTTTGTTTACCCCTTGACGTGACGGATGTGCAGGAGCGCAGCGTGATTGAATGCAGAACGCCTTGTAATTGGAGTTTTATTCCACAGGCAGACGAGCGCCTGCACGAGAATCACAACAACTGTTGAACGTTTGGAGGAGAACGACTTTGACTATTCAACTCCAGTGCGTAACTAGCAGGCAAGCAAATGAGCAAACAGACACACAGTTGCACGCAGTGGACAGAGGGAAGAGGAACCAGAGACGTCTGAGCCGCTCAGAGGAGACGTTGTGGCTTCAGACAGCCGTCATGTTTCAGCCTAAAACCCTATTTATGCTTTGAGTTGTGTCAAGAGGTTGCACATGGGGATTACATATTATTATAGCCCTGATTTTTATGTTTAATTTGATTTCCAACATCTTTTTTTAAAATTTATATCAGGTTTTTGAACCATGCCTAGTATAGGTACAATATCCATTAGGTTTAAGTACATTTAAGTACTTTTATACACATTTTTATTCCATCTGTATATGTAATATTCTTCTTACTGTTTATTTTTTTATTACCATTCGCTGTTTATTTATATTACTTGATTTTTTATCTTTATTTCCTTGTGATCAAGGCTGCTGTAATCCTGTAATTTCCCCACTGAGGGACGAAAAAGGATTATCTTATCTTTTTTTTCTTGATTTGTTCCTGATATAAAAGGGTCCCAGGTCTCAGACTCTGGTGGTCAAACTGTGAATAAATGGAGAAATTCTTCATCCTGCGTCTTATTCTCATAATTCTCATAATTGTGCGTGATCTGACTAATTGGGGAATAATAATGTTGCACTTTCCACCTCCACTGTACAGATTAGAGAGCCGGATGAGAGAGAGCGTGAGCGGGCGATGGGAAAACCACTTCCAGCACTTAGTCCTGCTCACTGGGAGCCTGAAACATCACCAGACTCACAATGAACAGTTTAAAAATTTTTTAAAAAAGAGGCGCAAAATCAACTCCGCCTTTAAGCCGCACATTCCTCTTCCTCGTCAAAACCGCCTACATTTCCCATGATGCATCTCGGGCCGCATACCGGTCCAGAAGGAGAGGCGCGCGTGTGTGTTTAGCTAGCAGCGGTTAACGTAGCCTCTCGCCTGGAGCGGAGATGAGGAAGTCTGGTGAACTCGCGTCTTTTTTAAACTCCTCCGGATTTCTCCTCGTTTCAGAACCTCTTGAGCCTCGCGTGACATCACCTGAGGCGAGTTATCTCCCTGTGTCGCTCCTCACAACCCTCGTCAGATGTGCAGTCATTCCTGCGAAGACAGCAAACAGACTTTGATGTGTGCGATTGATGAGGAAGACTTGAAAGCAGAGCCGGTTGACGGTGACGTGTGTTTTCTTTTTGTCTCGACAAATACGTCCGGCTTTGAACTCACAATTCCTTCACACAAAGGCCAAAGATTTCTCAAGTCACGACGTCAAATTAAACCGGACAGTTTCACAGCGCGACTTTCTGAACATCAGGTTGTAGCATTAACATGATTCTGCTCTTGTGACACACATCGTGAACTGACACTCTTTCCCCTGAGATGCTAATCAGCGCGACACGACGTCACCGCCGCCGACTCACACATCAAAGGCTCTATTTACCTGACGTGTGGAAAAGATTTTGGATTAATGGAGTTAAGAGCTGATGTTTGGCGTCTCTTAACGCCGATACATCTCTCTCCGGCTGTGACGTTGGCGACGCCGTCTCTTCCACTTCCATCTGTGCATTGTGTGCTAACGTCTGCTTTGTACCTTTCGGCGTACAGATACAACGTACAGAAACATTTACAGCGCGACGTCAGTCTCTTGTCAGAAGCAGAAGCTCTTTCCACGAGGAGATTGAACACAGGAACGGAGATAGTGGAACAAATAAGAAGTTAGCGCTCAAATTCCTCTCTCTGTGTTTGGAGTACACAAAGCCCCGTGTAGCATCCGCATGCTAATCACAATCCCAGACAACAATCCAATTGTGTGTTCGCTCTGAAAAAAAGGGAGGAGAAGTCTAACCGGTGGCTCATTAGCTGAGGAATTGCCATCGACGTACCGCTTCACAATAAAAGCCTCCCCCGTCGCTCCACCGAGCCGAACGCTTTAACTGTGAAGCAGTCGCAGCAGGAAGCGTCGGGTTCGCATCGGCGGGAATTAAAAGAGTTTGAAGAGAGTGAACGGTGAGCAGAGGCTGGTGATGATGAGACGAAGGAACAACAGCGTTGTTTCCTGTGAATACGCACCGATATCGGGGAAAAAAAATATAGAGATAGAGGTTTTATATGAATACATAGAAGGACAGAAAATATGGAAACCACGAATAGGATTGAAAACTTTTACTTTTGACGAAGCGGCACAAAAGTGTTTGGTTTGTCCCTTGTGAGCTGCCGTAGAAAGATGGCGGACCACGTGAAGAGGAACTGCTCTGTATCTAAATACATCTCGGGTTATTCTGAGGGAACAAAAACACAACAATTCATCCATGAGACACTAAAGAAAACATTAATATTTGTATGGAAGCCCATTTCCGCCACACACAAAAAAAAAATTAGGACAAAAAAATAAATAAAAAAATTAATCGACTTTTTATTTCATTTTCGTCAAAGAAAAAACAAAAAGTCCATTACTTTTTTTTTCCTAATTATATATATTTTTTTCTATTTTTTTGGGTCCTAATTTTTTTTGTTGCTCTAATTAAAAAAACATTTTTTTGGTCCTAATTTTTTTTTTTATGTGACAGAAATGGGCTTCCATATTATTTGTAGTAAGACACATAAAAAACTATCAAGGTGTCTCTAAATTAACTGAAGTGAATATTCTACTAATATGTCTTCAAACCCAAACTGCTGGACGCTGCCAGAGGCCGGTGTTTGTGTTTGTAAGACCTCTCGGGGTCGAGCACGAGGACGTTTCTGCAGGATGATGGTGTTGGTGTCAGAAAGTCGGCCCTCGGTCCCAACAGGCCGGTCGGCTCGGACAGAAAGCACGTCGACGAGGTCGAGGGGAAGAATGAAAACGAACCACAAAGAAACACGTTGGAGATGCTTTCAATTGAGCCAAAGCGGCTTTGATTGACATCCTGCACAAGTTCCCAACCTGTAAAACATGCGCAGTGATTTTACTGAACCTGTGTGTTCAGTGCTGATATTAACAAACAACCTTTCAAGTATATTTTCAGTATAACTTACTTGATATAATCCTTCCACCTCGAGCTTTAGATTTGTAAATGTAACCCATTTATTGTAATGAGCATTAAATCCCCTTACAGTGATGTGTGCAGCGCACACTCCATTTATTTTTGATTAAAATATCCCACACGCTTTCTGCGGGCTCCTTGACAAAATGCTAATTAAAGAATACAAATCCGCTCATTGCTTTAATAAAGGAAATTAATTCAGTCCATAGGTTGGTCTTTTTTTGCTTGTATTGTCGCCGCATCTCGAGCACGACCGCCACAGACTGAAGTGGGCTTTCAGCGCCGGGACTATACGTTATAGAACAGCCAATTTAACACCAGGAATTACACACAAAAAGCAGAAAAAGGGTAAAAAGAGATACGCTGCGTGTTATTCTTTGCATGATTACATCCCCCTTCGCTGTGAGATATCATTGATTACTGAGAGAGATCATTGCTCCTCCATATAACGGCTCACACACTGAGGTGTGCCGGACAAGAAAAACACCTGAAATTGATTCAGAAAAAAGTTTCTTTCTCTTCTGCATCGCCTGCATGTTGCACTTGATTCCAGAGGATGAATAATGTAGGAAGACATATTGATTAATGCACCTCCAGAGGAAACATTTTGGGATGAGTGGACGGGCCCAACATGTTGTGAGCGCTGCCTCTGATTGGCTCTTCATGGCCGACGGCAACGCGCTCTGGCAGTGAGTTATGATTCTGCTAAGCTCCCGTATTTAATCTTTAAAACCACCAATAAAGAAGTGTGTCTTCGTTGTGTGTCGACAAGGAGCCCCGCCATGTCAGAAGGTGGATATGATTGATATTTCTTACTTCAGGTATTCATAGAGGGCACTCCTTTAACCTTGCGATTCTCTTTCTGATGTAAAGAAAAAAGCGCAGACATGAAACTCGAGCGTGTGCTGAAGCCAACCCGACGGCGTCCTGCGTGTTCGCGGTCACGCGTGTGTAAATCATGTCGGCTTAGTGGTAACTTCTTCATGTGTGCGTCTTGCATAAACGCATGCAGCGTCGCTCTGGGAGAAAAGGTTGATATTTTGAAGTCAAGTGACTGTTTGTCAATAAGCGATGTCATGCATTAGCCATAGTTTATTATAGAGTGTGGGATTGGATTACAAGGAATTAAGCCGGCTGTGGTCTAATTGCATTTTTCGTTTGTCACCTCTGCTCCGCCAATGTGTTGCCGTCTATCTCCGTCTATTTAGCTATTATCCAGGTTAGACCTCTGCGGCTTCCTGAATCACCTCAGTGAGGTCGTGACCCCCCCTCCCTCCCAGGCTTTAACCCTTTATGGTTTAAATAACCACATCTGGTCACTTCTGCACCCTGTACATATGACGTATTTCTCTCAATAATCCTGTAATCTCCCCACTGCGGGACTAATAAAGGATTCTTAACCTATTTCTTGCATTTTTTTATATATATATTTTGTTTTCACTAAATGGGCAAAGAACCATATATGGTAATTTGGTGGATGTTAATTTTCTACCTGAAAATATTCATTTTTTTTCAATGAGTGACCTATGAAGGGTTAATAATTACGTCCTGCACGGCAACACGCCGACCGCCGAGTACAGTCTATAGGCACGGAGACCAATGTGCCGCGACGTTGTTGGCTTTTCACCCTGAATGGGATTAATAAAAACATTGTTTAGTATCGTTGGAGCAACTCAACAGGCTACGGTGGCGAAATGAAACAAGAAGTAAACACACTTTGCTTCAAGTCAAAGTTTTAAAAGCGGTTTTGGACAAACCAAATATGTTCTTCAGACTCCGGGAAGCGTTTCACATTGTGCCTCCTGGAGGCTTGGATGGGATCTGAAAAGTGAATTAAATTAGACGGTGCTTAAGGTGGAAACAGTGCACCAACCGGTTATGACGGATGAATGGTGACAGTTGTCTCCAGCGCTGTGTGTTACATGAACTTCTGCTGAATGCTGTCTGACAACTGCAGTCAGACGCTAATGCATCAATAACACATTATTACTTTCCTGTCTGGCACAATCAGAGATAACCTACATTTCCCAGGTATACTTATCTACGAATGAGAAAGAGGGAGATAGTTGGTTTTTATTGGAGGGAATGATGTTGGTGGGAAGAATCAAAATGCCATTAAAACCTAAATATACCATGTGAGTCATGTCTTCCATACATACATGCTCTGTCTCTCTATGTTTGTAATGCTTGAAGGTTGAATTCAGGGGAAAAGCCACTTGGCTTCAGCACCATGGACAGCGCTGAGGGGCTCGTACTGTCGTCCTTTACTTCTACATCGCGCTCCACGTTCTCTCCGATTCAGCACCATGGAGAGGTCTAATGCCGTTGATTGGCCTAAATATGCTAAATTATTTTAATCTCAGCACCATGGACATGGCAGGGTGATTTTAAGCCCTTGTGATACTGGTGGGCGTTTGCCCCTAAATGTATTAAACACCCTCAGAGCCGGTTGATGTTAAGAAGACGACGACGTTGTTAGTTTTCTGGTTGTGCGACAAGCTTTGAGTTTGATCCACGGAGAGCGGCCGGGTGAAATAACACCATACGTCACGTCCAAACTGGTCCACCATTTGATGTATAGTACACTCTATCGTGTACTATAATGCAATGTTCTCCGAGCGGCTAATACAATGTATGGTGCACCCTGTGCGACACTCTGCATACATCATAATGCAGCGTAGAAGTAATGCACAACCAGTGCTCACAGACCATGAAACAGCTGAAGCGATATGCTTTTGTGCAGGCAGTAAAACAATTTAATCAACTGCCAGATGATACAAATGATCTGAGAAGCTTCTAAACTAATTTCTTTTATTTTGCCATTCAACACTTTATGAAGTCCTCTGCATAAAATCCCCATATGCAGCGCAGAGTGAATACATCTCAGACACCGCCAAGTTTATTTGTGTTAACTTCAGCAGCGTGGAGACGACGAGGCGGCGTCCACAGTGTGTGTGTGTGTGTGTTTAAAATCAATCACTCACTAAATTTCCCTTTACATGCTCACCGCTTTGCAGAAGCTAGGATTAGCATATCCGATTTTAAAATACATATATGTAGAGTGGTTAACGCATGGTTTGACTTCCATGATCCTCCATGAACTGGACTGTGATATTACAGTACAACTCCATATCTTCATTTAACTTCACTAAGAAGTGATTTCCACAATATTTTATGGTTATTTAGGTGATTGGGATTGTTGACACAACAGTTTCACCACCACAACCCTTTAATAAAAGAGCCTGTCCTCCATTTTCTTCATGCAATGCATCAAGGGAAGATAGACTTTCATCATGCATTCACTTTTTCAGTATACTTGATTTCACGTTACAACAATCTGCCGCCCTGTTGGAATATGTTATGGACACGCATTCATTGCTTCCAATGGTTCATTGATATGAATAGTTTGACACTTTTATTTGCGTGTTCCTCGGGGCGTCGCATTGTGTTTCAGCACCACGGACAGACCTTCATGACACCAGCTCTCTACTTTTCTTTGCGTGTCCCTCAAAGCGTCGCATCCGGGTTTCAGCACCACGGACAGCGCCGCCGCTCGCTCGTCATCGTCAGTCAGATCAAACCGCCACGAGCATCGTGATGCCGGCGTGTGTTGGTCCTGCACACGTTGACATAGCCCCACTGTAAAAAAAAAACAACTCCTCCTCCTCCTCTTCCTCCTCCTCCTCCTCCTCCATTCCTCCGGAGAGGAGCAGACACATGCGGCGCAGTCTGGCTCGCGCTTGGATACCGCGTGAAGTGAAAAAAGCATGTCCGGATCTCCACCTGCGCGGCGCTGACACCCAGTGAAGCTCTGCATCTTTAAAAAAAAAAAAAAAAAAAAAAAACAAGAAAGGAAAGAAAGAAAAGAAAGAAAGAAAAAGAAAAAGGCAAGAGCAAAACACACAAGCAGCTCAGTCATAACTGTGGGACGATAAGGACTACCTCTTTTTACTTTTCGGAAGCGAGCCCAGCCGTTAGGAGAGCATTCAGCATCAGCTGTTCAACACTGCTCTCTCATTGCTGGAAGTCGGGGCTGAATGAGTCACGTGACAGAACTGGAGGCAGAGATCTCGAGAAAAAAGGCACAGCATTACGGCTCGCACCGCCATACTGTATTTTGAGCCATATCACATTTTTATTGCAACATTTTACTCCCGCTCGGTGAGTACATTTTCAATGGCTTTTTTGTAAGCATTTTTTGTCTTTTGAATTGCTCCCCCCTTTTTTTTATTTTTCCTCCTTTTGCTGGTGTTTGAATTGAGCGTTGACGTGATGGTTTGGAGCGTTTTTCACACGCAGGCTTCAAGTTTTTAGCATGCAGTTTATTCTGAAGAGGGTAATCGGTGCGGTGTCGGTCTCGAGAGCCTTGACTTGCTTGCAGTTTTGTTTCGGGGGTCGAAACCAAGCAGCTTTTGTCGGTATTTGAGATTTTTCAAACAGTCTATTGCTGGTTTTGAAACCTTTTTTTTCTCCATTTTTTACGTTTCTGTCGACTTTTGCTGTTGCTATGCTTTGGTTTGCATTTTGCAGTGTTGTTTGTTGCCTTCGAGTTTTGTGATTTTGATGTGTCGGTGAACCTCACCGAGCAAACCTTTGCTTTTACTTTTCTTTAGAACAAAAACACACACAAAAAAAAAACGGAGTCATTTTTTAAAGCCCGGTGACGTTTTAACGTGATACTTTTCTTGCAGCCGAGCTCGCAGGTTTGTTGTTTTTTTTGTGTTTCTTCTCTTTTTTTTTCACCCGATTTCATTATACTTTTGCTGGTGGCAGTGTCAAAGTATTTTTGGATGTTATCGCTTTTTCACTAGATGATGCTGGGTGGACGAGGGGAGTTTTGATTCTTGGGGGAGTTCAATGCGTTTTTTGTTTTCTGTACCAACGAGAAGATGAACAGACATTTCCTCCTCTGCAGGTACATAACACGAGTGGATAAGTGACACGTTTCTGTATTTACAATAAAGAACAAGGTGACAGACATATTCACCTGTGGCTGACGTGTTATTTTGTGAGGCTGGCCAGATAGCTCATTAGACCATACCATGCTTTATCAATGTTATCTGAAGGTTACCTGATCTGTCCCTTATGCCATTCATATATATATATATATATTTTTTTAAAAAGAAGCATGTGATGCAATCAACAATTCAAGAACGAGGATTGGAAATCTCACACGCGGGTCGATTGTGCACAATGTGTCCTTTTTGTTTTTGAGCTCAACAATCTTCAAAGCCGTCGCAGCTGAGGAGTGAAAATGTAAGTAGCTCCACGCAGGTCCAGGAGAGGATGCACTGAACCCACTGAACCCATAAAGTATCTCAACTCCACCCCTACGACCACTCGCAGGGGCAGAAATAACAATTCCCTCGGCTGCAGCCGGCTCTGAGCGGCTATAGGCGACCACGATGAACACATGAGGAAAGCCACAGTTTGCATGTCAAGAAGCATCAACGCTCCACTCGCTCTCCTTACCGCTGGACGAACTCCAATCGGCTTTTGAGGGCCTTTAGATTCATAAAACGCTCCTTGGATTTGTCAAAACTTGATGTTTTGTTGTTGTTTCGTTGCTGCAGGAGGTGAATAGAGCCACTGACAGGACTAGAAGAGGACTTAGGGTGAATTAATCCTCCAAGAGGCAGGTTTAACTTCAGATTAATGGCGTGCTGCAGGGAACACAAACATGAGTAAACAGTTGTCGTGCGGTCTTAAGGGGAAAAGGCCACGCGGGGGTTGCATTGTGTTGCATTGTGTTGCAATGTGTTTATATTCATGGGGAGTGAACCTCCTCTAAGTTCGCAGGAGATCATAACGCACCACAAACCTCACCTGACTTCTTCTGGACTCTTCCAGGATAATCTAAATCTCTGCTTATGTTTTAAGTGCTTAAGACTTTCATCTTGCGTAACATCTCCTGGTTTCGCTTCATTTTGATCCGTATGTGATGTTGTGGGTCGATAAAATATGTGAGCGCGGGGCCATTAAGTCTGCGTAAAGGCCGTTAAGTCTCAGAGTCATTAAACAAGCTGACATTTCAGATCAGAGTCAGTCCAGTTTAATGTGGCGCGATGACGAATACTGAACGCAGAAAGCAGCAGGATCAACTTTTAATAAGGAAAAGTGTCCGCAGCAATTAAAAGAAAGCTTTTCATCATGTGTTGAAACGCTGTTATCACGTATTGATTTTCTTTTTTCTTTCCCCAACCTGTCACCTGTCAAATGTGTGCAGCTCATAAAGCGGAGGAAGAGGAAGAGGAAGAGCCAGTGGGGGGGTTTCACCTGTTTTTAATACGTTTTTGTGCGTCGTCCTGGTCCTGTTTGGTCGTATCAGAGCCGCCATTAAACAGGCTCAAGGTGGGAATTTGTCAGCGTTAGTTAGCGAGAGGAGAAGGAGGGGAAACAAATCCATCCAACAGTTTGTTTCTGCTGCAGTCTTTCATTTCCCCCCTAAAAAAACAGCTTAAAACTGATCCAGCCGTCAATAATGAAACGCATTCAAGTCCCTGTGACGTTCATTCTCACGGCCTTTAGGTTCACCCTCAAACCGCAGCATCTCGTTGCGACTCCATCCTTCTTCCATCACACCCGTCCTCTTGTTTATCTCTGCAGGAGGAAGCACGACCTCCCGCTGACGGCATGACGCGTTTCTCCGTCTCAAAAGCAGCGTTTTCCATCCCCATCGTCGCCTTTCCGCGTCGCGACACCTCGACGTGTCTCCGCTTCCCTCGTTCGGGAGCTGTTTTCTGCCGCTCCCGGACGCGTCTCCTGCGAAGCTTTGTGATGGCTTGTACCACGTCCTGCGGTGTCGAGTCTCTCCTCCAGGCAGGTTTCCTGTTATCTAGGCCGAGCCAGACCCGCACGGGAGACTCACAGAGAAATACCATCGCTGGTGAATGGATGTATTTCCACGGCCTCTCTCTTCATGAATAAAACATCCTGAAAGAGCAAATCGCAGACACTGAGCATGTCCTTAACTCGGACTGGATGAACAGCTGCACGCGTTGTCGGTCTGGATGTCAGAGGAACGACACTTTAACTTTCGGCGTGACAGAATTGGACAAAAGGAGGCGTAATTCATGTGCTGTGCGTCACGCGTACACGTGCGGTGTTACTATTATGGGCTGTCGGATAGACCAGCCGCTGCATCTTCTGTTGTATTTGCAACCAGTTTCGCTTCAGCCAGTTTACATACTTAACAATCAACACGTCGCCGATGCAGCGACGGAGAACACGGAGAAAAGTGTTTCGTTTTAAAGGGTCAATTTTCACCAACGCCCAATCAGTGCTGATGGTAAATGTAGTGCACTAGAGGAATGAAACTCCCCAGCTTGTGCTCCTGTAGTGATTGCTGTGTCTGCGTGTGCTAGTGTGCATTCAGCTATGTCGGAAAAGTCAACCAATTTTTACACCTGAACGGAATAAATAGTTCATTTTTCTCTCTTTTCGCCGAAGCTCAAACTGCCGTGTTGACTTAACGTGAAACACGATTTATTCAAACTCGACAGAAACATAAAGAAACTCAACAAAAACGTAAAAAACTTAAAAACATCGCAATTAGTCCCGTCACTGTTCCAACACTCAGTAAGTCTATAAAGTTTTTTGAGGAAAATGCTTAATATCCAGAGTAAGATGGGACATTATGACGCTGTTCTTTCCCTCCGCCGTGACGACTCTCTCTCTCTTTCCTTGGAGGAAGACCATTAGAGTAGCAAACCTTTGTCCCAGCGAGGTGGAAAACATTTAAATGTGTCGTGACGTCGACGTTCAAGCCAGCAGATCTCGCGCCCGTCGGCCGAGTGATTTGAGCAAAGACGCCGGCAGTCGGTGTTTCCTCTCGGCCGCTTCCTGAAGGTCCGCCGAGGCGGAAGTAGCTCCCTGTAGTTCCTTCTTTCCTCCAACGACGTCACCGGACGACATCCGGGAACATCGAAGGCATTTTTTCCGTCTGTATCTGAACCTCAGATAGACCGAGACGACGTTAAAACTCTGCAAATGTTCCCTTTCTAGTGTATTTTTTACAGATAATCTGTGAGATGTTGGACGGGAGTCTGAAAGAAGTTACGTAAGAAGCCGCCGTGGCGCTTTAGTGGCTTTATTGGCCTCCTTGTTTCATATTTACACAAAGGTAGTTCAAAGTTTCATCATAAATGCTCTTTTATGGCCAACATCAATCGAATGTCTGGTAGCTGCAAAGTCAATCATACTTCTTCTTTTTTCTTCTTCTCTTTCCACTTAACAGTGAAGGTCTCACAATTTCTGGATTCCTCAATCCATTTCTCATATATAACTCATAACTAGGAGAGTAGTTTTGGTTTTTGAAGAGCGGAGGAAAAGGTTCTTCAATCAAACACCGAACGAAAAATGAAAAGAAACGAAACAGAAAACTGCTTTTTCTTGCGGCATTTTTACACATTTAAATCAATTTCGAATGTTATTTTCTTCCACTAATATTGGAACAAGCAAAGTAAATGCATGAAGAATAACTAATGCTGCATTATTAATGCACTCTATGTATATATAGCTCACATTACGCCTCCTTGATGCAGAGGCCTGCTGGTTAATGTTGTTTTTTTGCGATTCTACGAGAAAAGTCAAATCAAATCACATGTAATTACAGAGCGCATTTTAAACCCACAAACGTTGACCAAAGTGCTCTTCAAAGAGCAACAAAAATGCATAAAACACAGGGATGATCAAATAAAAACGTAAATAAGAGAAGGTAGGTAAATTAATAGAAGCAAAAGCATCACTAAAAGCTTCTGGAAGAAAGCAGACGGGCCCGTGGGCGGAGTTTCAAAGTATCAAAGGAGGTGAGATGTGATCTTCAGCGGCTCCTTCACACAAGACTATGAATTACAAAGACGCGACGTGAGGATGCTCTGTGTTTCTTTTATTAAAAACAACCAGAAGAGACGGACAAAAGACACGGAAAGGGTTGAAATAAGTGGCAAAAACCCCCGAACAAATGAGTCATCGCTTCTACAAATTAGCATAAACTACATTTGTATCAATTGAGGACTTCTTTCATCTTACAGATATATAAACGAGCTGGAGTTTCACACGTCATGTTTCACTCTCTTCTCCCCGCGTCTGGCATGACTCAGTCTGCAAAGTACTTCACTGTCCCTTTCCTGAGCAGTTCATTTGATAAGTGGGGGATCTTACACTCATATTGCGGGTAATTAAACCCACATCTGAAGAAAAGGGTCAGGCTGAACGACTTCCCGGTGTCTATTATGGGAACCGCTTGAGTTATGGCTCCTAAACGAGCCGTTAGCGCCGACACGACGAGGCCCGATTGTAAAGTTTTAGCTTCATGTCATACAGTCGGCCCCGGATGAGACGTGAAAGAAGACATTTCGGGGACGCTGGAAGACACACGGACGACGTTTACCTTTGATTAGGATTCAGAAAACAAGTTTGCGGGTGTAAAAGGAGTAATTCAGAGCAGTTCAAACACAGTTTAAAAAGCAATCTAAACACAGTTTAAACACAGTTTCAAAATGGCCGATTAAAGCTGCAATCCCGCCCCTTTTTCCTCATCAAGCGCTCACAGGAATGACTTTTTTTCTAGTTTTTGAGGGACTTATGCTCCATGATAAGGAGTGTGACCTAAACTCACACAGATGCTTTCACCCCTTCACAGTGAAACGCTCCAGTAAAGGAAGCAGCGTTAATGCTGTTTCACTGCTTAAGATATCGATGCTCCCCGACCTGTTTCAGGGTTTTCTCATCGCGTTCAATAGGATTTCCTAATCACACTGTTCATCACGCAGCAGCAGCATCATGTGGGATTTTAAGATTACATGTAGGTTCGGCGTCGCTGCGTATTTTGTTTTCTTCTCAGGCAGGAATAAATCTAAATTCGCATCATGACTTTTCCCTTTGAGAAAATGGTGAATCTCACTGTTTGTACACAAGTTTGTTTCATCGCACTTTACTTTTTTTGGCATATTATTGTTCCTCACATCCGTCGGCGGAGCGTCGTCATTAAAGTTTAACCCTCAGGCGGGAAGATGAGCGCACTAAAGATGACTCGCCAATTTTCTTGCTTGTGTCTGTCTTCTCTGGAAAATAATAGAAAGTCTCAGCTCGGGTATATATATAGAATTATGGAAATGTGGCTGAAATGTTGCGGCAGAAATGTTGCTCGGCGAAACATTATGAATATAAAACATACACAAACTCACACATACATACAAATTGTCAGATGAGAGACGAGAAAAACAAATGGAGGCAAATCAACCTTCGAAAGCAAGATTGCATTTTTTATACTATTTTTTTTTCAGAAATGTATTTTATTTAAATTCCAGTGGAAAGAAAACATCCCCATAGTTGCCTGATTCCCGTGAGGGTAAAGAAACAACAACTAACAAACAAAAAAAGCACAAAAAATAGAACATAGCTGAGCAAATAATCGTAAAAGAGCACAAAGAGACAAAAACTGCATTCACAAGACAATTAAAAAAAAAGATAAAACATTAAAAAAAACAACATGGAGCTGGTCTTCAGGTCAATTCAGATAATTTAAAACTTCTATTGGACATAAAAGGCTTTAAAAACCCTTGTTGGTTGCCAAAGGCACACTTAATTAACTTAACATTGAGATGCAGAGGCGAGCAGCGCCGGCAATTTAGAAATGACCCGGCCATGAATATAATAAGTGTAGAAACATCATGCATGAAGGACATTTAATTAGGGGCATCATTTTTGTGTTTGCTACAAGATAAGTAGTCGAGCGAAGCATATTTGTCTGAATCATTTCATGGTAACGTATTCTCCGAGGACACAGTGGCTTCGGCGAGGAGCGGGCGATAAACCTCCGGCTCTGAAGCGTGAAACCAACGAGGAAGCGTCTTCAACCTGCATTCTTTGTATCGTCCAGCGGGGGGCGACTCCTCGATGGATTTATTACCTCAGTAAACATTGTAAACAAGAGTTTATGATCTCGATCTCTAGTTTTGAGTCTTATTTAATACAGCATGACGTTCATTTAGTACATTATGGTCATGAACAGAACATAAAGCGGATGCTTTTGGGGCGGGGCTACGTTGTGATTGACAGGTCGCTATCGTTGTCAGGTCTGACAGTCGTCTGTGTTTTTTTTATTTTTAGAACTTAAACTCTTTCACAGTGTGTTTTAGTCGTCTAAAAATGTCTTATTTAGCGTTTGGTTGTACTTAGCTCCGCCCTCTTGTGGGTTGCAAAAAAAACAAAATGGCGACCGCCAAAACGCAGCGCTCTAGGCCTCAAAACACAGCAGTCGGAGACCATGACGCCAATGAGCTGGAGGCTTCTCGGGAGCGTATCTGATGTGTCTAAGTGGCTGTGAAGTGTTTGCTGAGTCACGGAGAGAGGAGTAAACAGACAAACATGAGATTAAAAAAAAAAAAAAAAAAAAGAGGCAGAGGAGCGGCGTGAGGCCTTTCCAGAGCAGGTGGCAGATCCCTCCAGATGCTGCAGAGAAGCAGCGGAGCAGATAATGTCCCGCCCGGATTACCTCCGGGACCCCGATTACAGTGGCGCGTCCTCATCTGGGTCAGCTCCAGGCGGGTTCTGCAGGGATCAGCTGTTCTCGCGGTCGCCCCCGCCGGCCTCAGCTGTCTCTCACCTGCTTGCGACCGGTTGAGTCTCAACAGACAGTGAAGGTACACCGTGCTGCTGCACTGACGGCCATGTTTGCGAGCGTATTGACAGCGTGGATGCCGTTTTCATGAGCGAGGACGGACTACTGAACAGAGCAACCGGACCCCATGACGTCATAGACCCCTGTTCACCGGACCAGAGCCCTGATTTAAGTTAGTGTTCACAATTAGTGTTGGAGAGTCAATCAAAAGAGACAAGAAACAACTGCAAAGAGACAAAAAAAGAGCATAAAGACTCGCAGAATGACTACAAAAAGAAGCAAAGCAACCACAAATAATCGTGGAGACCAAAAAAAATACAAACGAGATGCAAAACAACCACAAAGAGACACTTAAGTGACACAAGACGCAAAACCACCACAACGAGAAACAAAGCAACTACAACGAGACGTGAGGTGACGATATGAAGACACAAACCGAATAGAGACGCCAAAAAAGAACCGTAAAGAGATTCAAAAACGACCACAAAACGAGTTCAAAGACACTGAACTGCCATAAAGAGAGACAAAACAACCAAAAGGACACGCAAACGGATGGCAAAGAGACACAAAATGACCACAAAATGACCACATCATGATACATTTTTCGCCCCGGCTGTGTTGTTTGTATATGTTCGCCTCTTTCAGTCCGGTTGTTTAGCTGTGGAGGTCTTTTACCCGTCAGCCCCGAGGCCCATCGCTCATTATCTGTGTTGGTACGGCAGTTTCAAACAGGGAGTCAGAGGTTTTTTAAAAACTTTGCAGTTTGAACGTGTAAATAGAGTCGCAACACGACCGCACACACAATAACGTTCAGCAGGCTGGACAGTCTGTGGTCACTTTATGCAAAATGCTGCCAAAGGGTGCAGGAAATTAAATGATGTAATGTTGATTTTCTGTGTCTGCACGCAGAGCGCTCGCTGGTTACTGCCGACGTTAAAGAGACAGCCGGGATTTCAATGCTAAGTTTCAATTAGTCCTTTTTCTGTAGGACGACCGGCCCCTTAAACCAAACCTTGACATATTTACCGAGGTGGTGACAGGAGTGTTTTTAATGGTGATTCAAACTGATTATCCCGTGATTTTTACATTAAACTAAAAGGAAAGTAGTCGGACCCCCTCCGCCTTCACACATTGTATTGTTATATATTTAATAAAACATGCATTAAACATATTATATTCCACACAGAATAATCAATAATGACAAAAACAGAGGTTGACTTTTTCTTTTTTTTCCCTCTAATGAACTTCTCTCATTTGCATACAGAAACTCCCGAGTGCACTCAGTTGCACCCTTTTTGTAATAACTTCAACATTGTGAATTATATAATATACAGTATATAGATATTAATACAGATATATTATGTATGATAGCTGCAGTATTGAATCCACATCATACAGAAGATGCTGACAAAAGAATCAATACAAACCAATTTTAACTGTGAATTGTGCAAAAAAGAGCTGCAAATTCACAAAAGAAGGAAAAAATGTCGGGTTTTCAGTAATAGGGAGAAAGTCTATGTGTTTAGCAACATCCACAGTACATATTTCAAGCAGACGTTCCCAGAAAGAGGAAAAAGATGAAAGATATTTCAGCACAGAGGCATCTTGACTCGCATACTCACGAGGATCATGACCTCAATTTTCAGCGTCTGCCACTGGGAAAGCTCAGGTGCACTCGAGGAGCGCGGGCTAGCTAGCTCGCTAGCTCTTGAGTTTGTGTATCCCCGAGGGCGAAAAAACAACCAAACATGTCCACCTAGCAAACCTTTTCATGTTTCTCTCTCAACAAACGGATCACTCAGGGGGTAGCGAGTGACTGCTGGTGACGGCGTAGAATATTTTCACTCAACATTTAAACTCTGACAGCGAATCCTCAGCTGAACACGGCGCGCGTCTTCTGCCTTTGCGGAAGTCGCTTCTTCCCGCAGAAGTTTGGCTAGCCGGGGAGAAGGTAAGGCTTCGTTGCGGTCTTCTCTCGCTCCTGGTTGATCCGTTTTGAGACACACACACAAGTGAACCCTCTCACGCGATAATCCCGATTGTGTGTTTTGTGTGCGTGCGGATTATTCGTCCCAAACGGGGTTTGCACGCTCGCCTGGATCGAGACTAAAAATGGCAAATGTCGGTCTGATTACACTCTGCAGGGCCACGGAGACCCTCTGAGCTAAATGTGAGCTTTAAAAAATACAAAAAGAAGCATAAAACATCTGCCTCACTACAATGTAGGCCTACTCACTAGTGTGTTTGTGTGTAAAAATAGAAGTCCCATCATTTAATTCCCCACTTAGCCTCAAAAGGCAATCTTCTCCTGCAACATTAATAGCCTGTTGACATCTTGCAGTGAGCCACAGTCAATCAGGTGAAAGTGTGTAAATAAGGCTTCATTCTTCAAATTGATTTTTCCTTCCAGGTTTGGACATCAGAGGAAATCACGGAGCTCATTGCCGTGTGTTCTCGCAGACACCGGCGGCTATTACAGCCCGTTACTTCGGTTCCCATCTACTTTTCCCTGATAAACATCGCGAGCCTGAACGCAACGCTGTGCAGAGACACGCTTTGAATCTTTCCCCTCATATTCTGGCGGAAAAAAATAATAATCTTCCCTCTATTACTCAGCAACCCCGACATCGTTTAAGTAGCCGGGTCTGGCTGTTTTAGAGGGTATCGATTTGACTCACTCATGAATTACACTGCCTCCTAATAGAAGTGTGTTTCTCCAAATGATGCTAGCTAATGTTCACGCTACATTGCAGCTCCCGGACACGTCGCTAGCCAGAGCAGCACTTTTTCTTTTTATACTCAAGAGTTTTTCAGCCTGTGTCACACATCCCATGAAGCAGCGGTTGTCAACCTGTGTGACACATTTCCTGTCAATCATCTCACGACAGCCGATGGGATTTCTTGTGACCAATATCCACAGGGTTTGGAGCCGCTGCATTCATAAACACAGACAAGAAAAGTAATATCTGTTGGGCAAACGCACCGGTTGGACCGGATTTATCCATTGATTTCACCAACGTGTTTGGTATCAACAATTTTTTTGCAATTTGCCAAATGCTTTAATTAATATTTGCTCATGATGTGATGTGTTGTGTGTGCTTTTTGTAAACCGTATCATGTTGTGTATATTTATAGTTGTCGGTAAATGACATTTTTAAGAGGCATGGATGCTGAAGTGCATCGCGCGAGTCAGCAGCTGGTTAGCTTAGCTTAGCTTAGCGCAGCGGTTGTCAACCTGTGTGACACATTTCCTGTCAATCATCTCACGACAGCCGATGGGATTTCTTGTGACCAATATCCACAGGGTTTGGAGCCGCTGCATTCATAAACACAGACAAGAAAAGTAATATCTGTAGGGCAAACGCACCGGTTGGACCGGATTTATCCATTGATTTCACCAACGTGTTTGGTATCAACAATTTTTTTGCAATTTGCCAAATGCTTTAATTAATATTTGCTCATGATGTGATGTGTTGTGTGTGCTTTTTGTAAACCGTATCATGTTGTGTATATTTATAGTTGTCGGTAAATGACATTTTTAAGAGGCATGGATGCTGAAGTGCATCGCGCGAGTCAGCAGCTGGTTAGCTTAGCTTAGCTTAGCGCAAAGACAGCTCGTCTGGTTCGTTCCAAAAGGTCGAAAAAGAAGAGAAAGAAATCCAATTATCACGACACGTTCTTCCTCTAAACTCATCAAATCCTGACGGTTGGTCCGTGCTCCTCGGCGTCTGCTACCGCTGCAGCGGGGTTTCAACTGTCCAATGAAAACCTCCCGGTGTCATTATTACACAGGACCTTCGTCCAGGAGACGGCTGTTCGTGTCCCTCAGATCTAAAAGCAAACATTGGCATCGTTGTCGTTGCTCAGTCCACTCAACATAAACCTGACTTAGTGGTTCAGTCGTCTAAATCTTACTTCCTGTCAAGATGGAAGTTTATTTCTAAAAGACACTGCGTATGTAACAAGTGGAAACTAAACGGACGCTAAAGGGGAACAAAAACGCCAGGAATGGGAGAATTTAAAGCTCATATATTCAAACACGGTATTTCTTAATTGTTTCTTCGGACCATACCTGAAATATGAAAACAATAATTCATGGCGGTTTTGTGCAGGACTATCTTGGCAGGTGCAGTGTCTTCATGCTAAGCTAAGCAGTTGCTAGCTATAGCAATATCTCTCAGGGACTTGGTATGAAACGTTTTCCAGATGTGCGACCAGATAATCCAGTCAGATGAGAGATGTGTTGGTTATATTATTTCCGGGTTTTTTTTCCAACTGCGAGTAAAACTCAATTTGTGTCAGTTTTCTGAGATGTCAGAGGATGACAGTGAATATATGTGTCAGGAGAAGACGTAAAGCCACAGGAGCTGCACACCTCTGTAATGCAGGAGGAGCCGCAGTGTGTTTGCCCTGCAACCGTCGCACGAGATGAATGAGCGAAGACATCTGCTGAAGTCTCCTCTTATTCCGCTATACTCTAAAAGACACCTGTCAGCAGCATCAGAAGGGAGTACAAACATAATTAAGTAATCAAGCCGACACATTACATATGTAAATGCCATTAATTGCAGACATGGGTTTGAAATATTCATTCAAATTAGTCACATCATTTAGGCAGGGATCTCTTCCCAGCGAGCGTAATCATTGAACTAATTAGGTCAGTCGATGCAAGTTGAAACAATTTGAGAAGCAATTTCAGTTTCCAATTAATTCTTGATTATAAGAATGAAAGCGGTATAGGACGTAAACGTGTGAGGCAACAATCAGATGGAAACATACTGAAAGACAGAAGTAGTATATAACTGGTACGTTTTGGGGGTGAAGGAGAAAGGGGGTTCGAAAATATTTAAATATTATTTATATTATTAAAAAATAATAATAATTTCAGCCCTAAGATTTTTGGTGCAATTTGGGGCGGGGGCGGGGCTTAACCGGAAGTGGGGGGCGTGGCCGAAACAGAAAGTTTTTATTTTTTTCTCAAAAAAAAATAATTCTTTTTTTAAAAATTTAAATAATATTTAGATATTTTTATTTGTGGAATTTCCACAAGAAGTATAAAGCAGAAATAGTGGTTATTTTCACGGCGGATGGCGGAAATGGCCACTGTTTTTACGGACATCCGCCACAGAGATAAGCCACGCCCCCTTTCCGGCACAAATTAAGCGAATGATGCAAATGAAACCTCGTACGGTGTTAATTTTTTTTTGTTACTCAGCAGGTGTTGTGGGTCTGTGAGACCCGCTGTATTTTTGGGGCTTTAATTTAACACAATTAAACAATTTTGCGTGAAAAACATGTTTTCTTCATCCCAATTAGAAGCAATATAAACAGCAAATATGGTGAGTTAGCTCGCTAGCTATCTGGGCTGAGCAGCTCGTTTTTTTAACCTCACGTAGTCGAGCAAATAAACTCACACAAGTAAAGCGTTGCAAAAAAAAACAACCCATCAGCTTAATGTAAAGTAATTAAACAAAAAGTTAGTTTATTCCATGGTAAATGGTGTTATTTATAACAGCTTCCATGGAGAGAAGCCACTCCTCCTCTCCGCCGTGAATGACGCAAATAACCACCAATAGTCCGGCGAGTAACGCAGCGCTAACATTCGCTTTGCTCTCGGTGTGAACGCAGCATGAGAGCGTATGTTCAACTTGAACCTCGGCCGTTGTTCATTTTCAAGCCGTACGGGGTCACAGTCGAGTTAAGGTGAACAGTGTGTATGGATTCAGGAAGCATCTCAGTGGCACTGTTCAGTGTGCTATATAGTCTGAGATGAAAGTCAAGTACTCTTTCACATCTCTGATACAAAACAAACCACTCAAGAGAAATCACAACCACCTGGGTCATCGTGTTCAGACACACACAGAAACAAATAGAGCCGAGGCTCACGGCTAACACCCGATACCGAGTTTCATACGATGATAACAGTATTGGCTAAATCCGAAGTGAGACAATAAAGGTGACAAATAAAGGGAAATTATGAGTTTTCAATCCAAAGAGAAACACATCTTACATTGTCAAACAAACAGTGAAGCTTTGGGTTTGTGAAAAGCTAAATTCATATTTTTTCTTCTGACTTCTTTTGACCGGATTTCAAAATAAGAGCATGGTTATCTTCTTCATTTTCACTGCGCATACAGAAAGCATGCACTGAGGATGTAAACAAATATGAACACATGATTTTTACATGAGCAGCTGACAGAACTTTGGATCAGTAAATTAAAAAAAAATACAAATTACTATTATTTTCAGAGTAAAATCATGTGATATAGCACAAAAGCAACTTCAGTTTGGACAAACTCTTTAGTGTACAAATGCAAATTGCATTATTTGATTCATAGCGGTACATTATAATGAATTTATTATCATGTTGTTTGCAGATAAACGTGTACATATGAGTGTGGATGACAGTATAAAACTATTTAATGAGAGTAATGCAGTGTCCCGGCCTCACACACTGACGCTATACATCTTAATACAAATATTTCTTTGTGTCACGATGTTACATTTCGCCCTCGTGAGACCGTGTTGTGAAACATTCCCTCGGTGCTCGTTTGCTCTTGGATCCTTTCACCTCTTTCCCTACACATTACCTCCCATTCTCACTTCTCCACCTTCCCACAGCGCCGCCCGTCCCTCCATCCACCAGAGACCCCACCAGAGGCCTCCAGGAAGACAGGTGCATTGTCCATTCATCCAGTAATTACATTCCACTGACAGATCTTTGCAGGGCCGATTATTTATCCGTCTGTCCCTCTCGCCCTCTTTATCTATTGGCAAACCGCTTCCTCTGCGTTAGCTCCGATTCGGGCACATTCACAGATAAGACTCACATCCAGTAACACCATGCTGTCGGCGGTAAACAACGGAAAACAGTTGAAAGGGATTGACCTGCCGGGTTTAGGTTTATTTTAGCTTCAAATTATGCACTGGAGGGACAAACAATAATTGCTTTATCACAACTGAAATCCAAAGTGTTTAACGGCGTTCGACACAATGCATTTATTAGAGCCGTATAATAGAAGTGTAGGAACGGGAACATATGGAGGGTACTTGTTGGTGAGCTGAAGCAATTAATCACTTCACGCAGCCCATAATATCGCAATACAGCATGTTTACTGTGAAATCCAAAAAGTTAGTTCTTACAGAAATGGGAACAAATGCCTTTGGGCTTTATTTCTCTGCCTTTGTTTTGTGTTTAAATCCCAGCGTCACCCGCTGCTGCTGCAGATGGGCAAAGCAGCAATTTAACCCAATTCAATGCAAGCGCACAAGAAGCCGGAGTGTCGTCTTTTTTTGTGTGGCTCACTCTCTGCGTCGCTCACTGTCTGGTTTCAGCCTGTCTCATCTTTCTCCCCCTCCTTCTCTGTGGAGACGCCGCTCTTTGATTTTGACACACAGATTTGGCAACATCGGCCTTCAAGTGAGATTGTTAGCCTCCGGTGGCGAAGAGGAGAGCGGTGAGGTGTTGGAGGATTCAAACGAGGCTCGAGACGCTGTTAAAGCCAAAAGTGTTGTGAGGGGAGTTAAAAGCAGGAAGGGAGGGAATGCTGAAGGTGATGCTGCGCAAAATTAATATTCAAAGAACACATGGGTGTAATAATGAGAGTCTTTCTCCCTCTAAAATCTTTCTTGACTCTTTCATGCATATTCAAGCGCAGTTTTTGTCTGTAACCAAATGAGAATCAGATAACCAATATATGTTTGTGAAAATGAGGATTAATAGTATGATTGTAATTGTAAGTCTGAAGCAATGGCTTCTAATGTCAGTATGTAAAAAAGACAGGCTTTGTACGTAAAGCAGAAAAGAGGAACAAACCACAACAACCACGAAGCAGCCAGGACTTTTTGCGCACTTTCCACTTCATGAAGATTATTATTTTTGCCGATATGCATCCTATCGTAAAGTTTATTGTAAGAAACGAGCGAACCGCTTATGATTTCTGGTCCAGCAAATAACAAGACAAGTTCAAAAATACAGTAGGCTAACACAAATGTACAAAATGATTTGAGTCTGTGTAAAGTAAAGCAATGTACAGTAACAGTAAAAGTATATATATATATACACACACACAGCGGGGCCTGGTGTGTTACCATAGTTGTGTTGCTGTCCTTCTGCTGCTATCGGGAGCATCTGATGAATTCTGACTCACACGTGTCCCCGTCCAGCCACTTGGAATAAAGTGCATGAGTGGGAGGAAGTGGAGGTCATTTTAATAATACTTGCACTGACTAAAGCCTGTTAGTGCAGTAGCAACACACAAAAAAAGAAGCTTCAAACCCAACGACACTGACTGACTTGTTTAAATCAATTTCAATTCAGAGGCCCGGCAGGATTCCTCCACGCTGGCAGCCGATGGAAAGCTGTTGCTTTTGAGAAGAAAGTGTGACCCTGAGGACTGTGTTAGCGCTGGCTGCAGTACATGTAGTATCTCTTAAAGTGTCTTCTTCAGAGCTCTTATTAAAGAGAAGCTTGATTGACACACACACACACACACACACACACACACGTATATGTAAATGTGTGCCTGGCTCTGTAAAAGCTAGTTACATCATTCGTCCAGATGAATGTAATACTTTAAGTAACTGAAAAGTGTTTTCAGATTAGGTCTGTTAGCATGCGCTGCAGCTTGGCTCACTATAGCTTTACAATAAAGGATATTTTTAGGAAATACATTATTCTTGAGTAACGAGAATGTGCCCCTCTCATGTTTGTACAAATTTGAAGCTAATGTAGCGCTGCAGGGTTGATGTATTTCTGTAGGCTAACTGTTAGCATCGCTCTGATTTCCTTTGACAAAGAGCCAATTTGAAATAGGAATACAGCAGATGATGAAGGATTACGACGCTAAAACGTTTTATTCAGCAAGATGATCTTTAAACAAGCTAACTTTAGGCTATAAATGAACCACACCACGGTTGCATGAGCGAGAGTAAAAACACAAGGAGGCTGTGTGAAGGCGCGTTAGCCTCAAAGCTATTTACTGATGGATTTTATGTTGTAGAACAAAAACGTTAAAGTATCGTTAGCTTGTGTTAACCACAGACTGCATTTCAGGCATCTAACAAATAACAAATATTCAACCATTCACCATTTCTAGGTTTTAGTACTGCAGCACTCTATGCTAGCAGACGGTTAGCTTAGCTAACAGCTAGCCGGGCTCAGTCCAAAAGGCAGAAGGCCAAAAGTAGTTAGATGTTTATATGTTTTGGACGAAACCAGGCGAGCTTTATCCTCTTGGTTCCAGTGTCTGTGCTAAGCTAAGCTAACTGCCTCTGGTATAAGTGAAGAAGTGTGTTCCCCAAAGTGTCACACAGTTCATTAACTATGCAGAGGATGATGAGGAGGAGGAGAAAGGCTTATCAAACAACTTACTATGTATTAGTTCCAAAAATAAATCCCAATGTCCTGACATGTTCGGGGAAGTGTAGGACAAGTTTCTTCTGGCGGTGAAAAGCAGTGAAGTGAAACAGAAGTAATGCAAATGAGACCGTTGGGAGAAAGGTTGAAAGAGTGATTCTTCTCCGATTTTTCTTTTGTGACCAATTCCACTAAGATGTGGTCATAAAGACAATTTGCTGAAAAACCCTTTAAACATAGAGGGTTTTAAGGCTGGAGTGCACTCTGAAGGAATAATTCAGATCAACTGGAGGGTCATTACGTTTGTTTGAGTGGTGTGTTGGAAACTAAATAGACATTTTAGTCATTTTACTGCAGGGCAGTGTGAAACAGCCCGGAGCGGGTCCAGAAACGGGCCCGAGGGTTTTCTGGGAATGGCCCTGCCTTCCTGATACTTACAGATCAACTTCTCAGTCTTAAATATTAAAATTAATTAAATTAAATACATGTTTTATTTGGCCTTTATGTCGAAATAAGTTTCTTTTCTTTATTTGACCACTAAAACCCCTTTATCGTGCAAGTAACCATATATGGTCATTTCCCTCAAAAAGTATCATAATGAGGGCCCTGTAAAGGGTTAAACCTTAAAATAAATAAAGGTAAGGAGCTATTGTGTGTTCAGTTCATAGTATTATTTGATTGTTGTGTGTTCTTGTCCTGTAGCAGCCACTAACACCGCAAAATAAATTAAATAATGGAGCCTAACGTGAAACTTCAACACCGCCACCTTCAGGAAAATGGACATCCGAGACGTTGACAGACAAATTTATTCATAAGTGCCACGGCATTGTCCTTGGTTTTTATCTTAGTCGCGCCATGAAACACAGCTATTAGGACAAAGTGTGGGTCAATAGCTGCTGCTACACAACACAGGACAGAGTACCAGATCTCGACTCAACTGCAGCAGCTTGCGACTAACCAGAACCCCTGACTGTCAGTATATAAACATTATTATACAGATGTGGCATTGAGAGAGGATTACCGCGCATAAAGTCTTAAATTCATTGCTCAAAGCAAAGCCGGAGCAGTGAGATGACACTTTCCTCAAATAAAAGCATTAGAAAGGATTTAATAAACAGGGCGTTCTTGCCAATAGCCTTTAAAATACCCCCCTCATTTCAGGTTAGGACGTTTTGGGGACATAGAGACGTAAGAGGGAATTACGTCCTCCCTATCGCGCCAGTAAATGGAAAAAGTTGCCCACTCCACCTCACAATCCATACCCACCTGCCAACCATGTGTGTGTGTGCGCGCTACACAAAACACACTTCACTCTTGTTGTGTATCTTTCTCCGAGAAGAGACACGCACGCAGTGTCATTGTGCATGCAGAGACGCACATGCTGCGCTTCTGGTCAGCTCTGCACGCACACATTTGTGAACAAAGCAGTTCCCCATCTCCCGGACAAACTTGTCTTTTGAAGCGAGGCGGAAATGCAAAATATTTTTTTTTTTTGCGAGCGGCGCTGAATCACGCCGCCTCATGTGGGGGAAATCAGCGCATTGAAAAGCAACAGAAATACTCCGTGTAAACTCTCAAGATGCTTCTCCGTGGCCTTGTTGTGCTTTCAAGTCTCTTCTCCCGCGTTGGATCTTTGCCAGTGTCATAGTAAAGTGTCAGGATGTGTCATCGTCTCGCGCAGGCGGCACTTTTCAGGAGGGATGTGTTAAGGGCTCCGTGTTTCTGTGCAGGATTGGCGGCGCGCTGCACGCGCAGCATCACAAGAGTATTTATTTTTAGACGGCCCCGGCGCCGACTGCGATTTAAGAGTGATTTTTTTTTAAATAAGCGTCGAAAGAAATGCGGAGAAGCGTCGCCGGGGTTTGGGAACATGAGCCGGGAAAAGGTCAGCAGAAATTAGCGGAGTAGGAGTGAAACTTAACCTTTTCCCCGGGTTGACTGACAGAAAGACAGAAGTGGCTTGATTGCAGCCATTGTGTACTCTTGTGTTTGATGATAATTACACATCATGTTGTTTGCCCGGCTTCATAAATAATTCATGCGCTCCGATCACAGATTTAGAAACACAAGGTTTTTACTACAAGGGAAGTAATATTTGGGAGACTGAGTGTTGCTGTGGCTCTTTTGCGATGACTTCTTCTCGGGTCTTTCTGCGCTTCTCACTTCAGATCCTTTGCCTGGCTCTCGTTTCTATAAACGATGTGTTTTAATCTGTTCTCTTCCAGTCTGCTGTGTCTGCGTTGGGGTGCTAACCAGTGGCTCGCAACCTCACTGTGACAACATTTGCACATAGCCGGGTATTTACAGAAACAAATACTTCTGCCCCTCCATTTTCAAATCGTTTTCCGTGATAAAACCTACGTTTTCGTGTAAATGAAAGGCCAAAACACATGAATATATATGCGTTGTCCCCCCGTGTAATCGGGGCCTAAGAAGTGACAGAAAACTACAACATGTTGCTTTAACATTTTGGTTACATATACCATCGGTGGTGCTGGAAGACATTTCTGATCTGTTTCCCCCGGCTTCCAGTTTTAATGCTATGCTAATTAAGACAATGGACTCCATTGTTAACGCACAGAGTTTAGATTGGTGACGATTAGAGAGTTACATAAGTGTTTTTTTTTTGTTCTCCAAAATGTCAGAGCATTCAAAAGACAACTAACTTTCAGACACAACTCTGAAGTAACACATGAAGGCCCGTCCCTTAATGTTCACATCTCAAACAGCCTTTTAATTCAAATTCATTCAAGTAAGTCTGACGTTTTTTGCATTGACATTGTCAAATAAAACATTAAAACTGTTTGTGTCTTAACCAAAAAAAACAACAGTTTTTCGAACGAGCCTCGGGCGCGATGTTTCGGAGACAAATGTGTTTTATAATCAAGTTGTAGGAAATGACAACACTTTAATCCATATTGCATCCACAGAAAAAACATACAAAATGATTGCCGGGACATTTTACTTTCTGTGTTGTCGACATAACTGTTTTCCTACTTCCTATAGTATCATGACGTGTGTCGCAGGTCCAAAACATGGACCTGCAGAAGCATCACACTTTGTGTTTGCTCTGTTTTGTTCAAAGAGAGTTCTTCACACCGGCGACTGCAGGGTTGTCTCTCCTATAGACACTGCATAGTAAACATGACCCAGCGGCACAAACCAGCAGGCTTCAGCACTCATATTGATTACCGGCAGAGAGATAAAAAAAAAAAAAGTAGCATCTGGAGACACAGTTGGGTTTTGATGAACATACCCCCCCTTTGGACACTCGCTTGTAAATTGAGCTGAATATTAAGATTCCCACTTTTATTTGTATTTATCACACACTGTACAGCACAATAGTGGCGTCGTTACAAAACATCCTCAGGGAGGTGCTCATCCATTTTCAATTAAAAACCATTAACGCCACTTTTTGAAATAGCTGAAATGTTTCAGGAACCTTGTTTCTCGCTGGCGAACGCCTGGAAATTAAACATAGTTCAAATGTATGCAATGACCATTTCTTTTTCTATGAATTTCACGTCCTTGTAAGAGGAGTAATGTAGTTTTTTAATTAGCGGATCAGAGATTGTTTTTCTAGTATTATCAGAAACTGCAGACCTCTCAAACTCAGCTTCAAGTCACACACGAGTGATGGATGCCTGAGTCCCATAATGAGCCGTGACGGCGGCGGCGAGACAGTCCGAGAACTGCTGCTGCGTCACGGAGCGTGACTGTGAATACACAAACCAACACTACGTCTGTACACTCGTTTTCACGCAGTGCAAGTTCAACATGTACTGGCTGCACCTGAGCTACATATTCATCATCATCCTCATCATCAGTGTTGGTACATTAAACTGCATTTAGTCGGTGAATTTGCTCGTTGTGCTTCTATGATACGTTTGTTAAATGTGTGTATTCCTGGTTTCAACATACACAGGGTGTGAGGTTTATGGAGTTTCCTCATGTCAGACTCGACTATCACGTCTACGTAAAGGAGGTTTTTGCAACACTTTAACATGAATGCATGCTGGTTCGGCGAGAAGACGAAGAATCTTGACTTTGAGGTGTTTAGAAAGCTCAGACACACACACACACATACACACACAGCTGTGTTCGAGTGCCCATACTACCATATTAGTATGCCCCAATACATAGTATGTCAATTGCAGTTTGCCAAAAATACTAGAAAGTCACACTTTATCCGTTTAAAATGTCACAGTATGCAAGCCAGCATGTTTTTTTCGAGCTCTTCTGACCCTCAATCCTCTAAGCAAGAGGGTCAAAGTTAAAGGTGCAACGTCATGACAAAGTAGCATGTCTCAATTTAAATGCATACTGCAGGTAGCAGCACGTACTGTGTAAGGGCAGCTGTGATATGTACACAAAGTAAAAGATACCTCAGAGTCTGTTTGAGAGCAAACTGTGTGCAAACCAAACCTTCCACTGTGAGACAGCACCAACAGCAAAACGCTGAAAACCAAGAACAGACGCGCACAAAGAGTTGAAAGCAGTTCAGCGCCTGGGTCATAAACAAAGTCGACATGAAAAAAACAGACCTAAAATATATCTGGATGACACAAAAAAGAAGCTAAATCACACCGAGGATAGCAAAGCAACGCTCTCCATCATGCATATTTATACAATAGCTTCACTGAGTGAAACTCACCAGATTCAGTGGCCCCATTAAACGACAACAAACACACTTTCAAGGCTTGAAATGAAAACATTTAGGCGAAAATAAGTGTGAAAGTAGCCGTATACTGTACCGCACGTCAGGCTGAAGGCTAATTGGGTGCTGCAACAATAGTCTGCGACTTACAACTCTAACAACTGCCATAAAATCAATACTGTGGCATTTTTCCAACTCGACCGCTCTCCCGGTTCAAGGAATTGGGACACGTACCGGAAAACGTGACCTCGCACGCTGAAGGAGGACGCATGTGAGCAGGCGCGGCCTCGTCCGGCAGCAATCACGGCTTGTTAATACACCGGATTTCCCTGCTGACGTCAGATGAAGCCATTTACAAGCAAAACATGTGTTCTACTCCACGAATGCAGCGTGTTGCTTCAGTCGGTGCTGACGTCTTACGACCTGGATGACCGAGACAACACAACTATGAGCCTCCACCGCTGTGATGGTTAACGTTTGACAGGCTGGTTTCTCCAAATGAAGAGCCCTATCTTTTTCTATGTACTTCATTGCAGCTATTGGGAATTAAACACTGTAAATGTGTTACTTTAAACCCATGGATGTGTGAGCCTGACGATGTAGTTATGAAGAAATGTGCATGTTTGACTATTTCATGACCACAGACCAAAAGACGATTTTTTTTGTGTGTATTTTTAGCCGCTCTAGTAGCTAACTGATGGCAGTGTCACTCAGTCAGTTGGACATGTATGTGTCACACGTTCAACTAAATCCCATCAGCCAGTTGTCCTCGTCCATTGCATCCATCAGCTCTCATGTTAGCATGCTAACACAATAATCTGAGTGTGAACGCTACAGCGTGCTTAACACTAGCATGTTAGCCGTTTGATTGTGAGCATATTAGCATCTTCCATCACATACAAACATGACCTGATACAATTTACAATGTTTAACACATGTTAGCATGCTAACACAATAATCTGAGTGTGGACACTACAGCGTGCTTAACACTAGCATGTTAGCCTTTTTATTGTGAGCCTATTAGCATCTTGCATCACTTACAAAAATGACCTTATGCAATCTTATACAATTTACAACGTTCAACACATGTTAGCATGCTAACACAATAATCTGAGTGTGAACGCTACAGCGTGCTTAACACTAGCATGTTAGCCTTTTTATTGCGAGCATATTAGCATCTTTCATCACATACAAACATGACCTGATACAATTTACAATGTTTAACACATGTTAGCATGCTAACACAATAATCTGAGTGTGGACACTACAGTGTGCTTAACACTAGCATGTTAGCCTTTTTATTGTTAGCATATTAGCATCTTGCATCACTTACAAAAATGACCTTATGCAATCTTATACAATTTACAACGTTCAACACATGTTAGCATGCTAACACAATAATCTGAGTGTGAACGCTACAGCGTGCTTAACACTAGCATGTTAGCCTTTTTATTGCGAGCATATTAGCATCTTTCATCACATACAAACATGACCTGATACAATTTACAATGTTTAACACATGTTAGCATGCTAACACAATAATCTGAGTGTGAACACAACAGCGTGTTGCAAACTTACAACGTTTACCACGTGTTTTAAAACCGCAACCGTGTTCTGGGAAGTTCGACGGGGTTGTCGTTTTTAGAGGTCAGTGTTGTGTTTCTGTTCAGTTGAGACACTTTTCTCTCTCATGGACACGTCTTGGCGTCGCATCTCTCCATGGCCTCGCCCCTCCGTCTGCTCGTGGCGTGCATCATTACAAACCTTTCGCCGTGAAGCCAACCGTTGTTCAAACACACAGGACTTCATTTTAACCTCCAGTGGAGATCCCAAAGTTTTCCAAAGAGTGCGAAGTTTAAAATAAGACGCACTAAACCGTTTGATGGAGCTCCGCGACCGTAAAAACGGGATCTCGGGTTTAAAGTCTTCACTCAGGGTAAATATCGCACGGCGCCAACGGAGAGCTGGAGCGAGCAGATAAAGAATATATATGATACTGTCAGACAGTGTGGAACGAGATGATTTAAGGGGAACCCATTTCTGGACATTCGACTGCTTTATCTTCCTCCCATTGACGTGATTTGGGTTCAGAACGATTGTCGTTGTGAATTTTTCGAGCTCTTAATTGTGACCGCGGCAAACGGAAAGCCGTCATCAAAGTATCGGCGCCGGTAAATTGCGGTTTGACGTTTCCCCAACGTGTGTGTGGGCAGCGAGTCAAGGATTCTTCAGCGCGAGAGAGAAATGACGTGTCCAAACCAAAGTGAGCAAACTAAACTATTCATTTAAAAAAAAAAAAAAAACACTTTTCTGTTATGTTATTCACGTTGTTCCAAAAGTGACATTCAATTTCAGTTTCCATCATATTCTCTTTCATCTCCCGTCTATTACACACAAATGCACTTTCATCAATAAGCTCCCGGGTGAGTCATTAGAAGGAGGAGAAAGTCATTACATGTCTTCTGCATACTGAATAATGGAGCTGGTGCTGCTTGCATTTGTCATTAAATTGTTCATAACCAAGCTGCACCATTATGGATTCAGCAGGATTCTCAGTAAAAATAAAACACTTAACGCCGTTGGATTCTTTTGTTTCATAACCCAAAAGGTATTTGAATTAATAGAACTTGTATTAGCTCAGAGTGTTGCAGATGTTCATGCCAAAAATTACAATATTCACTTGTCTTTGTGTCTTCTCTTACTGGTTTTGGTCGATCTCAGTATGTGTGTTTATGTTTTTACTGCATTTCCTCAGGATCCCATCATATCACCTCCATTTTCTGTTACCTCTCTCCCTCCTTAAAGTATACTCTACTATGCATACTCTACTCTGCATACTCTACTATGCAAACTCTACTATGTATACTCTACTGTGCATACTCTACTCTGCATACTCTACTATGCATACTCTACTATGTATACTCTACTCTGTATACTCTACTATGCATACTCTACTATGTATACTCTACTCTGTATACTCTACTATGCATACTCTACTCTGCATACTCTACTATGCAAACTCTACTATGCATACTCTACTATGTATACTCTACTCTGCATACTCTACTATGCATACTCTACTATGTATACTCTACTCTGTATACTCTACTATGCATACTCTACTATGTATACTCTACTATGTATACTCTACTATGCAAACTCTACTATGTATACTCTACTATGCATACTCTACTATGCATACTCTACTATGCAAACTCTACTATGTATACTCTACTATGCATACTCTACTATGCATACTCTACTATGTATACTCTACTGTGCATACTCTACTATGCATACTCTACTATGTATACTCTACTCTGTATACTCTACTATGCATACTCTACTATGCAAACTCTACTATGTATACTCTACTATGTATACTCTACTATGTATACTCTACTATGTATACTCTACTATGCAAACTCTACTATGTATACTCTACTCTGTATACTCTACTATGTATACTCTACTCTGTATACTCTACTATGCATACTCTACTATGTATACTCTACTCTGCATACTCTACTGTGCATACTCTACTATGCATACTCTACTATGCATACTCTACTATGTATACTCTACTCTGTATACTCTACTATGCATACTCTACTCTGCATACTCTACTATGCAAACTCTACTATGTATACTCTACTCTGTATACTCTACTATGTATACTCTACTCTGTATACTCTACTATGTATACTCTACTCTGTATACTCTACTATGCATACTCTACTATGCATACTCTACTCTGCATACTCTACTATGTATACTCTACCATGCATACTCTACTATGTATACTCTACCATGCATACTCTACTATGCATACTTTACTCTGCATACTCTACTCTGCATACTCTACTATGCATACTTTACTCTGCATACTCTACTATGCATACTCTACTATGCATACTTTACTATGCATACTCTACTCTGCATACTCTACTCTGCATACTCTACTCTGCATACTCTACTCTGTATACTCTACTCTGCATACTCTACTCTGCATACTTTACTATGCATACTCTACTCTGCATACTCTACTCTGCATACTCTACTCTGCATACTCTACTCTGTATACTCTACTCTGCATACTCTACTCTGCATACTCTACTCTGCATACTCTACTCTGCATACTCTACTCTGCATACTCTACTCTGCATACTCTACTCTGCATACTCTACTCTGCATACTCTACTCTGCATACTCTACTCTGCATACTCTACTCTGCATACTCTACTCTGCATACTCTACTCTGCATACTCTACTCTGCATACTCTACTCTGCATACTCTACTCTGCATACTCTACTCTGCATACTCTACTCTGCATACTGTTGTGCGTCTGGTTTAACATCGGCGTTCGCAGAGTGTCGTCCAGGCTCCTCTCCTCTCTTTTTCTCAGCACTTCATGCGCGTCGCATTTCCGTCACAGGAGAAGAGAAAATCTCTCCGCTTCTGCCTTTGAGCCGCCGTCGTGAGTGATAGACTTGAAAAAGTGTGTCATGTAGTCAAGGACGTCTGATGACGAACCTGGACGACAGACAACTACACTTCACTGACGCCAGAGAGCTGCAGTTGTCGAACATTATTTACTGCTTCTGTGTGTTTCCTTGTGTCGCTCATACGGGTGTGAGCGCGGGTTTGATGGCATATAACACTGCGTCTGTGGAACATATGGACTGAACAAATATCCCATATCATCATTTTTAGAATACTACAAATATGAAAAACATACTTGCTAAAATGCTGAGGTGGCAATTTGTTGTTGAATTAAACATTGTTCTGATTTCTCTACCAGTGCTGCATGAAATACACAGATTATTGTACAGATATAGAGCTTAAATACACCGTTTATAACATGTTTTACAACCGTGACGCTTGAGACCTCTGAGGATTGCAAATGACCGAAAACGTCATCACGCCATAATTAGCAATTCCCATACAATTAGGAACGGAAAGGAATTTCATGAGGTATTATAATAATAATGCAGTATGATGAGTGACTAGCAATTAGCAAGTATTATGATATCAAATGTCCTTATAAAATGCTTCATAATGTTTTGTGATGTTGTAAAATAGGATTTTAAATCCAATATGAGTGCGTGTGACTATAATTAAACAGTGGAATACGCAGATTACAATGGATTACATGTGTTTATAGACATGGACAACACAGAGAGGGCCAAAGAGTTTCCATATAAAGTTTATATTAAAAGATCACGTCTTCATTTACGAGCTGAGGAAATGCAATTACAACGTGAGGTGAATACGTTTGAATATAATCTCAAAGCTGGAAGGATGGTGATGATTCTTTTTTTTTTGTCCTGCAGCTCAAGTAAAAGTTGACATTTTGACGATACACGCTCCTCACAGGAGAACAACAACACACTTGTAAAGCTGCCGCAGTATAAACACACACTACCCTGGGGACCACAATGTGTGTGTGTTAGCAAAAACACTGTATATTGATTACCTGCTCTATATATATCTCTAAGTAGACAGATATATATCTCTCTCTCTCTATATATATATGAGACGAATGAAAATGGCAGCTGTTGGTCTAGCTACGCCGATGCAGAGGCTGGAGGAGGGGCGCGGTGCAGTGAAGGTATCCGGAGCGATTAAGAGTGAGAAGAAGCAGAGGTGATGGAGGGAAAACGCATCAGGCGGTGCGTCCGAGCTCCTCAGAGATGTGAGGCGGTAAACACTAAGCCGCCTGCAGCTCTGTCATACACATTATTGGGTTATAGCTATGAAGGGAACCCGGGCTTAATCCTCTTCAACTCTGCGAGGCAACGCAGGGAATCAGTGTGCAGCGGTCACATGGCGGCGTTCACGGTTTATTAGAAGTTTGCGACGATGTCGGCACGTGGTGAGCGGACATTTTTTTAGGCGATTCATTTTGCGGTGATGACGGGATTGTTGAACGCTGAGGAGAAGAAGAGGAAAAAAACCAGAGAATCCACAAGGGAAGCTTATTATTGTGTAATACTCACTATTACTTCACCAGCACAACAAATTAACAGGATTCACTCTTCCATGAAAAAGCTGTTTATCTATGTATTTATAACTCCCTGGGGTTGCTGTGGCGAGGGTAAAAAAATTTAAAAACGCCCCGTCTGTCATCTTTTCCCTCACACTGCTTTGATCATTGCGTGACCTCTCTGCACCCTCCTCCTCCTCCTCCTCCTCCTCCTCCACCACCGCGCCGATTTATTATGCACATGACGATTCATCCGGCGCTCTATCGGCATTAATAATGCAATCTGATAGATATTGTATAATAATAGTATGAGGTGTCGCTCACAGCAACAAACAAGTGAGGAGATGGATGGTGTGATGAGGAGGCAGCGGGGGATCAAAGGTTTATCAGTTCACTTCTTCACCTCGAAGTTATTTTAGCATTTGGCAGATATGGAGCCCTTAATCCTGGCGGATAAGATTCCACTGTTTTTTCCACCAGATTTGTTTTAATATTCGCGGGAAAAAGGGAGTCATTTGAGGTCATCTTTGTTCAGAGGGGAGGGGCTTAGAAATAGTTTTAAAAAGAAAACGAGCCCGCTGGTTTTTATCATTTTAAAGTTGCCCGCGTCGCCCACAGGGCAACATCTTGGAGTTAGCTTAGCTTAGCATAGCGTGAAGACTGGAAGCAGGTGTTGTCTGTGCAGCTCCTCACCTGTCCCCACTCGACACCCTCCTGTGAGCTGGAGCGTCCCCCGTGGGTGCTGGCTTCAAGGCTCGCATGTCTTACAGGATATAAATGGTTTTTAGTCTTTTTTTAAGCGTGAAATCTTTTTTCTTTTATTTTGTTATTCCCTTTAAAACAAACACACACACACACGCGTCTTTGCTCAGGTAAAAATAAACTCTCAGATGATGTTTAACAGCTCCGTTAGTCACCTCTGAGCCTTATTTTCGTGACAGAAATCATTCAGAAAGAGCAGGTGTCATGGCCTCCCCAAAATGATTAATGTCTTATTTTAAAAGGAACCCTTCAACTACATATGATGATGATGATGATGATGATGATGATGATGCTTTCTGAACCCTCCCCCCCCCCCCCCTTCGTCCTGTAATGTCTATTTATACATTGTGTTTTGTGTGTGTCTCGTTGTGCATGCGTCCACATGGAGCGTGCATGTTGTTGCTCCAGGTGGAGGGTGTGTGTGTGTGTGTGTGTGTGTGTGTGTGTAGGGGGGGTTTGGAGGGCAGCAGACCGACTGCGTGAGACGCTCCCGCTCCACAAAAGACGGCGAGCGCTGTCAAACTGTCAAAACGTCGGCTTCAAGGATCGACATCGGTCACCGTGTGAGGCCGCGACGCTTCTTGTTGTCTGCAGGGTTCTACAAGCGGCTACGCGGCGACTTGTGTGTGTGTGTTTGGACACCTGTGTGTGTGTGTGTGTGTCTGTGCGTGCACTTGTGTGTGTGTGTGTGTGTGTGAGTGTGTGTGTGCATGCATGCTGGTGTGTGTGTTTGTGTCTGTGTGTTGGCTTATGTTTTGTGTTTGGACACCTGAGTGTGTGCGTGTGTGTGAGTGTGGGTGCGTGTGTGTGTGCGTGTGTGTAAGTGCGTGTGCCTGTGAGTGTGTGTCTGTGCGTGTCTGTCTGTGTGTGTGTGTGTGTGAGTGCCTATGCGTCGGCTTATGTTTTGTGTTTGGACACCTGTGTGCGTGTGTGTGCGTGTCTGTGTGTGTTCTGTGTAAGCGCCTCTGCGTCAGCTTATGCTTTATGTTAGGACACCTGTGTGTGTGTGTATGTTGTGTACGTGTGTGCACGCGTATGTGCATGTGTGTGTGTGTGTGCACGTATCCTTGTCAACCATTGCGTCCATGTTTGTGTTCATACATCCAATATGTCATCTTCTTTCTGACAAACATTAACACTCCGTTTAACAGAAGTCTGCAGCTCACTCTGCCCGTCAGCAGACTTGATGAAATGAACCCGACCAAGCAGAAGAAGAAGGACTATATATATATATATATATATATATATATATATATATATATATATATATATATATATATATATATGTATATACTGCCTGACCTCATGAAGCACGGTGACGGCTTCACTGCCCAGGGGCCCCTCGAGGTTTCGCTTGGGCTCCAACTAACAAACGCTTAAAAAAAAAATCTGCATCTGTATCTCGCAATTACCGCCGGGAGAAAGCGAGCTGTGGTTTGTGGAGTTCAGAAAAGGTCGACACGAGCAGCGTTACTACCTGCTGCAGTCGCGTCTGCACGTTTGCAAGAGCCGCGGAAAGAAAAGCGCGTCTTACTGCCTCCCGCAGTCCTTCTTGTTTCAGAATTATTTAGACGAGTAAACTCTTCAAACGCTGCGGCTGTCAGCAAATACGTAGATTGCTTTAATTGCGCTTTGCTGTTAAACTACAACCGCTGAGCAAATAACGGGAAATGAAATGCGGGGGCGTGATGAAGTGTCTACAGACAAACGGGGAGGGCGGGAGCCATTTTTGTAACGGAGACCGTGTGTGCAGCCAAGCAATCAAATAAAGCTGCATGACGAACATCCTACTTCTCTCTGTAAAAGACACAATATTTATGAGCGGTGGGAATCACCAGAGGTCCCACGATTCAATTTTATCCCGGTACTTGTGTCCCAATTTGATACTATCGCGATACTGCGATATATTGAGTATTGCCATATATTGAGTATTGCGATATATTCCCTTTTTTTTCCACCACAAATTGTCCCCAAAGGAAAACTCTGTCAGCTAGATATGTATCTAAGAAGATAAAGTTTGCAGTCTGCTCATCTCACATTAATCAAAATGCAGTTGATTTCATTATTCGAGGAGCAAAAACTTTATAATTGATATCATAAAAGATCGATACTCGGCGTCCGTGTATCGATACAATATCGCCACGCAAAATATCGCGATACTATGTTATATCGATTTTTCCCACACCCCTAATATTCACGTCTTCCTGTGTTCTTCTGCGCAGCAAAACCAATACTTTGGATTTTAAAATTCTCCCTGAGACTGTGAGACGTGTCATATTCTCCAGTAACAAGTGTTGCGGCTCCACCGGGGCTCGTCTGGGGTTATTGAGATTCAGGGCCTTAAAGGCTGGGGGCCCCGCTAAGTCTCGTTTGATTTTTAGGAAATGGTGCCCTTCAGGACGCGAGGCTGCTTTGATATGCACATTTTAAAATGGGCGGAAATCAATTGAATTGAACACCGGGCGAGCCCTGCTTTTGTCTTAAATTCCTCCGCGCTTGCAAGAAAGTCATCGATTTTGGACACACCTGTGTGTTCCTCAGATCTATACAAATAAAGAGAGGGTGAAACGAGCGCATTCGTTATTCTTTCGGTTGCAGGAAGCCTACTAAATAGTTTCACAGCCATACACACGATGCACTGTGATTGACCTTCTGGACTTATTATTAATAGCAATGCAGAGAGGCTCAAACTCATTATCTCTGTCTGCCTGTGTCGAGGAGGCGGGATAGACGAAGGCTGAGGAATGAAAGCTGCATGTCTCAGTTTCTGAGGGCACATTTCTCTGATGCAGAAACATTTCACCAGAAATTTCTGGACAGTAAGCTGCGAAACATTTAGTCATGAACCAGGAAGTATGAAGAGCGTCGAGGTGGAAGGTGAGAAGACCCACGGGGGAGGCGCTGCTCGCGTCATACACAGCCAGAAGGAAACGTTGATTCATACATCACATAACTTAAATACTTAAGTAGCGACATTTCAGTCGTCATTTTAAATCCAACTACGACATTTTAACTGAACAAAGTTGCTTCCTTTGAAGCCGAAAGTGTGCAAGAATGATGAGTAATGACTTTCTGAGACATGCACACTGTTGTATGATGACATGTATAATTTATAGCCAACACCTTTCTTTCCTTTGGTACTATATATATATATATGTACCTATATATATATATATATAAATCTGAATCATCATTTTTGCAATGAGTAATAGCCTCTCTATACAGAGTTTACATTGTGACTAGTGGAGTCTGTTGCTAATGAATGGGATTCAGAAACCTACATGCAGACGCTGGAAGGTAAAAATTGCATCATGCGCACAATTCCCACAATGTACAACACAACACCGATTGTTATGTAGTCGTTAAAGAGGATTTGTCACATTCACCGTTTCTTTTGTATTGTGCATTTTCTATTGAACAATATTATGTTAGGTGCTCTTTCATGGAGCACTTTGTCCGCCGCTCCAAAACACCTTTTTGTACGTGAATTAAAGGACCAGTTCGTCACATTAAAGGGGGGGTCTATGTTGATAAGTAGGTTTTGTGTATTCAAATGAGTCTTCATAGGGAGCAGGGCCTCTTTGCAGAGTACGCTATGTTTCTACGGTAGCCCTGAAAGGACAAACCAAACACTGGCTCTAAAGCCATTCATGTTTTCGAGCACAACCTCACCGCTGGATTTCCTCAGATTCTACACATTGGGTTTATCAAAATCAATCAAAAATCCAATCAAACTTACAGTAAAATCTATATGTGAGAGGTTTGACAACAAATTGACCACAACTGAAATTTAAAAGAGGACACCTTTCGAGTATTTGCATGAACCAGTAACTCACCATTGATTTCTCCCTCACTATAAACACAGAGAAGATCGTATTTGCTGTACCACTCAAGCTGGGACAAAGCGCGCAGCCGTTAAAAGGCCTAATAGCAGCTAAAGTAGTCGAGTGGTGAGTCATTTCATCGCCTCGCGGTCTGAGGATACATCCTTTTGACTGAACGGTTGCAGGAAGACAAGTTATTAGGTTTGTCCTCTCAAGAAATAACAGATTATTTCTTGATTATTGTGACGCAGACGACATGCAGGAAAGAGCAAAGATAGATCTACACAAAACTGACTGGAGTGAACCTCCCAGATCGCCATTGATTCACCAATTTACTTTAATGCGGCTGCAACCTGTAACGCCGCACTCATGTGACTGATTGCTTCTCCGGCCGTTGTAATTACCAAATGTCTTCAGCCAGGGGCTTTTGTATTTCACGCAGGTGAGGGACAGACTTTGTCTCAATTAGCTTTTTTTTTTATCTCCTCTCCCTTTTCTCTACACCTCACAGCTCAGTGGCGCCGACGAGGATGTTTGTACCTGCTGTACACGGCGGCACTATCGGCTCGATCCTTGGCATGACTTTGAAGATTAGTCACCGAACCATGAAGAAGCTTTTGAAGTGTTCGGGGGGATTCTTTGAAGTTTTTTTTCTTCTTCTTCTTCTTCTTTCTCGTCAATGCATTACACAAAGTTTCTGCTATACCTTTTGAACATTTTAGTCTGGCAATAAAGAGGAAGGAGCAGTCACAGGCATCAACACAACATGATGGAGATTTGTATCATCAAAGTCCATCTGAGGGGGGTTTCAAACCCATGTCACCGGATACGTAGGTCATTTCACGCTCCGGCGTCAACGCTGTTTTTCCGAGATAACCATCTTCGTCTTTGGGAGTTCAGAGGAAAAGAAAACTGCGGATGTTAAATGTTCATATTTTAAAGTCTCCCTGTTTGACCAACGCGTGGATTACGAAACTCTAATTGTGTGAAATGACGTACCCCCCCCGGCCCTGAATAGCAATACTGCTAAGATTGTTTATTCCTGGTGATGAATGACCATAGAATAAACTCTGCATCCGACTTTGCACTTGGCAGGCAACGTTATTATGAAATGAAACTGACGTTGGAAACGGCAAAACAGGAAAAAAAACAAAAAAAAACTGCTCAGTGAAGCCCGGTAGCCAACGTAAAAGACAGCACACAGCCAAAAAAAACCAAACTTGGCCAACTCCGCATGTGTAGGCTGACTCCCTGGCTGCTTCCCTCGATCCAAAATGAATGGATTTCCGGTCGCTTGATTGATGGAGTTGCTTGATGTGTGAGCGCGTGGTCGTGGACAGCTGCGTTTCACCGCCAGCGGAAATACTACGCGCACACAACCCCGAAGGAGGGAGAGGGGTTGACTTCTCGTCTTCTCGTGGAACTGTTTCAAACGGCGGGCTTGCGGGCAAAGGGCGGCGGCGGCGGCGGCTGCTGCTGCTGCCGGGCGAAGCCTCCGCTGACGCGCAGGTCGTTGGCGAGGCGACAAATGTGCCGGCCAGCCGCTCTGTGCAACACCACCAGAGGAGAAGCAATGCCAAATATATCTCGTCCCTATAACCTCTCGGACTCAGAAGCAGAACACACACAGCATTCATCCGTCCAAAAAATGAGTGCAAAGTGCACCGACTTTGAAAAAAAATGTGCCTATTTCGATGACGGCGTACAGATAATATTCCCCTCACTCCTCGCATAATAACTCCGTAAACGAAAAGCTGTGAATTTTAAGGTCATTTAAATTCCACTGAGCTGTTGCCAAGCCTTTGAAGCCCCCCCCAAAAAAATGCCTGTCATCCTCTTACAATGCAGACTATTGAGCACAGTGCGGCTCACAGGGGCGCCCCATAAATAAGAGATATCCTTCAGCAAACTGTTAATTGTGTGTGCTCGAGAACAAGATTAAATGCAATGTCGCCTCCTCTGACTAAACACGCTGTTTGGCGACGTGACAGAGTGAGATACTCGAGCCAGGGCTGCAGTTTGTGGTTTCCAGCACACTTTTAAAAGTGTGGATTGATGCTCTCGTAATGAAGAGTTGGAGCTTTGTTTTACTTCTCTTGCAGAGTAGATGTTAATAAATGCTAATTTGCCCCCATTAAAAATTTGTCCCAGCTGCAGCTGCAACTTGGACCGCTAATGATGACACATCCAGATTTAATGAGGAGAGCAGAACGGTCAACGGCCAAATATATTAGACCTCGACTACATTTGAGCACATTTTAACTCGTTGGAGTCGGTTATGCCGGTTTGCATGTTTCATTCGTTTGGATTTTAATGCAGTTAACATTTAATGAAATGCTTGTGTGTTGTTTTCACCGTGTGCAAGATGACAGCTCTGTTGTGTTTGCTATCATTTCAATATTCTTTAATTGTTTAAAGTAGCTGTAATGAACATTTTCACATTAACAAGAGATCACATGACCACTTGTGTGTGGAGGAAGAGGCCTCCCGCTGTAATAAACCCACGGAGAAGTTTATCTTAGTGTAGTTAGTGATATTAACCTGTCAGTGAAAACTAATTGTGATTGCATGTTACATTCGTCTAGGATATTTCAATGCAAAGTTTCCAAGTGTTTTACAGTTACTGCAGTCACAGTTACTCTTATAATGAAGCTGCTGGTATCGATGCGTATCTAATAATGATACTTGAGATGAACGTGATCATATATATCAGCCTGCAGCTCTTCAGGAACAAATTAAACGGCTATAAAGCTAAATATTAGTTTTTAAAATGGAGCATTAAAGTGAACGCAATAGGCATGAAAGTTGAGGAAAATTGAGTTTGAGAGTGAATGTGCACCGCCGGAAAGTTTGAAGGTTTATTTTCAGTATATTCCCGGGAGAGTGGGCTTCACTGTGCGCCGGTACTTTCCCCATTTCTATTTTGTGATCCTTCATTTCGACTCCAGCGCATCTCGGAGATAATCAGTTGCATTCGGAGCATCTGATAAGTGCATTAAACATGAGGCATCGCTCGAGTGGCCAACAGTAGAATAGTTGGACCCGCTGCCACCTGACCTTGACTATTTTTCATGTGTGGTGTCTCGTCCTAAACTGAAGGATTGCGACGGTCCTCCACCGCTGCTTTAGTGTTGCTGTAAGACGGGTGTGTGCTCATAAACGCCTTGATTGTGTTTGGGAACAAAACAGCTGCTATTTGTCTGATTGCTCGTGGTGTGAAGATGAGGATAGAGAAAGCCTTTAAATATCCCGCGGAGCTATGTTGTGTATAGCGGAAGGGGGGGGACTTTAAAAACAATGTGTCATGAAACAGCCCGCTGCCATACTAACCCATCAAATTGGATTAACAGAGATTGATCTATTCCGCGCTCAACAGCTCGCCGTGTTTGACCGGATTAGTTTCAACTCTGTGCAGCTGTATGCTGCCGTTGGAAGAAATGAAATCTTGTCATTGCACTCGAAGTGTTCCCCTGTCCATCACAAACAGCCGACTCCCCCCCAGGACAAAAATAAATTCCACTCGTATATCATCCCGTGTCTGCCGCCGCGCCCCGGCACGCACGAGTTTCCTCCCACCTCGTTTTCCCCGTTTCCCCACTGCAGGTGAATGAGGGCCAACTGGCTTCATTTGCTTCGAAGCTAATTGTATCTTTGCTCCGGGCTTTCTGATAGTTAATTTATTTTTCTAAAACAGAGTTTGGAAGGAACAAGAAATAAAAGATTGGGGCTGCAAAGCGTATAGACATTGTTTGTAGTGAAATGAGGTTTGCTGCAGGTGTAAGAAAAGGAGGCTGGGAAAGGCTGTGATAAAATGTATAAGGTACATACGGTATATAGGCTTTCTCCCCGGACCGTACATTAAACAACTCACGAAGAGTATTCTCAAAAATATAAAAACCACTGAATCTGTTGGACCTTTTTAAAAAAAAATTAAGCTCGAGATTCTTCAGGACATGAAGGCATCGATGTGTTTACCCTTTTTGTAAAATGCTCCCACCAGTATATGAAAATATTACAGGTTGCTAATTAAAGATAAGTCCATGATACATACAGAGGCTGATACACAGAAGCTGTGAGCCTTAAATATTATTATATGACTTGTATTGCCGTGTTATCTGACATGCTAAAAAAACAGCTTAGACGGATTATCACGGGAGTACAAAGCTACCGTGCCACGGTAGCTTTGTACCATATCTCAAGGGAAGTACCGTGACACGGGAACTTTGTACCATATCGCGGTACAAGTTACCGTGTCACGGTACAAAGTTACCGTGTCACAGTAACTTTGTACCATATCTCAAGAGAAGTACCGTGACACGGTAACTTTGTACCGTGATATGGTACAAAGTTACGTGTCGCAGTAACTTTGTCCCGTGACACGGTAACTTCTACCGTGACATGGTACAAAGTTATGTGTCGCGGTAACTTTGTCCCATATCTCAAGGGAAGTACCGTGACACGGTAACTTTGTACCGTGACATGGTACAAAGTTACCGCGGCACGGTACTTCACTTTTCCGTAGTATTTAGTATTTACTGTTTCTGACCATCCTGTCCAATGCTGCCTCTCCTTTTAGCTCCGCTTTGGTCTCCACCACCTCACGAGAGATGCTAGTTCCTTTCTCTGTCGTTTCTTTTGCTGTCAAATGCTCCAATATGTCACTTAACTTTGTCAGTCTGCCACTTGGTGCTGGGCAAGGAGCACACAGTGTGTTCCTTTGAGCTTTTATGCTGAACAAAGTGCCTGCTGCAGCTGGAAATGAGTCACTTCAAGTTCCTCCATTCACATTACAAATATAACTTTATTATGCAAAAGAGTAAATTGCATAAACGGATAAAAGGCAGCAGTACAAAAAAAAAGCAAAAGCATACAGGCAATCAATGCAAGAAATGATAAAAAAAAACAAAAAACCCTCCCACTGTGTTGTACTGTACATTCTTCTAAAAGAAGCATGCAAGAGGATTATTCAGGACTTCTAAGACTGATGGTTGTAAACAAAAGCACACAACCAGGGATGTCACCTCTAATTATTACAGGTTTGGAGAAATAAAAACACTTAACCCAAGAGATGGTCCTGTTTTATCTTCTATTTCTCTAAAAAATAGAATCCTTCACCACGATTGTAGTTGTAAATAGTGATGCTGTGTGAATGTCCCAATCACTGTAAGTCACATATGCGTTTACAGCGCCTCGAGCACCCTTGGCAGGCAGAATCAGAGTAGTCTGGCTTCCTTTTATAGACCCTCTTTGCTGTAGCTGTCTACTTACTGAGTTGAATTCCAGCCCAACACTTTATACCTTGACTCATGAAACCAAAGGGCAGCTGATTGAAAATGTGGATGGAAAATTAGGTTTCATCTCTCTCTATCTTGAAGATGAAATTCGTTTTTTCAAGCCGCGGGTAGAATCGTCGAAATGGCATTTAATTGTCCACTTTCCGGGTCATATTGAATCAAATTTCTTCCCCCCCCCTTTAAATCAGACGAAATGCTGCGGCTGCAGTTTGTCTTTTGGGGCAGAATAGCTTGGCCCTCTTTCACAAAAGTGAATATATGGCTGGTTTCGCGCCACAGAAACGCTCTTCAGCCTGCAATACAAATAGCAGCATTGATTTACAAAGTGAGGGAATTCATTTTCTCGCTTGTTGCCATTGCTTTCACCAGCAGAGAGACACATTTTAAGACAAGATATAAATGGAAGGAGCCCATGAAGCAATTATTCCACTCCTGCAGTACATGGCAGCAGCAGCAGCAGCATTGGAAAAAAAGGTGTATCAGGCTATATACCTTTCTCTGTTCTGTCTCACTGAGCAGCTTCTCCAGCCTCTCCTCAGTCCATCGAGCTGCCTTGGCAACAATCACAGTGGAAGTGGCTGAGGCATGGCGAGGAGAAATGTACAGTGGTGGAGTGGTAGGAAATTACAAAAGGAATCAATTCAATGAGTTCCCTTCCTTCATGAAAGAAAGAAGAAAAAAAGTCTATAAATCAAGCAGGTGGCCGGAGCCGAACAACAAGCTTTTACGAGCATGTCTACCAAGACGCACTGCGTTAAAGAGCAAAATACAACTCCGTAATATGGCTTCTTCTCTACTAAATCCTGTATTTTTTTCCACTCAAGCCATCCCCCAACACTGCAGTGTTGTCAAAGCCCTGACCTTGGTGTTTTTTCTCGTTGACCTTATCCATATTTCTTTAACAATGCCGTGAGAATGCTGTGCTTTATTTTTTTTTACATTACATTGTATTAAAGCCAAGGCATGCCAGGATTTTCTGTAATGCAACAAGAGCAAAGTGCTTCATTCCAAAAGGAGACATCCACCTTTTGAAAAATGTGACACCTATTCTGACAGGACCACATTGGCATGAAAGAGAAAATGAAGACTTAACTGTCTCCTGCTCTTTACTGACAAAAAAAAAGGCAGCGCCGTAGAAGCTGTAATCATTTTTAAAGAGCGGTGCTTTGAACACCAGGTCATCATTTTCCCTCTAAAAGCCGTTTGTAGACTGCATTTCTGGGTTGAAGCTCTTTGTGCTTTTTTTTTGATAAAAAACTTCAAGTCTTTGGAACAATTATTTTGCCAATTATACTCCCGATGCCTCTCACTTCCTGTGTAGTTTCCCCATGTTTCTCCTCACGACGCTATCACCTCATAGGATGAGAAGCTTAATGGAGGTTGTAAATAAACTAAATGGCAAGGTCAGCGGGAAAACCACTGATGGAATAAATTAGTGTCCTGCTCTAAAGAAAACAACAGAAGACAACATGAAATATAACGGCGTGGAGTGGTAAAAGGGCTCCGTGACCGCAGCCCACTCCTGATTTATCCGAGGAGAGGCAATCTGACGCTTTTCCACTGATTTGTCACGTTCCCTGACCTGTCCACGGACATCAATATGGGATGGGTTGTCAGGCTCCGGGCTCAATCTACCGTTAGCTAGCCGCGGCGGCGCTCATTTGAGTTAGCACACATATGTGAGTGTGCCGGCGTCAGATTAATTTCCAGTGTGCGCCGCTGATAAATGTCAAGGCCACTTGAGAGATGGGGAGCGGCAGTTTTATTCACACACACGCACACACACACGTGCAGAAACAACACATGCCAACGCAGCACTGTAAAAGTCGTAACACACACTCGAGGGTGGATGTGGGATATAGTCAAGGGTAGAAGCGATGTACTGTATGTGATATAATGCTAAAAACATGTGCTGCCAAGTGAAATAATGTGTGTCTATCCATGAATGAGCAGCCGGATGTCTAGCATGATTTCAGTCTCAGGTGTAATGGACGCCTGACAGGAAAATCTGTCTCTCTGCGAATCACATGACTGCTCTCGCCATTTCCTGGATGACTGGTCATTTTCCTCATCATCTACCGTCGGTACCGAGAGGGCGGCGACCTTACAACCACCACTCCAGTTTGCGAATCGCCATGATTCTCGACATAATCTCATGCCCCGCTATAATTAGCTGAATAAACCCATCACGGCGTAGAGACGTCACAACACAACGACATTGTGTAATCGCGAAGATAAAGAGGACACACAAGTGTCAGGTGGAGAGGCTCAGCTCTGAGGTTCTGCAGCCTCTCGCAACGGAAAATTAAGTTGTATGAAGGTAAAAGAAAAGACAGTTTGTAACACAATGTGTGCAGTGTGTGTGTCTCCATGTAATATTCCAACAACATCAGTGTTACCTTGGTAACTAATCCCATTTACTGAGGATTGGATCCATTATTCAGCGTCTTCCTCTCAGAGCTGAATAGTTGTTATCACGGTGTGTCAGGGACAGAGACTCAGAGGAGGCAAATATTGAATATTCAGTGTTTTCGTCACAATATTGCACAATATTCAATGCACAAAGTCTAATCCATTTTAGAATTTACACTGTTATATAACCCTGACTTTCTATAAACTGATTCCTATGTCTGCATGAACAAAAAGAATAGCAATAGGAAATATGAAGGATCTATTCACGTATCCATCTTCTTTATGCTGGTATTAAATACAAAACATGAATTGTTCGACAGTGCATCCTTTCCTTGGGGGTTATATTGTCGCTGTTTCTGCAGCCGATCATCTTTCATAAAGACATCCAGGTGAAAAAAAAAGGGTCACTTAGAAATAATTGCAAGGGAAGGACTACAAAAGCCAAATGTAATGTGCGCCGATAACTTGACAGCACAAAAAAAAGTCTGAATAAAACTGTAACATGAATTACAGCCTCCGCATTCGGTGATCAGTGAGACGGCACACAAAGCATTAGGGATGCAACAATATGGGTATTGAGATAGCAACGCTTTCCCACTGACAGCTACTGTATTTGGTTTCTCACAAAGCAAACAACATTCATATATTGTTGCTCCTTCTAATTCTCCCACTCAGCCATCCAGCGGTAGCATTTCAACCATGAGAACAATGTCGCTTAGGTAAGCAGTTGACTGGCCAATGACCTTGCATAATAATGCAATAAAGTAAACCTTCATCGACAAAAGCCTTTAACAAAACAGTGTCTGTTTAAAATAAATTGAATTAGATTCAAACAAATTGATGTATTGATTCTGTGTTTTATGAGGCCCCAAAGTGTTCACCATGAGATACATAAATAAGACATTGTGAAGTAAATAATTACCTGAATAGATTAAAATGATTACATTACAATTATATAATGTCAGTTTAAATCAATTTTTCTACTTTTCAGCCAATCAAATGCCCTCAGCCTCTCAGCAGTCTCGGCTACTGCCGGATAGCTAGCGAGCTTCCTGCTTTCTGCAAACCGAGAGACACTTCTCTGCTTTTCAGAGTCGTGTGGTTTCTCTGTAAAAACGTGTTTGAAATCAAAACGCTGCCAAGTAGCCTTGCTAGCTTGTGAAGCCTTGTGAAGTTAATGTAAACAAAGAGAAGTGTGTAGGAATGTGTGTTGTGTTTTGCTGCTTGAGCTGAGTTCAAAGTGAAGAGCAGATGTTAATGGCAGCAGTTAAATTAAGTTGATTATTGTCAATCATGAAAAATCCACTGTTTCTCTGTGGTTTCTCCAACCAGCAGGAGTTTGCTCGTTAGCTAGTAAGCTGGCTAGTAAGCTAGCAGGCGGTTGGTAGGCCTGGTGGGAGACTGGAGGCATGACAATGATACAATTACACAATTTAGGGTTCCAGTTTGGTAGGTCATTCATATATTTTGAAGTATATAACAATTTATTTCCTGATGTCTTATTTAATGAGAACAGACTTTGGGGTTTTCTAGTGTTTAGCGCTATTAGCTGGAGTTAGCCTGCCCCAAACCTCTAAAGCTATGTCCTCCCCTCCCTCCCCCCCTCTCTCCCACTCTGTCTGTGTCCCAGGAGGGCAACTGGAAGAGAATGACTGGTAAACTCCAGACCAGCAACGTGACCAACAAGAATGACCCGCGCTCCCTGAACTCCAGAGTCTTCATCGGCAACCTCAACACGACCATCGTCAAGAAGACCGACATCGAGGTCATCTTCGCCAAGTACGGCAAGATCGTGGGTTGCTCCGTGCACAAAGGTTACGCCTTCGTACAGTACTTGAACGAGAGGAACGCCCGAGCAGCCGTGTCCGGAGAGAATGTCCGTATCATCGCCGGACAGCCTCTCGGTAAGTCCTTTCTCTTTTTCGCTCCGACGTTCTCCGTTAGCTTGCGTTGCAGACGCAACGAGGGACTCGTGAAAGGCCGGCGAGATGCAGTTTGTACGTCACCAGACAAACTTTCCCCTTGAATTACAGAATGTTTCGTTAGAGCCGGCTCTTTGCTAGAGGAATGGATTGCCTCTCTTGGGAACACGAAATGCCGAAGGCGTCTCTCAGACTTTTAGTCTAGAATCTCCCAGGGCCTCTAAACGCTGGAGTGTCTGTGTTTGTTGTCACGCTGTTTTGGAGAAAAAAAAATCCCTGCTGAATCCGTTAAATGATCCACTGGTGAATGTAAGCACAGTTTGATTTTTAACATTTAAGCAAGCCGCATGCAAAAAAAAGTATGTCAAAGTTCTTGAGACACGCGTCTGAGAGCAGCAGTTCTTAAGTGGCAACAATACGCTGTGCAAGCATTGATTTTTCTATCGCGCATGCACTTTATAATGGGTTTGCTTTTGTAGATGTTGGCAGTGAAATGTCTTTTATTCACATTAGTTTGTCTGTGAGCAGCATTGTCTTGAGCGTTATCTTGTTAAACCATCTTTGTGACGCCTGGGGATGAATTGCAAAGATGCAGCAGAGCTAATTCCTAGACACTACTGCTTTAAAACAGGATTTTTTTGGGGGGGGGATAAGACTGCAGGCAGGCAAACAGACCTTTTGATTTAAGTATTTGATATGTGTTTGGTGCTTCAACTCGAGAACCTGAGGTTCAGAGTGCAACGAGTGCATCCCCGCCTGTCAATGCGTATAGAACAGTTAAAAATATCAGCAGGAAACGATCAAAGGGAGCAGTGCATGATGGAAGTAAAGAGTGGAACTGGAGAGAATTATCATGTGACTGTGGAATATAAACAGAGTGGGTAGTTGGCATTTAGGCTCTGACTTTGTAACTCCCCTCCGTGATGCACAAAGCTCACCCAGCAGAGGGGTGATAATAACTTCCCCCCGGGGAGGGAATTTAGATTCAGGACCCACAAGGGGACCCTTGTGTGGAGGCGTGGCACATGTTGGGTGTTTCAACCGGGGACATCGGTGATGAGAAAGTCCTCGTGTCCACAAAGCGCTGTGTATGCACGTCAGTCGAAGTCCATTCATTATGGGAACGTCAATGATCTGGAATGTGGTTGCGAAACACACACCTGACAATCCAACCTTCTACTTACTTGTCTTCATGCATTAACGGTCTTGGTTTTCGTCTCGAAGACTGAACGAAATGATGTCTCCCATTAATACCATTTATCGGTCCATCCATAACTATATATATAAACATCTCAAAATCGAGGCGTAAAGACTGCAGATGGAAGATTAATTGGCTGTTTTGACCCCTGTAGTTTGGTTTATTTCTTCCGCATGTTACGAATGATAACAGGTCGAAAAAAGGACTGTTCAAAAGTCCCTTTGAGCGCCCCGAGATACTGGTGGGAACGTCGGGGATACGGGCACGAGGCGTCTTGTACAGTAATGATTCGCGGCTTATTTCTTATTGTGCGATTGCTGTCGCACACTTTGAAATGGTCCTAATGAACTGACAAAGAACACGGCCTACACAGCTGCTTTAATCGAGTTTTACCTTGTCAATCAGGGGGAAAAACACATGTACATGTGTAGCGGATTCAGTAGCGTCGATAACGACGTTCCTTCCCCCGGTGGAGACTTTGTGAGTCCGATCTCAGCGAGGCTGGAGGGTTGCATCAGCTGTGGTTTGGGTATGAAGACGGCGCCTTTGAGTCCACTGGCTTGAAGATGAGCCGCCTAACCGCTCATACACTCTGCCTCTCCATTAAACCGTATCCTCAGGGTGGATTCTGGGGGTGAGGCTTGCAAGTTGAAGAAGAAAACTTTTTTTTTTTATGCAAGATAATAAACACAACTGAGGTAACTGGTTCAAGGACATTACCCACGAAAAAAAACAAAATTCCCCAGACTGTTAACTGTTGGCTCATGTGCAGTTGGAAAAAAAATGAATATTCAAAGATAGAGAAAATACAGAGCTCGTTTAAAGGTTGTTGTGTCTCCTCTGCATCAAAAAGACAGATTATCGATCTACCTTTTCTTTCCAGACTGCATTTATCAACCTAAACATCGAAACAATAACCTGACTCGACTGTGCCAGCCTCTAAAAAAACCCATCTGGCTGCAGAGAGACCGATTCTTCATTTGTTGTCCTATTGCAAAGATGATGGCTGTTCCATGAAGGCCTGTCTGGTGTGACAGGTATGAAATGTAACCTTTCCACACCTAACAAATGCGACGCCAGTGACGCGACTTTCTGATCTGATACGGCGGCAACAACGGATGAAGGATGGAAAAGACAACAATCGACAGCGAGAAAACAGCTCGTTTGCTTGATTAATGGCGGTCAACGCGAACTCGCTCCTTTTATTAGTTTCATATTCGGCAGTATGAATGTTGTGATGAGCAGAAAAACACATCAGTTATTAAACCAGGCCCCGAAAACCATCGCTCGGCACTCTTTCCATCATCGGTGTCAGTGAGTTCTTTGTCACTTTTCTGCAAATCCTTCGACTCCCTTCACGTTTGATTGCCTGCTTCTGGTTGAGAGAGCATCGGCGTTCAGACTGACCTCGCAGCAATGCGCCCTCGCCCTCGTTGTCACGGCACTCAATCTGCAAGTCGCGTGGCGGGAGTATGACTGCGAGATGCATCTTTAATTGACAATTAAGGACGCTCTCAGTCTCAACCTCTCGAGCTGATGCTTTTTATATTAACGTGGCGGAGGGAGGGAATCGGCCACGTCGCGATTTGTAGTCGACGAGTGACCTCTTCCGTAAAGGATCCGTCTTCCTGATGGAGAACGTTCTCATTAAAGGGATGTTTTAAGTTGGTTGAAACTCAGGGATCACATGTGCAGGTGAGCATATATAGTGTGTGTGCATCCATGAGATCACCCTCAGCCCGCATAAAGAGAAGCAGAGCATGTTGTTGTGGAGGCAGTGGTCACTGCACAAGGGGTCAGCGGCATCATCACATCATACTACGACTGCACAGATCCACCTCGGCTGCTCCGACGCACCGGTGGTGACTAATCTCTGCACTCAATGACACAAGCGTCAAGGGTCACAGCCTGCCGCCGCCACAGAAGATACGACTGTCACTCCGTGTGTGTGAGAGTATGGATGAAAAACAGCTGATGAACAAATGCAAAAATTCTATTATAGCACAGCTGGCAGCGGCTTCCTCTCCCCACAACCCCCCCTCTGCTCGGTGAAAAAAAGTGGATGCTCCATTACCCTATCTATGGATAGTGATTCGCAAGATCACATCGAGGATTGTGAGCACAGCAATCATTACTAAATAGCAGCGCGCGCGGCGCTATTCTGGATGGCGGTGTCTCTCCGCAATTCAGAGTTACGAGCATGAAGAAATTCCTCTAAAAGCCCTCCGCATGAACACCTCCATCTTCCTGCACGGGGCTGAAACACTCAAAAGCCAGACGGCGGCGCGATTAATTATATTAAGCATACGGCTCTTTGGAAAGCTGGAATCAAGCAATCTGACTGGTTCCACTGCGTTTGGCGTCCAATTCATTTGGCGCTCTCGGCGTCATCCCCCCTCCCCCCTCCATCTGAAGAAAAGGGACTAATATGTGGTCGTGGTTGATGAGTAAAAGGGTCACTTCCAGCATCATTTAACCGGTGACGAACGGTTTAGAAATGGAAACATTTAAGGTTAATTTAGCGGAGGGAAAAATCCACTAATGTGGACATAGACTGCCCGGATATGAGGGTCCTGACTCCAGAGAGACTAGGTCAGATGAGAGTATAAGTGAAACTAAAGAATACATGCAAGAGCCACATTTAAAGTCATCTTCCTGAGGTGGAACGTTTTTTTTTCCTGGTTGCACAATAAATGGCAACATGCTAATAATGTCAAATCGTGAAATCAATAAAAATTTGAGTCATTCATTCATTTTTCCTGGATTTTCTTTGCCGTCAGAGACGTTTGTCAGTTATTCCTCCGCTCATGTTGGTGAAGCTCACAATGAGGAAGTGGCGCGGCCATCTGAGGTCAGCTGCTCTGTTGGTGCTACACGTAGCGCTTCACGCTACGTGTTAACACTCACACACACATACACACACACACATTCGACACTGAAGGCAGAGGCGGCCCTACGAGATGCGAACCTGCCCATCGGCGTCTTATGTGAATGCTAGTTCTCTCACACACTCACACACTCACACACACACACACACACATATACAGATGGCACAGCCTTCGGGAGAAATTCCCGGTTCAGAATCTTGCCCAACGACACTTTAGCAAGCTGACTGGAGGAGCCGGGGATTGAACCGTCGATCTCCCAATTAATGGGAGCCCCCCCCCGCCAACACCGCTACAAACATCTGTCACACGTTGTTGTTGTTGTTGTTGCTGTGTGTTAGCTTCCCTCCGGCGAAACGCTGACTGCAGCAACGCGGTGACATGATGATTGCTGGCATCCGCGAAGCTCAAACGCATCCGAGCGGTTTTTTCCCTCCTCCACCCGCTGAGCTCCGTCCGCCGCGCCGCCGTGGTCTCCACTCTGCGGTGGGCTGCCACCGAGTCAAAAGAGTGACGGATTGTTTTGGCCCTGAGCTCTCCCAGCACGCACTAACCCCGACCACCGCACTGCCGAGTCTCCAGATCGACATGTGAACAACACAATCGTACCGCACACACGCTAACGCCGCTAGCTAACGTCTAACTCGGGCGCCACGACGCTAACTCCTCATGTGCAACTTTTTGAAACACCTATTAGCGTCAAATATGAGATGCTTTTTGCGACGCGTGTCTCTCTTGCCCTTCATGTGTGGCGAGATGATGTTTTCTTGTTGTTTTTCTCATCGACAGACGCGGTTTGTTTCAACTGCGGGCCCAGATGTGGCGGCGTGTGCCTGCCGGCAGCAGATGCGTGTGATTGGCAGGAGGCGATTGAAGCCTCTGATGGGGGGAAAAAAAAGGACAATGAAAGAGTGACATTTTTTTTAGTGAGAGAGGCCATGTATGAAGATACAAGCTGCTGTGGAGAAAGGGGGAAAAGGTTAATAGCAGAGCGAGAGCCAACTAACTGCATCTCCGGAGAGTCCGTCTGGAAAGCGGGCACTCCAGATAATCTTCCCTCGGTTGACTCCTGTTTTGAGCGGCCTGACCCCCCCCAAGATATCAGCGTTCCCTTTCCCTTCCACCTGCTGAAGGTCCATCCCATTACAATATTAATGTCCACAGTGAAGGATAATGTGTGATGGATCACCATTCATACCCGCCTCCAAATGGCATTGGCAAGAGTTAGTCGCATAAATAATAAAGTGATTTAGATGCAAAATCCATCCTAAGCGGATTACAAAGGCAGTGGCGCTGCCATCAATCGTCATTTTGGGCCAACGCGATGCATAGCGAGGAGCACACAGACACTGGAGTATATTGGGAAGGAGGGGAAAGACTGAGCAGAGACAGGTGGAGGGAGCTTCACTTAGTGTAAAATACACCGACTGGAGGCACATGTTGTGTTTGTGGATCCATTTTGTTTCCCGATTTTATTTGAATTGCTCTTTTCTTGTTGATAACTGGTCAAATACAGTTTGTGCGGCGCCATTTGGGAATATTTCCAGGCACTCCTACCAAGGACATTGATGGCATTTCTTATTCTCTTGAAGGCCTTTTGTACTGTGTGTGATTTTTTGGGGGTTTCCCATGTGGAAGTTGACCATTGCACATGCAGAATGTGAAAAAACACACGTTGGTGGTAGATAAATAGATTATCGCTGTATGGTTTCTCCTCACTGAGAACCAAATTTCCTCTTAAAATGATTAAAATAATACATGAAATCAACACCTCAGAGTCAGAGTTTAGTGCGAAACGTCGCAGAATACACTCGCAAGCAAGGGTAACACTGACGCAAAACAAATAGCCTCATTTCATCATTTTTATTTCCGCTTTCCTTTCTTGTTTATTTTGTATTTCTACGATTCACCAGGGCGATCCTCACGGGATCTGAAGTTCCTCATAATTGATAATCAACGCAGTCAAGCGGATTGTTACCGAGACGTTGACCGACCTGCCTCCCGCGGTGCGACGCACAAGATCAATCTTCTCTTCTCGGCAAGAAATTGTTTAACCGCGTTTCCTCCCGAGATGTCCGATCATTGCTCTGATTGCGACACTTTCTCACGAAATACAAGCAACTCCTTCAACGCTGCTGCGAATATCAGAGGCTTAACGTTATAAGTGAATCCCCGAGGGGGGGGGGGGGTTGTTTTCTTCTTTAATGTCTATCCAAACCAACCCTCTTGCATTTCCTCCACCTGGCTGCTGTAATTCTCTCTCTCATTCACCATTAGTATTCACGGGCTCGCATTCCCTTTTGAAAATTTGCATAGATAATTCCGACTATGTCTACAATAACTGCACAGCTCAGTAACTTTATTTAGAGAGCCGGGTTTGGAGGCATGAACAGCCATGAGCGAGAGGCCTTATGGGTATTGCAGTATGCAACTAGATGGGCCAATTCTCCCTGATCCATCGGACTGAGCCTTGCCAAAGCTAACCCCATAAGGCCCCCTCTGTGTCTTTCATGTCCCCGTGTTTGCTGCCGAGGCTGTGAGAGTATTCAGTGTGTGTGAGCGTGTGTGTGTGTGTGTGTGTGTGCTTGCGGATGGGGAAATGCTCGAGAATTCAGGTTTTTGCGCCTCTCTTCCGAGAAGGATTTCAACCCGACGCTTCACACAAACCGCATCAATGCATAATCTCTTCCTCCCTCCTTCCTTCCTTTCGGTCTCTCTGCTCTCTCGTTCCCTTTACTCCCACCTTTCCATATCTCTCCTTGTCCTTGCGGGTGATTAGGATGCACCCCGGGTCCGACCGCCTCCTCCCTCATTAATCACGCTCCGAGAGGCCGGTGCCGGACCGCGAGTGCGTGAAGTCGGCCCCGACCGAAGCCGCTCGGCACAAAAAAACCCAAAAAAACCTCCGTGAGGGGAAGCATGGAGAGCAAGTGTGCCGGCTCGCTGTCGTACAATAACATCAACGGTATGACACAGCCGGGGATTTATCTGAGCCGTAATGTATTGGATATAAGAACGTGTTTCCTTTTGTGGAAACAATGCCGGAGAAATTTAAAGATTGTCATTGTGCAACTAATAGGCTTTCATAAAGCCACCCAGGAAACCAGGAAAGCACATTTCCCTGGCCAGGATATCTTATTGTGTGTGTGTGTGTGTGTCTCTCTCTCTCTTTCTCTCTCCCCCGCTCTCTCTTTCAAGCATACTGACAAATGCTTTAGTGGGTCATGAGCCACAGTGTGGACAAAGTGAGATGGATTACTGTGTGGATTTTGGCAGGGGAAACTGAAGCTAATTCTCTGATTAGAAACCTCGGTTCAGGAGGCAGAAAAAAAAACACCGAGCCGTGCATCAGAGTCGGAGCAGAAACACGAGCGCGTGGAGCGAGAACGGGACGACGCGAACGCGTCACGTTATGATTATCTCGGCCGAAACAACTGGAAAAAACGTTTACGAGCAAGCTAAAACGTACTAGAATATCGCTTTACCGTACATTTTGTTTGGAGACAGTGTTACTGAATCACAGCTTTAGTGAGTCAGTGTTTATCTTTCACTAAAGGACGTTCACTAAACATAAAACAATAATAAATATGGTGATCGTAGATCATACGGTTAGAACATATCACAATAGAGTCTGTTCTGTCTTGCATGGTAAATCCTGGACATTTCGTTATAATCATGCATCTCTACCAAGCTAGTTATCTTTTTTATGTCACGCGTGCATGTAAGGATCTTCAGTTACACTAATTGAAATAATAAAATCCATCGTCTCTTCGTCCCATCACAGTGAGGAGACAACACGCTTGTTTTGTCAGCACGTGTTTTCTTATTTTGTATTTTAGTTGTGGTTATACGGCAATATCGTGTCGGTATTAACACAAGTTGTGAATTCAAAGTTTCTTCACCTCTTCACAGAGCAACAGGCCAGTTGATGTTGAGTCAAATACAATCCACGAGCCTGAAGTCAACGTGCCGACGTGCCCTTGAGCCAAACAACGAAACCTGCTTCCTCGGCACAAGCAAAACACCCAAAATGAAATCTGTATTATCCGCCCTGCGTAACCCAGTGGAAGTAAACAACAACAAAAAGAAACCATATCCCTTCATAAATGATTGGCAAGTGTAAATACGACTAACACCTCACTGCAGCCGAGATTGCTCCTGTAAAATATGTGCATCAACAATGTGTGCCATCGATCCGCTGAAAACAGACTTGTTTCTTCAACTAACTAATGATGACGGATGCTCCCTGTGATGCACGTACACACAGATTACATGCTAGCTCCTCTAAGTATGTTGATTTTAATTTCATTTGTGCATTTTAATTTAAACGGCGCTTTGTTTTTTGAATAAATTACCCCAAAACAGCAGCAGGAACAGGTAAAGGAGGTAATATAATCAAAGTCAAGACTGTTGGGCTTCTTACAGCAGTGCGACAGAGTCTTGCATCGTGTAAAAAAAACTGCAGGCAAGCCATCTCTGAAAAGGGTAACTCTACTTAAACCCTAATGTTGTGCTTTGGAGATCTGTATTGTAATGATTTATGGTCATTACTACGTATTGTGTCACCTTCAGCAAAGGTGCAAGCCCAGTTTGTTGCAAAAGAGTGTTTATTACTGCGTTCCCTTCATGCACATTGTGTTTTAATAAGGTCAGAAAAGATAAAAAAAACACCAATATACAAAACACATTCATTTGGGAGAAACACTACAAGTCAATTTATCCGTTTTTTTACGGTATTAAACCAAAGGGATGGCTTTCCCCTTACCTCTGCACCTGCAGGGGGGCAAGATCTGAAATATAACATTCATGCCCACATGAGTCAGGAAGTAAAGGGCACATCCATCTCCATTCCTGTCTTCATATCTTCCGTTTGACCGACCAGCCACCTCGGCCTTCGAGGCTGCGCGTCTTTCCTTTGTCGGGGCCGAGGAGGATCCCCGGAGCGGCGAGTAAATAAACTGACGGAGGCCCGGTGAGGTGAAGAGTGGGGGCAGCGGGAAATAAGATTAGCTCGAAGCCTAACAAGCATCCTGGCTGAGATCTGTTCATTAATATTACATCCCGAGAGAGAGAGAGAGAGAGAGAGAGAGAGAGAGAGAGAGAGAGGGGGGGGGGCTTTGGACCAGTGAGGAAGAACAGAGTTGGATATCTATTTTCTGCGCATAATCAGGGAGGCATGTTGTTGACGGAGAGCTTATAGGTTCACATTTAGGGCACGCTGATGCCAGACGGGTCGGGTTTGAATGAACAGATCATTGTTTGACGTCCAACATCCGAGTCCAACTCGACTGTCTGGCGCCAGCCACCGGTATGGCGATGTTTACGTTTTTTAAAATATTCATATCTTCGCGATGATACATCGCAAAAATATGGTTCGAAGTCTAGCGGAAAGAGGAGACTTCCTGCTTCCGGCACGCCTTCGTCCCCGCACCGTTTGACCTCATTCAGATGAGGATTAGGGCTTCAGTGTGTCATGTGACGCTGTGGCGAAAAAAGTGTTGAATTTGTTGAATCGAGATTGAATTTTTCAGCTTTAGAGTCATATTTTGTCTTTACACTTTTGTCTCACGACAATGTTGCCTCATTGTATAGAGAGCTAAGATTGTTCTGCAACTGATGATGTTAAACATGGGTGTGTATCTTATGTGAAAGTGCCTTATGTGTGTGTGTGTGTGTGTGTGTGTGTGTGTGTGTGTGTGTGTGTGTGTTTGTGTGTGTGTGTGTGTGTGTGTGTGAAATGACCACATTTAGCATTGGTCTCATCCCCAATGACTTTCGGCTGATTAAAGTGGTTTTTCGGGATGGTTGTGTGAAGAAATAGTCCGGAGCCTTGTATGCCAGCAGCTATAACAAAACATAGCAATCAAAATCAATCTGTGTGTGTATGTATACATATATGTATATTTATAAAATATATGGCGACAATCAGCAATCAGCATTGGCGCCAAAAAGTTCACGATTGGAGCATCACACACGGGTTATAGTTGTTCCCTTTTTACTATCTCCAGATACGATCCGTGACTCAAAACAATGATACGATCCGAACCGTTATTATCTGTCGCAGCCCCCCCCCCCTCCGTCCCCTTCCTCCCCCGATGTGTATCAAGAGTAATGAGCCTTTTGCATCGGATTAGTGTCCTTACAGATGCTTTACTTGTGCATGCTGGGAGATAATACTTCAGCAGGGCAGCCGTGTGTGCAGACCGCTGCAGTGCGACCTCTCCGCCTGCACGGACAGACGTTCTCCAACCCTGAGGATGGAGAACCTGCCCTTTAGCACTGCCACAAGAATTGATTCAGTCAGTCATGTCTGTTTCTCGAATCCCCCCCTCCTGTAGTTTGTCTATCCGCACCTCGGGCTGAGCGGCGAGAGAGAAATCCGGCGATAAAAGGTGAGGAATGCTTTGTGACTTGTGATTACACATGCGGCGATAATCACCGGCTCCTCCCCCTCCCCTCCTGAGGGTTTTTAAGGACCCCTTTGCTCTCGGGGCTGTGCAGCGTCAACCCTCTGACTCTAAACCCCCCCAACGCTTAGTGTGCGACTTAGAAATCACTGTGACAGACTCACAAGGGAAGCACCCCCCTCCGCCCGAATGAAGATGGACAGTATAAACAAAATAACATTAAAAAACAGCCCGTAACCTCGCCCGGAGCCATCTCATGCTCTCTCAAGTGTTTACTTCCCCTCTCACGTTCCCCTCCTTACCCGACTCTGCATTCATCCTCCCGCCGTCTCCTCGCTCTTCCTCACGCCACTTTGCCTCCACCCTCCAATTCGCCAATTACGACACAAATCGGAGGCCTCTCTGTGAGTCATCGCATGCCGTTGTTAGCGAAGGGACACGCACACACACACACACACACACACACACTCACAGCTGAAGGGACATGAAAAAAAAAAAAGGTCATGCTAAGCGTCACGGCGGTTAACTGCCTCAAAGTTTATTATTGCGGTCAACACTTTGCAGGAGCCGTGGCCGGGCGTGACCTCCATGACATCATCCAGACGTCGTAACCGTCTCAAGGTACTCGGAGGATTGTTTAGGTCTCACAGCGCGTGACAAAACTGTCCACTTGGCCTTTTCTCAGACCTCCAGCTATTTGGCTATTTCAAAAAAGCCGCCATAGACGAAACGCAGATTTGCTCCCCGACAAAAGACAGACACGCAAAAACAGGTGTCTAATTGAATGTGCGGCGATTAGACAAACCGTCAGGTACTTTGTGCTAAAAATGTTTTTTTTTTACAGCCCTTTTTTCCTTCACTTATCTCAAAGCTCTTTTCTCAAACTCAGCGTCTTCTCCTTTTATCTGTCTCCTCCTTTGTGACCGGTATGGATTTAATTAAGGAAATCAGTAAGGCATAATGACTTCTACCTGAATTGACCTCTTTATAGAGAGAGAGAGAGAGAGAGAGAGAGAGAGAGAGAGAGAGAGAGAAGAAGGTGTCTTGAAGATTTTGCATATTCTGTGAGGATTTAATTAAAAACACTGAACTGCCCGCTCTCGCCCCGGTGAAACTCTCTCGGGGTGAGAGTTAGCCGAAAGAGATAGCGGGGTAGAAAAGGTGCGCGCCGCGCCGACGGGATCAACCCAACGTCTCCTGCATCTGTTGAGGGAAGCGCAACGCGTCTCCAAGGAATAATTGACAAGCGCGAGCTTTTATGCGCACAGGCAGGGGGTCTTCTTCAAGAGATAGCAGCTGGCTTCAAGTGCACGCCTGACCTTGACAGCTCCTCGTGGCGCGTTGGCACGTCCCCCATTAGCCCGTAGCCACGCGCGCGGCTAATCGTTTCGTAGGAAGGAGGAACATTTGTTGGTGAATACAAGGTGGGGGAGAATACAAGCAGACTTTAAATGTGGTGTATGAACGCCGGATGAAGAGTAGCAGGAGTCTCGTGGACGACGGTGTCGAGCTTCTCGGTTTTCAGGGTTCAGCATGTGAACTTACCTCAGGGGCCCTTCTGGGACTCGGAGCGCTTGAGCTTTAAAAGTGTGTCACCTTTTTTTTCTTCCCCTCCCCTCCCCCTAAACTCCTCTACCCCCGTATGCCTATAGCTGTGTGACAGAGTTATTAATGAGCTGTGTCTGTATTTATGCACCTCATCTAACGGGGAAGATGGGCTGCCTTCATTACTTTGAGTTGTGGGAGCCGTCCTGTCAAATGAAATTTGAGCCTCGGCGAAGACGAGCGCTTGTTATAGCAAAAGGGGAAATTCATCAAGTGTTTCATTTGGTTTGAGATAATGGGTCACGGCGGTGTCAGCCTCGTCTCCACATACGTACCAGGAGGATGGAGTCGGCTGTGTGTGTGTGTGTGTGTGTGTGTGTGTGTGTGTGTGTGTGTGTGTGTGTGTGTGTGTGTGTGGAACAGACATTTTTCACAGTATGGTCACTGAGCACCACACTGTGGTTCACAGCAGTTATTACCACTTGTGATCGTCAATACAGATACAGTAAGTTGAAGTCTTTTTTTATTATGAAGTCCCCTCTAATTAAATTAAGTGAATTCTGTTGTGTTTTTTTTTGCTGTTGAGAGGCCTTTTAAAGATGTGGACAAGTCTAGATTTTGATGCAATTGGGTCATAATAGTTGATCAGATTTAGTGTACATAAAGTTTGTTTGTCCTAAATAAATATGCAATAATAGATGCATATACAGAGATGGTACATCTATGTTTTGTATGCATTTGTTTGAGATATTATTCATAGTTTAACTTTGCAAAGTGCTGCAGTCATAAGTATATTTGTGTGTGTGTGTGTGTGTGTGTGTGTGTGTGTGTGTATGTGTGTGTTCTTGGCCTTAATTCTTAGCGAGGACTATGTTTTAGTGAGGACTGAAAAATTACAATAATGTTGTGGCACTTTAAAAGGCTGTTTGAGGCTTTTCATGTTTAAGGTTAGGATTATGCATTCGTTCAAGGGAGGCTGTGTCAGAATAAAACATGTTCTTTCTCTTACAAATGAAATGTTGTATGCATAAGCAATACAATTCACCATTAATAATTCAAAACTTACTCCGGGTTTGTTAATACAGCCTCACTCGGACTTTACAGTGCAGGCAGAAATAACCCAGATCCTCAAACTAGTTATCATCTGCACACGAATGTTCTAGTTTACACTGCACATCAGATATAAACCATAAAAGCCCATAAAACCAACCTCATGCATGTCTTTGGTATTGTCTTCAGTGAAATGTCAGTTCTGTGTGTTTTTCAGCAGATTAAGTTCTACTTTACAAATGTTGGCGTACGACATTTGGAAACCGATGAATAAAAAAGAGGAACCATAGCAGGTTTTTTATCTCAACTGGACACCTACATGTCTCATTATAATCTATAAAAAGGGGTCATCCTTGGATTGCATTAGTGCAACAGCGACCCCTCCAGGAGACCAGAGGAGATGCTTCGACATATCAGCTGTAGCTTGCTGACATGCAACAAGATAACTTAAAGGGAAATGTTTTGCAGAAGTGTAAATGTGTTATTAGAAGAAATAAAATGCTGGTGTTTTAGTAGATTGATGTGCTTCCAGCTGAGTTATGTGTCAATGCGGATACACACATTCCTTTACTTCTATCTTTGTGAGGACCTTTAAATAATGCAGTCCCTATCCACGACCCTAACTTCAATCATAACAATTTAATCAGTGAAATTTAAAAAAGTGTCTCTGATTTGAACTTTCCTTTAGAAAGTTAGATTAAGTTCAACATGTCTGTGATATATCATGTATAAAGACAGAAGGATGAGTGATAACAGAGGCTATGTTTAAGGTTAATACACAGTTAAATTATAAAAAGTACATTTTACTCAGATTTAAAAAATCTATACTTGAAAAAATAAAACATTCGGTCGTAGTCTAAATAGTAAAATCTACTCTTGCCTCAGAGTTAATAAGTATGATCATTTACTAGAATTGGATTCAACCATATGTAATTTATTCCAATTATATATAGAATTCAATAAAGGAAAAGAGGAAAATAATAGTAATTTCAGAAAAAATACTCCCCCGTTTTCCTCCTGTGTAGTGAGAGCAGATCCTTGAGCAGTTACATGTGTGATGTGCACTTTGTGTGGTAAAGGTTTTCAACCTTGGAGCATAATTGTGTGTCCTGTGTGATTTATTTGGAAAGTGACATTCTTGTTGGTCTCAGACGCAGAATAAAAAATGAAGTAGAAATCCACCTCTTTTCTCCTAGAGTGTGGGCAATGGCTCAGTCATCTGTGACTCCATTACTTCCAGGAGACATTATTGTCTATGAAGCAGGTTTTCACCAAAGCACCGGGGCACCGACGGCGCCTGAGCTGAATCCGATTTGGCAGCCTTTAATGCCGGCATGAATAGCAATTGTGACTAGTTCAACATTTGAATACTTCTAAATTTGATTGTTTGATACTGTGCTGACCCTGACAGATGGATACAGAAGGAGAAACAGAGCAAATGAGAGGAGAAGGGAGGGGAAAGGAGGGGAAAGAAGGAAGGAGGAGGAGGAAGGGATAATGCAGATTAGGGCCTAAATAAGGAGGATTTACTCAAGAGGACGTTGGCTGGTGAGGCTGGAACATTAAACTATTACTATTATACTTCAGAAACATGACATGTACCTTTACAAAATCTCATTAAAATCATCTTTACTTCATTATGTAAGTAACCAAATGGATTCATTTGACATATACTCTGCTGTATTTTGGACCCAATCAATATTATTGTTGGTCCTTGCTATCGAGTTTGCACTTTTGTTTTTTTCCGTATATTTTATCTTCTGTCAATTTCTCCAGTTTGTCTCAGAGAGACTCCAACCGTGTGTTTGTGTGTTGTTGCTATCTGTGCAAGGAGATTATGCATTCTGTCATGTGTGGGTGCATCTCCTTGGCTGTCTGTCCGTCCACGGCTTATCTCGCGCACTTCTGGACCCACCAGCCCGATATTTGACGTGCTCGTTTAAGCTAATTACGGATTACGTCTCAAGCATTATTAGTGTTGATTTGCACGGTGGATTCAGACTATTGCATGTGTGTGTGTGTGTGTGTGTGTGTGTGTGTGTGTGTGTATGCTTCTTCTTGTGCTGGTAGAGGACTGCTAGTTAGCAGTCACTACCTGCTAACTGCTAGTCACTAACTATCAGTGACTGCTAGTCACTGCTAGTCACTAATTGCTATTAACTGCTAGTCACTAACTGCTAGTCACTAACAGCTAGCCAATAAATGCTAGTCACTAACTGCTAGTCACTAACAGCTAGCCAATAAATGCTAGTCACTAACTGCTAGTCACTAACAGCTAGCCAATGAATGCTAGTCACTAACTGCTAGTCACTAACAGCTAGCCAATGAATGCTAGTCACTAACTGTCACTAACGGCTCGTCACTAACTGCTAGTCACTAACAGCTAGCCAATGAATGCTAGTCACTAACTGTCACTAACGGCTCGTCACTAACTGCTAGTCACTGCTAGTCGCTAACTACTAATCACTGCTCGTCACTGCTAGTCACTAATTGCTAATCACTGCTAGTCACTATCTGCAAGCCACTAACTGCTAGCCAGTAAATGCTAGTCACTAACTGTCACTAACTGCTAGTCACTAACTGTCAGTCATTGCTAGTCACTTCTAGCCACTAAATGCTAGTCACTAACTGCTAGTTAGCTAGTTAGCAGTCACCAGCAGAGTCCTGCAGGGTGTTAGGCGAGCGGAGCTAACGGCTAATAGCACCAAACACACGGTGGGAGTGACAGCGTCTGTGCAGAGGAAGCGTTAAACACCAACATGACGGGTTACACGGCGAGTGGCAGTTCGGCTGCAAGGAGACGCTGCAGACAGCTGCTGAGATTACAACGAGGGTTTATCTGTTACATGAGCCATGAGAGTAAAAAATGTGTCTCGTACGCTTGTGGTTTAAACTTGGTGCAAACCTAGTTTATATTCGTTCAATCATCAGTGGTCGTTGCAGACACACACTCCACTGAGAGCACTTTTCCACTTTCCTATCTGTATTTTACGCCCTGTAACAGACCGGCTGCCAGGTGGTTCTCCGTCTTTTGCCCAAGGCATGCTGGGATAGATGTCAGCTCCCATGTGATCCTCAATGGGACTCAAACAGATGAATGATCAGCTTTTTACGGCCCGATAACGAAAGCTAGGCCATTTTGGGATGAAGCTAAACTCACCCAACGACAGTTTGTTTTATCCCTGTGATTTAAAAAATATGCAAACACAGAAAATCATCCTTTTATACTACAAATTAGAGCGAAACATAACTTGAAGACACAGTTTCTGAGGTAGTTTTATTTACATGTCGGGGTTGAGTCAGCTGAAAATGACCCCGTGAATATAAACCCCCCCGGCTGCTTTCACCTATCACACACCGTCTCTACATCTGTTTCTCTGGTGCATTTAACAAAATACCACAAACTAATCTGTCAACATAAAAATAAAATTCATCATATTTTAGTGTCGACGCTGTCATGCTGTTTGTTCTCCACTAGAGGGAGCAATCTCCCTTCCCAAGCTAGGAATGCAATCAACTCTGTGTGTGTGTGTGTGTGTGTGTGTGTGTGTGTGTGTGTGTGTGTGTGTGTGTGTGAGTGCATGTGTGTGTCATTGTGTGTCATTGTGTGTGTGAGTGTGAAAGAGTGTGAGTGTGTGTGTGTGTGTCAAATAGGATGCCTGTTTTCTCGTTCATAGCGTTGTGTGTGTGTGTGTGGGTGCATGTGGGTGTGTGTGTCTATGTGTGTATGTGTGTGTGTGTCTGTATGTGTGGGTGTTTGTCTGTGTGTATGTTTGTGTGTGTGCGTGTGTCAGTGTGTGTTTGTGTGTGTGTCGGACAAGATGCCTGTTTTCTCGTTCATAGTGTTTTATGTGTGTGTTTGTGTGTGTGTGTGTGTGTGTGTGTGTGTGTGTGTGTGTGTGTCGGATAGGATGCTAGTTTTCTCAATCATGGTGTTTTTTTTGTTTTTTTTAGGCTCCCAGTCTAATGTTCCCTTTTGAACACTGCGTCCCTTTGAGAGGCTGCACGCTTGGAGTTGGAGAAGGAAACGGGATTAAGTCCTGAAACAATTAGGAACAAAGCGACTCTGGTTCTCGGGCCGCGTCGCAGATTACGTGGGCGCGTGGGTTGTGAGCTCTCATTGTAAATGCAGTTAATTTAAACAAACACAGAATGCACAGTTATATAAATAACAACCCTCGGAGCTTAATACCTTTGTTTGAGTTTGTTTGTGTGTATTTATGTTTTGTTGACACTTTGACACCGGTTCCCGTCAAATTGGACCGAATCCAAATGAGTCGTGGAAGGCTTTGCGAGCTTCGTATCTGCAAAGAGAGGCACTTTGCTGTCACACGCTGCTAAGCACTTGCAGCAGTTGATACGTTTGCAATTACTCAGCACCGAAAGCGGCGGCTGTCTAATTAGCTAAGTGAGGCTGTAAGTCAGAGGCCAATGAGATGAGATGTGATGCAGATGTACATCCATCATGTCAGGAATCCTCCTGGACGCCCGCAGCATCCCTCCATCTCTAAATGAGGGTCATTTGTTAACATGGAGTGTGTTTTAAATGCAAGCAGACTGTCTGAGCACTTCCTAGGAAGCTCTCTGAATCTTTTCAAGGTAATGATGTGCACCGCGGTTTAAAGTCTCTTTGAGGTTATCAGCGGTACATCTTGCGTCCATGTCCAAGTTAACACTAGTTGGACATTCCTTCCCGGTACTATGGAAAATGCTACGCCTGCAGAAAAGCAAGGCGAACGACAACGGCTGCTTAGGAGAGGTGTTGTTATATCAGCAGCAGTGATGGATGGAGACTGTGGGGGAAATAACAGCACTCTGGTCCCGAGGGAAGATGTGCATATTGGATCTCCCACATAATATTGCCGATTTCCATAATTCCATACGTGCAACCAAAGTGAGGACATAAAGCTGGCGACCTGCAGGTGAGCAACGTAAAACGAACCAGGAAGTGCCGTCAACCTGCATTCAAGAGTGCAAAATGATAATAATGATATTAATAAACTGTATTTCGACAGCACTTTTCAAAACAAAGGTTACAAATTGCTTCACAAAAATCATTCATTCATTTCTCATTTGTGAGAGAAATAACTCGCAGGATTAATCACTTGAAGACTTTTAATTTGGAAGGATTCAAATGTGTTTTCCTGCCATGTTGACTTCCTGCTTCCTGCGTTCTTGAGTCTGTTGTATTAATCCATCACGGACAGCAGATGTCCCTATATTCCTTTTAAATAAAGATTTTTCTTCTCTCATTGCTGGTTTCTGATCATTACAACATGTTCACACTCTCTTTCTTTACTTCCTCATCCAAAGAAATATATTTTTAATGTGAGGAGAAACTTTCACTTTGCAGGATTTCAGATTTTTCTATTTTTTTGTGTGAAAGTAAAAGCTGAAAGACGTTTGTCATTCTGCAGCGCGTGGGAGCATCACAAGTTTCGGGCGGAGAGCGACATTGATTGATTTCATGCTACATCCTTCCAGTTGTCTCTCCGAGTTGTTTGTTTCCGCCGCACATTTCATCTTTGGCCAAACAAGTGTTGGTATTCAACCCACGCGACAATAATGTAATATCGAGGAAGGGGATCGCACAAAGTCAACACGCGGGCCGCTTCCTCATCCCTGTCAGCAGCAACACAATCCCCCCTTTGCAAGTAAGATGAGGTGCACCTTCTTCCCAGGTGTGACCAGAGGTTGTGGAGGTAATGGGATGTTATTCCGATGCAGCGTCGGTGTGTGTGCATGTGGGGTAAGATAGTAATCAGACAGCGTTACAGCGGAGCGGCCGCCTCCTGCGTGGCTTATTTACAGAAAAGATCCGTCTGAAACCTCCAAGGTCACAGACAGGATTCGATTTCACACTTTGCTCCTTTTTTCAAAGCTTCAAGAAAATGTGAAGCAAAGTGTGTGTTTCCATGAGTGCATCTGAATAACATTTTTTTTTTTTTCAAGCATATAGGCAGATGGATTTGAAGCACTTTTGAGGAATAATAAGTAGCAAAAATGCACTTTGCTGATAAGTGTCAACTCATTTAGCAGGAACTTCATCTCAGACCGAGTTCCTCTCATGAATTGTAATAACTTTGGTGATCCGCCGCCATCCGGTCAAAGTCTTTGACCAAATACAAAACTAAAGCGTCAGGTTTTGTGGTTAGCGCTAATTAGCAAATGCTACATTACATTTAGCTGACGCTTTTGTCCAAAGCAACTTACATTTTGCTCTGTACACCGTAGACACAGCAACAGGGAACAATTAGGGGTAAAGTGTCTTGCTCAAGGACACAACGACACGGACTAAGGGAGCCGGGGATCGAACCACCGATCCTCTGATTGAAAGACGGGCATGTTGAGCCAGAGTCGCCCAAATGCTAGCATGCTAACACATTAATTTGAGTTGGTGAACATGGCATTACATAGTTAGTAAAGCCTCGAGCATGACTGGACTTTTCTTATCCACAGTCTTGTTTTGGCATTTAAAGTGTTGTAAGATAAATAAATAAATGTATACATAGTGTAGTATTTGATTATAGTATATATGAGAGAAGTATGTCTGTATGTATAAGAGAAATGGAAAGCTTTTATCAGTAATGTTATATAAGTACAGTTATATAAAGTACAAGTTTTATAGAGTGTATATATGTGGTGGAATAACTCCGGACATATTTGGTGACCTCAAATTAATTTTCTAAATTAATGTAAATTGAGTGGAGATGTGAGCAAAACCATCAGAGTCATTCAAGTTGCTCTGAAAAGTCGCGACCTTTTCCCCTAATTTTCTGATGTTTGCTTCTTGTTTCTGTTGACGTGTGAATGTCACTCCACTGACGTGAGCTCACACACGTGTGTGTGTGTCTGTGTGTGTGTGTTTGAGATGTAGTCCGTCCACCCCTCCGTCGTCTCTGAGCAATGGTACGGTCCTCGCTCACGCAGCGCCTCCAATCCCCTCTTTTTTTTTTCTGAGGGGCTAATTTATTTCTGCTCAGAAAGTATCGCAGCGCGCACGAAGTCCACGACGCCGACGTGTGTCCCTGAACGCAGCACAGCACCTGCACGAAGACCCGACCCGAGCGCAAAGCTGGACCCGTATCACACGATGACCATGTACAAGGGGAAGCGTCGCAACCACCGATGTAAGTTACACACGTACACACGCGCGCGCGCGCGCGCCGTCGTTTCAGCGACGCGATATGCGCGAGCCGAGGGCTCATTTTTTGGGGGGTTGCAAGTTGCAAATATTAAACCGTGAGTCATGTCATTTAAAGATGTATCCGGTTCCTCTTTAAACTGGCGGCCGGCCATTGAAGTTGCGTTGAGAAGTTGACATGAAAGGCGCCGCTTTCTCTCGGGCTGCACTATTTTAATACACATATGTAGATATACATATTTAAATCCACTGATGGATATATTTAACATCGTTGAGTGGAAGGGAAGTGACCTGCTGGCTGATTAGTGTTTCCATCCAGCTTCCATCCTCGCAGCTGCTCTGTTGTCTGTTGTAATATATTCATGCTGCTGAATGGCAAACATTACCATGAGATGTGTCGACTCATCAAGGTTATACGGTCCCTATATATGTGTGTGTGTGTGTGTGTGTGTGTGTGTGTGTGTGTGTGTGTGTGTATTAAACAATCATCTTATGTCTACTTCTTTCACCTCATACTTAAAAAAAATGTAAATTCTGCTGGAAAGTGCTGTTTTGTGCGTAACACTTCTTCTTCTGTGGTGGATTCCTAGTTTGGTCTCCATTCATGCTTCACCCATGTGGTGAGAAGGTCGACTGTTGGTGCTGCTGTACAGTATGAAGTGGAGCAATGGAGCAATTAGAGAAACGGTGGAGCAATGGTGGCCCTGAAAGCACCACGCTACCTGGGAAGGATTAGTCTTTAAATGAACAGTTGATAAAATATTTACTGGCAAATTGTTTGTTTGAGGCGGCGTCTGTTTGTGTCGTCTGATTGTACACTCACCGATCTCCAGGTTGTGTATCGTGAGTCAGACAGAACATCAGGACGTCACCTTGGTCTTGAGGCGATTATGACAAAAATGTGATTTATTTGATTTTTTTACCCAACATCCTCTGACGTGTGATGGACCGACACGGTGACGTGATTAATCGACAAACTGACTGAACAAACCAATCAGGAGATGAATTGACAAGGAAAGCAGTTGTTGGATGCAGCTGTGAAGTGGAGCCCCGGTAGTCTAAGCATACGGGTATTGTAGTCCGCTGATTACCAGTTAGTTAAATTGCTACTAGCACAAAATTACACACACACACACACACACACACACACACACACACTACACACTCAGGCAAACCTGGCTGCAGAGTGATTCAGGACTTTGGAGAGCTGGTTGGTGGTCGAGGCCTTGATTTTTTTTTAATTTTTTTTTCTCCTCAGCAGAGAAAATGCAAAATAGTGCAATATGCAGGCGACAAAGAGGCGCTGCATAACTTTGTGGATGCACAGCTTGTTTTACAGACAAGGTGTGTGTGTGTGTGTGTGTGTGTGTGTGTGTGTGTGTGTGTGTGTGTGTGTGTGTGTGTGTGTGTGTGTGTGTGTGTGTGTGTGTGTGTGTGTGTGTGTGTGTGTGTGGGCGGGCGGGCGGGGAGGGGGATGCAAATTTAGACGCAGACGAGTCAGTGACGTATAAACTGTGAAGTCGTAACCTCTGCTCTTATTTTGAAAATCCCCGCTAGTGTTAACGCGACACGTGTACGGCTTTTTTTTTTACAAAACAAGTGATTGTTCCTCGATCAGAAAGTGATAATCTTGTTATAGATGTGCTGTGTGAATACACACTGCCCGGTTTTAAGGTCAACTCTGTGCCTCCTGGGTGTGTTTATGACGTCGCCCGTTGTGATTTTATTTAATTGTGAAAAGCCAAACCTCCCGTGAGCAGGAGACTCGAGCCCCCATGAATATTTAAGACTTTGCAGCTCAGGAGTCTTTGGAGATCAGATGCAGTTCCAGCCGCCTGCACCGCCGCGCGCGTGTGTGTGCGCATGTGTGTGCGCATGTGTGTGCGCATGTGTGTGCGCATGTGTGTGCGCATGTGTGTGCGCATGTGTGTGCGCATGTGTGTGCGCATGTGTGTGCGCATGTGTGTGCGCGTGTGTGTGTGTGTGTGTGTGTGTGAATGCAATCTTTGGACTCGCGTCTCGTCGTTTCCTGCGTCTCGGCCTTCCTCGCTTCAGTTTGCAATTTGTGTCGCGACGGAAGGCTGCGGCTGCATGACGAATGAGTGTGTGTCTGTGTGCTGCAGATGTGCGTCTGTGTTTGTGTGCTGCTGATGGGCGGAGGGAGGAGGAGGCGGGGGTGTAACAAGGGGCAGCTGTTACGTCTTCTGTCGGATGTCCTACGTGTGTTTCACGCCATGTGTCGCGGGCAGTTCGTGTGTGTGTGTGTGTGTGTGTGTGTGTGTGTGTGTGTGTGTGTTTCTCTGCCTCGCGGACTCCACTTCCTCTCAGCTTCGCTCCATTTCTGCCCCAAATTCCCGCTCGCGTGACGTTCATGGGAAGGAATACAAATCACGCTCCACACCATCCTGGGTGGAAGCTGTTGGAGTCTGCTGCAATTACAGAATATAATCCGTTCCAGATTAATTAGATGCAAACATTCAGTTGCTACACTTTCAACAACAAAAAATACACAGCTTTGCTTTTCTTCTTCTTCTTCTTCTTTTGACCCAGGACGAGCAACCTCATCATCACACTGCACTCTGTCCTGGAAAATGTGATTTTATATATTTTTTTGGGGTTATCTGTCAGAAAGGACGTAATGAGACTCCTCGATCGATGCTCCATGATGAAATAATGTGACAGAGTTGTCACAAGATGTCGCTCCCCAGAGTCCTCAGTCTTCTCCTGGCCGGTTGCCAGGAGAAGAGCCGATCAGTGTGATATAAAGACCAGCATTCAGTGACACACACACACAGACACACACACACACACGCACACACTGATGCACAGTGAGAACACCGGCATTCAGAAGCAAATTACACTTCATTATCCCAATTCCTCTGTGCAATAAGCTTTTGGGAGTGGAACAATGTTGCAAAATGGCAGATTTTTTATGTTTTTTTTGTCTTATTGTGAAGGAGCAGAATATCCCGAGCAACAGGCTTGGGTGCGTGTTGCGTATGAATATTGGATCCGGTCCTCTCGGTGTGGTTTGAGGATGCTGAACTGGGGTCTGCGGGCAAGCACACGCATGTAATTGGAGGACTGGTAACCGCTCGCTCTGTCTGACCATCTCATGCTCCCTCTGTGTGCAGGGACGTGTGTGACATCACATATTCATGCACTCGGCCCCTCAAAATGTCTCTCCATCTGTAATTTTCTCTTTTATATGGAATACATAAATGTTTTAGGCAGCATCATTGTCTGAATTCAACGCTAAACAGGCAGAAGGGCAGAAGTTCTGCATCGTATCGTTGTCCAAAAGAATTGATTTCATATCCTGATGTCGCAAAATCGACCACGATACTATTTGGATTCAAGTCACGGCGCCGCGAGTGATCGGATATCCGAGGTACTTTTCTCTCAATCAGTTGGCGCTGGGAGATATTCAATATGATAATTCATCGTCTTGCGATGGAGTCGCAGTGTTTCCTTCAGACCGGAGGATTCAAAACCGTGCGGTTATTTCATGTCGACAATTTTTTCGCGCCGGAGGAAGAAGATGGAGACGCAGCCGCGCTACGGATTTCAAAATAAGTGCTTATTCTTTAAAGATGATGATGTCCTCCATGTTCTGCCCTTTTGCGTGGCTTGGTGAGATGGTTGACCCATGTCTCCGCATCCTCACACCCTGCTGGTTGTCCATGTGGTTTGTTCCCCTCGGAGGCGACACTTGTTCCAAGTGTGACGGCGACTCGCTGACAAGTGTTTGGGTTCGCCGACGCGCTCAGACGCTTCAGATCGGCCGCCTTTCTCAAGCGCAACGGCGTTGACTGGAGCGAGACAGCCCACTGGGGTTTTTTCAAACCGTTCACACACACATGGGATGTGATCTCAAACCGATGCCGGGGCCTTTTATCTGTTCTGCCGGTGCCTGAAGGGGCCGCGGATTATGAGCTGATCCCCCTCGGACGTTGGTCGTTCAGCCGGATCCTCAAAGCGCTGGTCGTCCTCGTCGAGGGAAGAGGACGAGTCCGGGGAATTATTTCCGGCAGTAGCGACGTAGAAATGATTTGGTGATGGATTCGCATCTTTATCTTGTGCCAAACTGCCCACCCCGCCAAAATAAAAGCGTTGGTTCCAGCCTCTCAAATGGTAACGTTTGCGGATTTGACCAAATATTGGACCTGGAACTCATTGGTTTGAGGAAAACAGCGATTTGAGACGTCAGCTTTCGTCTTGATTATCTATTTTATGTCATTTTAAGTGTATAATTAGTAAAGAACTGACTGCTCATCATCATCATAAGCTGAAGTCCAACACATATGGGCCATTAAAGCCACAAAGAAAAGTACATTTTTAAGGTTTCTAACTTGAGTTTTATGACCATATGGAGTCAAATAACCACAGTTTTAATAATTGACAAATATTTTTCTCTTTTTTCGAAGCCAAACATACCAAACTACTGCGTGTTCACCAGTGTGAGGCTCTTCTCTGTCTTTCTATCGTTCATATTCTTCACGTACGCTTGGCCTTGTGCAACCTGTAATTGTCATCGGTGACACTTTGCTCCAGTCTTTTATAGATCAAACATTTAAATGTGACGTCTGTGTGCGAGTTAAATGAATAAAACGTGAAGGTCTGCTCGCACACGGAGCAGCGAGAGCCAACATGAATGGCATATTTAATTTAAATTCACTCTGAGATTCTTTTTTTTTAGGGGGGTTGGAGGGAAATCTGTGGATTTACTCGTCAGGCTGCACCTGCGACGTGGCCTCTCTCTCTCTCAAGAAGCAAAAGATAAAATAGCCGGAGGTATTTCTTTTACGATGCCCACACCACGGCGGGGTTTCATGAGGATCCTCCCTCCCCTCGGCATCCCTACCTGTCCCTCCTGCCCGTCCATCAGCTGCTCCATCCCGCCGCTCCGCTCCCTTCATGTCTCTTTGCTTTTGTTCTTCTTTTTTTTTTTGTCTCTCCCGCCGACGAGCAATTTGCATGATTCGTCGCTTTGTTCAATTAATTAAGACGTCGGGGAGATTGTCGCCGGAGTTCCCGGCTCCACCAGGAGATGATTGGCGGCTGCCTCCGCGTCCCACTTCCTTTCTCTTCCTCTTCATTTCAGCAGAAAGGTCCCGTTGAGATGCAATATGTCTTCTTCCAGGGGGGGAGTCGCAGTCAAGACGAGCTTCCTTTTGCTATTAATGTTCCTCTCATCAAATATAGACAGTGGGCGCTTTCAGCGGGGAAGAGAAAGAAATGAAAGAACGGGGGAAAAGTACAAATTTGCAATATTTGGAAAGATTTGCTGCTCCTCTCTGTTGTGTATTATTGATCCTCTCCTCTGGACCGGCGGTCGGACTAAACTAACTATTTCTACGACTTCACCCTCGAGAACTTGTGACTGACGTTCGTCTTTCACGCATTTAACGTTTAAGTGTGTTTTCTTTTTGTCGCAGATTCAATAGAGACGTTTTACGGGGTTCTTTGCAACCGAGTATTCTCCGCACGTCGTCCGGCAAGCCGCTGTTTTTTCTGCTAATAATGAAACGAAGCTACGGAGAGAGAGGGGGGACATTCGGAGCGGCTCGTGTCACCTTGAGCGTCGTCGTCGTCGGGAATCCTGATTGTGTACTTGTTGTTCTCGCAATACACAAACTAAGTGTGACTCGTGATGCGCAAAATTAACTGACACAGTAGTAATGACGGTGTGTTGTGTCACTGTGCCTTTAACACCACGGTGGGCCACATTGGTGAAGGCTTCACCGCTTCGGTCAGGCAACGAATCGCTTGTTTTGAGCTCAATCGACGAAGATTTTAAATGCAAAGTGATTATTTATGCTTTTTTTCCCAAACATCTTATGAGCACATCTGGGAAAGTTGTGATTCTTTGTGGAGAAACCTTCCAAATAATCGAATCATCGATTGAAAATCTTATGTGTGAGCCTCAAATATGATATGATCAATATAATCAACCAGCGAACTGTACAGCAGCGAGTCGAAAAGCCTGGATCCCTTCACCTGTTTTATTTTCAGTTTCTGTGTGCAGGCCCAGACATATTTAAGGTGATAATGGACTCCCATGAATTGTTGTTTTTGTCAATTACAGCCTGTGCGCTGCAGCCCAGCAGGTGTGCAGACGGGTCATTTGCAGCAGCAGAAACCAATAAAAAAATCATCTGGGCTTTACCCGCTGGGGTTTATTTTTCTCTCTAACCGCTGAGCAAATCTTGACATTAAAAGAAGGCGCCAAAACGACTGCGTTTAGTGTGTTTTCAGCCGTGTGGTTATGTGTGTAATCTGCCGGAAGCCGTTTTGCACCGACACATGTTCTCTCGCTGTGAATGGCGTTGCGTCTGTGCTAACTGGGCTTGAATGTTTTATCTCCATTAGGACTTCACTTTGGTGGAACGTGGCGTTGCCGAATCGTCACATTTGAAAGAAAAACGCTCCGTGCAAGCGAGCTAAAAGCTGAGCGGTTGGATTGTCTTCATTCCAGTCCTCGCTGATGAGAACGCCGTCTCGCAGGAGGAATAGATTTCCGTGAGTCTCTCCATCCGCCATCACTCTGCCCACGCGAACACAAAGAGCTTCTTTTGGCCGACGCGATACAACCCATCCGTCTCCTCCTCCTCCGCGACCTTGCGGTGACCCCTGCTACTCGTGCTTGTTAGCTTAACTCCGGCGCCTCGGGCCATCCGCTGGTTTCTCCCTCTTCTTTGTGTGAGAGAAAGAGAGACGGATAAGATGTGTTGTGCAGCGCCCTCTCCTCGTGTTGTTTGGGCCCTGTTGATTTTTCACGCGAGTGCTTTCTCATCCCAGCGGTTCCTCCGCCATATGTTGCCATACGGTTTGAGTTTACGGCCTTGATTTATTCAAAGCCTCTCTCCTGCTACAGCTGGGCTGTTATTCACCCCGTCGCCGATGAAAGGCAGCGGAGGAGGAAGACTCGCGCGAAGGTTCGTTGTCGACACAGGTGTCGGTAGAAAAAAAAAAAGGACTCGCAGGTGATGCTCGGCACTGAAAAGTCTCATAATGAGCTTCCTCGCTGCACACAGCGAGAGAGAGACTTGTGTGAGGGATGAAGACGGAAGAAAGAGACGTTGAGGGATCGGATGAGGCCGAGGGCAGAGCGAGGAAGCGTGAGCAAGAGGAGCGCGAGGCAGGCGGGGATGTAAGGCAACAAATGAGAGCAATAAAACACTCGGGCAGGTTGCTTCCAGACGGCTCGGATCCTCGTGTTCTCCACGGAGGAACGCAGCTCCGTCCTCGGTGATTACTTGCGCTCGGTGCCTTTTGTGTTACCTGCACAGCCGTCTTCTTCTCTGGTTCCAGGTAACGGTGTTAACTTGAAATATTTATTCCGGGTTGTGTTTGTTTCAGTATCTATAGACGGACATACACCCCTCCTCTCTCCCTCCTCTCGCTCTCTGAGAGATAGAAAAGTCAACATGGGAGTCGAGCTCAAACATATCTATAAATAATTTCACGCCTGCAAAATTCAAATGTGTGCTCACGCAGCGGCGAGGTCCAGCCCTTTTTTTTCTCCCCTCTGTTCAGCACCACGGACAGCGCCGCCTCGGCCCCGACCGAGCTGCACGTCCACCAAGCGGGCGAGCTAATGGGACGAAGCGAAGTGACGAGAAACACTGAACCAATAAAGTGCCGACGCGGGGAACAATCTCATTTATAGCAATTGGGTCCTGCACGTTTTTCAACTGGTTCCTTTTTTATGAAGGATGAGTTGAGCCAAAGCTACTGGACGCCATTAGCATGTGCAAAGTATTCAGTGTTTCCGTCTACTTTTATCTGAGAAAAAAACAGTTTGATCCTTAAGAGTAGTGCTGAAACGATGAATACGAGCAGTTCATTTTTGTATTCGTTCATCTCTTTAATATGATATCTATGTGAGACAATCATAACCGACACATGGCCGCATTGGCAGCTGCATACTGCAGGGTTTATGCAAAATTATATTGAAGAAATCATTGACTTTCCCTTCAAAAGCAGACTTAAACAAGTTCAGAAGAGTTATGTCATGTGAAAAACAATCAAAAAACAGCAATATATCAATATTATTATGAGGTACCGCCTTAGATTTTTAACTTGTCAGTCATTACATCCACATCACTGATGATCATTCATTGTGTTAACATTAATAGTCTACGCTACAATACTGCTGAAATATGGTCGTATTGGGCTCAAAGACTCGGCGTAGTGGCTGTTCTCGCCATCAGCCAGAGCTGGAAAAGGAAAACCCTGAAAATCGGGTATTGATCGCTCCAGTGGGCTGAACGCTCGTCCTGCTGCTCTCAATCCAAGTGGGCTAAAGCTCTCCTCTGCTTGTCTGTCAGGCTCAGGACAGAGTAGCGGGGGATCCGGCTCAACTAAGAAGTCCCAGGCGAGAAGATCCGGGATCAGAGATTCTTGCGATGGCTTGAGCTTCTGGATGCCAATTATATTTAACTGGATTGATGTGAGCTAATTAAAGGGTCCGTCTTCCACTTTAAGTAAACCTTCAGGTTAATAAGCAAAATCATAATTATCTCCTGAATCGGCATCACGGTCAATCCCATCATGCACACACACACTCATACACACACTTATACACTCATTCGGTCATGCGGCTCTGAGTAAAAAGTCTGCGTTTTTGCATGTCGAAGTAGGCGCTGTACAAACAGACCGGGGGTTTAATCCTGTTTCTCGTGAGAGCAGCCGAGGAGGCAAGAGTTCCCCTGAAGCTTATTTTCACCCCGTTGCAGCTCTGCTCCCTGTGACGGGGAGGCGAGCGGCAGGACATACGCATCAATTATTGAAGCAACTGTGCATTGCTGAAAGGGACAAAATGATAGTGAGAACTTGGCTGCGTGCAACAAAAAAACAACAAGTTGTTCAGAAAGGGCCTTGTACAGAGATCTATGTGCTAACGCCACTTAGCCGAGGCTAGCTTTGGGTTCGGTCTCTCGGGTGCACTTTGTTTACTGGCATGTGAAATGACCCGTTTGAGAACCTCACTGCATGCAGATGCGTGCAAAAGGTTGTGTGATATCAAAGACACCATCAAGATAAGATAAAAAAGTAAACTTGCATTCTATCTGCTGGCCAGCAGGGGGCGACTCTGGTTGCAAAGAAATGCCAGACTGTCTTGACGTCTGATAAAAATGATTTCTCTTGATTTTTTTTTTTCCCTCAGTAAACATTGTAAACATGAGATTATGGTCTTAATCTCTAGTTTCAAGTCTTCTTCAACACAGCTTTGCATCTCCGCCGTCTAAACACGGTCACTTCCAATCAAGGGTTGCAAAAAAAAACAAGATGGCGACGCCCTAAAGGCTCCGAAGTGGAGGCTTCAAAAAGTTGCTCCAACCACGACTACACCAACTTCTTATGTACAGTCTCTAGAAAAAGCCGGTGTTTGGATGCAGGTCATAAAGCACTTTATTAGCGCTTATTCTTCATAATCTGCTGCATTTTGAAGCTTTTATATCGGATGAAAATGCATTTCCTGTTTTTAGTTTATTTTGAGTGTGATTCTTCTGCACCATTCTCTTCGTGACTTTCTGGATTCAGCCTCATCTCTGCATCCATATAATTTTATTTCCTCCTTTTTCGTTGCCTTTCTGAGTGTTTTCCTTTGGACCGGGTGCTTGTTTTGTCCCACTGGCTCGGCTCCCGGAAGCCACTCAGACTGTTCACAAAACACAAGGACCTTGCAACACCCTTGGCAATAGCGCAGATAGCCTATTTGAAAAATGCAGCGTCACTGACTGGCCTGATCATAAAACTATTTATATATTTTACACAAAGAGCAAACGGTGGGCTATAAATCAAAACCCCCCCAAACATCCAGCCATTGCTGGACTTCTTGTTTTTTTCTTTTTCATTGTTTTTATGTGTTCAAGGATGCTCTCCTGCCCCGCAGCAGGAATTTCATTTTGTAATCTTTGCAGTGCACGGTAGCGAGGTCTCCAGCCTCGCTTCTGGAAATTGGCTCTCTTGGTGCACCTTGACATTAGTGAATGTGTCCTGCAGTACTGAAGCTTTTCCCTTTTACAATAGAAACGGGGACAGCGCTTCCGGAGGAGCTCAAATAGAGATTTTTACTCTTCTTGTATTATGAAGCAGTACTTTATGTTCCCTTTGTGCTCAGTCGGGGGTTTCGAACTGTAAGCCGGCACCATCAGTACCACAAAGGGAGGAAGTTGTCTCTCTTTCACTGACACAGCGCTCTGATTTGAAATTAGAGTTCACTGCAGCAACGAAAATATTGTTGTTGATAACAATCGAGTCAAATCCTACTAATAACACCCCTCATACTGTATTGCAATGTTAAGTATGAGAATATTCAACAATTTGTCCGTGTTTTTGTGTTTTTTTTTCCTTGCAGACATAAACATGGCTGGCGAGCCGAAGCCGTACAGGCCCAAAGCCGGCTCCAAGCGGCCGCTCTCAGCTGTTTACAGGTAAGACCCGCCTCCCCGAGATTATATCTCATATTCACAATTAACTCTTTTACATCCTGCTGCTCGTGTTTATGTCGAGTATTATTCAGAATACAAGGTTTTCTATTATGTTAAAAAAAATCTTGTTTACTTTGCTTTAACGTGACAGCCTTCTTCTTCTTCTTCTTCTTCTTCTTCTTCTTCTTCTTCTTCTTCTTCTTCTTCTTCTTCTTCTTCTTCTTCTTCTTCTCCTCCTCCTGTAGATACCACTGACTTCTTCTTCCTCCTCCTTCTATTCACTGGGACACTTTTGTGTTGTGCGTACTCGTGATAGTTTGTCAATTAGCAAAGTACATACTCCCACCAATTAACTTCCTTCTGAGTTGTTTGCTTCGTTGCATTGCCGGTCTTCTTCTTGCTAATGTATTTGTGTGAGCGTTGAGCCTCATTTGCATTGTGTAGCTGCGGCTGTAAACCGCCAGCGTGTAACATGGTAATTGTGGAGCAGCAACAGGAGGAGCAGCAAACCCAACGCTGCAGCACTTTCTATTGAAACTGAAATGCATTAACTCTAATTAGAATTCCTGTGAAAATGGCAGCAATTCAAAAACAGCTCCTTCTCCTCTTTGTCTTTTTTTATTTCATAAATTATAAATGTTGTCATCCTGAGCGCGCAGCCCACTTAACGTTGATTTTTTTTCCTCTCCGGGGTCTGAGAAACAATTTGACTTTTCGTTCTCCCGACTGTGTTTTCCTCTTATGAAACGTCTTTGTTGACGTGCCGGCCTCGCATGCCAGTGTGGCTTAGGCTCGCTCTTCACCTGCGGTGAGCTTTAAGCAGCAACTGGAGCGTGTCCCTTCCAGTCAAAACAGCTCCAGTTTGATCTGCTTTTCTTTGTGACAGATCCAAAATGGCCGCTCTTTAACACAACCCGTCTCTTTCTGTGTCTGTCCCTCCCCCTCCGTGTCCCCGTTTGTCTCTCTCACAGCGGTTATGAATTTGACTACGAGTACTACAGGGATGATTTCTACAACAGGTATGTATCATTCACACATGAGATTAAAAGCCTTTAATCCCTCTTTAGTGAAGTTTACTGTTGCGATGCCTGTCGAGGTTTCTCTTCTCACACTGCTCACAATGCTAACTGGCAGATTTAGCGCTCAAAAGTCCAAATAATTCTTATGAACAGTAGGTTTTTTATGTCAGACAGAGACAGAGGAAAGCAGACGCTGCATTTCGGACCATTAACTAGCTCTTGCTAGCAGATTTTAGAAGCTTTTATCAGCTTTGAATTAAGCTAACATTGGCTTTCTAGCTAACATTGACTTCTAGCTAACATTGGCTTTCTAGCTAACGTTAGCTTTCTAGCTTGTTGTCTTTGGCTGACACTGCTGTGCTATGATTGGCCGATGCCCATATAGGGGCGGGGTTTAGCGTACACTCAATAGCTCCTCCCTCTCGATTCTTGACTGCCTAAAAGTCTCCCTCGGCAGCGACGGCTTCAAAATGGCCGAATAGATCAAGCATGCAAATTGAAAGCAGGCAACACTTGTTTTTTTTCCTGTGTCATGTATCCGCCAGTGATCGGACTGCTTATCCGCCGAGACATTTTCTAAATGTCAGACTTGTTGAGCGCCGTGACAGCGAACGCTGACACCTTCATTTGACATTTAGCGCCCTTCGCTCTTCATCCTCTTCACTTCCAAAAAGACGGGCGACGGGATTATTTGCATGCGCGTTGACGGCCCCCCGACAGTCGCACCTAAAGACGGATAGTCGTAGGTTCCCGATGTGATATCTCCCTCTCTTTTTTTTGTTTAATGTGGTGCCGTTTGAGAGGAATCCATCATGGAATACAATACTGAATACTGCGCACGGATAATGGGCTTTAGAAAGAGGCGCCGGTGAAATAAACTGAAAGGAAAAAGCTCCAGATGGACTTTCTCGGCGCTTCAGGGCCTCTTATAAAAGACAGCCAAATAGAAATAAAGTGTAATATTCTATATTTTTGTCTTTTTTTTCCCGAGGCTTTTCGACTACCACGGCAGAGTGGCCCCCCCACCGAGAGCCGTGATCCCCGTCAAGCGCTCCAGGGTGCTCGCTCCCTCCTCTCGCCGCGGGAAGACTTCCTTCCCCATCAAAACAACCTCCTCTTCCTCCTCTTCATCCTCCAGACCTCCCACGTCATCCTCCTCCGGGCTCAAACGTACGTACAAAATAAGGTGCTTCATTTTTTGAGGCGGGGGCTTATCTTGTGTTCACACTTTACTCCTCAGATTTTTACATTAATAAATTATTCAAAAGGCGCACAAGCTAATTACGCTAATAGCATTCTGTCATTTTCGCACAGACAAAAACAACCCTGAGGGTTTAATGCAGATCTCCAATGATGCTGCTGTTTAATTCACTCCAGCGGTGTAGAGCAAAAACACTAAACCGCAAACACAAATATAATCCCAGCTTTGACGAGCGAGCTATTCCTGTCACCCATCTGGATCTCGTCCGCTCCTTTTGAGCGACTGCTGATGCGTTTTGAACGTCCTAAATGTAATTAACGTGAGATTGGGCGCCCCCCCCCCCCCCCCCCCCTCTACCCGCCCATCTCGCACGGTATTCGCGGTCAGCTGTGTTTACCTCAGCGCTGGACTCTATCCGTGGGTTTGTGTAATTGGCTCCAGTGTTTATTCCATTGTCGCCCGTCTCGGGCCGGCGTTATCAGCGCCAGCAGCTTGGTGCGGTCTGCGAGGAAGGACCCGCTTGCAGATGGAGGAGGAGGGGCGGGGGGCGGGAGAAAAAGCCCATCTCTTTTTGGACGGAGTCGATGAATTCCCTCTCCTCTGTCTCAGCTGTGCTGATGGATGTTTGGGAGACTAATTTTCCTCCAGCCGGCGCTGTGAAGAGTCACGGTTTGTATTGACTCCGGCCGAGATGATGGATTGGACGGAGATATCAGGTTCGCTCGCTCCCAAACAGCGGGGCGGGTCGCTCCAAGTAATAATTCATTTTTTGGGTCACGAGGATTTAAACCCTCTTTGATGCTCGATGTCGATAGTCAGTTCATGACGGGAGTTTACTTATTTGTGTCGAATAAGGAAAGAAGTTTAGTGCCTTTTTGTAAAGTCCCCGGCTGCATTGGAATATTTGAGTTCAGTTACAAGAGAGATTTAAATATAATCCTTCGCATTTGATTGGACAGCTCAAAAGTGGGCGGGTCTAAAAATGTATTGTGAGACAGAGCTACAAAGAGTTGACGATCATTTGATGAATGGCTTCATTTTTGATGAACAGGAAGAAAATACGATTGGATTTTGATGTTAGAAAAAGCTTTTTTCTTTTGCATTAATTATATATAATAATCTAAAAGGGTGAAACATTGTTTTTGTTCCTGGATCTTTTGATTTTGACTTTGATAAGGAATTAGAGCGACAACAATAATCAATTAGCTCATCAACAGAGAAAAATAATAATACTGAATTATTACTAAGTTTGTTTGAGTTTCGGACAATCGATCGGAAACTTCAAGACATTTGAAAGCGTCCCAGAGGGCACGAAGAACCTCTATTGGACATTCATTCACAATATGCTGACAAGTTATTGATCACATTAGACGAACAAAGTTGAAATGATGAAAAGTTTTCTTTTGCTGCGGCGGCATGAGGCTCTTAAATAGTTCACACAGATAGAAACATGAGGCGCCATCGTCCTTTCAGACGATTTAAAGTTTGTCAAAGTACGTCCTGAGTCACGTCACAGCCCTTTTACTCTTATTCAGATAACGATTTAAAACTCAACGACATAAAACACACGTCTTTTGAATTGTGTTCGTGTCATTGATGGTTTAAAAATATATAATCCGGCTCATCCATCCGGACAGACTGTTCACCGTCTGCATCATATCGGCATCACCGGCCCCAAAACCCTGTGTCCGGTTTAATAATCCCACAGCAGTGATGCAAGAGATCATCGCTATCGCTGAGATAAAAATGTTGCTCGGTCCAAAAAATGTGATCCATTACTCCCTACGTCTTATCTAATAATGCTTATTGGATAACAATCCCTCCTTTTTCTTTAACAGGAGCTATTTAAAGACACGTGTGGATGAGATGACGTTGGATTAGGACGTGTGTGTGTGTGTGTGTGTGTGTGTGTTGTCTCTGCAGCTCGTGTGACTCATGGAGAAAAGACACGGCTGCAGGCGCCGATAAATTAAAAACGGTTCCGCACTTTCTTATCATCAAAGTGAAGCTGCCCCGAGCGCAGATAGTGTTGGAATAAGGACGCGAGTGTGTGTGCGTGTGCGTTCACGGATGTTGTGCGATACGGAGAAGGCGATGGAGACACTTCTGTGTCACCGGCCACAGAGATATTGTATAGCAACTATCTTCTTCTTCTTCTTCTTCTTCTTCTTCTTCTTCTTCTTCTTTACTTTAGCTGCTTCCAGGAAGTTTAGTTTTCTGTTCGGTGCAGCTTCAGAGTCGATGCTGCGTTCACAGCGTGAGGCTCGTTCTTGTGGTTTCCTCTCGTCTTACCTTCATCGCTGGTGCTCAACCTTCTCTCAGTGATGCGGCGCGAAGCATCTGGGTTGGAAAAACAGTGTAATACACAACGCTGTGCCGTCAGTGTCTGATTTAATATAAAATATTTACAATTCTGTTTAAGAACTTACACATATATTATTAAATATTCATTAAGTAACTATTTTATGCTAATCTTAAGTATATATTTTTTAAATCTCAAGTAGCCCATTTGAGAACCACGAACCTTTATGATGCCTTTTATTTATCTATCTATCTATCTAACTACCTACCTACCGCTCTCCCAACCTACCTTCCTTCCTACCTACCTCTCTCCCTACCTACCTTCCTTCCTACCTACCGCTCTCCCAACCTACCTTCCTTCCTACCTACCTCTCTCCCAACCTACCTTCCTTCCTACCTACCTATCTCCCAACCTACCTTCCTTCCTACCTACCTTCCTTCCTACCTACCTCTCTCTCTAACTACCTATCTACCTCCCCCTCCCCCTCCCTACCTTGATTCCTACCTACCTCTCTCCCTACCTACCTTCCTTCCTACCTACCTTCCTTCCTACCTCCGTCTCCCCCTACCTACCTCTCTCCCTACCTACCTACCTTCCTTCCTACCCACCTTCCTTCCTACCTACCTCTCTCTCTAACTACCTATCTACCTACCTCTCTCCCTACCTACCTTCCTTCCTACCTACCTTCCTTTCTACTTACCTCTCTCCCTACCTACCTCTCTCCCTACCTACCTTCCTTCCTACCTACCGCTCTCCCAACCTACCTTCCTTCCTACCTACCTCTCTCCCAACCTACCTTCCTTCCTACCTACCTCTCTCCCAACCTACCTTCCTTCCTACCTACCTATCTCCCAACCTACCTTCCTTCCTACCTACCTTCCTTCCTACCTACCTTCCTTCCTACCTACCTCTCTCTCTAACTACCTATCTACCTCCCCCTCCCCCTCCCTACCTTGATTCCTACCTACCTCTCTCCCTACCTACCTTCCTTCCTACCTACCTTCCTTCCTACCTCCGTCTCCCCCTACCTACCTCTCTCCCTACCTACCTACCTTCCTTCCTACCCACCTTCCTTCCTACATACCTCTCTCTCTAACTACCTATCTACCTACCTCTCTCCCTACCTACCTTCCTTCCTACCTACCTTCCTTTCTACTTACCTCTCTCCCTACCTACCTTCCTTCCTACCTACCTTCCTTTCTACTTACCTCTCTCCCTACCTACCTTCCTTCCTACCTACCTTTCTTCCTACCGCCGTCTCCCCCTACCTACCTTCCTTCCTACCTACCTCTCTCTCTAACTACCTATCTACCTCCCTCTCCCCCTACCTACATTCCTTCCTACCTACCTCTCTCCCTCCCTACCTACCTTCCTTCCTACCTACCTTCCTTCCTACCTCCGTCTCCCCCTACCTCCCTCCCTACCTCCCTGCCTCTCTCTCTCTTCTCCCTTATAGTATGTCAGATTTGTTTCGATGCTTACTTGATATCTCCCCTCATGGTTTTTGCTTCCCTGCGTTGGTTCAGCTCCTGCGTGTGTGTGTGTGTGTGTGTGTGTGTGTGTGTGTGTGTGTGTGTGTGTGTGTGTGTGTGTGTGTTGTCGGTGAAGCCGGGGTTTCGTTCTGCACGTGTCTCCTGCTGCTTCGGGGTTTTCCGGCTGCATCTTCTACAGGAACTCGTGGGTTTGTTTACGGAGACCTGACGGGTGTCAAAGAGAATTTTATGTTTTCTCCTCAACTTCCCGGGCTCTGTGTTTTTTTCCCGCTTCCCGCTCAATAGACGACACGTTTCAGCTGCCGAGGGTTTACGAATGAGATTATCTTCCCACTTTAAAGTTCTTTAATCTGCCTCCGTTTCGAGCCGCGAAGGAGCACAACCTGAATTAATGCCGACGTCCCCCAAAATGTTTATTTTCATTATTCCATATTTGCATCCGACGCACGTAAAAAAAAAAAAAAGGTCAGAACTGAAACTCTGGTACGATGCAGTTACGCCTTATTTACCCGAAGCCCGCGACATGTATGGCAGCGTAAATTATTCATGAGGCGGTAAACAGAAGCAGTGGGAGGCCAAATGGTGCCGCACCATCGTGGAGGCCAAGATCAGACATTGTTGCAGGGAGTCTATGAAAATGAACAAAAAAATGCAATGAAATTACATTGATATGATTGTTTTTTTAATCCAGTTTTGTTTCTTAAACTCAAATCGAGCATCAAACATTAGATTTAGTGTCTCTTTAACGGACAAAAGTGTTGCAATTTCATACAACACATGCTTGTTGTTTCCTTTTCTACAGCAAAAACGACCTTTTTGCAAAGCCAAAACTAAATAATTGGGTATTTCAGATAGTCAATGAGCTGCTATTCCTCTGCAATTCAGACGTTTAGGATTCCTGAAATGAGTTTCGGTCTGCCGTGCCGGGCTCCTCCGTGTGTGACATTTGAATTGGCTGTTTGGGTTTCAGCCCTGATGGTTTGTTTTACGGCTCCCATAATGGTTTCGTAATGTGCCGGAAGAAAAAGAAGTCGTTTGGTCCTGCGGGGATCATATCCTGAGATGGTTGCAGTGAGTTAATAAGTGTGTTGAGTTGATCAGCAGCTGTGTATTATCAATAATATACGTGATATAATGTTAGAAAGCTGGGAGCAAGCTGCCAACCTCAATGCAACTCAATATAAATATGAATGAACGTACGCTCGACTGGATTATTTTCCCACTTTATGTTCGCTCAGCTGACCCCGAAAATGAGATTATGCTTCCAATTGATTAGATTTGCTTATTGAGGAAGTGTGCTAAGTGCTAAGTGATCATTTTCCTGTGACTCCAACGCAATATGCATCCAGAATGTGAATGCCGGCATTAAAACTGCGATATATGGAAGTAAAAACCGGATGTGAGGAAGGATTCTGACTTTACAGTCTGCACTAAAAAAGCAGACGCCGTCCTGACGGGTAAACAATCTCCACGCTTTTGTAATCTCCTCGCGTCGACTGGAAGATGGCGTTCGGTTTGTTCACATTTCGGCATCGTTGAGCTAAAACCTTGAGCGGCTCCGTGGTGGGCGTAAAGCTCCGCGCTAATCTCCAAATTGAAAGCAGCAGGTCGCTTTATATTTTCAGCCGGATAACTTTAGCAGTCGGCTCGGATTGAGATGTTCTTAAGGAACGCGAGCAAGATGTCGGCGTGCGGCCCCCGTCGACGCCGGCGTTGTGAAAGCGCCCGGATGAGAAATGAGGACGGACTGAAAGTGTCTGTGAACCCCTCGTCTCTGTGCTTCTGTCCCTCCAGCGGTGAAGACGGACCAGCTGCAGACCATCAAACGGGAGCTCACGCAGATCAAGTTGAAGATCGACTCTTTGCTGGGACGCCTGGAGAAGATCGAGAAGCAGCAGAGGGCCGAGTCCGGTAAGAGGTCCGACGGGGGGGAGGAGGAAGAGGAGGAGGAGGAGGAGGAGGAGGAGGAGAGAGAAAGGTGGAAAAGGATCGCACGGCGGCCATACGTCTCCGTGACATTGTGGGCGATAAGAGCACCGGAGCGCTCCATCATAACAGCGGTCGCGGCGTCAACGTCACGCTGACTCTGAAGGTCGTAGAGACTTCACGTCACGTTCCAATTATTCAGCCGGTCGCTATCGCTTATCTATAAACCCGCTGTCACTTTTTTCTTCAGACAGTCGAAACCCTCAAATAAATCACGCGTGTGTCTCGGTCGTCCTTTCGGGACGTTTGTGTACAAAGAGAGAAAGAAAACTTTTAAGCGATAAGCGATTATTGTTCAAGGTCATTTGCTCTGAAAGTGTTGGAAACTTTCCTTAAATCTTGATCGTTGGATATGTTTTGTCTCCCATTTAGTTGCTTAATTTTAATGGAGAATATAATTACGTAATACAGTCAAGTAACAAAAAGCAAACAGGCAAATTGATGGTAAATCTTGTTTTTTGTGAAAACCAACAGGTCTTCAGTGGAGGAGATAAAGGAGAGGTGAAAGCTGGTCTTTATACTTTAATTCGGCAGAGTTTTTGAATTATAAACGGGAGAGGAACAGATTGCTTGTGTTTATCCAGCCGTGCCGACTTCCGCCGAAACGACGCCGTCGCCGAATTTATGTGCTCCAATCCGGTCGACGCGCTCGCGGCTAATTTGCATTTTCTTTTTGCAAACATTCCTCAAAAGTTTTGGCTTCAAATTCACTCGGCAAACAAATTTAAAAACACAACTTTTTTTTCGAGACCGCCGCCGTGTATGAGGCAGGCGGAAGGACGGGGGGGGACGCGCCCGCCGGCGGCTGAAACCGCCACGAGCTGCCGCGGAGACGCAGCTGTGCAGGAAAAAAAAGAAGTTTTTACACAGATCTTAAAGAATCTGTGAGCAAGAACAGGAGTTTCTGCTGCGCTTTGAACACACACACACACACACACACACAGACACACACACACACAGCCAAAGACACAACGCCGTCACGCAGCGTGTAGCGTTCGCAGACATCTTTTGCAGTTTGTGTCCCACGTCATATTTAATTGACGTTACTTTAAAATAAAAGTCACCGCTCCAAGTCGAGGATGTCTTTTTTCATTTAGTAAAAAAACCAAACTCTTCCCTCGACGCCTCTCCCCTCGCGCCTCGTCCTCGCCTCCTTTCGCTCGCGTCCTTCGCTCCCGTGGGCGGGACTAAGACATCAAAAAGATGTACAGACTGTGAAAATGGTTCCTCTGTCTTACGCACTATTCAATCGTATTTGGGGTTTTAAAAAAAATAGACGCTCGTCTGTTCCGTCGGATGAAAACCAATTCTTCTCTGTGCCCTCCCACCTCCTCCCCCCTCTCACTCAGAAGCTCAGAGAAAGTACGAGGAGAACTGCGACTCCCTGCACGAGGAGTCCGTGTCCGAGACGGCGGAGAACTCCGGGGAGGAGGCGGGCGACGGGCCGCTGGACGTGGAGGCCGGAGAGATGACCGACGGGGGCGAGGACGACTACGACGAGGAGGGGAACCACCATCTGGTGAGAGGAGACGGCCGACAGGTCTGACAGGTGGGGGAGGAGAGGGGGAGGGGGAGGGAAGCAGCGATGCACTTTGGGGGATTTCAAGTCTTCCCGTCTGAAAAGTACATTTTTTTTTTGGGGAGAATTATTCATGGCTACAGATCTGAGAGAGCCCGGGAGCCTCAACATGAGTGAACGGTGAGAGCGCCCGGACTGACAGCTTCTCCCTGTCCACCCCGGCTCAAGCTGTGGAAGCAAGCAAGGCTCGTCACTGGCCCACACACACACACACACACACACACACACACACACACACACACACACACACACACACTCTCACGAGGCCTGCTGGGATGGTGAGCGTGTCGTGGTGGACGTAGAACAGTATGTAAAGGATTATTTTCTCAAGGACACCGAGAAGATACCGCCCGTATAGAAGAGCCAGCGTGAGCTAATCTGATTCAGTTATGATGCATTATGAATAGATCCAAACTACAAAACATCATTGAATGAATAAACAACCGTCGGCACCAGCAAATGTGACTCTATTATTATTATTATTATTATTTCCTTGCTTGGTGTGATGTTAAAGTGATTCATAGTGTTCAGGATTGCTGTTTTTTTCTCATTTAATTGAAAAAGAACTGTTGAATTCATCCATATTCTACTGAAAAGACACAGTCGCGCACAGATTACACAGTTCATGGTTGCTGATTTATTTTTTTTCTGTGCCCGAGTGTTGACCGATATTTCATCATTTTGATGCACCCGAAAAAACATTATAAGATGTCACTGAAGCGTCTAAGCGATGTTATTACGGTCTTCTTCACGCTGTTGTGTTCAGGTGTCTGGCCTTCCAACGTCATGAGATAAAGTTGTATCTTGATAACGGTTATTTGCACGCTGAGAGCGCCGTATCACACTGCAGTTAAAACATAATGCCGCAGTTTCCTTTTCAAGTTCAAGCGCCGAGCTGAAAGTCATCCTCTGGGTTCAGTTGAGCGGTGCGGCCATGTTTTGGACCGTACATATTAGCCATTAAGCAGACGAGCGTGGCCGTGCTTTCCCCCTCCCCTCCCGCTAATAGAAGACATTATTTACCCGGCGACGTGTCGGAGGTGATTCATTTGTTCCCCCGAAGGTCACGTTGATCACACACCGTGATAATGTACCACAAAGACGGCCGGCGCTACTGCTGTTGGGCGTATATCAGCGGTGACCTTTTGGCGAAAAGTTCAAAGACAACCTGCTAAATCCTATAATACTCTCTCTCTCTCTCCTTTTCAGATAGAGAACCACGTATCGGATATTGACAACTGAGATCAGGTGAGGATCAACGCACGAGTGTCGTTGTAAAAGTCCGCTCGTCTCTTCTGTACCCGCCCGGCGGCGTCTCCGGCGCCTCGAAACAGCCGTTGGCCCGACGGAGCGAGCGGTAACGGCGCTCCGACGGGCCAGAACGGCCCCGTAAACAACGTGCATGTAATTGAATTTGCGTGGGGAGGGGGCGTGAACGAACGCCGAGGCCCGAGGCGACGCGCTTACAAACCTCTTTTCCTCTCGGAGAGCGAGGTAATGGCGCGGCGGCTCGGCCTCAGCTGCGTTTGTGAGTCACACGCTTGTCGACGTTAAAATGTGTTATTTTACGCCGCCGGGTGAGCGAAAGGAAAATCTAGAAAATAGGATTCTGTCTTTTAACTGAAATGTACATTTAAATCTTTATTTTATCCTGAGACCTGCAGTTTCAACTGGTATCAGTGTCGTATTAAACGTAGCCATATTTATCATTTCCATTGCCTTTTTAATGTAAATGAATGGCGAGCGCACGTTGGCTTCTCGTTCGGTGTTGAACCCGGCCGGTAAATCTGTGATTTTATTTGGACCTGCGAGCTGAAACTGTCTCGTCTCTGACAGGAAGCCAATACGTGTATTTCCCCAAATATCGAGCTATTCCTTTAAAGGTGAAGCTCTATAATCCTGCAGTGGATCCGTCAGTGAACGCGTCAATAACCTGTGAACACCATAGATAAGCCAGCTGGAGACATCGTTATCCTCTGATGATGTAACGAAAGCATCAGATCATCTTTTTCTAAAAGTTTGCACAAAGTTGTTGTGTGTCCGAGCTGTTGACTTCCTGCTTCACTTCTAGTGGGATTATGGAGGCATTCATTACATTAATCTTTCTTCTCGCCTTCAAGGAACCGTCAGCTCTAAAGTTGTTGTGTGTTTTTTTTTTTTTTTGCATGTGCATACCAGCAAAAAGCTTTTTTTTTCCGCCCTCATCTGCTCGTCCAGATGTTTGGAAGTCCCCGGTTTCTTTTCACCTCTTAAGAAACCGCGTCACACTTGGAGCTTTTTGCCTTTCCTACATTTCACCCTCGCATTGAACGACCTGAAAATCCCACTCGGAGGGGAAAAAAAACTGTGAATGTTTTGCTCGCGGGCCTCAGAGCGAGGGTAAAGAGAATCACAGTGAACCTCAATAAGTCGTGTCCGGGAGGATTAGAGAGGCCTCTCGGCTCCCAGGAAAACGGACAAGCTTTAAAACTCGGCCTAATCCTCGTCAGATCCGCAGCATTATAAACAGCCGCCGATGTTTGAGGGAGGAGACGGTGCTGTAATGTGTTTTTCAATCAGTTTTTCCTCCTCCATCACTTCAGGACGAGGCAGCGGCGGACTCATAGGACTCATCATCACCTTCAAGAGACAGGAAAAAAAAGGATCTCTGAGGGGATCAAGACTCTCATTCTGGACTGTAAGTCGTGTTCAAGAGATGCCGAATCACATTTAAAAACGCCCGACCGTGCAGCTCCGACCGAAAGAAAATGTACCCGCGACCCATTTTAACGGATATTCTGTGCAACTTATACTCCATTGCACGAGGCCGACGGCGTCATGTGCTAACCCTGTTTATGAGAAGAAGAAAAATAAAGCAGAAGGGAATGATATAAAGGCTTTTATTCTGATTTTTAAAGAAAGCGACGCGGGACGAAGGGAACATAACGTTGTTGATCCACCGTTGCTGCTTTGATGAAATGTGTTTGCGCTGTAATTTCACTGTTTGTTTTGTCTTTTTACATTTTTTTCGATGATTTTTATGTTGAAGAATCTCACGATCGAAGGCCAGTCGGAAACAATCTGCGAGCTCAGAATGATAGTCACAAAACGAATGCGACATCCTCGTCGTTTTTTTTTATATCTGCGAGCGTAACTTTTTTCCAGCTTTTATCCATTTGTCACACAAATGTCCGGCGGGGCTGTTTCATCATGCATTCCTCACGCATTCCTCACCGCTGCCAAGTTTTGGGAAGCAGAGAGGGCTTCCTGTGGTAGAGAGCCAACGCTGGCACAGCCCCCCCCCCCCCCCTCCCTTCCTGCTCAGCCCCGTGCATCCCATCATGCTCGCCGTTCAGGAGCCAACGCCCTTCCTCCTTCTGCCGCGCTCTCCCTCTGCATTCTGCATCGATTCGGTCTCGTGGAGGCAAGAGAGGGAGACGAGGTTTTATTGAAGATGCATTAATACGACATGCCTTTTTAAAAACAACCTAAACGAGTGGCAAAAAATGTAAAAATGCCCATAAATATCAATATTAAAGCAAAAGACTGTGCAAAGCTGTGGTCAGTATAAATGAATAGCTGCAAAGTCAATCAATGATTCCCAATATATAAAATGTAGAAAAATAAATGAATTTACAAATAAAGACAGAGGCATGTTTGTAGCTTTGATATTTTTTCTGTTATAGCAATTATTAGAAGCAGGTGGGGGGTTGAATAGAAGCAGGTGGGGGGGTTGGATAGAAACAGGTGGGGGGTTGGATAGAAACAGGTGGGGGGGACGGATAGAAACAGGTGGGGGGTTGGATAGAAGCAGGTGGGGGGTTGGATAGAAGCAGGTGGGGGGTTGGATAGAAACAGGTGGGGGGGTTGGATAGAAACAGGTGGGGGGTTGAATAGAAGCAGGTAGGGGGTTGGATAGAAGCAGGTGGGGGGGTTGGATAGAAGCAGGTGGGGGGGTTGGATAGAAGCAGGTGGGGGGGTTGGATAGAAGCAGGTGGGGGGGTTGCATCTACAGCTGTAAATACCAGGTGTTGCAGCTGATGGTCAGTAGCAGCCATTAAGTTGATGATGCACATCAGCTGGCATATATATATATTACATTATATATATATATATATATATATATATATATATATATATATATATATATATATATATATATATAAAAAAGCTGTAGATGAGGTTGTCAGCATGAAGTGCAGGCTCTCGATGCTGTGACGTTCATCCTTGCTGTAAATGAAGCAGCTTCTTTCTCAGACGCTCTGCTCGTCACTGACCTCGCACTCTGCAGCCCCGCCTCCGCCTCCCCGCCTCCGCTGCTAGCGAAGCTTAAACGTTCTCTTCATCACTTGCATCCACTTTGCGCTCGGAAAGCACAAAAGCGCGGTGCCATCTCGTCCCTGAGCGTGTTTTTCTTTAAGTATGAAAGCAGACCGGCCTCTTGTCATTGGAAAAAATGTTCCACACGCTGATTATCGGTTGAAGTTGAGTCGTGTGATTCAGGGGCTGTTTTTTATATATATATATATATATATATATATATATATATATATATATATATATATATATATATATATATATATATATATATATATATATATATATATATATATATGCTATTTGTGTGTTTTATTTGTACATGTTTTGAGATGTGGGCCGTTGAGACTTGAAACCTGGTGTAATGAAGGTCAAATAGATTTCATGTCTGCTGCTTGAAGCATTAAAAATGGCATTTGAAGAATTCAACCGCAATGTTTCTTTTCAGATACAATCCAGTCAGAGTTTTATTTTTGCATTGTACCTCATACATTTTGTGTTTTTACGCAGACTTTTTTTTTTTCATTCTGGCCGATGGAGTGAAAGTTTCGTCGAACAACAACAGTAACGAGTTAAACACGGAGAAAGTCCACAAAAGGCGGGTTGCAGTGGTGGATGGGTAAAACAAAAGGGGCGGGGTTAACATTTGCTCCGGAAGAAACTCCACTACTCCTCTCCACGTGTTTATAAACTTACACATTTAGTTCTGTTGCCTGAACCGTAGCAATCATTTAACGCTAGTGTGTCGTTGTGCGTTCGACATTTGCTGAAACGTACAATGCAAACATGCTATTTTTTTTCCTAATTACTCTGAGAAACCCTCACATGCTCTGTTGAAATGTTATCTGAACTCAGCTATACAGATGGTTCCCATACAAACTGTGGATTAATAACAACATGTTGTTTTTTTTCATTATGTCATGAGTAACAGGACTCTGTTCACCCTTATTAGCACGCAGCTAAAGCTAATTAACCCAAACCACCAGAAGCAAATGAGGAAATATTGTTGAACTGACCCTTTGAACCCAGAATTGATTAAATATTCAATAAGGAAAAGTTGCCTCGCACAATTTCATGAACACAACAATCTCACAGAGTTCTGGCTGGAAAGAAAAAAATTCAATAAAATAAAAAGTCATCTCATTAAAAATAAGTGTCTGGTGAACGATGATAACGTGTAATAATATTTAGCACTATTTTTGTATACAAAAAAAAAACATGTTAAAGGGGAAATGGCTCTGCTACATGTTTATCTTTTATTGCTGGTAGCTTGTTATTTAATAAGCAGTATTAAATGTGTCAAAAAAAAAACTTTCCTCATCGCTTTTAACTGTTGTAATTTATCTGGGTCACTTTAAAACACGTCTGGCTCCGCATTCACTTTCATTTTTGCCGTGTAAATAGTCCTCGTGTTTATTTCCAGCACTAATCGACTGAAAGAGACGTTTAAAACAAATATACTGACAGTTTGTTGGGGTCGTTGCAGGTTTTAACCAGAATTGTAGTGTAACTGACAACTGTTGTATAGAAATGTACATTTTTTTGTAAAGATATTTTTATCAAAAGGCATGTTTACTGTAACTTTGTATTTTCAGTTCATGTATAAAAAAAAAAAGAAAACCACGGTATATTCCAACGGTTGTAAGGCTCGAAAACCCATCGTCACTGTAGATATTTGTGTTCTTATCAGTCAATAAAATGTGTCATATGTTTAACTCGTCAAATGTTTCAACGATCTACACTTTATTTTACAAATAAATATGAACTGAAGGACAAAGACACCTTTTGTCTTCATTGTAAAAAGCTCTATTCGTGATAATTGCTGACAGATTGTTGACAGTGTAAATGTTTCGGTGCGTCATTAAGACCAAAATCCATTCTCTCCTTTCATTACTGTGCATCTTCTGTCAACACAGACTGCTCATTTAATTATGATTTGTATAGTTTAGTATGCAGCGCGTGTGGCTTGCTCGCCATCCAGATGACACGTTAACACGCTGCTCAGCGCAGTTGTTGTTGTTTTTTAAAAACGTCAAATTAACGTCCGTCAGCGGGAAAAGTCGACACAATCACGGCAGCTTGTCATCTGGTTTTATTCCACTAATGGCACCGGTCTCACTGGCTGCCACTCGACATCACTGTGTACTTTTTAACTGTGATACTCGTGGCCCGTCCGAATGCGGCAGCTCGTATACACACCGGAGTGAAGGAATACACCGACGCAAACCAATCAATCGCTGTCAATCGACTTGTCCTGCCAAATCTGGCTCAATATACATTCAAATAGATTAGACAAATGTTTCACAATGCCCTTGAATAAGCCTATCATGGGAATTAGCCCAAGTATTTACATGTGTGGAAGGATAAAGCATACTATATCATAAAGCAAACTATCTCCATGTTGTTGCTAAAACCATAATCGGTGTCAGTAAATATGTTTTAAATGCCCTGAGATGCAGCTTCTTACTGCTCGTGATGGACTGCTCGTTTGTAGCCAGGAGACCGTTGTTTGTGAAATAAAAGTTGATTTATTTGCCACGTAGCTAAAATACTGATTGTAAAATCCCCTTCCTTTGTTGTTTAAACAAAATGTGATTTTCTTTTCCTCCCTAAACTTCACAAAGTACTTTGTTGCCTCGTCTCAAAGCCACGACAAATAACTTTGACTTGTTTTTGGCGGCCCCTGTGGACAGACGCGGTAGTGTCTCTTCAGAAAACCTTCGCAGTCCTTGACACACCAGAGAAAAGAAATCTCACAATTAAACCAAAATGCAGAAAGACTCGACAGAGGTAACGATGATAAGAGGAGACATTTATTCCATATGCAGAAATAATGTTTTTTTTTGTTGGTTGCCGTCTTTTATAAAAAACGTCTGTTTTTTAAGTGTGACGCGCGTCCTTTTTCACAGTCGGGTGGATTCTTCCTTCTGTCCACGTGGACTCCTCTTTGGATTGTGTCTTCTCCTGAAAATCTGTTTTTTGCCTCTTTTTTTTTTATTTTTATTTTTTAAAGCTGTCCAAAAAAAGATAACGCCTTCATTTCATAAAAAGAAAAGATTTATGCCGGCTTTTTTTTTCTCTTCAAAACATAAGGTGCTTTGTGGAGGATGAAAAAACGGAATAAAAATCATAAAATCAACAGCTGCTGCCATGAAAGGAAGAACTATTAGGAGACAGGAAGCCAAAAGCAACAATAAAGCTCCCCGACATTAAAGCAAATCCTTTCATAAATGAGGGTTTATGGCGACTCTAAAGAACCAGCCTGGGATCCGCTGGGTTTTGTGTGTTATTATAGAGACGACAGCGATGACGTCCTTGAAGGGTTTTCAGTGTGTCACTTCCACTCTGTCAGCGAGTCTGTAAAGGTAGCCGGGCGGCAACAGATGGCCGCTTTAACGCCACAGTAAAAGGTAATGCAGCTAGGTTAATGAGGGCCAACCGCAACGCCGCACACAGTTAGCCCCCGGGATCGGGTCCACGGCACCGGGGAGGAAGAGGGGGGGGTGGGGGGGGCAGAGCTGTTCCCTGTTGGACCCCGACATGAGGACGCGGTTCAGCCCTCTGATTATATTCATGTAAATGGAACGGACGACTGAACCTGCGGAAGAGAAGATAACCAGCTGATGGTGAGCCGGGGTTAGGGTTAAGGGTTATGGTTAAGGGTTATGGTTAAGGGTTTGAGTTAAGGGTTTGGTTAGGGTTAAGGGTTATGGTTAAGGGTTTGAGTTAAGGGTTTGGGTTAAGGGTTATGGGTTATGGGTTAGGGTTAAGGGTTAGGGTTAGGGTTAAGGGTTATGGTTAATGGTTTGAGTTAAGGGTTTGGGTTAGGGTTAAGGGTTATGGGTTAGGGTTAAGGGTTTGAGTTAGGGTTATGTGTTCGGGTTAAGGGTTAAGGGTTTGGGTTATGGGTTAGGGTTATTGTTAAGGGTGATGGTAAAGGTTAAGGGTTTAGGTTATGGGTTAGGGTTATGGTTAAGGGTGATGGTTATGGGTTAGGGTTATGTGTTAGGGTTAAGGTCATGGTTAAGGGTGATGGTTATGGGTTAGGGTTATGTGTTAGGGTTAAGGGGTTAGGGGGTTAGGGTTGGGTTAGGGTTAAGGTTAAGGTTAGGGTTATGGGTTAGGGTCATGAGTTAGGGTTAAGGTCATGGTTAAGGGTGATGGTTATGGGTTAAGGTTAGGGTTATGGGTTAGGGTCATGAGTTAGGGGGTTAGGGTTAGACATGAGTAATTAAGAATATAGGGTATGAAGGATTTTGGAGCCTCCTCTCAACTTTTGAATCAAAAGCACGTGTTTGAGAAGTGGCGAGCGTCTCGTTTGAAGGTCAAACCTCGTCGTCTTCGCTCTCTGTTTGGTGATGTGAGTGTTTGACCGGCAGCATTCGGTGATTAAAAAAAGACGGCGGTTTTTATTTGAATCCCACCTCGTTTCAGACGGCAGCCGCCTCGCGCGGCGCGGCCGCATCCTTTGATTCAAAAAAGAAAAAGGCATTAAATCAGACCGGAGTTCCAGACCCTCTCGTCTTGGATCCCTCCTCCTCTTCCTCATCTTCCTCCTTCCTCCCTTCGTTTTGTTGTGTCGTCTCTCACCTTCCCCCGTGACGTCCTCCACATTACCCAGAGCAGCCGTTTTGGGGATGAAACATGATATTCAGCAGCTCGGTGTAACTCATGATTCATCGATACTTCAGAGCAGACATTAATATCGCCGTTACCATTAAGACTCGCTTCATTACCGGCCTCCCCTTTTCTGATGTCTTTATCAGTTTGCTGTGGAGGTTAATCGTGAGTTCGGGGTCCACGCTGAGTGACGAGGACTTCCCTTGTTATGCATAACCTTTTGAAAGGGTGCACTGTTTCATTTGACATTTAAAAAAAACAAAAAAAAGTCCCATTTGCTCCGCTGGCCGGCGGCGGATGAAATAACTTCTTTCTTTCTGACACGAAAGGTTTCCTATTCAAAAAGCAGTGTGCTCTTTGAATGCTTTTTTGGGGGGTGATTCATGTTCTTTAATGATGAAATACTTTCAAGAATTCACTCGATGTGATGGGTAATTGAAAAAACACATTAATCTCAAAGGAGCAAAACATCTTTTTTTTGTTCTTTTTTCACAATCCTCATTTTGTAACTGCCCTTCATTCGCGCTGCGTGTTTATGAGCAAAGCTATTAATGTGAAAATATTAATAAGTAAAGTTCTAAGTCCTGGCCTTCAAGTCAAGTTCTTCTGAAGCGACCGAAGGTTTGACTGTTTCATATGAACCTGTTGAGCTTTTGTTAACACATGCGTATATTGTGAAACAAAGGGTTTATTTTATCGTTTAAAAGGCGTTTTCCTAACTAGGTTTTACATAAGCCGCTCTAAAAACTGCAAATATAAGCTAGCATTTCAGCGTTTTAGCGCCTTTGAGCTCATTGTGTTGGTTTTAAAGCCTGCAACTTTCTCCTTTTGATGTAATCTCGCGGCGAGCGTGAGCGTCGTTTCCTGATGCCTGATGGTTGGCGAGCTGCTCAACAGCACACAGGACAGCAGCTACAGCCAGACGAGTCCCTCAGGACCAAAACAGAGCCAACGAGGAGGGAATATTGGACTTAAATTCAGCAGATGTTCAGAAGTATAACTTCCGATGAATGCTAATGCTGCTAAGTGTCGGCGAGATGTGAAAATAAGCTCAAAAGTAAAAGATCTGAAAATGTCAGTATTGTATTTGCAGCTTAAGATAAACATGAATGCACTGGTAGCATTTTACTATTTAATGGAGTAAAAAATACAATATTTCCTTGTGACATGTAGTGGAGTAGAAGTGTTAAGTATCTTAAAATGGTAGAAGTAAGGTGCAGATAACCTGACACTTTCCTCAGGGGACTTTTTAATGTAATGTTGCGTTAACCAGCCAGATAATAAACCCATCTCATTTTAATGGTGGAGTCAAATTGAAGGTTGATGTTATGCTGCAATATCATGTGGTGATCAAATATATAATAAAACACTGAAGCTGATTCCTTTTCATGGCTCTGGATCACGAAAATTAATAAAATGCTACGACTGAGAATGAGATTTATATATAAAATCAGGTTTTATTGCCACCAGTAGCCACGCCCCTTTCAAAAAGCAATGTAAGAGAATTCCTAAAGATTTTTGTCGAATCTTCCAAATCGTCCAAACTTCTCAGATCGTTGGATTTGAACAGGAAGAAGAAAGAAAAAAAAAAGCAGCTTTCAGTTCAGAGGCTTTTATTTTAAAATCAATCAACTCTCATTCAAACCGGTGAAAGCCACAGTGGAAAACTCTTTCAAAGGAAAAGCGATTGTTGTTCTCTCACTTGGGGATTTTCCATTCTTCTGCTTCCTCACACAACACGGCGCTCTAAGTCGTCGCACTGCCTCTGAGCCGAAGGGCTCCATCATCCCGCTCTGCCGGTATTGATCGCATCGCACGGCTCTCCAAACGGATGAATGGAACAACCTTCCCCTCTGCGTCCATTTCCTTGATGGCAGAAGCACAGAAGAGGCTGCGGGGTCGCCGTCCAGCCAAAGAAAACGAGGCAACAACAACAACAAAAAAAGGATGAATCGGCCCCCCGGTGTGGATTCCTGCTCCGCTGACCATGTGCGACCCTCAGACAATCATCCTGGAGCCCATCGACCTTGGGCCCGACCCGACCAGAATCAATCAGCGTTGAGGTACGGGCAGCCGTCACGCGCGCTGAGCGATTTTGGCATGCAAGACTCTCCCGTAATAGACAAAGAAACGGAGATCAATAGGCAATTTGGGCTTGGAACGAGGCTGGAATGAAGCGGGGGGGGGGGGGATACATCTACTGCCTGGAGAAGTCAGGAAAATTATGATGAAGTCCCCTGACTGGTACAATGAAGAAGTGAATCATTCATCAGCTGCTTATGGCTGACGCTGGCACAGCAGATACGACTGTAAGATTACTTCTTCTTTTTTGTGATCTGCAGTTTGGATGTGAGCTCCGCTTCCTGCGTTATGAAGATAACGTGACAATGAAGAATATGTACGAGAAAGCACTTGTAATATCTCAAGATCATGCAACCTTTTGTGGGATCCCGTATCACATGAAAACCCATCTTATCGGGCTTCATGTGACCAATCAGCGTCCTCATAGTACATACACTGTAAAAAACGCCTGTCAAATTTAGTGTTTGTGAGCAGTAACCTACAGTAAACTATTTCCCTGTAAAATAGTGTGTATTTATTTAAATATTACAGTAATCAAAGCTTCACTGTAATTTCTTATTTATTTATTTATATTATAAAAACACAGTAGTGCTGTGGGAAAATCACAGTAACCAAGAATCTACTGTGAAAAAATTCATTGCACCCAAAAGTACTGTAGAAAATGACAGTAACTAATAATCTACTGTAGTTTTATGCTGTTTTTTTTTTTTTTTACAGTAAGTTACTTGTCAATGGCTGCCACTTAATAACTGTCAATTTCACAGTGCGTTTTTTACAGTGTAGTTTTTACGTACATACATGACATTTGGTCATTCAACCCACACATAGGGAGCAACTACAGGGTTCAGTGTCTTGCTCAGGGACACTTCGACACGCAAACACTATGCGGAGGCTGGGGAATCGAACCGGCTACCTTGCGGTTTCAGGACAACGATGAGCTACTGGCAGGGCGAGGCCACTGTGACCCAAACAACAATGGCGGCTCTGGTGAAGTTTAAGCGTAGCTCCAATAAATCAGAAGCGCTGAGGAAAGAATCAGCAATCACCCGCCGGGTATCGTTCTTCTCTTTTTTCCCCCCAAACGCTCTCTTTCCAACGACGGCTTCTCAAGCGGCTCGCAGTAACAAACCCACGCGGCGGCTTTCGTCAAGTCTTGGTCGAGGGTTCACTCTGAAAGCAACCGCAAAGAAAAGTCAGGATTTGAGAGAAGCAACCTCGGAGGAAAGATTCATATCAGACTCAAGTGTGAGATCCATGCTGCAGAAATCCCCCTGGAGTAACAACACCTCCACGCCTCCACCCAAAAGATACTCAAAAGATATCCTCCACAGTATGATAGAGCGGTCACATGTATAAGCCGTAGAGGGGGACGCCAACACGCCGCTTTAACCTCACCGCCCGTGAACGAATCAACGATTTCCCTTCATAAATGCTCAGAAACCATCGCCGCTATCATAGAAAGTGTTATTTAATGAATAGGAAGCATAATCTGCGTGGCAAAGGGTTAACGTTTGGACACAATGGGGAGTGATAATTATGACAGTTGGGACTTAAATGATAATAATTTGCCGGCTGTGCGCGAACGGACAGGGGCCTCGCTCTCCGACGGCGTAATTGGAGCGAGAGCCTGAAGGGTTTCCTTTCCTCCCCATTCAACCGTAATTATAATGTGACAATTCTCCGCACTGTGTTATCATTTCCCCTCTTTTGAGAGATGCATAATAACTATTTTTCCATTAAGGAGTCTGTCTCCATGGAGAGTTATCAGAGTAGGGGCGATACTGCTCGCAGTGTTATCAGCCGGGTTGTGTGTGTGTGTGAAGGAGCCGTGGCCCCGCGGCGGCGGCGGCGGCGGCGGCGGCGCTGTCTTCCGGCTGCAGGCGGCAACAAAGAACAGGGGATTCAATTATGAAGCGACACCTTGAAGGCATGTCATGAGAACCACGCACGCTTCAAAAGAGATCACTCACAATGTGTCCTCTGGCTTTATCTCTTCCTCTCTGTGAGATAAATGCGTCGCCTCGTCGGCGTTCGGCGACTTTACTTTCGGACTAAACTGTTCTCCGGATTCATAACTCGGCCCGCGCGGCTGCAGAGGTAATGAGGAAGACTACCCTCCTGGTTTCCAGCGGTCACATCTTTCTGCTGTCCAGTTTCTGTCTTGGCTTGTTTCGCTTTTACTTAGTTTTTAATAATAATTCCACTTCATTCTATATTGCGGTTTTTCTTCGCACTGATGACGATGATGAGAGAATCGTGACCCTGCAGCTCCTCTTTCTTTCAGCGTCTTTGCGTTTAATCTCCTGGTTTCAGGGCCTGTAACTTCCCTCAGCGAGAGCTTATAGTTATTGCTGCTAAACACATAAATATGCAGGAAGTACATGCATAACACAAGCATCTAGAAACCCCAGCAGCCCCGCAGCGACCCTCCACTTTCTGCATCTTTTTCTTCTCCGTCTGCTGTGAGAATTTGATTCGATGTGACGTTTGTTTTTCCGGCTTTTTAGTTTGAACTTGACGACTGATTGAAGTTTATATTCCACAGGCGGGATGATAATCTATGTTTTCTCTGGCGCTCCTACGCCCTTCTCTACTTCCACTTCCTCCAAACTCTTCAGTCTTGTGACATTTACTTTCTGCTGAAACGTCAAATCCGCCCCGCGTCTGTTCCTGGGTTTGACTTAACAGGATTAACCTTTAACCGTCGTCCTGATCTCCTTCATGTACATCACAAGCTTTCAATCTGAAATCACCCTGTGACGGATGTCATCGCAAGAACCCCATGACATCTGCGGCTCGGCAAACGGGAGGAGCGATTGTTCTCCTCCGTTCCTGAATCAATGCGTTGTGAGCGCACAATCGACACTGAGCGAATGCATCGCCGCGCCGCGCCGTAGCATCGAAACGCTCTCACCGAGGAGCTGGATTCACACACTGGACCTGAATGTATATGCTTGGGTTCGGTTAGCAGGGTTAGCTACGGCCATTTGGGTTCAAATTTATAATCCGACGGCGTATTTCCCGCCATCTAAAGAGGCCGGTATGAACCGCCATGAAGCGCTAAAGGCTAACATTAGCCTTCTGGCCTGGAAACCGAGCGTGACGACTCGGCAACACCTCCCTGCCGATCTCCCCTTCAAGCCTCCGCGGAGATGGAAATCGAGACGCTTCGTTCTCGTTTTGCAAGTTGACACTCGGGTTATTGGCAACACACGTGGATTCATTTCAATATTTTCCAAATCAGACGTGGAAAATGTGCTCATCTTGCACCCCTGAGCTAATATAATATAAATGTTAATTAAGGTTTGTGCAGCGAGCCCCGGGGGGGATTTGAATATTTCCAATAAAGCAAATGCGCTTCAACTTGTGCATTGGAATACAGTATCAGGTTTAATGCTGCGCCGGTAAACTTTAACTGAGGATACACACATGAGATACACATTATGATACGCGGTGAAGACAGAGCGTGAGCCGCAATACACAAAAGCTGCTTCTGATGTTTAATTCACATCTATGTGATACATATATCTACATGTGGAGATTCAAAGACGTGAATCCATACGCGAGCGCTAACTGACTCGCGGACTTATCTCCCAAACGGAGAGAAACGATATTAAATGTACTATAATTAAGCAAAAGACTCACAATGCGTATGTCCTGCTTTTGAAGCATGTTCCGTCTTTGTAATTCATTATTTTAATGACTCATTTGAGCGGATTTGAGCTCACGACAGCGACACGACGAGCATGTTTTCCTGTGGAAAACGTCTTTCTGGATGTCTGCTGCGTCCTTTATTTAACCGCTAAGTGTGGCATGAAAAAGAAAAGATAAACACTGACTGTTTTATTCCATCAACATCAGTATTTTAGCTCCAATAATGAACTGAAAAAGAAAAATGCAGTTATGTTTTTTCTCACGAAAAATAACTCAACGCTATTGAACAACACCGTTCAAATATGCGAGGTACAAAGGTATTTTAAAAAGGTATTAAAACTTTTACACGGTCACAGAAAGTATTTCACAGACTTCATCGTCGCCTCCTGCTTGTGTTGTTTAAATGAATTCTCCCCCTCGTTAATCTTCACTCAATACACAATAATGTTGTTTTTCTTCAATTTTATTAAATGGAGTGAATTTTATTCAGCGCGTCCCGTTTCTCCGGCTCGTCTTTGTTCCTCCACCTTGACTGGCGTCCACCTTTAGGGGCGTCTATTGATGGGCTGTTCTTTGTGAAAGGCTCACACTCGCGTCTATATAAATGTGACATAACCGGAGCTTCACGATGACACTTTTCTTCGTTCAAAGAAGTGGAGCGCGAGGCCGCGGCGTGACGTGAAGTGCGATGAAGTAATGAGGTCTGAACACTTTGAATGCGCCGTTTGCTTCACCTTCAGCATTAAAACACTCCTCCACCCGGCCGACCCACGCTGAACGGATGTCAGCTTCCATTTGGAGGATAAAAACTAATTCCCCATAAAACAGTCTGCTGCGTGTGAAAGACTAACCCAGTTTGAATTCATTGGGAGGCGTTTTGAAAGCGGAGAATGAACGAGACAGTTCGGTAATGAAGTCGTAAAGCGGACCTCTTATGTTTCGTGTAATTGTTATCCCGGACAATTTGATGGGGAAAATTGCGATTGGTTTGCGTTCAACTAAATACTGAATATCTCCTCAACCCCGAGGTCTATTTCAATCATTTAAAAAGCTATAATATGCAGAGAACCCTTGCAAACATGGATGATGAGTTCATATATGTGTTAGTGGTATATTAGTTTATGACAGTACACAGAAAAGGATTTTTTTTATTATTATTTTAAAAAAAGATTCAAATAAATGAACTATATTAACGCATTTAATATATAACATAGCTCTATATGTAAGGAGTAAATGTGCAAAGTTTGAATTTGATTGAGTGAAGTTAAGTGTTTTATAATATTATTTCAGTTCAACGCTTCAACACTTCATCATCATCATCCTCTTCCTCTGCATGTCTGAAGGTTGAATACTTCCCTCTCTTGTCTGCAGCGTCTGAAGAGGCCGAAACGCCCAAATGGTGAAAGCAGGACTTTAAGTCTCGCTCATCGGGGGCCAACATGTCCGACAGAGCCGGCGTGATAGCAGCACACACTCGCTCATGAGCCATGAATCCTCTAACGAGAGGACAGTCCTGTTTTGAAAAGCTCGCAAACACTTATCAAGTATCGCCTGTCAATCAATCAATCAATATTTTTGCAATCTCCCCTCGGTTCCTGGAATTATTGGGGGACTCATTAAAGGGAATGTTTTTATTTTCTAAGCAAATGTCATTGTTTCTTTCAGTTTCAGCGCCCGAAATGTTGGATTTCATTCCTCACGATGGAAGTCATGATGCTGGATACTGAGATCTCCTTCTCTGTCTCTCTGTTCATTTTCATGTTTGAAGAAAGGTACAAAACCAGCGTTTCTCTGTCATAATGGATAAAAAAGTGAAAGAAATAAAACCCCTGTTCTAAATCTACATCTTGAAAATGTTTAAGTATAAAAAAACACATTAAATCTTTCCAAATCCGGCCAGAAAAAGTCATGTCACATGTTCTATCAGGATATTGGCACGTGACCAAAAAACGCGACATAATACTAACGACAAAATGTACAATTCTGCTCTGGACTGCACCACCTCCCCTCCAGCCTACAGCCTCCTCTTCCTCCTCCTCCTCCTCCTCCTCCTCGGCAGAGCCTCCCTCTCTTCCACGGAGACGTCCTCTCATCAACAAGCGCATCACGTGCAACCTTTTCCTCTCCTGAATCACGGCCCTCGCTCCCTCACATCCTCTCCTCTGCCCACACCGCAAGAAATGCCTTCGCCTCGCAACGGAAATGTATGAATAAAATGTGCTTTTTGTCCAAATCTCTCGTCGGCTGCAACTTAAATCATCTCTAAAGTACTGGTTGCTTGTAATTTTGACATTGAATAGTGCTTAAAATGTAAACGTAAAGAGGTCAGAAGGCACAACAGGCTACCTTTTACAAACCAGACTGAGTGATTGTCGTATGAAACTGTAAAGCAGAGCTGGTTTTATGGAAAAAAAATAAAGTATGTTGTTTGGTGTAATGTCACAAATGGGCCCCAATGCAAATTTTGGAGATCTCGCCTGAATTCTCTGTGCACTAAAGCCTCTGTAACTCTGTGCTGCTTCACTTTATCAAAGTCAAGCTTTGCAGAGAGAATATTCACATGTTGTGCTTTGATGTGGGAGAAGTTTGGACCTCACAGCTGCATCATTTCAGACAAATAATCATCCTGAAAGGGATTTCTTTCTAGGCGGACCTGAAACATTTGAATTTCTTTGGGTTCTCAATCTGCAACATATGGACTGATATTTACACATCTGAACAAAATCTACCTTTTATTATAACACCCAAATTGTCCAAATAGCGCTAGTGGTTGCAGAGATACTTTGGGTGTGCAATTTTTGAGGAAAAGGCCAAAAAATAGGTGTTTTTTTTTCCATTGGTTAAGACGCTTGAAAGACACTCACAAGAACAAAACATGTTTTTATGATTAAAGTATCAAAGACGAGCTGCAGACCTGCAACAGTCTTCTGTGTCGATGGGGAGAGATGGAGGAGCGTCATGTATTTTCTTTCAGGTTTTGCTGAGCGTGCATCCTCCTCTCCTACACTCCTCACAATACACGACTATAGTTCCCCACCGGCTGCCACTGAACGCACCCAACAGCTGGGACCGGACTCTTCCACAGCAGCTGTTTAAAAAAGAAAAGAGGAACATGTGTAGGTGACCGGGAGCCCAGCATTGTAGAGAAAGTCATCAAACCTGGACCGGACCTGAGATGATGAGAGATGAAAGTTTGCAGCAAAGCGCAACCGCCGACCAAAAAACTTCCAAATTCAAAACGACAAACATTTTATAAAACGAAGGAAAACAAAAAGCTAATGAGAAAACGCTCCGCTACGTCTCATCAACGCCGAGAAGCCGTGTGCTCCGTCTTAAGATCTTGTTTTTTTCACATAAAAGAAAAAAACAATCTGCCAAGCGATGGAGAAATGCTTCCATGTTTCCACTTTCAAGTGTCGACGTCCTGAGAATCTAAATGCTTTAAAGCCTTTTAAAAAACGCTGCTTTTAAAATATTTCTCTGTAACATCAAACATTCATGACTGAAGATCGACAATTCAAGTTATATTTGAGAGGAAAACACCCTCTAGTGATTATTTATGGAGGGTTGAACTTTCTCGACTTCTTCTTCGGTCGTTTATTTTTGCCCTTTCTGCCTCTAAACACGTTCCCATCCCCCCCGAGACTCTTTATCAGTCGTTCTCCAGCCGTCAGACTCGCTGGTCACAATCTCCCCGTCAGTACGTGGACCGGCACCAGTGTTCCCAGTCAGGCTGCTGGTGTGTCGGCGTTGTGTCAGTGAACCTGAAGCTTCATCGATAAATCCTGTTAACGCCCCGACACGTCACGCTTAATGAGGCTGCTGCCCGATCAGATACGACCCACAAGGATCAATGCAGGAAAGACACACACACACACACACACACACGCACACACACACACACACACACGCACACACACACACATCATCTGTCCTTTGAAATTAAACCAATAAAAACTCTTCTTGGTTTTGCAGAAAATCTATGGAAGCTCGTTTCCGCCACTGTGATGTAAAAATATTGATCCTGTAAGTCATAATTATGAGATAATATCTCATAATTATGATTCAGTATCTCATGATAATGAGATGCTAAGTCATAATTATGAGATACTAAGTTGAAATTATGAGATATTGTCTCATAATTATGACTTACTAGCTCATAATTATAAGATAGCAAGTCATAATTATGAGATATTGTCTCATAATTATAAGATAGTAAGTCATAATTATGAGATACTAAGTTGAAATTATGAGATAGTAAGTCATAGTTATGATATTTTGATTTAGTATCTATAAAGATAATGAGACGCTAAGTCATAATTAAGTTGAAATTATTAGATATTATCTCATAATTATGAGATACTAAGTCAAAATTATGAGATAGTTAAGTCAGAATTATCATATTAGTGAGATAATATCTCATAAATGACTAACAAGAACAAATTTTTATCGCAGTGGGCTTCCATAAATCCTGTGTGTTCATGTCCATCTCTGACTGAGAAATGATTTGAGAGAAAAGAGTTTCAAGACCTTTTTTAAAGAGAGAAAACATCTTGCAACGCAACGCTGGTCTCACACACACACACACACACACACACACACACACACACACACACACGGATATGACTGTACTTTTCAAAAACAGACATTTTCTTCCCGTCCAACTCAACCATCAAACATCACACAAAGTTCGAGGACGTCCTCATCTGCAAACCAGCGTGTCAGCTAATCTGTGAAACATATTCCCACGCAGCCCGACGTGTCTGTTTAATATTTCCAAGCCATATACGCGCTGGTGATTAAAATGGAATAATCTCTGAATAACCTTGGATATGAGACATTCTGCACGCTTTTCACTTTTCCTCCAGACGTGCATTTGGTGCAAATATAACAACCACAGGGTTGGTGGTTTTTTTCCGCGCCGGCTGCACGGATGCATCCTATAGCGCCGTGAACAAGGTTCTACTGTGTCTGCAGCACGTTCTCCTCCGTGTCACACGCCTGTTAGCACCAACACATGCACTCACACGGAGAGTGACGCGGAGGGGAGGCAGAAATAAGTGTGTTTGTGGCCGGTGGAGGAGGAGAGGAGGCCGAAACAGATGTACCTCTGACAGCTGGACCAGGAATCCCTCTCCTCTCTCCACTTTCTCTGACACTCTCCTGCCAGATCTCCTCTGAGCCGTGCCCTCTCCTCTTCCCTCTCCTCCTCCCTCTCTTCCTCTTCTCCTCTCCTCCTCCCTCTCCTCCTCTCCTCCTCCCTCGGCCACTAAATCCCTTCGGTACCTGCAAGGTGGGACCTCGCGGGCGACCGGAGCAACGCGCCCGGGATCCCATTAAAAAACGCCGGCTCGGTGTGCCGTGTTCTCTCGAGTGTGAAGCCCGTTTCGTTCCCTACAAGCCAAACAGCTTGCAGCGGGCTCGACGCTCGGGTGGTTTGTTGCAGATGAGGAAGAAATAAATAAATAAAAAAGAGCTGCAGTGGCTTGGGTTTGTTTGTTCTGGCGTCTGGTCGTGATCCAGATGCAGTTTTGTGGCGTCGGTTGTTGAATCCTGGATATGAGCTGCGGAGCTTTGTCCTGTCTTAAATCCTGGAGATTTAAATAATTGTATGATAAGAAGAAATTGTGGATAAGAGCATAAAAGGCCTTTATCAAGTCATGATAGGTTGGGCAAAAACAAAATAGATTTATCATAGGAGCTGATAAATGCCGTAATTTAAAAGAATGATGGCGGTAATGTCTCTCCAGAAAAGCTACAGCGTCAGGTGTTAGTCTGGTCGCTTGTTGTTTATTCTATTATTTGTGTAATTAAAGTTCTTAACTTATTCAATACACACAAATATCACCGTCTCACGCGAGTCAAAAACGTCAACTCCAGTTTTAGTTTCACGATCCAAACCTGCGTTTAGGTAACTGCTGTCACCACAGTTACCCAAGTTAGCGCTATTAGCGCTGTTAGCATTGTTAGCACTGTTCGCTATGTGCCCAGACGGGTGTAAACGTCTACCTTTCAGCGAGTTGAGCCCAGTTTGAAGCGTCTTCTCACCTCTAAAACAAAGTCAAATGTAGCATCACCAGATTTAAAACAGCAAATCTCTCAAGCTAACGGAAGTTTCTGGTTTGTTTTCGCCCTCCAGGCAAACATCCAGGAGACACACGGATCTGTAGTTTTCTAAACTTCTGTTTTATTCTGTGACCTTGATGCAAAGACGGCAGCGTGCCACCTTTTCTGTGGTTTTAAGGACGGAGGAGACGGGGAAAAGAACAGCAAATCAGCGTTCCACGTCTGCGTTAAGATAATTCAGACGATGCTAATTGTGGCTGGCACTTGAATACTTTAACTCAGTGAGGGGCCCTTAATCAAGACGTTTCACCTTTACCCCGGTGTTAAGAGCCGCACTATAACAGTAATCACAACTGTGCTTGAAAAATGAGAACAAAAGCTTGATTTATTCAATAAAGGGAGCAAAGATGTAGCAATGATGTAGCAAAGGTGTAGCAATGTTGTAGCAAAGGTGTAGCAATGTTGTAGCAATGTTGTAGCAAAGATGGAGCAATGTTGTAGCAAAGGTGTAGCAATGCATAGTGTATAAAGATACAATGAGCAATATTACTATATTTTATCATATTTATCATAGCAATACTATTATCAAGTACGTTTAAGTACTTCATGCGCATTTTTATTATTTGTATATTTAATATTCTTTTACTGTTAATTTTTTATTTTGTTTTATTACCGTTCTGTTTATTTAAATTACTTGATTTTTTAAATCTGTATTTACTTGTGAGCCGTGCTGCTGTAATCCTGTAATTTCCCCACTGAGGGACTAATAAAGAATTATCTTATCATATTTTATCATAGCAATACTATATCATACTTTTGTGCAATACTGTTATGTATTTTATATGTTCCGCCTTATTATTTAATTTATTTTTTACCTTAGGTTTATTGTAATTATGTGTAAGAGGACCGAGCAAAATAATCTTTTCATTGTGCAGATTAACTGTCTGTAATCTGGTGCGTATGACAGTAAAAACATCTGGAATCTTGAATTTCCTGCTAAAGGGCTTGAGTTTGGATTGCGGATCGGGATCAGGAGCCGTGTGTGAAACCTTTTCAGGTCCAACACGAGGAAGATAAGTCAGTCATGGGATGCTGTATGCGTCTGTGGAAAAATACCACATGGGTTTGATTTGACCTTCGGAGGGACGGAGGGAGGAAACCACACTGAGGGAAGCAGCGGCCCGAAAGAACCCCCGACTTCAAGACTGAAGATTGAAGCAGAATCTACAGATTCACACGAGATAAGTCTGCAGGCATGAGCGCGTGAGGGGAATCTTTAGCCCGTCGCGCCACTGGACTCTGGTCTGAAGAGCGAACTTGAAGCATCGCTTGAATCTTGGCCGTCGAACTTGTTGGCAAAAGAGCTTCAAAGACATTAAAGGGGAGAATACTGGAGGAAAAAGGGCATCCATTTATTTAATTATAATACGTTTCATTAAATTAAATGTTAAGAGTGTATAACATACATCGTATTCAGGCAGATTTATCGGATGTGACACGTTCAAGTTGTTTCATAGCCGTGTCAAGATCGCTTTTCACATTTTATCCCGACTAAAAAATATATAATTGACCTTTAAAAACCATAATTTCACATTTTGTTCAAAGTCAAGGCAGCGTATGCTTTGAATAGTTCACCGTGGATTCTTTTGACAAGACGGAGCCTTCAGAAAAGCATTAATCATTCAAAAGCACATTTCATTAAAGCATTAAAGATGACCATGTCCTTGCCGCCGATTGCATCCACTCCAAAAAGTGAAATAGAAAGAAGTTCAGAGAGGAGAACGTCAGCAGCGAGGCTGCACGCTGATGTCTGCAGAGACCCCAAATGGCTGTGGAGAGCGAGTCTGCATGGGCAAACACACACACACACACACACACACACACACACACAGTGTCTCTCTTGCACAGACAAACGCAGTGATTCTTATTTCTGTCACAGGGAGAAGTGCAGGTGGCGTAACCTTTTGCTGCTCGTCCTGTCAGAGAGAAAAACCCAGCTGTGTGGTGAGAATGGCATACTGCGAATAGGCCTTCAGCTTCTTATTGGCATTCAGGGACCCACACACACACACTCACACACACACACACACACTCTCTCCACTTCCTCGCTTGTCAACATGCATATTGATAAGCCCGTCCCAGAGCACCATCTTGTGGGCATTTCCTCCTCTGGTGGTTGTCTAAAACGTCACTTTTGATTACGGCAAATTCAGCTGCCGCCAAATAAAGTCCAATCGAAGGAGCGTGGGGGGGATTTTTCCTCATGATGACATTTTTAATTATGAATGTAATTTCTGAAAATCAATTATCTGTAAAAAAAAAAAAAAAGAAAAAAATATATATAGCATCATTAGTTTGGTTGTCCCTCATTGACATTTCTTAGATAATCAATGCTTTTGAAGTTTGAGGTTGGATCAAAGGAATGTGTTTTTAATGCAACGCGCACGGCTAACGGCGACACAAATGACTAACATCACTCTTTGGCTGAGGAACACACAAACACAGCGACACCTCGCCTCGGATCCAACCACCAACCATGTGACAAGTGCATCACATTCAACATTCAACGTGTGCATGATATCCCCGGAGGGAGGAAGCCATCTGCATCGCAGCAGGGAGCCGGACACCTTAATGCTGCATCTGCTACACACACTCTCCAACTGAAAGTCTTTCCCTCGCCATTAGGAACGAGCGTCTCGGCCCTGGAGGCACGGGTCGGATGCATTTCAGGGCCAAATCGTTTCATCGGCTGCCGCCTTATTTTGGAAACTTTTTATTGACGCCAAAGGGGCTTTACTTTTAGTGTGAACCTCTGCAGCTGCTCTAACTCCATATGTTCATATCAACACACGATCCAATGGCTACTTTTGAAGTGAAAGGGCTCGGTCATTGTGGGAAACTCAGAGCTTAACGTGGCGATTTAGCGTCTTTCAGCTCATAGTTTGGGTTTTATGCGCCACAGCTTTGATGTGTTGGTTCCCCGTCGTCAGCGTTGATTTCACGCACAACAAGCAGCTGTTTAGCAGACAGTTAGCAACTAGCTGGTGAACATATAGAGCATTTAGCAGCTAAAGTGTCACATATTATATTATTATTGCCCAACAGGGGGCGCTGCATCCACTCAACAGAATGTTTTCTGCTGAGCCGCTTTCTTAATTTTGTGGATGAATGGATGGATGGATGGATACGAGATGAGATAATCCTTCATTAGTCCCTCAGTGGGGAAATTACAGGATTACACAAAATACACAACAGTTTGCGAACAAGTTGGTCGTATCATCTTAAAATCAGCCTCCGCTGGAGAACATAGCACATCTCCACCTTGAGAATCTCCCTCTTAATGTATTTATGTGATGCTTTGCTTTGTTTACTGGCTCACCTCCTGCAGCCACTTTGCTCCACATGTATCGACCGCCCGACTCACAGGTTGCATGAAGATAAGCAATCTGCTGGGCTCTGGTGCAGACGTGACCTCTGATGGTCAGGTCGCTACAGACAGGAAGCAGCAGCAGCAGCAGCAGCAGCAGCAGCAGCAGCGTGCTGATGTCGGCCCGCTGCTCGCAGGTGGAGCCGAAAAAAATCCATACTTCATTTTCAGGTGCAGTCCTAATAGAAATGACAGTGTGAAGCCTTGAAATCGATGGCTCGTACATGCAGCGGTGCACGGGATAACAGAAACACGAGGCAATGTGGTTCTCCACAAACTACAACCTGAAAAGGAGTTCAATAAACTCCTCCCTGAAACAAACACGGCCTTCTACGTTTTACTTTTTAATTATGTTTGGGAAGTTCTCATTTTAATTCTGGGTTTTGTAAACTTCTGCGTGACGTTTTCATGATTTCCACGAGGACAAAACTCTTTGAAGCGTCACTTCAAACAGCCGTCACAGGGATCTCCTTTGTGACTTCATTTACAGAAAATCCAGAGCATGAAAAGCATGAAAATAAAAAGGTGTGAAGCCTTGATCTGCTTTGTGAAAAAGTTATGTAAAAAAACTCAGAGGATATGATAAAGTGCACGTGGTTATTTCATTCTCTTGATGTTTGCCTTTTAATTGCATCCTTATCCAAGAGGATGAAACACACGGCACCAGATCAACTCCTTAGAAGAGAAAGTAGAGAGAAAACAATTAGTTAGAAAATTAATAAGCAACTATAGTGTGAATTGATTAATAATTTCAGCCATTTTCCAAGCAAAAGATGCCAAAAATGATTTGAATCTAGTTGTTAAAATTTGAAGTTTTAAAGATGTTTTTCTAATATATATATGATAGTTAACAGAATATTGTTTTGTCCTGTTGGTTTTTATTTATAATTGGTATTTTCTAAAACAGTCAATTAATCAAAGAGAAATATATACACAGTATAGTAAAATACGCATTAGCTTAGCATCAGCCCAGAGAAAGCAAACATGTCGACATAAAATAATATGTATTAATAACAATAAAACAATCTCTTTTTGTTGCTGAAACATCAAAACGGACACCGAGCTCAAGTCTTTTCATTCCATTTCTTTGCATTAAATCAAGGTTTTTCTATAATGCAATGACTGTAACCTCGATAAACTTTCTGCTCATCCGCGTCCTCATTTTGACGTGAACGTGAGCTGACTTCATTATTTCGCGTGTCCAACACGGAGAGACGCGCAGCACAAACAGCCCTCGCTGTGTTTGTCCTCAGACTTGACGACTTGGTTCATCGTCCGTTAGAGTTGAGAGAAGAGTTGAGCGGCGTTGTCGACGTTTACAGGTTCCTTTGGCGGCTCTCTGACGACCTGAAGAACACAATAAATATTCACATCACTTCCGTCAAGAGGATTCAGATGCTGGGTGACAAACATAAGTTTGAATTCTTGACATTTCACAGACGTTTACCTTCTTTGTTTCGGGGGCGACAGACTTGGAAATACTCGTGACGTCCCTCTGGACTTCTGTGAAGATTTGATTGAGGTTCTCCACTTTCTCATTCTTCACTGCCTTCATCTGTGAAGCAAACACATTACAATTGGCTCCAACAAACACTACATACAAATGAGAATATAAAATACATGCAGGAAATTAAAATACAGAAAGGAGATGGTACGTGTTTGAGCGTTGTCGTGACAGGTTTCGCTTTGGTCTTGTTCTTGTGCTTCATGTGTTTGCTCGACACGGCAAAGACGTTCTTCTGTTTACTCCCCTTCTGTTTATTCTTCCCCATGTTACCACCTGAGGAGAGAACACCAGTTAGCTTGTGATAATAAACCTCTTAGACTTGTAAATGAACATATAATGTGAATTACGTGAAAGGAAACTAAAGAAAATGGAGAGAAATATTATGATTATCTTTACAAAATACAGTCAAGTGGATCGTAGGAGAGGAATGTACAAAAATGCAATAATAATAAATTTCAAGGCCATACACATGGAACTAGCAGGGGTCAGTCTGAACAAGACTGCGTTGTAACTTTACTTTACAAATTTAAGGATATGTTTTTTTGAAGTGAAGTTGTGAAGTTATGAATATCATTATTACATGTAAGCTGACTTTGAAGTCACATTTCTCCAAAACTGTACAGTAAGATTTCATGGCCATGTACATGTGCATAGCAGAGGTCAGCATGAACAAGACTGCGTTGTAATTTTACTTTCCAAATTTAAGGATCTGTTTTTATAGCAGTTTGAATATTGGAATATTGGGAAATTACGTTTGAATGCTTTTTGTGCTAACAAAGCCACCGTAGACCACCATACCGTAACACCAGGCTCACTTGGCGGATGACGGCTCACTTGACCGCAGTTGCTAATATCTAGGTAACAAAATAGACGAAGCACGTATCTTTCCTGGTGGAGTAACATTTGAATTACTCTTAACGTATATTAATATCTCGTTGCCAGTTAGTTGCAAACACTGTACATGTATCGCGTAAGATATTTTTGTAATTTCCTCACGAAATTGATTACTTTTCCTAAATGTCGTTGTCTTTAACAAACTGAATATAAAACGGTGTTTATAGCTTTACTATTTAGCCGTAAATACTTTAAATACATACCGTATTTAGTAATTCAGAAGCTGCTCGCTGCTGTTGATATCCTCACGTGCTATCGAGCGCTGCTGCGAACGTCCACTTCCTCCTACGTCATCAGCGTGCGACGACTGTTGCTGTTGTCAAAAGATGGCGAAGAGTCGAGAAGAACACGACGCCGGGCGACGGGTTTTACGGTCGTGGTCGTGGTGAAACAGTTGACGAATGAGAGCGGCGATAAAGACGCCGACATGGCGACGAGGAAACTGAAGCGAGCCGGCGTTTCAGACGAGATGTGCGAGCAATTAAAGCGACACCGGGTAGAAAGTTGCAAGGACCTGTTGTCGCTGACCGCCGTGGAGGTGATGAACGCCGCGGGGCTGAGCTACCGGCGGGCCTCCGAGCTGCTGCGGACGGTGAGCAGAGCCGTGGCACCGCCTGTCACCACGGCCCTGGAGCTGTGGAGGCAACACTCCTGCTTCTCCACGTCGTTGCCGGCTCTGGACAGGCTGCTGAGGGGCGGCCTGCCCCGCGGGGCCCTCACCGAGGTGACGGGGCCCTCGGGCTGTGGGAAGACGCAGGTGTGTCTGATGCTGAGCGTCTTGGCCACTCTGCCGAAGAGCCTGGGCGGCCTGGACAGCGCCGTGATCTACATAGACACCGAGGCCGCCTTCTCCGCCGAGAGGCTGGTGGAGATCGCGCAGAGCCGCTTCCCAGACCACTTCGGCCCCGAGGAGGAGAGGGTCCTGCAGATGGCCGGGCGGGTGCACCTCTTCAGGGAGCTCACCTGTCAGAATGTCCTCGACAGGCTGGACAGACTAGAGGAGAACATCATCTCAACCGGAGCGGGCCTCGTCATCCTGGACTCCGTGGCCTCGGTGGTGAGGAAGGAGTTCGACACGACGTTGCCCCGCAACCTGCTGCACCGCAGCGACATGCTGGGCCGCGAGGCCTCCGCCCTCAAGTACCTGGCCCACCAGTTCAACATACCCGTGGTCCTCACCAACCAGGTCACGACGCACGCCGGGGGTCGAGGGTCGGCGGCGGCGGACGCCGGGTTCGTGACGGCGGCTCTGGGGAACACGTGGAGCCACAGCGTCAACACGCGTCTGATCGTGCAGTACGCGGACGCCCGGCAGAGACAGATGCTGATCGCCAAGTCGCCCGTGGCTCCGTTTGCGGTGCTGAACTACACCGTCGAGAAGCAGGGGATCTGTATGGATGGAGAGGACAGTCAGGGGTTCCTGTACGAGGGCACAGATCCAGGCCTGCAGCAAATCAGGGTGCAGACGGAGTTCTGACTAAACCTGTGGACTGGAGAGTGTGTGTGCGTGTGCGTGTGTGTGTGTGTGTTTGTGTGTGTGTTTGTGTGTGTGAGAGTTATTTTATTAAAGTCAATACTTCCTTTCGCATGACTTGTTGCATCCTCACTCATCACAGACTGTTGCCAGTTGTATGTCATAAAACACCTTTATTTAAAAAAAAAAATTAATTGAGGGAACTTCTTCCTGTATAAATATCCAGGGAAATACAGCCTCACAATGCATTTTATATAATATACTCTGAATATCTGATTTCAAGTAACGAAAACAGTTTTAGATCTGCTACACTGTTTGGCACCACATTGTTTGTCAAATCAACCGGTTGCCATATTCAGAGCTGTAAGAAGTACTTAGATGTAAGCAAAAGTATTTCAACAGCGTAGAAATACTTGGTGCCCTTTTGGACAAATACGGTAGTGCCCAAGCACCAGGTTCCCTTTACAAAAACGTCTCATTTTACTGCAGCGGGGTCTGACAGCCTGTCCTGTTCAGTCCTGATTCTGGTTCTCCTATTTCTTATTTTATGTCAAATTATTGGATTGTAATTGTGTTCATCACTTAAATGTTGCAAGTTACGCTCATTATGTCCAGTAAAGTAAAAAGCTGTTAGACAAATGTAGTGAAGTAATTCAATGAAGTACCTCAAAATTGTACTTGAGTAAATGTACACGGATACATTTCTAGCTGGAATGCAACTCTTTAAATATCGTGAAATAAATATATCACAGAATGTATCAGTCAAAACTGCGTGGTGGGAGAGGGAAAATGAAAGCAAAGGAAAAGTCTCATCGGCCAACAGCAGGTGGCGCCACCACACCGCCACAGCTGGGTTCATTACTGTACGACGTGCCAATAAACGGAGCTGTCGACGCACGCAGAGCTGCTGGCCACCAGGACGCAAACACACTGCCAATTATAACGTGAGAAGCGACGTCATCGATAGAAGGATGCAAAGGTTCCTCAACAAGACAATGCAATCCTTCTTAATCAGTTTTAAATCTCAATACCTGTTGCATATAGTGGGATATGTGATTATAATGTGACAATCAGTAAACGAAACCTATGTTCCAAACACAAAATATATACATATTGTATTACCATGTGTGTATGATAGCAAATAACAACTGAACTCGTACATTGTTTTAATTGTTACACCGTTTTATTTCTATGTTAAGATGATTTCACACTGATCTCGTGTTTCCCCTCGGTGATCCAACTATTGCACCTGCGCGTACTGATACGCTATAATAACTTTGACTTGTCACATATATGCACTTTTATGTCTTTGCGTCGTTACATTATATTTCCACAGCCCTTCTGTCCGCAGCTGTAGCCACCGTTCAGGTTTTGAAGGTGACACATGGCTGCGCGCTGTCGCGTAATTCCGTTATATCCTGACATGACACGTAAATTAAACCCGAGATGAGAGGCGAGAGCGCGCTGGGAATGTTACGCGAGGAATACCATCCAGCTCATCTGTCGCTAGTGAGGACTTCACCACGGCAGAGAGAGAGAGAGGGGAGTGGGAGAGGGGGGGAGAGAGAGAGAGAGAGAGAGAGAGAGAGAGAGAGAGAGAGAGAGAGAGAGAGATCCTCATTGATCCACAGTGTTGCAACGCTGCGGCGCATCTAAACTCCTCCCGGTCATTGCGCGGACATCATGTGGCTAACACCAGCCCGACACACACCCCCACACACACACCGCTCACTGGGGACCCTATATAAGGTCTGCAGCTGTCAGGTGGAGGACACTGGCTGCTCTGCGCACAGGGGACGACTCGCTTTAGGGAATTTACAGCTCTGATACACGTAGATCCAAACCATACCATAAGCATGGCTCACGCTTGGGGATACGCAGCGAACAACGGTGAGGCGCGCGTTGCGCGTATATACAGTCTATAAAGCTGCAATGGCATTGCTGAGGGCTGTTAAAGCCAGTCATACCAAAAAGGAAGACAATGAATGGAAACACTGGGGAAGAACCCGGCCACCGCAGAGATTTTTGTGTGTGTCTTTATTCTGCATATTTTTACGCGCGTCCTTTTAGCGCATCACTCATCCCCAATCTGTGTCATTAAAACCCTCATATGTCAAGACGAATACTCTAATCATAACATTTGTGTCATTTCTTTTAGGACCAGACAAATGGGCTGATAACTTCCCTATTGCCAATGGACCCCGCCAGTCTCCCATTGACATCGTACCCGGCGCTGCAGCGTTCGACGCGGCGCTGAAGCCGCTGCAGCTGAAGTACGACCCGTCCAACTGCCTCGAAATCCTCAACAACGGACATTCCTTCCAAGTGACCTTCGCCGATGACACCGACAGCTCAAGTTAGTGTGTCATTAATATTGTATGAACACCCTCACTTGATATATCAACGCTGCGCAATCTGATTCAGCGCTCTGTGATGATCTCAAGCTGGAGAAAAGACCTTTTTTTTTTTTTTTACTGCATTTCCAATTTTTATTCGTCTCGTGTCAGCCTGCAGGAAAATGCAATATTTAATGTAGTTACAATTATTATCGCGAGGTTTTTTTAGATGCAATGGAGGAGCTTTAAGGGGTTCGGTTTGCAAACAAAGACAATCAATGTCCTCACGAGGATTTATGGGATGCAGTAATCTGCAAAATGCGGCATTCAGGTTCAATGCGCTACTGTGTTACCAGCAGCTCTGCTTCTGTGTGCTGTCCACCTGGAAGACTGTAAAGGTCAAGCATGTAAATGTTGTTAATATGCATATGGGTAGTTAATGCGCACCCGTTTTTTCCACATGCACCGACAGTGATTTCACAATGATGATCAAACAGACGGATATTTATGTTTTATTCATTTTATTTTTTAAACGTGTTTTTTTTATTTTTAATGAAACGTAATTTGGGCCGTGAGGCTGCAGGTGCTCCATTCAAAGGCCGAGCACAAAGCATGCAGATAGTAATTGAATTGGTAATGTAACCCCGAGCAGTCCTTTCCCACGCGGACTCTTTTCTGCAGCTAAGAGGTCAAAAGCGGAAAAACAGAAGAAACGAAGGTTACTGTGAAAACAAACGTCTTGGTTGACTGTGGATGTGCTAAATATGCGTGGGAGTGAATTACCATACAGAGACGCGTTTTATCATTTCTCCTCTTTGTCTATTGCATTTCGATTTTATTTCAGAAAAAAGACCCGAAAAGGGATTTTAGATTTGGAGGATTTTTTTTTGGATTGGTTGTCCTTCAGCTGATCTGATAAAGGATCACGAAGAATAGAGTTACATAACCAACACATCATAGATAGTGCATCAAGATGAAAAGCACAAAAGCCCTTTTGCTAAGAATAAGAGCCAGATGAGGTATATCGAGCCTCTTAATTCTCCCTTAGTATTTCATGGCTTTATTCTCCTCCCTGTCCCTCTAAATACAAGAAGTCTGCACGTCATTGTCATGCATCATGTGTGCACAGTGGAAATGATGAACAGCTCAGACTCTTTATTAATATTTTCCATGAATCTTTTAAACTCCAGCACACCCTCAGACGTCTTGATAATCAGTTCTGCACTTTCTTATCATTTGAGGCTGACCGCCGAGAAGCAAATATCCTGTTTGGAGAGGACAGTGCGTGTATTTAGAACAAAGCAGCAGAAAAAACAACAATATACAAGATTATCTGCTATCTTTGTACACTGCAAATAGATACATTATGTAACAATACATCATTTAGGGCTGAATGTATCTGACCAGAGCTTAAACAACAGGAAGTAAGTCTGCTTTCATGAAGAAAAAGGAAGTCTGTAACATTGACACGTGTTTATGTAAAATGTGTTTATATGTATATATATCTTATTTGTCTTTTTAACCTGTTGCTCATGTTTTCTATTTCGAAAGTATGAGTAAAAAAACAGTGTCATTAGGACTTAACAGTCGCGTTCATTGTGGGTTGAACTGACGGTGATGTGTGCTTTGTCCTGCAGCTCTGAAAGAAGGGCCCATCTCAGGGACCTACCGGCTCAAGCAGTTTCATTTCCACTGGGGCGCCTCCAACGACAAGGGCTCCGAGCACACCGTGCACGGGACCACGTATCCAGCTGAGGTACGGATCCACAGAGCCATGATGAGGTTGATATGTAGTAGCAAGGAGATGAAAAGGGCAGATCTGAGTTTGGTATTAAAAATAAATCCTGTAGTCCAGCCCAAGAAGACACATTTTGTATTGTACTTTTGTATTTATCACTAACTTCCATTCAAATGAATATATTTAAATTGAGCTCTATTTTATTTTTATTTTTTATTATTTTTATTTATTTATTTATTTTTTTAAATTTTTTAAACATTTGTTTAATTTAATTTAATTTAATTTTTTTTTGTTAAATTTTAAATTATTTTTTTTTCTCTATTATTTTTTTTTTGTTATTTGAATTTGAATTTTATCTTGAATTCTAACTCAACCAATAAAGCAATTAAACCTAGAAGTTTTGCATAAGTAAACTGTTAACAATTGAATGCAGCGTGTCGCACGTAGTTGTTGTCTTGCACCATGACACACTGCATCCATCCTCACCCTCATGTTGACCAAAAAGGCTTTTTCAAGCTAAATAAACCTCAACCAATCTGCTTTTCTACATAGATTATAAAATATTGCGCTTAAGGTTACGAGATCATTACAGGATTTCCACGTTTCTAAATCCAAAATAAAACGACTTCTGAGGGGATTATTTTGTATTCATCTGTTTCATTCCTTCCCAGCTCCATCTGGTGCACTGGAACACCAAATACGCAAGTTTCGGTGAGGCTGCCAGCAAGTCTGATGGGCTCGCTGTCGTCGGAGTTTTCCTGCAGGTCAGTCGTGATGGCGGCACGTCGATCAATACCGTAATCGACACAGTGCCGATTGCGACGCGCAGTCCTGTTTGCTTAGTTAACTTCATGTGAATTCTTCTTTGTTTTTCCAGATTGGTGATTCAAACGCCAATCTCCAGAAGGTCCTTGACACCTTTAGCACCATCAAGGCCAAAGTATGTATCTAAAAAAACACATATTCACCAACAATTTACATTCATGCCCATTTTCACTGACGTGTTTCTTCACTTTCTTTACGTTTTTTCAGGGCAAGCAGACCACCTTCGCTGACTTTGACCCTTCAACCTTGCTCCCTGGTTGCCTAGATTACTGGACCTACGACGGCTCCCTGACCACACCCCCTCTGCTGGAGAGCGTCACCTGGATTGTCTGCAAAGAGCCAATCAGCGTCAGCAGCGAGCAGGTACACAGATAGCAGAGGGCCTTGGATCCAGAATAGAAATCCTCTCTTACTCTGGGCTCTAAATCAAGGGCCTAATTGTTCAGATTAGCTGCGAGGCTGAATGGAGAAGAAACCTCTGTGATGGGAAGGAAGCCAATACGGCACTTTCAATATGAGAAGGAGAAAAGAAAAGAAAAAGACAGCGAGAGAACGAGGGCGAACGAGAGTTCACACAGATGCGGTTTCCCTTCCACAGCATTTTCTGTTTCAGTGTGTGGGTGTCAACAAGCAAATGTCCGCCACACACACGCATCATTCTGTACTGTAGCTTCAGTCAATGGGGGGTTTCATCTTGAGTCACCGCAGCAGACATCATACCTGCATTTGCTAAGTATTTACTCCTAAAAGTACCCTTAATCCAAGCACGGAAATGGATATTTGACTTACAACCGCCCGCTAATCTAAACTAAACAGCCTCTTCTGGGCCGGCTCGTCCTCGTGGTTGGAGTCTTTAGGCCGAGTGAGAATGAACAGCGGCCTGCTGAAATGTTTATTTCACGGCGGCGAGAAGGTGTCTCAAGGGTAAACATGTGAGACGTGTTGACACAACCTTTAGACTTGGCGCTATATAAGGCAGGTCGAGCAGATAATGACAAAGAAGTCATTCATACAAAGTAGTACATGCAATTAGTTAATGGTTTCTCATCAGGTAATAAATACTACATCATTGAATTATTCTCTCACGGCAGTGAATTCGTCCACTACAATGGACTAATTCATTAGCCAGAGTTAATGATAAATCCCTTAAAATAGGTCATCTGACACTTTGCTGTAGCAGGTGACTGGTTCCTCTTGACTTTCGACTCTTTGAGCTTATTTGTTGTCTTGCGAGTTCGGTAAGATGATCGATACCTCTTTCCTGTCGGTGCGGTAAATATGGAGCTTACTGGCAGCAGCCTGTTATCTTATCTCAGAATAAATAATATAAACAGCTGTTGCTTTCCCTAAAGATATTTGTTTTCGTATGAAACACCTCCTGCTCGTGAATATAATGCGTCATCATAGATTAAATAACATTTTTAATTAGATATTTTTATTTTTACAATGTGCCTGAGTAATTTCACAGTTTGCCAAACACACATATTTACTTTCCCGTCGTTAGATGTGAATATTGATTCCACTTTCATGTCTATGCGCTAAATATGTCGCATCAGCCATCAGCGGGCTAGCTTATGCTTAGCATTAAAACTAAAACTAGTAGATAACCACAATTTGTAGTTTTTACACTTTTGTTTTCATACAAATGAAACAAAATAGAAATAACATTTTTATTGGTGTGTTCTGGAGGAGCTGAAGCTGATTTTGTTGACGTTTTTCCGGTTTACCGTCTTCATGCTAAGCTAAGCTAAGCTAACGGCTGCTAGCTGTAGCTTCATATTCAGTACCCTGACATGAGTGGTATCAATCTTCTCATCTGACTCTCGGCTAGAAGGTTAATGAAAGCATTCACTGTTTGGGGTACCGGTTTTTGATGAAGCATCAAAAAAAAGCACATTTCCTCACACAAGGTCAATGCCTCGATGGTGAGACTAGTGACATGCTTGCTGAGTGACACTCGCAGGGGGTCGGCAGGAATGACTAACCGGACGGTCTTCTCCATTTGCACAGATGGCCAAATTCCGCAGCCTGCTCTTCTCTGCTGAGGGCGAGGCCGAGTGCTGCATGATGGACAACTACCGACCTCCCCAGCCGCTCAAGGGTCGCGCTGTCCGTGCTTCCTTCAAGTAATGCCCCACCCCCCCCCTTTTTTTTTTAGCCTTTTGGCCCTGTTGCCCTATCCCTTCCCCCTCCCTTTAGTCAGAGTCACCTCTCGCAGTGAGCCACAAAGCACACATATCTCTCCGTCCAATTTTTTTTAAAAATACATTATATTCCTGTGGCCCATTGCTTTAATTGCTGGGCATTTTAACCATGAAATGAAGCACTGGGATGATTTCTGTAAATTATGAGCCAGCAAAGATTCCCTGTCATACTTTATTCTGGAAGACAAAACCCTTTGCGATGGCTGCGACACGTTAACTATAGGATTCAGCATCTGGTGCCAATGTTTTCAGAGATCACCGGTGTGTGTAGGTCTTCTTTGATGAAAAATAAAATAAGATGAGCTATAGTCAAAATGGTGCCAGCAGGAAGCAGAACCCACAAGCTAGTCGCGGTGTAGGCCGGGGGGGGGCGGAGGATGAAACTATATCACCATCTGTAAGGAGGGTAAAGTGCAGATAAAAAAAGACTCACACACACACACACTGGACATACACACTGCCAGTGTGTCTGTAATCTCTGTCTGACTGCCAGCTTCTGCATCACAGCAGCTTAATGAAATGCTGCAGCCGCCTCCATCACAAACGATTGACTCAGAAAATCCCCCTCTGGCACAAACACACACGCACACAAACACACTCGCACAACATGGCACGCTCAGCCTCGTGCAGACATGATGCCTATAGGCACTGACCTGCTTATTGATTTGAACGCAGTGCAAAGCAGCAAAGGACATGAGGACAGGCTGCTGCTGCTCTTAGAAACCAAACATCATGGCAATGGCTCATTGCTCTCATTTTGAAGCCTAACCTTTCCATCGTTCATGTGTTTGTGTCGTATTTTTATTAGTATTGTGTCTTCTGTTTGTTTTTTTACCTGACAGCTTATGCAAAATAAGTCTGAAGTGATTCCTAAAATTATGTTTTGCAACCAAAAGCTGGGCTGCATTTTGATAGCAATATGAAATGAAATGTGTGTAAAAGAAATCCCTCCATGGGTTGTTCTGAAAACCCTTTCGCGAGTGCTAACGCTTAAAGCGCACAGTCGCCGTGTATGGGCGAAGCCATAGCAGCTAACGCACAAAGCCAAGGAATAAATTACCCTGCCAAGGAAGACCGGGAAGAAAAGAAGCTGCCAATGGATCCGATTATAGTGTCAGCCTGCTGTCAGGCCCTGTATAGGAGACGAGCTAACAAAAGACCACGAGAGGTCCTGAAGACGCTGGTGTTTCTCCCTGTATGCATTTCTTAAACCATAAAGAAAGATTGTAGTCAACATACAAAGGAAAAATGCCTTATGCCAATCTTTGTTAGGGACGTCCCATGAGTATGTGTTGTCATTCTATTTCTGAAGTTGGACGTTTTACTAGTGAAATAAATATATTTTATGACTAACAAGTGTCAAGTGCTTCTTTGTATACATTTCAGAAAATCCTTCATATTGCCTGATACCTGTCAGCTGTTTTTGTAAATTCCCATCAGTGACTCTATTCCCTTGTGTCAACACCTGAAACCCAACAGGACTAGGATTACGCAACCTCAAATGACACAATCTGTAAAAGGACTATTTTATGTATGCTATATCTATATAGTATTACTTCTAGGCTGTTTTATCATTTATTTATCAGCTAAATAACCTTTAAAATGGAGGAATGCATCAAAGAGGAAGTGTGTAGGTTGTGCTCGCTGGGGGTCTTATTTTATCTCAAAAGGTAGAGAAAATTACTACTACAGCAAATTCTTAACTTATTTCCCATAAAAAAGATTATTATTTATTGGAAACAGTTACAGATACAGTTAAATAGCGTATTGTCTCAAACTAAAATAGACAGAGCACAGGAGGAAATTAACGTCATTACCTGCTTGATAGTGTGTGATACTAAAGGGACAAGACTCTAAAGATAGACGTGAGGTTAAACTTACTGGATGTCATCTTGTGGTGGCACTGAGGTCTTTACCAACGAATAAATTAGATGCTATCAAACTTACTGTGCACCTTTGCAACACACTATGAGTGTGCCACATGCAGTGATGAAGGAAGTATTGATCCTTTCTTGAATTTCACAATTTGAAAATTAGCTTATTCACTTTATAGCAGGAAGATAACGTAGAAGAGAGATAACACGCAATTTCTGTCAGTTAGATAGGAAGCTGGGTCAGGAGAGGGTTAACTTAGCTTAGCATAAAGATCTTAGCTAGGCTCTGTCCAAAGCTAGCTTTAACCTCCTACTATACAGACCTATGCATACCTTTTTGTTATTGTACTGCTTTCTGTCTGTATGCTAACTTTTGGTGAATTCAAACATCTAAAAGTATATATTTGATTCATTTTTATCTCCACTAGTCTGGAAAAAGACATGTAATGAAAGTAGAATAGCCCAAACTCTTGCATGAACAACCGATATGTTTGGCAGTCGTGTCGCGGTTTGAGAAACAGTAGCTCCAGTTTGCGGATTGTGTTAGTACTCGTGAAAATACTTTCCCACAATAAAACTTACCTACAGTCCAAAGTACTGCGCCTTCAGCCAAGGGGGCGTTGTTTTTTCCCACATTGGGGCAGAGCTGCTAGCTAATCCTGAACTATGAGTCTTCTAGCTAATCAATAATCTGCAACAGCAGACTGAGACAGAGTTAAGTGGGGTAAAACTCCTCCACGCAAATGTGTTATTAAAATGGGCTTCTGTTGGGCGATGACCTCCTATCAAGACCCAACGAGCCGCTAACACACACTCAGCACTCAACATCTTAACCCGCGGTGGCATTTCTTCCTCGGTGAAATGCGACCGACGCATGACTTCTCACCTCTCTTGCGAAAACCCTCGACTGGGAAGGTGAGACGGAGTTTAATCAACTGAGTCTCCGCTTGAAGGGTTGGTGTTAGCTGGTTTTGTCAGCTGGTCTTGAGGCTCTGTGGAGGAATGTGTGTGTCCTTAATACGTACGGGACAAGTTGTCTGGACAACACAGAGCTCTAAATAGAGCTGGATCTGCTCCCGGTGGACCCTCGGTCACCCAATGTGTGCAGAAAATATCAATAGAAATAAGAGCTATCGACGCCTGCAATGTCTGTCTGACTCTGAATCAATACCAAAACTGTGTCATTTGACCAAAAAAAAACCTCTCACTGACATCCACAGCGGATAACAGTTGTGTAACCGGTCAATACACAAGGTCAGATGGAGACAACAGAAGATGAAACCAGTGATGTCTGGATTCCCTCTGCGGTGAAACCAGTCACGGTGTGAACACTCCTGCTCAACAATGAGCTGGATGCGTCTGTTTTGTTTGCCGTGAAGTAAAGTATGAGGAACTGCCGGCTATCAGATCATCTGTCAGTCCAGTTGGAGAAAACCTTGCTTTTAATTTGTTTGCTGCGATGTCTCGTTCCCACACTTTAGCTTTAGCGTTGGCTGTGCACACGAGTGAACTGTGCGAGGACGCGGACGAGAGAGGCTCGACGAAGCGCCGCAGACGGACTTCAGATATCTTTCGTGTTAAATATTAAAAATAATAATAACTTTATTTATAATACACTTTTAAAAACACAGTTTACAAAGTGCTTTCACAGATTTGCAAAGCATAGAGACGAACCAAAATGGCGGCAAACAAAAAAGAGACCATACCATAAAAGCATTGAACACAACCAAACCAAACAAATAGCCAAAACAGAACAGTAGAAAACAAACAAATACATAAAATATACAAACAAAACCATGGGGACAAAAGAACTGCACAATAGATCATAAAAATGAAAAGTTAAAGATATCTTTTCAGCTGACCACCATAAGAATGATCCTGTTTAAAAGCTAATTTAAAAGATAAGACCAAGAGTTGCTGGATCGGTCATGTCGTGTGAAATCCACTTCAACTCACTGACTCCTGATGACAACACAGCAGGCTGCGTATCAGCACTCTGACGACGTTGAAAGCCGCGTCGTGGCTTAATTGACCGTTCGCTAAACCCCACTTAACCTTATTAGCGTGTGTTGCTACGCCTCTACGGCTTTCTTTTCTCGCACGGCACAGAAGCAACTTACCGTGATAACAGGTGGCAGGTTCAACTCTGGAAACTCGGATGAATTTCAGTCCCGGCGGGTTTTTTTAAAGGACGACTGTCCCAGCAGATTGTATCACCAGTAGCTAGCGAGCTAAATATGCTACGTCAAATTGGTTTGAAGCACCATCTTCGACTAACTTAACCAGAATTTTTCAAAAAGGGTCCTAAATAAACGGTACAGGCCTCTTCATGGTGTTCATAGGAGGGGTTTAACAAACAGTTGTTTTGAATGGCATTCGCTGTCTCAACTAACCAAGCTCGGTGTAAATAAAACCAAATGTGTCCTTTTAGCATCCTCCATGTTGGATTGTTTAAAAAAAACACTGGCTTTGATTGCATTCATCCCCCCGGTCTCCATCTCAGTGCAGCTTCCTTTCTCCACAGTCCTATTATCTCACCAGTGCTGCCTTTGTGTTGCATCTTTTCATCTCTTGTTTGTTGCCACAGCTGGTCGAGAGGAAACACCCCGCTGGGTGTTTACCATCATGTAACACACATGCGGCCACGCTCCCTTAGCATTCAAAAAAAAAAAAAAACACGCTTTAATAAACTGAGTGTAGCTCAGGGCCGGGTCGTGGTCTGCAGCAAGGTCACAAACCTCCAGGTCGTAACAGACTTACATTAGCGACACTTCGCCGAGCCCCCAACCGTGAAATACAAGGGACGGTGCTGGCGTGTCGTCGCTTAAATGGATTTCATTGATAATATAAGTGGAGGCTGGACAAATGTGGAGCTAATTCTCTATGATCAACGCATGACAAGTCACGGTCAGCATGTCACACATTCTTCTCCCTCCCCCACCCACACACCCGGCGTCTGACCGGCTTGTTGCGTAATCAAGTGTGGAAGCAGGTGACATGTATTAAAGAGACATGACCAGAGAAGAGAGAGCGAGGGGGAGTCCTCGAGATGCACACCTCTGCAGTATTTAGTCAATAGTTGCACTTCTGTGTGATGGACAGGGTGAAATCTAAGCTGCAGTCAAGGACGGTGACGTTTACTCACAGGAAGAGACGCAGTGTTGCTTCATTTTTTCCATCATGATCCATGAGCCTCGTCAGCAAATGGAGTTCGCCCAAGTTTCTGATGGATTTCTTTTGTGGATTCAGAGGACTTCTCGTCCATCGAGGACAACACACCAGATACTAGACGGTCCCTCGCGCCGGGATTATCGACGCACACGAGTAAAACTGCTCGTCGAGTTGTACTAGAGGGCAACGTGAGGTTGGTGGTCTGTGTGGAGTCAGACGGTCCTGTCGGGTCAAAAGCACAACACAAGGCGGGTATCGATGTGGTTTTCTATTCTAATGGCAACAAGCTCTCGTACACTCGCAGCTGTCCCATTGTGTGGAAGGTTTCACCTCCTTCAGGTTGTGTTACATGTGGGTCCAGCAGCTGCCGCCGGGACACAAATCACAGTCCGGACAATCCCGGCCTGGTCGCTTTTTGTAACCAGTGCATTTGTGTTATTTATAAAAGGGAATGCGTCTTTTTGAAGCCATTATATGTACACTGAGCGGGTCACTTGGTGTGGATCAATCATGCGTGGCTGCTAGAGGAGGTGCTCTTTGTCGAGAACAGGCCTGATGACGAACGCCGCGGTTGGAAATGTCGCTCGGTCGAACGTGCTGACGAGAGGCCACGTCTCGCAGGAGGAGCCGGCCATGCTTGGAAGTCCAGTGATTCACTTTGTGTGGGTGTGTTTGTGTGCATCCCATGACTCGTCAACGAGGGCAAGATGAGCGATAGAGTCCGAAAGCGTTGAGATTAAATCAAAATGTTTGCACTTCGGGTTCCCTTATCTTGAAGGATTGTTTTTTTAACGGGATTTTGATGAGATGCATGTCTATACAAGCTTTGGGCATTCAAACGTATTGTTATACGACGTAAAAAATCACAAAAGTGACGTTAATTTGTGACGATTGTCTCGCTGAATGAAACGTCTAAGTGTTAGAAACTTGTGCATTCACAGGAAGTTTATTTTACAGGCTTATTTTCCGCGATATCCCAGAGTCAAAAGATGAATCCCTCTGTCTTTTCGTGGAGGGAACCAGTGTGACGCTGTCGGCCATCAGAAATATTTGCAGCACTCGGATGCGGGAGGAGGGAGAGGGAAGTGAGTTTAAACAGGACGGGGAAAGAAGATTGTGGACAAATTGCAAGAGCTGAACTTAAAGGCGACGTCTGTACTGCCTTCAGCTTACAGATCCACGTTGCTTCCTGCTATTCTCTGCCGCTGCTGTCGGAAAAACATCCTTTTAAAACGGCAAAGTAATAAAGCCGCATCAAGGGCGTGGTCATTTCATATCTGACGCAGAACTCCTCCGTCTAGAAGTCGTCAGTTCAAAGTGTTCAGGAAGCCCTCCACTTACCGCTAAGCATTTTTCAAGCTGTGAGCAAGAATGGCTCCACGTAAACATTTCTACAGCGAATTTCCTCTGTAATTTCCTGCACTTGGTCTTTCATTGCCATTTGATGTAAACAGCCACTTCTCCAGGAGAGTGTTTCACTGACATGTGTGACAAGAGTGTGCTTCATTGTGCTCTCTCCCTTTTTGTTTGATTGAGAAATGAATAATAAATAAAAACACACCTTTAAGCTGGAAATATGAAACATGAGATTGATTTTTAAACAAATGCATTGAATCTCTCAGCCTGATTCTTTCTATACGTGTTTACTTTGTGTGAGTGTGTGACTATCAAACCTCTTTGTTAGCCAATCAGTGAGCTGGATTTAAAGGAAAACATTTGGGAAATGATATTGTTTATTGAGCAATATAATAAAGCCATCAAAAATGCGTCCCGTAAGTATAAAGTTCCACCGCTGTCAAGATAACAGGACATCTGCCTCAAACACCAACGGCAGTGTTTTCACATGTTAACCCATGGGGACGACCAAATATGTCAACACACCAAGTAAAAATGCAAATATTCATTCAAGTGGAAGCACAGTATTTACTTTCCCACGAGGAGAAACAAAACAAAACAAACACAAACATTTATGAAATGTCCATTAACAGAAAGCCTCGATATTAATCATCTTCTATTGTGGCCTCTTTTCTTTCTTATCGCATCTCATTTAAATGTCAAGTAGCTGCGCTGCTTTGTTAGAAATAGTATCTGAAATACCTTCAAACGAGCGCCGTGGGACTCGACCATGAAAAGCGTTTCAGTGAGTATAAATAGACGGCGGCGGGTCTGTTCTCCTGCAGCCGTCGGTATGACTCCTCAGTACGGACGAGACCTCTACGCGCTCGTCTCCAGCTCTAACTTTAATGAGATTGAAGGGATAATCCCGGTTAACTGCAGGGTCACGCACACCGTGGGTCCTCGCAGACTGCTGTGACTCGCTGTCTTTCAGCATCTGCTCATGTTTCTGTTAATTACTCATTTGGATGGATGATGATGATGATGACTGGGCATTTTGTGTCTGTTTTTAAACCCATAATCCACAAGATGCTTGTTCACGTGACGCCCACTGGCATCAGCGAGCGAAGCAGTGAGGAGGTCTCTTTTTTCCCCCAGCTTTTCATGAGTTAATTCCAGTTTTACATCCGGTGTTTTTCGAGTTATTATGAGTCCCACGCATGCTTACATGCAGCCTCTTGGCTTTAAATCTGTTATTTTGTGTTGGGAAAATCCAGTATTCAACGTGTGCACCTCCAGGTCGACTCTGTGAGCAACATGCTCTCAATTTCTTCAGTTTTGGTGTCGCTAAACAAGTTCAGTGGAGCCATGTTACGCGCACGAGTCACAGATCTGCCTGCTAAGACGCATCAGAGAGAAGAAGATCTGAAACAAGTTCATGGAGCATCGACACGGTCGTGAACTTTTCTGATACACGTGCAGAGAGTTGCAGAAAATGTGCCTTTAATGGTGAAAAGGACACTTGGTTGCAGGTGGAGTGGGAAGCCGGTGAGGGATCAGTTGCGGGAGAGCCAGCGTGACCTTTAACCTCTCTCGCTGACGCTCCGGGTGTGGGGGGAAGAGAGCAGCTGTGACTCTTTCGACACACAAGGTCGTACTCACGGAGTGGAAAAGTTATAATTCCCAGAACACCTTGCAAACAAGTGGAAGGGCCACTTGAGCTTATAAGCAAAGCGATGTCACTCCTAATTACAGACGCTCAGCGGCCCTCAAACTACGACGCTGTTGGTAACCTTTGGTATCAGTATCGGACTCTTGTTTATTACTCGCGGTCTCTTTTCAAAATAAACTTCCGATGCAACAAACTTGTGCAACTCGTGATGTCAGAAAAACATCCTGGTTCGGGTTCAAATACGGATGTTTGCTCCATAAAATAACCACGTTCGATGACGGAGAGGTACGTCTCCGGGGTTAAAGTCTTGCGTTTTGTCTGTGTTTCAGTATCAGAAGACAAGAAGAAGAAATGTCTGTCGTATCAGGAGGGAGACCGTGTTGCTGTCGTGTTGTAAATGTTTCTGCGTGGTCTAAAGTTTAAACCAACTTGACGACTTCAAGCCTATCTCCGAGTCGTCGTTGTAGGCGCCAAAGACACGAACCCCTTTAACCTCGGAGCCTCGTGACGTGACGCGAAGCATCGGCCGTGTGCGGTTCGGAGCGATGGCCGTCGTGAGGATATCTCCTCCCCGACATGGCGGCTCTCTCTGCTGATAACAGAGAGCCGCCGGGGGTTGATAGCAGAGGGGCGTGTCGCCCTTTTTGGAGGGTACAGCTCAGGAACAAACTGAACTAGGTCACCTATACACAGAACCCCAGCGCCTCCTCCTCTTCCTCCTCTTCCTCCTCTTCCTCCTCCTGCTCCGCTGGCCGCACCAATAAGAAGAATGAGTCTATTCAACGAGGCCGTAGAGAGAGAGTGAGCCAAACCTGTACCGGCTCCGGCCATTTCTTTGTCTGAGTGATTGTTGGTTTCTCTCTCTTTCCCTCTTTGTCCACTTTTTCTCACACACACACACACACACACACACACACACACGAGGAGACAAACTTGGAGGTGGAGGGACGTGTCGCCTGAATAGATAACAACAGCCAGTCATTCACTTTCTCATTCCCCTGGTCGCTCAGTGGAAATAATCTTCTTCTTCATGTCATCCGCTGATTTCCCCCTTTTCGATGCTTCCGACCACAGTCAAATTAAAACCACCCACGAGGCCGGATTTCTGTTCATGCTCCCGTGCTCACTCTCTCTCTCTCTCTCTCTCTCTCTCTCTCTTGCCAGCGTTACCCATGAGGAGTAGAGTTTCCTGTCGAGCCGCGGGAGGCCGAGTCTCTCGCGTTACAACCTGTTCGCTCGAGCTTGGGAAGGAAGACGAACGCAGCAACGAACGGCAGCATTTTGGATGATTTCACAGTTTGCGTCATCACTTTAAGAGAGACTCTCTCTCTCTCTCTCTCTCTCTCTCTCTCTTTCTCTCTCTCTCTCTCTCTTTCGGTCAGTGACTCTACTTTGCATCAGAGTAATTAAATTCACGCGTTCGGACCATGACCGCCATGGTTTAAAGGTGCGCCCGTGTTGGTTTTGGATTATGCATTAAAGATCTCATGTTTAGTTTACCTCTCGGTTGAAATGCACCGGCTATCAGGAGATTACTGTAATCTTTTTTAGTCATTATTCCTCTTTGTAAATTATTTGGCAGCCCTTGATTTAAAGATAACGTGACTTTTAAGTAAAATACTGACGTCACAATGAGAGTGGTTTATTTATTGAGTTGTGTTTTCATTGAAATATCAAACGTTTGAAGCCACATTAGGATAAAAACACATAATTTCTATACAAAAACCCGTTCTGAGTTTGATATTGCATTCAGTTTAGTACTATATATGTATTTATGGACATAATGTATGTATATACATTTATAAAAGTGAGATTTAAACTTCACAAAAAGACAGCTGAATCCAAAATGGCCGCCTAAAAAGCAGTGAAACAAAGTTAAATACCGCACAACACGTTACAAAAATGCTGAGTCGACTGATTTTCCCAAATCAGCAGTTACATGAAAGTGCTTTGTCATTGTTTACACATTGAAAATACTCCAGGAACTCTTCCTCATCATCCCGTACTGGAACATATCACATTGTTCTCTCCCAGGATAAAAAAAGAAAACATGCACACATCACACGCGGCACAAACATGCCGTTCATGTCAAAGCAACACTTTTCTGGCGCCGTGAAGGAAAACAACGTGAACAGCAGCGTGGAGAAAGATCCTCTGATGGACTTCATGTCGCCTGAAGAGCTCCAACAGAGCATCTAACAACGGGGGGGACGCCGGCCGATGGGCCGATAAAGAGCAGCAGCAGCCGCCCTCATCGGCTTTCAAGCCGGCTGGAGATGCCTGAGAGATTTCTGGAGGTGCCACGACAGGTGCAAGAGGTCACACACACCCACAAACACACACACAGACACACACATGAAGCACATGTAGCATTATCTCTGTTCAAAGCCGCGATGCAAAAACGCACACCCGCACTGCAGCCATGATGGATGACATGCCAGGTGAGCTCTGGCAGCTGTTTGTCCTGCAGAAAGGAGACAAATTTACAACCTGAGAGCTTCAGTTTATTTGCGTTTCGACACAGATTCAGTTAGTCCGCTTCAGCAGACTAACTGAAACTCCTGCATGGATTAAGTTTACGACTGAAAGTGTTTGTTTTTTACAATCATATGAGCGTGCCATCCTTACACTGCAGAGAAGTCATTGAGATAAGGTGCGGTTGTACAAAGTACAAGACTTTGACTTCAAAGAGCCGGATTTGTGAGCTGCAGCTCGTGTGCAGGAGGTTTGAATGCTACTTAAAGTACAGTTTAGACACAATGAGAAGGGTTTTATAGACGTCACTTATGACCCACTTGTATTCTTATATATATTGACTGTGTTCGGGACGTTTCAGGGTGTCAAAACGAGAGGAAACATAAAGATCTGTAAGCGTGCGTCCAAGAGGAAGCTGCGAAAATGGCGGACACAGCGCAGAAAACATAAAAAACCTAAATATATTGTGGGCAAAGCTTCTTTAACAACTACACAGAATCTTTGGTTGACTTTTAGTCCTAACCCTGCACTCGATCGAGGGGGCGTGGCTTCTGCACCCGTTGACCCAAAGGGGGAGGAGCCAACTTTAAATGTTGTGTTTAGGTGAGGCAAAGTTCATGCTTTTGGTTGAATATTGGAAAAAGTCCCGTCGCGTGCTTCCAGTCTGTGTTGATTTATTTGATATTTAACCAAAAACATCATATTTTCCATCACATTTCTTGATATTTGCAGCCGACATATCCAATGTTCTCAGTGTAAATGTATCCTCGTTGTGCTGATTCATCCTTTCACCAGGAACCGCCCCTCCTTTCTTCATCATCTGCCACCGCTTCTGTTAATCTTCAGCATCAACACACATTGTGGTCGTCAGCGCCGCACAAACTTTTAAGGAAGTGTTTGTTCCCAAGCATGTAAGCACAGAGGGTTTCACAATCCAAAATGGCATCAGCCAGATGATAAACGTCTTGATAAGTTCACAGAAACTCTCATTCCCACAGACGGAGGAACATTTAGCAACTCAAGCTAATTATAAATGAGCATTTACTCATAAAACACACTCCTAAACAACCGCGTGTGTAGCTTATATACATTTCTAAGGATTCATCTGAAAAAAACCTGTATTGCATGTAACATATGATCACGTCGTTACCGTTAAGTACATGCATGACTGACAACTCACTGCTTGTCGTGGTTAACAGCCTCTTTATGTTTCATCTGATATCCCTTCAAGGAGAAACCATTTGTCTTCACGCCCTGAAGAAAATGCATCGTATCTGATGCTTCAGGGTTCGGCTTGTCTTCTGCCCGCTGCCGGCTGCTGGCAGCGTGTGATAACGTACAGTTACTCGTGATAACGTACAGTTTGTTCTTTTTTTAGGGCGACGGCTGTACTGTAAGAGCGGAGAAGAGAACACCCAAATCTACTGTAACCCATAAATAAACTGTTGGAGATCGTGGAAGAAGTGGTTTCATTGGATTTGACTTATTTGACAACAAAATGATTATACTTGCGTTCTTAAATCAAATACATACTTTTGCAAAACAGCAGAAAATAACATCCCTTGCTTTGCTTATTCTGTCTAAATGTAGTGCAGAAATGGCTTAAATGGGTCAAACATTGAGTCATTTAATCACACGGTGAACGTCCTTTTGAACACAACTTTCCCACTATTTACATTATGAACAATTGCGTGTATTTAAACAAGATGAAATTGCCTTTGCGTACATAACCGTGGCTGAACCCAGTGGGGTTTTTGCAGCATGTCTGTGCAGTGAAGCGAGAGCTGAACGCAGTTGAAGCGGCTCCACCGCGGTGCCGACGCCTGCAGGCCCGGCGGCCGCGCAGCAGAATACGACACGACAGGTTTGTTGTAAATCTGACAAAACGTCGGAGTCGGACACGAGGAAGACCTCGAGGGGGGGGTCGAGGCGGAAAATCTGTGGGATGTTGATGCAAGCATGTGTGTGAGTGTGTGTGTGTGTGTGTGAGAGAGAGAGTGGATGGAGAGCAGAAAAAGAGACAGAAGGAGACAAAGATGCTCACAAAGTGGACAAAGTGAACGTCAGCTGTGCCGAGCAGCTGTATCGTTAATCTGATGACACATTTATTATCCATATGCTCTGTCTTTTGTTGGACAATTTGTTTTTCCAAACTCTAACGCGCCAGATATCTTGTGCTTGTATCCAAAGGTTTCGTAAAATGAGTATCAACAGGTTCTTTTTTTTAACATCCATTTCAAGTGATTTCAAGCATCAAGTGGACGGATTTAATTGTTTTAGTCGTGAAAGATGAAGCAAAAATAAACACGGGAAGGAAACTATGAACAAATAAACTATATCTTCATCGCATAGGAATGTTAACGTGTTTTTACGGTGTTAATAATCTCACTTTGAGATGGGAACGTCTTGTCACCGAGAAGCTTCTTCATATCAGATTCCCTCATGGATTCACCTTTAGGATTGTCCGCTTCAGAAGAAAAGAACAGAAACTTTAGTAACGCTCCAGTAAAAAGTGAAGAAGACGATCATGGACACCAACAATATTCTAATCCCTCTGCCCTTAATATGTTTCATGAGGAAGGGAATGCATTCAACACGTTTAATCCGTGAGAAACCCTGAATGTTAATGTCCAACGTTAAAGGGAACTCAGAGGCAGGTTCTCTAAAATGTAAATGTTTCTTAAATTGACTGTTTTAACTTGTCTTGTTCTGTGTTTTCCGTCTGTAACTTTGTGTTTTTCTTGGCCAGATCTCCCTCAAAAAAGAGATGTTTAATCTCAACGGGACTCTCCTGGTTGAATAAAGGTTTAAAGAAAAAAACGTAAGATTTGACAATATAACATAAAAGAACTTTCTCTGACTTTTCTGCATCACTTTTATTCCCGGATATTATTTCCTGGATGTGATATGCAATCCCTTTCATGAGGTTACTGCAACAACAACAAAAAAAACTCATTTGGATAAAAAAAAAACGAGAACGGATGCTTGAAAATGAGTTCATAAAATGCGATAACAGCAGAACGGAGGGTTTTCCCTCGCGCTGCCGTAATGAGTCTAATGTCTCTGCAGATAATGATGATGGCCGTTCATTATCCTGCTGTAACACACAGAGAGAGCATCATGGAGGCGGGTCGGCTGGGTGAGACGCTGCATAAGCCTGCTGACCTGAATTCAGTGTTCTGATTCCTCGCTTTGTCAGATGTTTGACTCTCTCTCTTTGCTCCGGGGTTTTTTTTTGTGCAGCAGCAACAAACGCTCACAATTCAGCTTTTTTTTTTTTTTGCGTTAACATTTCTCTGACCTCCACATCTGATGTCGGCGCCTTATCTGTGCAGCTCCACGACGAGACGCTCGCCGTGTGTCCGTGTTGGCAAAGCAAACACAGAACGCCTCCAACATTTGAAGTGAAAACACAGAGAGAGAGAGAGAGAGAGAGAGAGAGAGAGAGAGAGAGAGAGAGACAGGGAAAGAAGCCGACTTGATTAACATCTCACACTTCCTCCCCAGTGAGCTGTGGCCTCCTCATGCAACCAGACGCTGTCTGCTTGGCACCCGCATATCAAGCTGATGCACAAATACACAGAGAGAGAGAGATGAGGGAACAGGTTCGTCCACAGAAGGAAAGACAGAGGGTTTTTCTGGATAAGGATCAGCTATTTTATCTATTTGTACATCACACAGAGGGCACGGAGTGGCCACCGGAGTTTACGGGTTCATGGGATGCAGAGACACATCTAAATATACATTTATATACATATATATATGTACTTACATCAGCAGAATTTCAGTCTGTGTTTGGCAATAAGAAACAGATCACAATTCAACATTGTGTTATTGTTTTTTGCCACAAATAGTGTACAAGTCAGGGATAATGTCTGACCTTAATTGTTCTTTTATTTGTGTCTTTTTGTCGTCTTTTTTTTGCGGTAAAGTGTCTGTTTAGATCTAAATCTCTAAAACAGTTTACATCCCTGGCTCAGCGTCGCTTTCACATGGTCAAAGTGTATGTTTCTATTTTAAAACTCCCAAATTGAGGTGAAGTGCAGTCAGGCGTTGTTTCTCACAGCGTCCCAAACAAAAAGGTGCGTAAACAAAATGAGCATCCCGTAAATAAGGGAGAGTTGTGCTTATCCCAATAAGCTGAATGGTTCGTTAGTCCAGAGGCGAATATTTTGAGTCACAACAACACTCTGTTTTCAGGTTTACAGGGATCATCACGTCGGCCAATTTCCTGCTTCTGCACAAGCATTTCCCTCATTAAGGTGATTACCAATGAACAAAGGTCTGCTTTTACTAATAATTAAGCCAGATTTAAGCGTGTTAATTCGGGGCTGGTTAGCACCTGGGGCTTAGTTTAGCTTCTGATTCAGCACAGTGCTGCCTCTTGATGAGCGGTTCCTTCAGGAACAATGAAAACCGTTGTGATGCTGTGATAATGTGATAATGTGCCGAGCCGGCGAGCGACTCGTTCTCAGTTATGTGTCAAGGTCGTTCTTCAGATCCAAAGTAGATCTCATTATCTTAATATAGCGCACAACAGCTTTAATCCAAAGCCTCAAACGCACTCGCTGGCTGTCAGTCGGAGAGGCTGCACGCTCACTGACCATTAAACATCCGAGGCAGACGGGTTTAGCAAGATCTCCATTTTCACCTGAGACTTTAAACCTGATTCTGGCAGGTGTGTGAGTTTCCCCAAAGTCCTTCCAGAGAGTGAATATCAGACTGGAAACATCACAGGAAAACATGAAGAAATGACATGAAGGGATGTCAAATATATCTGGAGGAGTGGAGTTAGAGAGAAGTGAGAAGTGATATCTGCAGCTCCTTATCTCGGCTTGACGGTGGCCGCTCGAGTCTACAAACAGAACCGCTTGTCATCATGTTGCATTGTGGGTAATGTAGGCAGCTGTTTTTTTTACAAGGAATAACACGATATTTCTCTGGTTCTGCCGCATTCATTTTGTTCGAGTGCAAAGCTGAAGTGGTTTAGTTCTCCTGTAAGTGATGAGGATGATGTATCTGTACACGTATGATGAAGAAAACAAATGCTTTTCTCTTTGAAATTTCACTTTCTAGGAATATTCTATGGAATATTGTATGGAAGCCCATTTCAGCCACACAAAAAAAATCAGAATAAAAAACAAAAAAAGTATGACAAAAAAAAGAGGTCATAATTCTGACAAAAAAATTATATAAAAAATGTGACAAAAAAAAGACAAAAAAAAAGTCGAGAAAAGAAAAGTCATAATTATGACCAAAACAAAATACTATCTCATAATTTCGATTTTTTTTTTTTTTTTTTTTGCCATATCTTTTTTGTTTTTGGTCATGATTATAATTCGATTTTTTTTGTCATATTTTTCTTTGTGTTTTTTTTTGTTGGCATAATTTTGATTTTTTTTTGTTTTTTTTGTGGCGGAAATGGGCTTCCATAGTTATTGTCTCGGTGCTAAATAAATACAATGAAAGTATCAAAAAGCTCAATCCACAGAGAAAGACACACAGCCATAAGTGCACCTTCCAATGAACATGAACTCCTTTAATAGCTGAATTTAATTTTTTTCAGGGCTCATCAGAGTCTTGACCTTTGACCTTGTGCATCCTCGACAGTTGATGGATGCCTAACAATCGCCTCTGCCTTTAAACAACAGGTTATGCTACACACACACACACAACGGCTCCCACGACAACTGCTGCTGGTTCGCAGGCGCAGTGCAAAGCCCCGTGAAGATAAGACGAGATGAAACATGATCAATCTGTCAGGAAGCGAGGTCGACGCGGCCGTAAAAGTTTAGGATTCGACAGCGAGGAAGCTTGAGTACACAAGGAGCATGAAATATAGCAGAAGTAGCATCTATGGGAAACCACAAAGCATGCATCCCTTTACGCTGGCACCGTGGAATGATATTTACTTGAAAGTAAAGGGATTGAAGAACAGACATATTCAAAATCTACTAATTTCGGATATGCGTGCTTCAGATTCATGAGATCATTGTACCATCAGAGGGGCCGATTGCGTGACTGGTGCATTTTAATATAGTGATTGAATCCAAGCACAAGGGATAATCCATCGTTTTGTAGGTTGAACATTAATAAAAAAAACGTGTTTCCAGGAACCTGATGCCCTGCAGTCGTCGGTCTTCTCTCCTTTTGTTCATTTCTCAAAGCTATAATTCATCATCAGTCCTTTAAAAAATGTATGTTCCATCCAGAAAACTCTCAATATTCTCCCAAATATCATCCGATAGACTGTAATATAGAAAAGAATAGTGTAGTAATCGCACTATAGAAGATTTCTGCTCATAATAAAATACAACAAGCTCTAGATTGTATACAGAGGCCTTTTGTTGTAAAGTCTTTTTAAGGAATTGTACATTCAATATTATCCCTTTTCCCCAGATGGTCTTCCTCACATATATAAGGTCTCCCACCTCACCTAAGGAAGACCATCTGTCTGTAACATAACATTGTAATTCATGTGCACACAGAATAAAATAAGGCTACTATTTCTCCTCAAGTTAGTCCCCGGGGAAATCCAGCCCGAGCACACAGACCTCCTCTTGTTTGTCTCTTGGCTCTTGCAGAAATAAGTCGGCTTTCTCGCCAGTAGACCGGGGGGAGACGGGTAACTGGGAGTCGTGGGGGGATTCAGTGTGGACGCTCTATAAGCTAAGCCTCCCCTCAAATAACATTGTTGCACGTCCCATAAGGGGAGGCACAGAAACCAGGCCAGCTCCCCATTGTGTGCTTCCCTTCTGAAGGCCGGAGCGACTGAAAGCCGGTCGCCTGCAGAGACGCACAATTCCCTCAATTTCCTCTCAATTTGCAGCGTCTGGTACGCGGCGAGTATAGCGGCCGAGCGCCTTTGTCCAGGCGTAATGATTTCAGCACCTTTTTTAGCCTTTCTTCACCACCTGCCACCCGTTGGCGTCCTGATGGGTGAGTGTGAGCTGGAGAAACAAGCAAACAAAGGATTTTAAGATTCTAGACACATCTTCAACAGACCCAGACGCCTCCATAGACTGTAAACATCAGACAGGAAGTGGTGGAGTCATCTTATCTTTATCTAAATATATATTTATGTTATACATGTCAATTTAATGTTTCTAGTTTCCTTTCTTCGAACTTCAACTTGAAATGTCGAATGATAGACAGATGTATAGCTAGCTAGCCAGATAGCTAGCCAGATCTCCAGCTAGCTAACTAGAGATTTGGCTAGCTAGTTAGATAAATCTGGATGGCTAGCTAGATATATCTAGCTATCTAGCTATCTAGCTATATCTAGTCTGTCTGTCTGTCTGTCTACATATCTAGCTAGCTAGCTAGCTAGTTAGATATATCTGGCTAGCCAGATCTCAAGCTAGTTATATATATATATATATATATATATATATATATATATATATATATATATATATATATATATATATATATATATAGTTAGAGATATATCTAGCTAGCTAGCCAGATATACAGACAGACAGACAGATAGATAGATAGATAGATAGATAGATAGATAGATAGATAGATAGATAGATAGATAGATAGATAGATACTCTATTCAAATGTGTTTGTCACAGTATCAACTTACATACAAGACACAAAAAATGCAACATACTCAATATATACAACATGAATTGACCTTTGGTATGAATATACTTCCCAGCATGCATTGTTGTTCTTTTGTTCAAACAGAACATACATGATGTCCTACGTCCTTTTCACAAAAAACTATTGATTTTACAGCATTTGTTCCTCATCAATTAGAAATGTAGAAATATTATGTGCATTAGGAAAATCTCTGGAAAATGTATTTCATGAAACAAGAAGAAACAAAAACATAAGGGCCTGGTTTGTTCCTGTTGGTCAACGAACATGTTTACACAATAGCGTCCTCGGTGTTAAAACATCTGCTGGGACCTGAAATCCGCTCGGGGACCCGAGGACATGAATGGAATATCAATGGCGACTGAAAAGAAGCGTCAAGGATCACGGCTTCAAACCCGGCGAGTCACCGGCTCATTGAGATGCACGTGAACCCTGCAAGCTCCTCTCTCCGCCATATGCTCCGGCTCAGTTTTCGATCCTCCCCCCCCTCAGCAGCTCTGCAGCTCATTTTTCCTGTGAATGTGCTCGGTGAATAGCAAAAAGAGCTCCTTGCGCTTTGCTTTTGTGACGGACCACTTGTCCCTTTTTGACAATGACAAAGCTGTGCAGAGAAGACGTGCTTTGCATGATAACAGCGGGGCGCATATTGTATTTGAGTCCATTCATAGAAGCCATTCTTCATCTTCTTGCGCGGAAGATGTCGAGTGTTTTCCTTTAGAGACGTTGACGAGGAACTGGGAGGACAGACATTCTGTGTTTGTACGTATGTGTACTGTACGGTGCCGTGTTTGACATAACATCTAGTCGTGAATTCACCGCGGAGGAAAAATATGGCAAAATTCCAGGTTTTTTGTAAGCGATGCTGCATAAAAATCCAGAACAGTGCTGCGTTCAAGTGCTTAAATATCTTCAGGAAAACTTTATTACGCAAATCCATCGATGCATTATTTAAAAAACGTAATATTGTTTTAAAGTAGAGCAAATAGACGCATGGTGCTGCGACCCGTCGGCCCACTGCGGTGTGGTTTTATGCTGAGCCCGCGAGCACTTTTTAATCCACTTGATCGGCGCTGAAATCTAGTTTAAACACAAACTGGGGATTACGTGAAGTCTTACATAACGTAATCGCTGTGAGGCAAAACCGACGAAATGAAATCTGGGCCCCGGCGGAGTTCATTTGAACTCCCTAAGAAAGGTTTAAAGAAACACGCGCATCATTATTTATGCAATTAAGCAGCCGTCGCTGAGCACAGATGTGCAGATGCTTTACCGTATTTCCTTCCCGTGTCCTGCTTTTCTCCTCCAACATACACAAGAGAGCCCAAAAGAAAACAAAACTCTCAACCTAAACATTTGCCGGATCGTTCTTATCGTTCTCCCTGAGGGCCTCTGGATACCCCTCACAGTGCAAACGTTCACCACACACACACACACACACACAGACGTGTACTTTGTCGTCATTTGTGTGCGTAACTGTAACTCCACCCCGGTTACATAAAACCGTGTCCCCAATCCCGTTGCTCCAAATGAATCATCTGGACTCACTTTGTGGATATTTTGGACCCACCGTCTGTCGGGGAAGCCCGTCGGGCTCAGGAAGTGGACATAAGAGGTCAGAGCTGCTCTCTGTTGTAGGAGGGAGCCACGCCGTTATAGTTCCCCATGTCAAATGTTGTTTTCTCGCCACTCATCCATCACAATCCCCGCCGTGAGGACCAAATGTGCTCGGTGTGTTTTGGGGGTCTGCGCGCTTCTCTGTTTGACTGCAAAATGACCCCCAAAAAAGGCACAAGATGTACTTTGTTTCTGTGTAACGACATGATTAATGCGAGCGAGTAATTACTGTGTACAGTCTGAATTACAGCGGTTGAATACAAAGACTAAACACAAAGACTAATCGTGGGATTAAGGCACAAGCTAATAATGCAGATGTCTCCTCTACATTACGGAAATGTTTGCATGGATAGAAAAATGAAGATCTTGATGAGTATACATTTAAGTTTCCTGACCTAACAACATTTCAACACCAGTAAATGATGCGTAAAAGAGTGAACATTAAAGGTGTAGGACAAACCAAAGATACCGACATAGATGCACTGATGGTTGAGATAAAAAATGGATCAAGGATGAACTGTGGTTCAGTTCATTAGGCGGCCGACTAAAGCCGCAGTACTTCCAGGCCATGCAAAACTCCTCCCGACCAACAGACAACCATTTGCTTAGTTAAATATTCTGGTTTGACTCCCTTTTGATAATCCATGAAAAGAGGCCCGCAGTGATGCAGTTTGCCAACAGTCCTCACAGGGCCATTCATCATCGGCGTGCAGCTGTTACTTCCCTGCGGCTCGGTCTCCAGACCCTGCATGGTCACCGGGCCCGCAGGATCGGATTCGCTCATAGAAACACGCGGGAACGTAACGGAATCAAGGATCGTTAACTTCAGGGCACTATGACGGGTAAATGACAGTTGCTTAAGATGCATTTGCGGTGACAAGATGAATAATTATGAAATAATCTAATAGTCTGTGCTCTGCAAAAGAGCAGGTGGTGTTGGGCGACTAATTCCCTGATAAAGATTTTCTTACGATTAGGAGCGTGAAAGCATTATGAACATCACGTGACATGCAGAAAGCGTATTAATTGCAGCATGCAGCAGTCAATGTCGGCTGATTCAGTGGCGTAACTTGATACTACAGTCAAAACATCTTGAAAGCTTTCTTGATTCCTTATTTCTGATGTTGCTTTTCATGCGTCTTCATTTGTTCGTTGCCAACTGACTGGAAAGCTGCAAAATGCCGCCAGAAACTTTGTCTGATTCATTAATTCTTTCTAATTAACACAACATCCAAAGGTTCAATACAAATAATATGTTTTTTTCAAATTATTCCACGTGGATCACAAGTGATTTCAGGTTTCTGTGGCGGTCCTCCATATTGGTTTCAGTACCCAATGCACTGATTTTAAGGAGTTAAACAAATCAATAATCATAAAATGAACAGAAATCCCACTTTAAACGAGCAAAATATGAAGAAAAAAATTGGTTTGGGAAAAGATATGAACTGCATCATCCTTAACTCATGCACACACTTATTGTTAATAGCTTATAAACATATAAATGAATCCTCCAGACCACACAGGTCTGTCTCCTAAACATCGCTTCACAAGGATCAGATGATACATTCTGGTGGTTTCACTGTGGCTAATGTGGCCGAGACCAGTTGCTCAGCTGCAGACGGAGGCGAGTATGATGGATTACTGTTGATCACCTCACACTCAGTACCGGATAAAGTTCATACTTCATTCTGGAGCTGCACTCGATACTCATACGCCTGCAGGAGGAAGAGGAGGAGGAGGAGGAGGAGGAGGAAGCTGGCACTGGCTCCAGCTCCGAGGGTTACACGCTGCAACAGAAAAACAAAACAGCAATAAAGTAAAGCATATTGATAATGTACTGATAACTGGTTGATATGTTGTAATTGCCCCGTGTGATGGATTAGACTCTGACTGACATGAGGGTGCCGCTCCCACGGCGAGCATTTGGCAAAAGTGCCGTCTGGAACGACGAGGGGAATAATAAATGTGTCGAGGAGAGGACGTGTAAAGATAGGACGGGCTCGGTTACCGCACATGCCTGTGTAAGGGTAAGAAAGATGATTCTCCCACAGTGGGACCATCACAAGACAATTAAAGGCCCGAAGAGAAGTCATTTGGAGAAGCAAAAAAAAGCAGAATGTTTGCTGCCGGATTGAAAAGAAACGCCAAAAAATGATGGATTGGTAGGAGGTCGCTCGCACAGCTCCGATCTACAGTATCGACTCCCCGAGACGGCTCTATAAATAGCACAGAGCGCCTGTTTCCTGGAGGCCCCTGATGGCTGCCTGCTCACCCTCAAAGGGCAACGCAGCCCAAACACAGCACCACCGCGGGGCCGCCATGCGTCAATCTCGCCGTCATCTCTTTGATGGGCCGAGCCAGAGCACGTCAATGGCTGCGGGTTGTTGTTGATGAAACGCACTCTTGACACCGACGACGCTGCTCTCTGTCGCCCAAAATCTCCTGCGACAGAGCGACACCGGTTGTGTGATGGTTCATGCCGCCACGAAGAGGAAACTGTGGAGATGAAAAGGATGTGAAGGGAGGGAACTGACAGGTGGGTATCTGCAGAAAGCTGATTAATGCTTCTGGTGCATCTTGTATGTTATTATTGAGGGATATATAAACATATTACTACGAGGGATGGAGTCTTATGTGAGCACACAATATTCTGCAACTGTTTTCACGATGAGCGACTTTCTGTGTTTTCTATTTATTCTACTTCCTGGTTTGGTGTCACATATTTCTGCGTATGCGTTGTCATAGCTGCCAATCAAATCTGATCCAATCAAACTTCTTGTAGAAGCAGATTAGCTGGTTAACTGTGAATAAATATGAGTTATTTATTAATGAAGGGCAGTTTAATGTTCCTGTTAGTGCACGTTCACAGCTCGGTTAACCTAACGTACCCAAAAAATACTTAAAGAGTAAATAAAAGAAGAGCGGTTGCATACATTTGCACACTGGTCTGAATATAAAGTGTTTGTTACACCAGAGTGTTGCTGGAGTTTTGACCTCCTCTGACTATATTTTTTGTAATATAATCAAAGTAGACGTCTAGAATAAGGAATACAGATTAATTTAAGGTTGAAAACAATACCTCGTTAGCGTGTGACTCGTACTTATTATCAGTTTTCTGCAGAGAACATAAACTGTACACACAAAAAAAAGCAGATTGAGCATCGAAGCGGGAGCCGTTACGTAACATGAACCCTGTTTTGTTTCTTCTCTTTTGAAACACACATTTGGATACACAGGGCTGCGTCACCTCCACGTGACCTTCTGGTGTTTGTATCTCTGTGCTTATTTATCCAGAGAAAACAAATCCTGGAGAGAAGGAAGAAAGAAAAGGGCGCCCAATTATGATGAAGCTAAAACGCTGCAGCGTGTTTAGTTCATCGGTGGGACGAGGGAGGGGCCGTCATCAGGACCTCCATATCAAAAGAGGACTGTAATCACGGAGGAGTAGATGGGTATCGCTGGGAAATGGAGCAGCAGTTTGCAAAAGCCATTACAAGCGGGAGATTTGGATCAGTAAAGAAGGAGCGGTCCGAGCACATGAATGGCAGCGATTATGTGTTATGTAAGCACTCAAAAGAGGTGAGGGAGGCGAAGGGGGCGAGAAACTAAATACAGAAGCATGGGGGTGAGGAAGGGGGAGGTAGACTAAACAGAATGTGAGTGATGGAGCAACTGGCTAAAGGTCGGCCTGCACGGTGAAGGAGGACGAGGACCCTCGGAGATGTTTATCTCGTCCCGCGGCTTCGGGCGACTGTGATGTTTTTGGTGGATGAGACCTTGTGCACGAGTGAGGGTTGTGACCTCGCAGAGATACGCGATGATGTAAACAGTCGGGCTGCTCGCTCTGCCGATGACCTCTTCCGAAGGGCAAGAAAAGGAGTTTTTAAACATAGTTATTTCTCTAAATCACTATATTTTCAATTGGAGCGTCCAGCCGACGTGCATCCCTCTCGCTAAGTCTTTAGCAAAACTCCTCTTTCAAACTGTTTCATGAAAAAAGGACTTTCTATATTTGATTGTTTGAATATTTACTTCAACTCAAACACTTTAATGTGCAGATTGATGCAGAGTTTTGGCAGCATAAGTTAGTGTGTGCATTTATTCTTTATTTCCTGTATGTTTTGTTCTCATTGTGTGACATTAATGCACTTGACTGACTGAAAATGACTGTTTTATAAATAGGTTGCATTAAAACATGCGTGTGCCTTTCATTGGGAACAATGTCAAATTTTATAAAAAGATGATTCACTGCAGAAACAACATATCAATATGAGATGTATTGTGTGTCTTAATAAAACTTATACAGTATGATTTTTGTATTGTTTCCTTATTATAGCACTCTGTAATTAAAAACTAAGGTACAATGTTGATAAAGTATGTTATTATGATAGATTTATTCATTATTACCTGTATTGCTGTGGCTCTGGAGCGAATACGACACGATGAAAGCAAGTCAAAGTTGATGTGAATTATTAATGTTGGGTTTTTACAAGATGCGATATGCAAGTTAAACCTCTTTTCAAATATTTCCATTGCAGCAAAAAGGCGTATTTAATACTCCTAAGACGAGTCCCCGACCCGCTCCGTCATCTGATGTCCTCCTGCCGCTCTCGCTTGGTTATTTGTGTTTTCTCCCGTCTGTATGAAAACGTAAAAAAAAACCACACATCCTCTTTCTCGCCATCTGCCAAAGTAAAGTTAATAGTCCCATTATAGCTGATGGATTGTTCTCATAGTTTATTCAGTGCATCCTCCTGCCTCTCCATTGTCTTTGGCCTCTGGGAAGCTGCTAATGCGGCGCCAGTCATAGCCGAGGTAAACTATTATGTCTGTGTTTATTTGTTTTTTGCCAGTAATGACAAAACAGTAGCTCGTCAATAACAGCAAACACGGGAGGAGATCTTGTGTCATATAGTAAATTCAAAGTAGCAGGCGAGTCAAATAGTCACAAGAGTGTGTTTGTTTTTATTTGGTTACCATTTAAACCACAGAGCACCTGTGACCCAACCAAATGATTTACTCAGCGGCAATCACAATAAGTCACGCTGACGTACAGTATATGAGACATCAGTCCACTTACAACCACTTCCTGTACTACTGACCACCACTTGTTGCTTAAATAAACATGGAAAAGGAAGTAAAAGAGGAGTGTGTGTGTGTGTGTGTGTGAGAGGAGGGGGGGTCAGGATGACACAATCACAATAAGTGCACACACACTTGATTTGGACTCATTGAGTGTTTTCCAATCAGTGTGTCCTACATTTACATAAACAAACACACACACACGCGTGCACATACCTATATCTGTCCTTTACTGTGTAGACACACACACACACACACACACACACACACACACACACACACACTCAAACACACACACTCATTTGCTGACTCTCACAGAGAAAAGGGAAGGAAATGTTTGCTTACGCACAATCAGCTGACGGCCGGCACTGTGTTTCCTGTCCTAATGACCTTCTCTACACCTTATGTAACCCCACTGCATGCTGGGATATTGTCTGCAACGTATGAATGAACCTTTAATGCTGTTTTGGTGAACTTTGATTTGCTGGCAAATAATTAGCTGTACACAGAAATGAGCAGAGTGAGATCTGAGCTAAGGACAAGATTTACCCAAATACCAACCTGTTAATCTGTCAGTAGACATGGTCCTGTAGCTCAGGGCTGGTGTCACAGGGAAAAGGCTCCGTCAGCTGATTAGGAGACGGTCGTTGGCTGCCACCTGCTGGAGAGAGACAAGTACTGAGGAATGATGCCAGGATTTACAATTACTGTATTTTATGTTGTGGGTTTTCTTGCTTTTCTTCGTGATTTTTGCATTGATTTTATAAATGTATGACTTAAATCTTCAATCGAATAATACACACAGTGTTTTAAAAGAGGTGATGCATGAATACACAATACCGTGTGCTGTATTTTGTATTTTTAAACACAGGTAAACACAGTTGTCTTACATCTGTTTACAGACTTTTTGTAATTTTGTAATTGTGTATTATTTATTTATTTAATTTCTACTTAAATTATACTTTACTTAATTATTGACGATAGCAGAGTCAATAATAATAATAATAATAATAATAATAATAATAATAATAATAATAATAATAATAATTTAAATGAACAATAAAGAGGGGTAAATAGTTTCTTGACTTGTTGCACACATCCGGGGCAACCCGTACATAAAATCGAGCACACCCCAAAGAGACGGGCTTAAAGCTCAACCAATCAGTGATGACCTGACGCAAACGAGCCGCAGCTGATTGGCTGTAATAACTGTCACTCATACGTCACAACAGTGACAGTTCCGCATTGCCAAATTTCAACCTGAGTCTTTTTTTTAAGAAATTCGTGTGATTACAGTGGCGTTGAAATTGAGATTAAACATTTTGTTTTCAGGTTTTTGTAGCTAGTTAGGTGTCACATGAGCTAACCACCTGACTGAAGTAAAGAAAGATGCAGGCAATAAGGTGAGTACTCCTTATATATTCATGTAAACACTCCAACTGTCTAAATACAGTATGTAACAACGAAACAATATAACAGTAACCGCTACTTCACAGTCGACACAAAGTTAATTTTTGCCTTTAGCAAGATCTTTTTTTATTTTTTATTTGAGTTATTTTTTGCTTTGTCATTGTTCATGTCACACCCAGTTTGTGGGGTTGTTGAGTCACAGTTGTTGAGTAACGTTAACGCCGGGGTTTGTCTTAAATGCCCCAGAAATGTCTTCCGGGGTGCTTGGTCCTCTCCCGAGAGGCTCGTGGACCGGACCGTGGTCATCACCGGGGCCAACACCGGGATCGGCAAGGAGACCGCCATCGACCTGGCCAAGAGAGGTGAGTCTGACGTCACAGGCACCCACAGGGTGTGCTCCTCCAGGGTTACCTGCATCCTCTGTTTGACTGCTTGTCACCTGTTGTCAGGGCCTCACGTGGAGGGATATGGAAAGCATGCATTTTAAATAGCATGAGCCATATTTCTCAAATGCATCAGTGTTTCATTTTGTCCCATCACAAAGCAGCCATACAAAACATTTAAAAACATTTATACGTCCCCTAAATAGACCAAAGTCACATGTAAAGCTCCACAGAAAGTAAATTGAATTACATTTTTTGCTCACTGAAATATCACAATGTGGATCTTTGAGTGTTTTTATGAAGTCACCTTTCTTGTTTCAGATTTAAATCCCCTAATTAAACACAAGTCAAACAAAGTGAAATACAGCACAGGTTGTTATTTGTATTCCCTTTTTAGGTAATGTGTACATTTGCTGTGTCATAGTTTTATTTGCTTTTTCTTTGTGACAAGGCTAATCAAACTGTCACAGTGAAAACAAATTAACAGATTACAAAACAGATTAAGGCTTGAGCTTTCTACGATGACTGAAATGTACAAAAGGAGTACTCAAGTAGGTCCAATATATACATATGCACTTAGAGCAATATTGAATTAAAGAATAAGTCAACAATACTTAATAATCTGCTCAAGCATGCAAGCTTTTAATACTTAAAGTTACACATTTCAGTCTGTACTCAAACAGCATTGAAGTACCTGTGAAGTGGAGGAAAACAGCGATTCCAGTCATCTACAAAATCTACATTTTAAGTTAAACCTTTGATACATCCAAGTTGTCACGAGGGGGCGCTCTTCACCCTCGTGGCGTTACTTTACATTTCATGTGGACCGTTTCTTCTGTTGTATTTCACTGCTGTTTATCTTGGTGTCCAGGGGCAAAGGTCATCATGGCGTGCAGGGACATGGAGCGAGGGCAGGCCGCCGTGAAAGAAGTCATGGAAATCTCAGGCAGCGAAAATATCGTGTGCATGAAACTAGACTTGGCCGACAGCAAGTCGATTCGAGAATTCGCCGAAGCCATCAACAAAGGTGAACCCGATTTTATTTTATAGAGAGAAATGTACACGTGAAGAGACTTTTTTTTTTAAAAAAGAGACAACATATTTACCTTCTTTATGTCTTTCCCGACAGGAGAGCCAAAGCTCAACATCCTCATCAACAACGCTGGCGTGATGGTCTGTCCTTACGGGAAAACAGCTGACGGCTTTGAGATGCAGATCGGTGTCAATCACTTTGGTAAAGCACAACCACGCCGTCTCTTACCTGTGTGGCGAGGGGAAGAGTTAAAGATGTGTGTGTCGAGACTTAATACACCCCCTAGTGTCTGATTGGATGCCCAAACTCTTGCTTTTTTTTATGTAGAGGCTATTTTAAATGAGCTTCTGCAGATTCTTACAGTAGTTCTCTTTTTTTTAATCAGAGCTAATTTTGTCAGAGAAACAGATTTTCAGGTTTTCTGCCAAAAAACAGTGAATTCCTGAAGGTTTGCTTTTTGTGTATTTAGTGGGAGATGCATTCAAAATAATTTCCATAAATATAATTTCCACTAGGACAGTTGCCTCCTTGTGTTCTGACTGACTCTAATATATTATAACAGTACTTATCACAAATGTAACTTTCATTATACAGATATACAGAAGAAAAGATGACTTTAAAACATCTCACGCTCACCTGTATGTAGCCCTATAATCTAATATGCGCTGGTATTTAGCACAGTCATCCCCAAAAGATTGGTTTGGGACCCACAGTAGGGTTTTAATCAAGTCACTAAATAAATTAGCAGAATAAAGAAACATCCCATCATTCCTGAGTTAAGCTTAATTTCTGCAGTACACGTTTGAGCCACACGAGGGAGCCTGAACGTTTTACTGATGAGAGGAAAGGAAAGAACCTGTTAAATCCTCCTAAATTACTTTATTTGGTCTCATTTTAAGACAAAAAAAACTCAGTTGTGTTTTATCAGACGTGGTTCATTTCTGAATAATCAAGATAATACAAGATTAAACAGAAAATGCAGTGATAAATGGTCATGAAAAAAGAAAAAACAGGTCTTCTCACTCTTTATAGATGAGGCCTTTTGTGAATTGGGTCATGATGGTTTTCCATTTTCAAAAAGTTGGTTCCCAGAAAGCAATGTTTGGGAAACTGACGCTGCGGAAAACTTCCTTCAGCCGTTCAGTATTTATTGCTGTTGATATTCGAGATTGCTGCGCCGGCGTCTGATAAGACAAATGGACCTTTGGTGAGATTAAGAGTCCGCTTTATGACCCCGCCATCAGAACATTTGTCCCTGTAAAGGTTTATAGACCGCCGCTTTCATTACTTCCTTCTGTGTAAACTTGCTCACTAAACATCAACGTAGTTTATATAGAATGGTTTTACTGGTTTTGATCAACACGACGACGGCCCGGCAGTCAGAAGGTGTCTTTTACTACACTAGTCTCTCTTTAGGGGAATTGTATAACTGAGGAATTTGTGACTTTTCTCGAGTTTCCACACTTGGATCGATCAATATGATCTCTTTTATTTTCTGTAGCTATCCAGTTTCTTATTTTTTTTACCTAATCAAAGACCAATTTGTGCATCCCCTAAAACCTGTTCCTGCCAGTTCCACTTGCTCCCAGTTTTCTACCAGATTGGTGATAGTTTAAGCAGCAAAATGACCCCATAGTTGAATCAACATCTCTCTGAAACAGTTTCAACATGAGACTCTTTGTAAAAGTAGAGCAACTATAAAACTATTTATCGCAGTTATTGTATAAGACAATACAAAGTCCCCTGATACAAGTCTTCTTATATTGTTATCAATTGCTTTATAATTGTAGGAAGAAGGTTGAAGGTACAAAAGTTGTTTCTGTTGGAGGCCCAAGAATCATGTTAAATAACAATTTCTTCTGAAATTGACGGAGAAATCGTCTCAGAAATTGAAGGAAATGTGTTTGAAAACCAGTGAGGCGTTAGATCTGTCTGATGTGTAGATATCAACGCATGTCCCAGGTCTTTCTGTGCAGTTCATCCTCTTCCTGTTTCACTCAACACAGAAGCAATGTCCTCGCTCCTCAGGTCACTTCCTGTTGACGAACTTGTTGATCGACCTGATTAAAAGGTCGGCGCCGGCCAGGATCGTCACGGTGTCCTCCATGGCTCACTCCTGGGGCTCCATCAACCTGGAGGACATCAACAGCGAGAAGAGCTACGACAAGAAGGGAGCCTACTCCCAGAGCAAGCTGGCCAACGTCCTCTTCACCCGCTCGCTGGCCAAGAAACTAGAAGGTGTGCGTTTCATTCCATCATTCTGCCGTTTTTCTCTCGTCGTGCGGTGGCGTGATCGGGTTGCGACTCGTTGTGTTTTTCAGGCACGGGCGTGACCACGTACTCGCTCCACCCCGGAGTCGTGCAGACGGATCTGTGGCGCCACCTGAGCGGGCCGCAGCAGTTTGTGATGAAGATGGTCAGCCCCTTCACCAAAAGCTCCTCCCAGGGGGCTCAGACCAGCATTTACTGCGCGGTGGAGGCGTCGCTGGAGAACGAGAGCGGCGGATACTACAGGTACGCGTTCGCTTTGAGGCGCAGCTCCACACACGGGAACGCCTGGAACCTTTTTAATGGAGGTTTAAGAAGACAACAAGTGTTTTTTATACAGCGGATTGTGTTGAACGACAGTGTGATTCGTGCACATCTGACCTTTTTCGCACAACAGCAACCCATTGAACATCATGGTTATCTATTTGGAGTTGAACAAGATAGTCTGCTGCTTATTCCACCACAGTCATGTCTATTTATGAGCCTTATCACGGTGAACATGTTGCTATCAGATTCATTTCTTATTGATTAATGATTATAATTATTTAAATTTGTTTAAAAGCCTGACGTGAAAGATTTTTTTTAATTAATCCTTAAATTGTCATGCAATTTCTTTTATTTATTAGTTGCAACCTCTTAGATTGGGAACCTGATTTACAATATAATGATAAAAACGGTAAAATATGTATTGGCCCTCTATAAATATGATCTATTTAGTTACAGTTGTCCGTCACAGGCACTGAAATACCTGCTCTGAGCTTTAATAATGGTAACCCTTTCAAAATAAATTACCTTCAAACCATACAATAGTTGGCTTTTGCTGGATAGATCTTCTTTAAAATGAATGTAAATGTGAATTTCCAGTCAAAACAGCGTGGGAACTGAACCGTAGAGTCGTTGTGCACGGTCCACACTATATGAAAATGATGACTCATCATAATTTGTCCTCGCTCATCGTCCCGATGCGTCTTTGCTTGCAGCGACTGCGCTCCGGCCAGCTGCTCGGCGGCCGGTAAAGACGACGTCCTGGCGCAGAAGTTCTGGGACTTGAGCTGTCAGATGCTGTCGGTGACGTGGGACTGAAGCGACGTGGATCCACCGGACGAATCCCTCGGTTTACTGTTTGCTTTGCAGGATATTCCACTGCCGCTGCATCGTCAAAACATTCATCTTGATCGGAGTTTTACTCCAGCACTTCTATATGTTTATTTACATGCTAACATGCAGCTTCCACATAACGCTCATGGCACTATTTCTAATAAAGTGAATAATATAACTTGTATAAATACTGTGATTTGCTGAATCATCCCAATCTTGAATACTTTTCTATCCATTTTGATAAAAGCTTTGTAGATTATTTGGATAAAATCCTGGAACGGTTGGGAAAGTGTGCAGCACTGTCGCTATTGTTTGTCTGTATTTTCCTGTATTAAACTCAATGAGACAATCAATCACTTTGTTTTTGTTTCGACTTGATATTGATATTTCAATGATTTGGAAACAAGAAACACATTTTGATCAACAACAATATTTATTTACATTGAAAGAAGTGAACAACATGACAATTACTTGTGCATGTGAGACATCACTGCATCTCTTCTCCACATATTTTGGTTCCATATATATTTTTCCTCATTTTGGAACCGTTCAGATGTAGTTTTATTTGTTTTTTTGCATTGTCCCTGGAAAAAAAGCTCCTTCCCTGAATACTTTCGCCTTGATCTTACCTCTGAACTTGGTCACTTTGTTTTTGGAGAGTAATAAAGACAACCACAGTTAATAACTCTATTACGGCTTCATGATCTCTGGGACCGCAGCGAATTGATAGAGGCAATAAAACAATTTGGAAACAAAGCTCATAGCATATCTATTGGATGCCGTAAAACATCTGAAAACATCAACCTTGAACTCGACGTATCTCACCGCGACGTAAAGCAAACAGAAGGTAAGTTAAGGCCACATCCTAAACTCTTGTTTGCTTTACGCATTGGAGCCACGATAACAGTGTTGCCTCGTGGTTACTTCTCGTGTCCCTCAAATAAAAGTGTGTTAAAATGATCAGAATTGGGTCAACGCCGGTTTGATAAACTTCATGAAACCGGACCCGGAGTCACGCCCCCTGCCGTCAGACAACGTGTTGATTCTCTCATTAAAACGCCGCCTAATCTTTTGCGAAGGCCATAAATGAGTGCACTGGAGTCCTTCATCTCCATGGCCACGAACACAATCAATCATTAATGTTTGATACAGAGAAGAAGCTGGCTATAAGAATCCTGCGGCAGTGATACCATCACCGAGGGAAAAGGCGAAAGGAATGGATGTAAAGACGCACCGGTGCGCGAGCCCCGCTGGACTAATTACGCACTTTTAAAGACCGCAAAGCGCTTTTTTAAACTCTGGATGTGAAGTCTCTCGGTGGGAAGAGAGACGGTGACGGCAGTAAAGACTTTTGATTTCTCTCTCAGTGATGTTCAGCCAGAATGGAGGAAGCTGAAGACGGTATCGCTGTCGTCGGCATCGGATGTAACTTCCCAGGAGGTGAGCCGATTTTTTTTATTTTTTTTTATTATTATTATGTAAATGTGGCTTTTAGTAATGTATTCCTCTCCCACAATGTATATTAACCTAAAGTAATAATAATAATATTAAGTAATTTGAAGATTCGTCTTTTTTTGGGTCATTTTTCCTTTTTTTAAACCGAAAAACAAGATTTCTGGACTGAATATGCTTCATAAAATGTCATCGCTTTGCTGGATTGTGTTTATTGTGGTGGAGTTCAATGCTTTATGTCTTACTATTTTTTTAAAAAGGGGGGCACTATTTGTCTGTGGGTTGATGTTAAGATAGCTGTAGTTGTTATCAAACATTTAAAAACAAATTAGATCTTTTCAACATTATTAGATGAACTCTGAAATTAACAGATACAAATGTTTTTACTTGACATATTAAACGATTTAACAACCATCGGGGTTGGTAAAATCAACCCCTAAGACAAATTGATATTTTATTCAATTAAAGTACTTTTTTTTTGTTGTTAATTAGGAGAAGGGCTTGAGAATTTCTGGAAAATTCTGTTGGATGGAAGAAATTGTTCGGTGCCGATTCCCAAAGAGAGGTTTGACGTCTCCAGCTGGTATGACCCCGATGAAAACAAAGCGGGAAAATCCCGCACGGCCAAGGCTGCTCTCATTGACGGGTATGCTCTTTAAACCTTATTAAGTAACCTATTTAAATAGGCCCACTTGTGTTTTGTAATTAACTGTGTATAGATCGTCTTTTTCCATTGTGAGTCAATTATATGTATTAGTTTTTGTATCAGATCTTATGTCTAGAAGTAAATAAGTAAATGTAAACAGGTGTGTCTATTTCTTTGTAGCTTTACTTTAAATATAATAAAATCAGAGCTCAGTCTGCTTCCATCTTCTCTTCACTATGCAATGTTTAAAACTAACACATGATCACTGAATAGATAGAAATGACAATAAATTATATAAAACGACACTGTCCCTTACAATAAAAGTGATTTGAGATTATCCTAAAGGAAGAACGTGCTCTGGACCGATCACTAAATTAAACGGCTGTTTCTCTTTAGGCGATAACTTTTTATCTATTTTTCAGTCACTTAATGTTGTTTTGAATATTTTCAGGTTCAATGAATTTGACCACAAGTTCTTTGGCATCAGTGACAGTGAAGTGGAACAAATGGACCCTCAACAGAAGCAGCTCCTTCAGTGCGTCTACAGGGCGTTGGAGAACGCTGGGATCCCCATGGAGGAGGCCAGCGGGACCAGGACAGGAGTGTTTATCGGTACAAGTTGCCAGCGAATGGCTTTTGTGTAACATTTCCATCTGATTCAACTACTATCTTCATTATACTTTGACCTGTATTCATGTTGATTTGATTACAGGGCTAATGAACAGAGATTACGAGACAAACGCTGCACACGTGCACCCGAGTGTGATCAACCACTGGACCGGCACCGGGCTCGCCATGAGTATCGCGGCAAACCGAGTCTCTTACATCTTCGACTTCACCGGGCCGTCGCTGTCCATCGACAGCGCCTGCTCGTCGTCTCTCGTGGCGCTTCATCTTGCCTGTCAAGCCATTAAACAAGGTCTGTGCGGCCAAACCAAAAGTCAACAATGGAAAGCCCCGCCACAGCGTGGTGGTTTCAAGTGCGTTCAGATATGTGTAATGTGAGACTACGATGTGTGTGTTTTATCTTATCAGGGGATTGTGACATGGCTGTTTGCGGTGGAGTCAACTGCATCATCGAGCCAAGAGTGTTTGTAGCTCTCAGCAAGGCCAAGATGATCTCACCTGAAGGGACCAGCAAGCCGTTCTCCAACAGAGCAGATGGCTACGGACGAGGAGAGGGATGCGGGGTCGTTCTCCTCAAGCCGCTGAAAAAGGTCAGAATATGCATATTTTTTTTGTTGCTTTTTTGTTATGCAAGCAACCCTCTCAGATAGTAGAGCAACATCAATGATTAGCTTGATTTTGTCTCTGAATAGCATGAAACATGGCCAACAATGTCCGACATGAAAGACCAATTAAAACCGATGAAACAAGTTCCTGAAGACCTCTCTCCGTTGTTTTATTGTGGATTGGTTACTCGGCCAAGTCGACTTGATTTGTTTCCGTTTGGCTACCTTTGGGGTCAAGGGTCAACGTTTTTATTTTGCCATTTGTGCCTAGACCAACAGTCCAGATACATTGGATTTTGGGCTCTCTGAGTCAACAGTTTTGGAAATAAAAACACACAATAATAAGAAAGAGAAAAAATATAACATATGAAAACACGGTGGTATATGTACAAAAGGTGGTAGTATGTACAAGAAAGGTATTAAATACAGTATTTAAAATAGTGTATTCTTCTTCTATTCTGTTTACTAGAAAACAATAAGCTACAACTACTCTCTGGCCAAATATATTAGCTTAAACCAGTTGATGGAAACTTGTCTAATTTGCATTTCTGTTTTGTGAATTAAATGGAGACATAGCTAGTATGACATACTTTACAATGTGAAACACACTAAGTCTTGCTGTTGCTTTACAGGCTATACAAGACCATGACAATATCTGGGGCATCATCAGCAAAACAGCGGTCAACCAAGATGGACACTGCGTCACTCCGATGACCAAACCCTCCATGGCACAACAAGAGGAGCTCCTGCGCAGAATTTACTCAAAGTCTGACCTCGCGAATGTCCGGTACATAGAGGCACACGGGACTGGGACCCCTGTTGGCGATCCAACGGAGGCAAGGAGCATTTCAAACGCCATCGCTCACGCCAGACCTCCCGGTTCAGAGACACTGCGGATCGGCTCTGTGAAGAGCAACATTGGACACACAGAGTCTGCTGCAGGAGTGGCCGGACTCATTAAAGTACTTTTAATGATGAAGCACGAGACCATCGTTCCCTCAGTTTTCTACTCTGAGGAGTCCGCCAGCGTAGATGCCAAAGCCCTGAACATTAAAGTTCTTAAGGAAGCAGAAAAGTGGGAAGCCTCCAGTGCAAGAATTGCAGGAGTTAACAACTTTGGATTTGGGGGTACGAATGCACACGCCATTGTCAAACAGCACAAACAGTCACGCATTGAGCAAAAGAATGGTGGGAAACAGGAGAACTATTTTGTCATGTCGGCAAATTCACCTAAATCTCTTACTCTGATGATGGAAGACACCATCAAACAGCTGGAAGCTGATAGCAAAGTTGATCTGGATGCTCTGTTGTACACATCAGCTTGTCGGAGAAGCCATCGAAAGCATAAATACAGAAAGGCCATCGTTGTTTCATCTGTCGTCGATCTTAAAGAGAAGTTAAGTGCCGCTGTAGGCAAAAATATTCGTCCGTCCTCCTCGGACCCGAGGTTAGTGTTTGTCTTTTGCGGAAATGGCGTCACTTATCATGGCATGTGCAAACAACTGCTTCAACACGAGCCTGTATTCAGAGGTAAGATCATAGAGATTGCGCAACGTTTCCAAAGATTGGGTACACTGGACATCTTGGACACGCTTAAGAGTGAGTTTGAGGGTGGTGACTTCAACAAACCACATGTTGTCCAACCACTCCTCTTCGCTATCCAAGTTGGCATTACCACCTTACTCAGACACTGGGGCGTCAAGCCCGATGCAATACTTGGACACTCTGTTGGCGAGGTTGCAGCCGCTCACTGTTCTGGCCTCTTGTCCCTTGATGATGCGTTAAAAGTCATCTATTTCCGCAGCACCCTCCAGGGCAAAGTCACTGGGGGGAAGATGCTCGTGATCAGCAACATGCCTGTAACAGAGGTAACTGCTCTTCTCCCTGGTTACTCTGGTAGAATTTGCCTTGCTGCCTACAACAGCGCACAGTCCTGCACCCTCGCAGGTGATGCAGATGCAATGGAGAGCCTTTATAAGGAGCTAAGCACCTCGGCCAACAGTGAGAATCTGTTCCTTCGTGTACTGGATGTCGTTGCTGCTTACCACAGCCACATGATGGACCCTATTCTGCCAGAAATTAAAGACACAATTGGCTCCTTGCAGGTGAACAATCTCGACACAGAGTTGTTCTCGACAGTGACAGGCAAGGAAGTTCAGCAGGAAGATTTCTGCACTGGGGAATACTGGGCTAGAAACATCCGCGAGCCAGTAGCTTTTGAGCAAGCAGTGAGGTCAGCGACCAAAGGAAAGAAGAATACAGTGTTTGTGGAGATAGGGCCACGAAGGGCGTTACAGAGAAACATCATGGAGTCTCTGGGTAATGACACAGCTGTCCTTGCCTCAGTGCAGCCGGAGAAAGATCACGAAACGATAAAGTCTGTCGTGCCGAAGCTGTTTGAACTGGGTGTCCACTTAAACTGGAACACCTTCTACAAAGGGTACGAGACAGTGCCTCTGTCTATTCCTAAATACCAGTTTGACTGCTCAGACAGAGACGTTATCATTGGAGCGGCGCAGAAAAACACACCAAGTAATCATCCCGTGCTCTGTCAGACAGGAAGCGAAAGCAACGTCTTCAGCTGTGATCTGCTGTCCGACTCTTCTTTCTACCTGAAAGAGCACAAGCACAACGGCATACCCATCATTCCCGGTGCCTTGTATGCCGAGTTGGGTTTAGCCGCGGTCATGGCCAGTGCCAAACCAAAAGTACCGCTCAGCTCGCTGCAGGTCAGTGTCAGTTTTCACAGTCCGTTTGTTTTGGCCCAGAATTCCCCTGAAATGAAGGTGCAACTAGAACAAACAGAGAAGGAAACTATTTTCATGGTACTCTCACCATCTGCAAAGTATGCGTCGGGCACAGTGGTTTCAAAGAAAGAGAGGCTGATTGAGGAGCAGTACATTTCACTAAGCTCCATCTTCAAAAGATGCAAATCTGCAGTGAGCTCTAATGAGTTTTATGGGTATCTCTCTCAAGGAGGGTTTCAGTATGGAGATGTCTTCAAGAATAAGGGGGATGTGCACTATGGAGAAGATCTCAAGGAGGCTTTTGCAAATGTCACGGTCCCAAAAGAACTGCAGTCTCAGTTACATGACTACTGCATTCATCCTGTTGTGCTGGATTTTCTCATGCAGCTTCTCCCAGTTACAGTAGAGCACATTTTTGCTGGTAGACCAGGATTCCCTGCCAAAATTGGAAGTTTGACAGTGTTTGAACCCTTGCAAGATGAGATGATTGTCTATCTGAGAGCCATCGACGTTGGCGCTGATCACTTTGAGATTTGTGGCTGCTTTGCAGACAAAGAAGGAAGAGTGCTGGTTGAGGTAAAGCATGTGATAATCAAGTACCTCGGCAGTCGCTCGCATGTGGTTGAGGAGTATTTCTACCATAACGACTTCAGTGTTATCCCTGAAGGCGTCACATCTGCTCCTCCTAGGGCCTTGGTCTTCTGTGACCACATAGGGATCTCTAAAGGCCTGCAGAAATACTTGGACTCGAGGTCTAGATATGTTGCCTTCACACATGCAAAAGATATCTTGAGCCACGGGTTTCCTTCTCTTTTGGCAACTCTCAATATAACGGATATTGAGAAAAACTTTGATGAGATATTGTTTCTGTGGGGCAAAGAAGACCTCAACTCCAAGGCCGCTGAGGTTGTCCTGCAGAATCTCGCGAGCTGCTGTGAGACTTTCCGCCAAATAGTCCTTGAGCTAAAGCGAATTAACTTCCCAAACTCCATCAGAGCGGTCACCCACTGTTGCTCTGACATCACAGTAGACCACATAAGTCCAGGTTTTGCTGTTGCTGGCATGACGAGATCATTTGCTGCAGAGATTCCCGATCTTTCATTTCAGCTGATTGATATCAGCACTATCTCTGCTAAGGACATTGCAGCTCTGGCGGAGGTCCTGAAATCGCATCCTTGCAACAAGTACCCAGAGTTGGTGGTAAAAGATGGGCAGATTCTGAAACCTTCCATCGTCCGTACTCCCCCTGAGATCGTTGACAGTTCAAAGGGCAATTTTACCTCCGTGATGTCTGAGATCTGCATCCTTCAGACAGCGAAGGCACATACGATGACTCAACTGAGTGCCATTGTTTTAGAGGAGGAGGCCCAGCCAATCAGCGGTACATCAGTGGAAATTCGGCCCACTAAGATATGTGTTCATTCGTCTAATTACTTCCCTGTAAGTGCTTCACATCTGGAATTTGGACAAACCCTATACTGGAACAAACACTCATCACAGAAACACAAGCTACTGGCTCTTGATTTCAGTGGTACCATTACAGCAGTTGGGAAAGACGTCAGTAAATTTAGAGTGGGAGACCACATTGCTTCCTGTTACCCTGTGGTGGCAACCAGCAAGGTAAGAGTCCCACAAGAGGTGTGCTACAGCACCAAGCGGTTCCCATTCCTTCAAAAAACACCCTGTCTTTCCTACTTTGTGTTAGCATGGGAGATCCTGCAAAGAGCGTTGCCCAAAGCCAAACATAATCTGGGAATTATATCATCCGTGCCTGATTCTGCTCTGATGAAAGTCTTAGCACACACTTCTCACAAGTCCGGTTGGAATGTGATTATCGGCACACAGAGCAATGGCTCTTTTGTCGATGTCAGTCAATTGGATGTCTTTGTCGTCCTGCCTCCGTTTGATGAATCGCTGATTGCAAAAATGGGTAACTTCCCATGTGTCCAACACGTTCTCTTCATCTGTGAATCTCAGATGCAGTGTTTGCTTGCTCATGAAGCGTTCCAACGCGTAAAGGAAAGCGTTCACGTGCAGACAATTCAGATGCCGGTCATTTTGCAAAAAGGATCCCTGAGGGCACAGAAGCCACACATTTATCAGTGGTTGAAGTCCTTGAACTTGAGCAGGAAGTTTACTCTTGAAAGCTTTCCCTTTCAGAACTTGAAATCTGAAAGCATTGAGAGCCTGAATTCAGAGACACCACAGTCATACTTCAACTCAAAGAAGCTGGAGGTTGTGCCTCTGGAACAAAACAGCAGCCATACACAATCTGACATCCCACTGTTGCCAACAAAAAAACTGCTTTTCCGAAAGAGAGCGGTGTACATAGTGGCAGGTGGTCTCTCCGGTCTGGGCTTCGAGACCGTGAAGTTCATCTCTCAAAGAGGGGGTGAGTACGTTGTCATACTCTCCAGGAGCAAACCCACGCCAGATGTGCAGCAAGAGATAAACAATGTGGAGACACAGTGTGGAAACTACATCACGGCCATGGAGTGTGACATCTCCGTGTCCGAGAGCGTGCAGAAGGTTATGGGCGTCATCGGCAAGAAAATTCCCGGTTGTCCAATCAGAGGGGTGTTTCACAGTGCAGTTGTCCTGCACGACGGCCTGATCGAGACCCTCGACAGATCCCTTTACGAGAAGGTTTTCAAACCCAAAGTAAACGGCGCACTGAACTTGCACCATGCGACACAGCGCTGTCAATTGGATTACTTTGTGTGTTACTCCTCGATCTCAGCTTTTCTGGGAAATGCATCGCAGACAAACTATGCAGCGGCCAACACGTTCCTCGACATGTTCTGTCAGTACCGGCGCAAACTCGGGCTGCCTGGACAGTCCATCAACTGGGGCGCTCTTAACCTCGGCCTCCTCTTGAACAAGGAACACTTCCAGAGGTTTCTGGAGGCAAAGGGGATGATGGTGTTGGATGTGGCTGAGATTCATAAAAGCCTGGAGCAATGTCTTGTGCTCAACCGCCCCCAACAGGCTGTGTGCAGGTTTCACTTCAGAAACATCAGGTACAACATCCTATCCCAAAATAAAGCCTTGACCGTGCGTTTGTCCTCGTTGGTAGATGAGGCTTTCAAAAAATCCAAAGAGAAAGACTCCGAAACCAAACAATCTGAATCCGTCTCACCCAAAGATTATGTCGTGTCTCTGCTTTGTGAGACCATCGGCATGGAGTCAAGTGAGCTGAACGATGACTCACCTCTTTCATCCTTAGGCGTTGACTCCATGCAGGCCATGACTCTGCAGAATCTCATCTTTCAGGAGAGAGGTGTGAACGTGCCTCTGGTGAAACTGTTGGATCCCAATGCCACTCTATCGACGATAGTAGCCATACTGAGTGAAAAAGGTGATGGTGAAGGTGATAACCAAGAGTCTCTTCCTGTTGAAGGCGTGGGTGACGATTCTACCAGATTTTAAAAATGAAAGATGCAAAGCAGACACAGAGATGAAGACAACAGTTATCAGAAAAACCTAAAACTGGCCTAATTAAAAAACGTTATTGGATTCATTAAAAGGGATATGATAGCCAATGTAGAACAACAGTATTCTTGTCTTCATGCCACATGGCCATTCTGTATTTTATTTCTATTTTATTGTCTCATTTTGTACATTTTTGGCAGTGGTTATTGTTTTTTTTGTTGTTTTTTTTGGCATTATAATTTGAAATTCATTATGTAAACATGAATCTGTCAGCATTGCAATTCAATGCATCATTGTTGATAAGTGATGATTTAATTTATGTGAAGAAATGCAAATTCAAGCACAAATGGTAATGTGAGTACAGTTCTATTATTGTCTTCAATCTTTAAAGCCATTGTATCCTGTGACAGAGTTTGGTCCAACTTCGACTGACTTATCTGTTTTATAGTCACTCATCTCTCTCAGGTCACAGCCTGTTGGTGTCACTGCTCACACATTGATTCTGATTTTAATCTTTATGATGTTACTGGAACAATAGATGTGATAATATCCTGGCATGTCGCAGAAATGTTAAACTGGAGGCATGTGTGAGAGCGTGAGAATATTTTGCTGATTGAACCACTTGTTTATCTCATGCACAGACAAGGAAATTGCCACAAGGAAACAAATGCATTTATTTATTATGTAAGTGTTTAGAGCACTTTTAAAACTTTTATAGTTTTATGGAAGTCACAATGAAGCAACTCCTATCACACAAATTATGACTACTGACTACATACTGTATTTGTGTATTGCAACTAATGGAAAAACTTTTTTGACATTAAAGAAGTAAAAAAAAAGTGATACTAATTATTTGTATTGTGTTTATGTATTACCTCTTCATGACACAATAAAACAAGCTTAGTTGATTTTTTGGTAATTAACAAATACTCTTTCGTGCAGATTACATCGTTGATTTCATTAAACTGGCGAGGTACATCACCAAATTAAATCATGAAGACATTTTTTGTTTGTTCAGCACAGTGTTCACAAATGGTAAATATGTGACAAATAAATAACTCCAGTCTTTTGTTTTATTCCAATCTCATGTCTCGTGATTTATTGTACAGATCTGTTCCACGGAAACAGAAATATAAACAGAATAGAAATTGTTGTGTTAATTTAAACACTTACGACCAAACCAAAATGTCAATTGAAAAAAAACAACTATCACACAATACTCTGACAAAATATTTGAATAAAAAAATAGTTTTTTGCTTTGGTTTGGTTACTTTATTGGTACCCGAGGGTAGCAGTCGTAAAAACAGTAGAAAAACACGTCATCCATCTTGACATACATTACCACGAACACAGACAATCTAGTTTGTACAAGACGTACAACAACAACTTGTACAAACAAACCCACTGCAACTAATTTTAAACCGACTAACTGAGAACAAAACCGCAGCAGTGAGTGTGGTCTCCATGCAAAAACAAAAAATAAAGCATTTTCAATTCACAAAACCCTTTGTTACACTCATTAATCCACGGTATTATTTGTCCATTGAAATCATCCATTATTCTTTACAAGAGCTGCCAACGTGGACACTGTGCTGCTGGGGTCCAATATTTTAACCAAAGGTACATTTACGCCCGTCTCTTGGAAAATCTTATTCTGCAGTGTCATGGCCAACATCGAGTCAATGCCCAGCGCACAGAGAGCCGAGTCATCGTCCAGCTCGTCCACGCCAACGCCGCTGATGTCGCTGACAATAGTTCTCACGCTTTCATACGTGGAAGACGAACGCTGAACCGTGGGTTCGTCACTCAGTTCAACTTTGAGCTCCATTTCCACGAGCGCCGACAGACGCTCTCTGAGAGACGCATTTTGTGAAAGAACGTGGAGGTGAAGGTTTTTGAAGTTGAACTTGCATATGACTTGTTGCGGCCTGTTCATCCAAAGGCACTTTTCAAGCGCCTCTTGGATGTCACACACATCCATTGTCATCATCCCTTTGGCCTCCAGGAACTTTTGGAAGTGGTCTTTGTTCAACAAGAGGCCGAGGTTCAAGGGACCCCAGTTGATGGACTGTCCGGCAAGTCCGAGGTTCCTCCTTAAACGACAGAATGTGTCGAGGAAAGAATTGGCCGCCGCGTAGTTACATTGCGAGGCATTGCCGATGAACGAAGAGATGGAGGAGTAGCACACGAAAAAATCCAGTTTGTTGGCAAGCGTTGCGTAGTGAAGGTTTAGAGCGCCGCTCACTTTAGGCTGCAGCACCTTTCGGAGGAGCGACTCATCGAGGTTTTCGATCAACGCGTCGTGTAAAACTGCAGCGCTGTGAAACACTCCTTTGATCGGGCAAGAGGGGAATCTTTGTTCGATCTTTGAGATCGCGTCCGCTACCTGCATCGACACAGAAACGTCACATTTGACATTCGTGATTTTGACGCCGTACCTTTTCCGGAGGAGGTCCATCTCAAACTGCAATTCATCAGTCAGGTTACTTCTGGACAGCGTTGCAATACAACCTCCCCCGTTATAGGCAATGAACTTCACCGTCTCAAACCCCAAACCAGAGAGCCCTCCGGTGACAATATAGACAGAGCGTTGTTTAAAGAGTTGTCCAGACCCTGTCAGCAAAGGGATATCTGACAATTGACAGTCAGGTTCTCCGTGATCAAGAACAACTTGCTGCACCGTCTTTGCTGTGAAGTAGGACTCGGCATCTGCATCGTTCTGATGCTCTTCTATGCCCGATAATTGAAAAGTAGCTCTTTTCAAAGGTAGAGATACCGTATCAAAGCCTAATGACAATAGCCAATCAGAGATATTCTGCATTTGCAGACTCGCTCTCTGGAGAACATTAGCCACATCAAGTTTATGAACATGGACGCGTTCACTCTGCAGTGCAAACATGTTTGCTGAGACGGAGGGTGGCATGTGATCGCTACTGACAAAAATGAGGTGTCTGTCGTGACTACCGCTGTCTCGCATCCCTTGCCAAGAGTGATCGAACGGGGGCAGAAACACGAAAGCATGACTCTGATCAAAATGCAGAGATTCTCCTCTGAAATGTGACAATGAGGAAACGTTCCAGCCGGACCTGTTACCCGTCAGAGCCAGAACTTTTGTCAGGGCTGAGGCTGAGTTGGAGGAGATGATCATCAGCTTCTTGTGTTGTTGTTTAACCCGAAACAGCATTTTCTGCAGGATCACCCACGCGAGTATGAAGTAAGACACACATGGGGTCTCTTTTAGAAACGGGAGTCTCTTTGTGCTGTAGCACACAGACTCGGGAATCATAACCTTCGCAGTGGCAAGTACTGGATAACACGAAGCGATATGATCCCCCGCTCGTAGATTGTGAACGTCTTTCCCGACAGCTGTGACAACGCCGCTAAAATCTAAAGCAACAAGCTTGTGGTTGTGTGACGTGTGCTTGTTCCAATACATCGTCTTCCCAAACTTCCAATGCGATGTGGTGACGGGAAAGTAATCAGATGATTGCACGCACACATTGCTGAGCTGAATCTCAACGGACTTCTCTTGGACAGGATTGGTGTTCGTGTCGCAGGGGATGGCGGACAAGTGAGTCATTCGGTATGGATCAGTTGTCTGGAGAACAAAGTCGCTCACAAAGCGCATATCACCTTCACACAAAACCCCGTCCCTCATGGGCGTCCGTGCTATTCTTGTTGTCAACGCTTGGCCTTTGCTGATCACGACCTCTTGTTCTTTGCAGGAGTCTATCACGCAAACCAGCGTTTCAATGTCTTCACCGGTCACAGAAGCAAGGTCAATCAGTTGAAAAGAGAGACCAGCCATCTCCGCTGCACAAGCCCTGGTCATACCAGACAGCACGAAACCAGGACTGACATGACCAACTATCGTTTCCGTCGATCTGTAAGTAATGACACGGACGGTGCAAGAGCGTTGGCTCTCTTTCAAGGCTAAAACAATCTGGCGAAACAGCTCGCAGCAGTTCACCATGCAGTCAAGCATCTTCTCGGATGACAAGTGACTGAGGTCCTCTACACCCCAGATGAAGACAACGTTTTCTATATCAACGTTGGCGGTAAGTGAGCCGAACACTAAATTTCGAATTTGGTCTGTTGTCCAACGCTCTCCGCTCTCCACATGTGCTGACTGTGGGTGCATGTGTGGCTTGAGCCCTTCAGCTATACCAAGTTTGTCTTCGAAAACTATCGCTTTTATTTTGCCATTTTGCGAGGCTCTTATGTCAGGAATTGCCGTTATTTCATTGTGGAAGAACCATGACTGAAGAGCACTTGAGCAATTGCCCAAAAATGAGATCCTCACCCCCTTAAGTTCCACCAGCACATGACCGTCTGGGGTGGCAAAGCTACCACATACATCCAGGTAGTCTGGAGTCTCTTGAGTGGTTCGTAAGTACATGACCATTTCTTCTTGCAGTGGTCCTGATATGGTGACGCTACCGATAGCTGAGGGGAATCCCTGCTTTGCTGTTAGCCGACCAATAGCAACCACAGCGGTCATTTGCATGAAGTAGTCCAAGAGCACAGGGTGAAAGAAAAACTCATGAAGGTGTTGTAGAAGTTGACCAGGAACCTGAATTGCTGTCACAGCTTCCTTAAATTCATCTCCAAAATGCACATCGTTGAGCTGTTTGAAGACAGCTCCATATTCAAATCCAGCTCGAGAAAGAATTGAATAAATCTCTTTTCTCTTTATGACCAATTTACACCTTTGGGAGATCACGTCCAGACAAATGATTGGTTCTTCTAACAGCGGTTGGACGTCTGCACACCTGTACGTGCCGGAGGTGTGCGTTGCAACAGAAGACTGGATTTTGAATGAAGCGCTATTTTCTGCATGATCCAGCGTCACTTTCAACTGATGAGAGTTTGAGCTCAGTGCAAACACACTCTCAAATCTTACACTTAGCTGGAGCTGGGAAACCGGTTTCTTGGGCCTTAAACTGGCCATCACGGCGGCATACGCTAGCTCAACATAGAAAGCGCCTGGCACAATGGAGACGCCATTGTTTTTATGCTCCCATAGATATGGGGCACTTTCCAAGGAGAAGTTGCACGTGTACTCTTTGTCATCTTGCTTTGTTTGCGAAAGGAGCGCGAAGGGAGAAAATGACGATAAGTCACCACCTTTTCTCGAAGCTTCAAATTTCAATTGTTTCTTTGTGTTGACAAACTGATAGACTGGAAGAGCTGTGGGCAAAGTCTCACAACCCCTGTAGAGCTGACGCCAGTCCACACTGACACCCAGCTCAAATAGCTTTCCCACGGTAGACAACATTGTGTCGTAGTCTTTCTCTGGCTGGACAGACGAAAGAACTGTGGCGTTTTCCCCCAAAGACTCATGTATGTTTCTTTGGAGAGCCCTACAAGGCCCAATCTCCACAAAGACCACTGATTGCTTGTCTTTGGTGGCAGCATGCAGCGTTCGCTCAAATAAGACGGGCTCTCGAATGTTCCTCGCCCAATATCTGCCTGTTCTGAAGTCGCCATCCGAACAACTGTCGCCAGTCACTGTTGAAAACAGTTTGCACTCTTTGTCGTTGGCATTCAGGGGCTCAATGCTTTTCTCAATGTCATCAAGTATAGGATCCATCATATGGCTGTGGTATGCTGCTGGCACGTCCAACTCACGGAGGAAGAGGTTTTTCTCCGTAAACATCTTCAGCCTCTGATACAAGACGTCTATAGCGTCCGCTTCCCCTGACAGAGTGCAGGACTGCGGGCTGTTGAAAGCTGCAACGCAAATTTTCCCAGAAAACTCTGGAAGGATCCGTAATACATTTTCGACAGCCACATTCCCAACAACAAGCATCTTCCCCCCGGTGACCTTACTCTGAAGAGCACTGCGGTGGTGCACCACTTTCACGGCGTCCTCGAGAGACAAGAGTCCAGAGCAGTGAGCGGCGGCCACCTCGCCGACGGAGTGCCCGAGCACGCCGTCGGGTCGGACCCCCCAGTGTTTTAGGAGCGCGGCAATGCCAACCTGAATTGCAAAAAGAAGAGGCTGGGCAACATCTGGCTTGCTTAAAACATCATTATCGGATTCACCGGCAAGCCATTGGTGAACGCTGGTGTTTTTATGGCTTTGAAAAAGATTCTCAACTGCTCGGACCTTGTCTCGGAAAATGGGAACGTCTCTCAGGAGCTGCTCGCACATACCCTTGTAAGCAACTCCATTTCCACAAAACACAAAGACCACCTGGGTGTCAGACCTTATTGAATCCACATTTGTTTTCACCGCAGATGCCAGCCGTTGTTCTAAATCAGACGGGGAAGAAAATGGGAAGGCCTTCCTATATTTGTGCCTAGAATGACTCCTTCCGCATGCTGAAGTGTATGACAGGGCCTGTAAATCAACTGATTGATTGCGGCAAAGCCTCTGGTAGGTGTCAGCGATGGTCAGGTGTAACGATTTCTCACAGGCTGCAGATATTACAAAGAGTTTTGGGGCGCTTTTTGGGATCTGAGTGGGTACGGTGGTCTTTCTGTACTCTTGTATAATCACATGTGCATTTGTGCCCCCAAACCCGAAGCTGTTGACCCCGGCCGACCTTCTCATTGACCCCTTGGTCTCCCATCTTTCAGCTTTAACCGGAATACTTATACTCAAAGCTTTTACATCCACACTGGCATTGTCTTCCGAGTAGAAAACAGAGGGAACGATGGTCTGGTGCTTCATCATTAAGAGTACCTTAATCAGTCCGGCCACTCCTGCAGCAGACTCTGTGTGTCCGATGTTGCCCTTCACAGAGCCGATCCGCAGTGTCTCTGACCCGGGAGGTCTGGCTTTAGCGATGGCGTTTGAAATGCTTCTTGCCTCCGTTGGATCGCCAACTGGTGTCCCACTCCCATGTGCCTCAACGTACTGGACGTTCGCACGGTCAGACTCTGAGTAGAGTCTTTTCAACAGCTCCTCTTGTTGGGTCATGGACGGTTTGGTGATGGGAGTGACTGAGCGTCCATCTTGGTTGACCGCTGTTTTGCTGACGACACCCCATATTTTGTCGCAGTCCTTCATTGCCTTTGGAGAGAAAGTCCCACTATCAGCATGCAATCCTGTATCTCCACTGTTTAAAGTGTATTAAGGGCCAAGTGATGACCGTAAAAAAAACACAATAGTGCTTACATTTTTCAGCGGCTTCAAGAGAACGACCCCGCAGCCCTCTCCTCTTCCGTAGCCATCCGCTCTGCTGGAGAACGGCTTGCTGGTCCCTTCAGGTGAGATCATCTTGGCCTTGCTCAGAGCAACAAACACTCGTGGCTCTATGATGCAACTGACACCTCCACAAAGAGCCATCTCACAGTCTCCTAGTTGAAAAAGACAAATATGGGACATTTAAATTGGCTGTGTTGCCGTAGGGCACGGTATTTGCAGCAGAGGAAAAAGGGAACTAAGTACCTTGCTTTATAGCCTGGCAGGCTAAATGTAGAGCCACCAAAGACGAAGAACAAGCACTGTCAATAGCAAGAGAAGGGCCAGTGAGGTTGAAGGTGAAGGACAGTCTATTGGCCGCCACACTCATGGCCGTCCCGGTGCCGTTGTAGTGGGTTATCGTTGTCGGACTGTTGCTTCGGAGAATCTCGTAATCCCTGTTCATTAGACCTGCAACATTATAGTAAAAGCAGAGCACATTACAATTTGTGTAACGTGCAACTGTGCTTGAAGCACCAACAGGTCAAATGTACCGACTTATGTCAAGATTCTCACGACGAAGCGATGCATCCTGGGTTTCTTGTGACTATTCTGAGTAGCAAAAAGAGAAGATACCACCAACAACGGATAACAATAAATATGTTAACCTTGCACCTTGAGAATCAACGCATTCTGACAGCGGGTACATTTCACCCGTTGGCGGTTTTAGGTATACACCGTCCCCTAGTGGTTCCAGTGTAGAAAGTACAATAGATTGACAGGTCACCTATGTAAACTCCAGTTCTGCTTCCACTGATGCTTTCCATCGCCACTCCTGCATCTTCTAACGCCCTGTATGCACACTGCAGCAGGAGCTTCTGCTGAGGGTCCATGCATTCAGCCTCTGCTTCAGTAATGCCAAAAAACTTGTGATCGAACTCATTAAAGCTGAAATAAAAAGGAAGAAATGACTGCAGATTTACAGATGACAGTATATACCTTTACAAGAAGGACTTGTGTTACATTATACAACTGTACTATGAGCTAAGACAACTTGTGAATCCTGCTTTTGATATGAATGTCATATCCACCTTATACTATCAGTTTCATTTCATTATCTTTTTTTAATGTATATTTACTGCATATATCATTTAATTGTACTCAATTTAGCTATTTATTACCCTTCCCCCTCTTTTAATCCTCCTTGTGTAAAAGTATATAAATGTGGGATAGTATATGTAGTGCAGGTATATGTATGTGTGTGTATAGATGCATATATAAGTATTTGTCGGTGTAGATGCGTGCATGTATATAAAGGTTTATACTTGCTATATGCTAAACTATTGATAACAATATTACTGTTTGGATTATTTACTATGTATTTTATTGTATTATGTTGATTTAAATGACAAGGATTGTTCTGTAATGTGGAAAATGCTAAATAAAAAGTTCAAAGAAATCAATTTAAAAAAGCAGATCCATCACAATTCAAACACTTTTCAATATAAGAATTAATACTTAACATTAAAAAAGATGACGCTTACCCTTCTATAAGAGCTGCTTTGGTTGTCTGTGTCTTTCCGGGTTTCTTATCATCGGCATCGTACCAGAAAGTGGTGTCAAATCTCTCCGCTGGAATATCTACAGCACAGTTCTTTCCCTCCAACAAAACCCTCCAGAAGTTGTCCAGCCCCTCCCCTAAAACACAACAAACCACAACACTTATCATCCACCTTAAGACAACTGATAAACAAAAACATTTTAAACGCTTGCGTCGTACCTCCAGGGAAGTTGCATCCAACCCCGATAACAGCGACGTCGTCCTCTTCGTCCTCCATTGTTGAAGTCGCTCTGGGGACGTTGTTGCTTTATTCTGAAAGCCAAAGTAAAAAATCCAGCCTCTCCATCGTGAAGCTCAGTGTTCAGTGCTGCTCAGGAGTAGAGCTGCTGCACCGCTCCACCTTTATAAGCACTGAGCCATGAGACGGGACAAGGGGACACAATGCTCTGCCTTGTTGCGTCTCAGTTGGCTTCATCTGCAACTAGATGCACTAATTGTAACTTAAGATCATTCAAAGGCTGGTGAATGCGTTTTTGTTCTTATTTCCACATTGACAAAATAAAACAGTGTATGTAAAACAGTCTCAAAGGCCTCAAATTGTTAATTTCTACAGGATCCCGTGGTCACATTGTCTTTTAAAAAGGAAATAGTAAACACAGAACACATCCGTGAGTAAAGGTAACCTTTATTTCAGCTCCGAGAAGACCTTAAACGGAACAAACAGAAGCACAAAGCCAATCACTTTACACGCATACATTGTGCATATATATACATTTCCCCTCGTAAAAATAGGGCGCGAGGGCCTATCGCTAATATCAGAAAAAGAGAACACACCTTTGGGCACTTAAATAAATACGAACAAACAATAGATGCAACTGAAAAAAGATCATCAGTTGGTGAAAACTCGACTATGAACAGCGGCATCACCTGCACCTTGCTACAGCTGATTCTAGACAGTCTAGATTGAGGTACTTTAAGGTCCTAGGTCTACACTTCTTGGATGATAGACACATGAAATCATTCAGCTCATCTTGATTTAGCATGATCTTTGTCAAATGCATTTGCCTGAGAACCTTGTTATGAGACCAAAATATGACGGGGACGCATGAAAACTACTACGGCGGCCATTTGTGTTCAGAGTAAAAAGGACAACAAAACCCTCAAATATCCTTTATAGTAGAATATGTGTGTCCCTTCCCATGAGGGCTTTAAAAGCACTCTCTCCAGGAAATGCAAGACAAATCATAATGAAATAAAACTGTTTATAAGGGGTAAAACTTCATCATTTCAGTGTCATCTTCACATTAATAATAATAAGGGATACAAATGAATGAAATACAAGGCCTGTGCGTAGTTGCACAGTCATATCTACATGATGCAAGAGTCTAAAACCTCTACTGAAGTATCTGGATCTCCGGTGTTTTGCCCTCCAGCACCATCTTGATCTCTTTGGCGTTCAGAGTTTCGTTCGCCAGCAGGGCGTCCGCGAGTATCTTGTGCTCCTTGCTGTAAGTCTTCAGGATGTGTCTGGCGCGCTCGTAGGAGTCCTGGATGGGAAGAGGAAGAAAGGAGGTTCATATCTGCACATTAAAAGAAGATTTTGGGAGCGCTGCGGGAAGAAAAAAAACACGCACATTCAGCAAAACCCTGATTTCCTGCTCGATGATAGCTTGCGTCTCGGGGCTCTGCTTGGACACGTCGCCGTAGGTCATCACACCGAGCTGCAACACAACACAAATTACACGCTTTAGGTTGAATGAACAGACCTTCTCAAGCATTAGTCACTTGTAACTGGTCGTTATACGCTGTGGGGGTTTTCTTCTCCTGGGAGTTCAGACTTAGAAAGATTTTCTTTGACTTCGGTGTAATCACAGGTTACACCGATGTTAGAGGACGGCAGGGTTTCATTCCAACTTAACAATACACCAGTGTCTTTGTGCAAACAATTCAATATACTGTAAACAAAAAAAGGTCAAGCCCCGTAGCAATAAAAGCCCCGTGAACATCTTATATGTCAGTAGAAAGGAACAAAACTTATCCGCACAAATTAAAATGTTACCTTGTCACTCATGCCGAACCTGGTCACCATCATTTTTGCTATTTTGGTTGCTCCATCAAAGTCACTGGAGGCTCCTAAAAAGCACAAAAAGCAGGTGGAGATTGAGACGAATGCAACATGTGCTATAATTATTGTGATGTAGTATTACATCTGTCATAAAAAATGTGGATAAAGTCTTGTGTTTCACACCAACAGAAGAATTTCTTAACAATGAAAATATTCGTCTTCATGATACCAATCTGTGAAAATGTGTTGTTTTTTTTGTCGTACATGCACCGATCTGAGAATCTTAAAATATACAGACGACAGTAGATCAAGTGTTTTCTCCATCAGGACTGACACCAAACAAATCTAGTGAATTAACTCCTTGTATTCACGCACCGGTGGTGATGTTTTCGTCCCCGAAGATGAGCTCCTCCGCTACTCTCCCGCCCATACTGACGTCCATCTGCGCCAGCAGCTGGGCTCTCGTCTCGCTCCAGCGGTCGTTCTCTGGTAGCAGAGACACCTAGAGGAAGAGGACCGGACGGATGAGCTGCAGGTTGAATTTTGACAAATGTTACCGGTAAGGAGAAATAACAAAGAGCTCACGTGGCCAAGAGTTGGGCCTCTGGGCATGATCGTGGCCTTATTGATAGGCATTGCATCTTTGGTGTAATACGCAACAATAGCGTGGCCCGACTCGTGGTAGGCTGTGATGGTCTTGTTCTTCTTGTCGATTTCAACACTCCTCCTCTCGGGGCCTGGTGTGACGAGGACAAACATAAAAAGGGATTTAAACCACCCGTTCTGGTTCTCTCTCGCTGACTTGACGTCCTTCTTGTCCGCTGACTGAAGCGTGTCGGGAGAATCTGTCTCGCGGGATCGGGAGGGACTCGGAGGCGTGTACTCACCCATGATGATCTTGTCTTTAGCGAACTCCAGGTCGGACATTGAGACCATCTCCTTCTCGTCCATGGCCGCCTTCAGGGCGGCCTGGTTGACCAGGTTCTCCAGGTCGGCCCCGGAGAAGCCCACTGTGCCCCGGGCGATAATGGACGCGTCCACGGCTGTGAAAAAGAAACGCAGGAGAAATGGTCTTCAGTTTTCAGGAGACAATGCTGCCCTTTATACACAGAGCAAACAAAGCTTTTCTCACAGGTTTACAGCTCTGAGTGCTTTAAAAACGGTTTTAATTCATTTTTAAAAAGCTAACGTTCATTGTCCGAGACGTACCAGGGTCCATTTTGATCTTGGAGAGGTACAAGATGAGAATTTCAGTGCGTCCTTTCACATCGGGGCGAGGGACAGTCACCTGCATGTCAAACCTTCCTGGCCTCACCAGAGCACTGGACGGTAGGAGCAAAGTAGTATTAATTAAGATTCACAGTACATACACTCTTAATATCTACTAAATGACATGACTTTATATATTTTACATCCAATATGATGAGTTTTGAAGAGTAGGAAGTAGGTTCTCAGATACGGAAATTAAATCTAGGGTTTGAGTTCACCGTCATTCGAAGCAAACATGAGACAATCGTACCTCTGAAGTTGTTGACTGATATGTGTGTGTGTGTGTGTGTGTTGACTGATATGTGTGTGTGTGTGTGTTGACTGATATGTGTGTGTGTGTGTGTGTGTGTTATACAGTGTAACCAAAACGAGGACAAGGCCACGAGGATAAAAACAGCCTGAGGCATCCGTCTGAGCGTAAAGGTCACCGAGGTGGAAGCAAAATAACTGAAACAGTTTTGTAGACATGTGGATCTACATCCTCTATGGATTGACTTTATCTCAAACTTATTATTCTGTTTAAATTCAAACCAAGGTAACATGATGTGGAACGTAAACATACCTATCCAAAGCTTCTGCAAAGTTTGTAGCGCCAATAACGATGACGCCTTCATTTGGTTTGAACCTGTAAAATACCAAAACATTGAGTGTAAGAAGTGAAATTTCTGAACCGCAAAATTTCTTTATTTCATTTTTTTTTACACTTAAAAGGCAGAACACTCACCCGTCCATTTCAGCCAGCAGCTGGTTGATGGTTTGTCTGGAATACGGATGCATTGGAGACTCGATTCTTTTTCCGCCGACGCTGTCCAACTCGTCAATGAAGATGACACAGGGAGCGTTAGCTTTTGCCTCTTCTGCAAACCACAAAAGAAGAAGAAGAAAGAGATTGTAGTGGTTTGGATACACCCTCAACTGGTCGCTCACATTTTACTCAGACTTACTGAAAAGGTTCCTGATTCGACTCGCGCCGACGCCCACAAACATCTCATCGAACTCTGATCCGGAGGCGTAGTAGAAGGGCACGTCGGCCTCTCCGGCCACGGCCCTCGCTAACAGAGTCTTTCCTGTTCCTGGTGGTCCAACGAGGAGGATCCCTGAGAGGATGACAGAGGGCACACATTCAGATTAAAGAACAGCATGTCAACACATAGCAGTCAAGACCAATTAAAAACAAAAAAAGGGGAAATGAGAAAAAAAACCTAAAATACCTTTAGGCAGCTTTCCACCCAGAACAGTGTATTTCTGGGGGTTCTTGAGAAAGTCAACAACTTCTTCCAATTCATTTTTTGCCTCCTCCACGCCTTTGACGTTGTCAAATGTCACATTCTTCACCTGGACGGGGTCGACCGCCGAGTCAAGACCAGATGTGGTGCGGAACCTCACTGTGAAAATCGCCCAAAAACAACTGGTTTAGTACAACAACTCCAGAAAAAACTTAAATTTCTTAAGACAGGAACTGCAGGTTTAAAGAGTCTTACTGTGTGAATGTAAAGAATGTAAAGACACAGATCCAAATGTAATAGAAAACATACACAGTTGATATTGATATTAAAAGGATTACTACACAGTGATAGGCAGCAGAATAATCAGTCACGCTCCACATGCACACCGCAGGAGGCATATTTTATAAGCTACTGTATACTGTACGGTATTACCTTAAAGTGTACACGTTAAAAAAGTATTTAAGCTGAAAATTGGCTCAAGTAAAACATTGACACGCTTTGATTGATTTGCGTCGTGCATGTGGGGTCGTGAGTAGATTTGTAAGCATTGGAGAGAATAGAAACTGAAACAAACCAGCGTCAGAAAAGGAGCCTTTACCCGAGAGAAACGGGCTTCTTGATAAGCCATAAATGCCGATAAATAGAAGGACCACCAGGATCAACCGGGTTCTCCTCAGCGAGTCTGTAAAACAAGAGCACAGACAGATATTAGTTCTTCATGTCAATCATGGGACCTCATCGTGTTTTACTTCAGCACTGCCAGCCAAAAAAAAACCCTGGTGCAACGACAGTATTATACTGATCGGGAATCCTGTCATTATATAAGATTAATTTTCTCCCCAATCAATAATAACTGAAGTGCCTGATGGCTTAAGTGAGCGAGCCACATGCCTTGTGTTCTCTGAGTGAAGGCCTGAGACCTCATGAACCCCTCGGTGAAACCCGTCTTGAACGATTCCTGCTGGTTAACAGGAACGTTCTTTTCTTTCGTCAGTTGGTCCAGTGATTGTGCTTCTGGTACCTTTTCCCTCTGAAGGAATCCCTGTGAGGGGGAACAAAGAGTTGTTTTGTCAAAACGCAGCCCATTTTGGTAACACAGAGTACTTTCCATAGATAACAGTTCAAACGATAGTGTCGCTGACCTTCATGAAGAACGGCGTGTAGGCCTCAGTCTCCACTGGACCGTCATAACTAGACTCCCTTCGTCTGGTTTTTGATTGTAGTGTCTTGAAACCCCGACTCTGGACCCATACTAAGAGAGACGTGAAAGACGATGAACTAAAACGTCGAGCATTTTAATACACATGGTTAGTTTACGCAGAGCAGAGTCAGTTTCTTACCAGGCAAGGACTGTAGCTCTGAGCAAGCTTCTCTGAGAGGACTGTTGTATTGCGTGTGGAATATGTGGGAGCCGAAAACTCCCGGCCGTCTCTGTGAAAACCCTGTCAAACAAACAAAAAGGTTTGTTTCAATTACATGACTATATCTATATCTATATGTATATATATATAAATAAATAAATTCACAAATGTGTCAAATTAGCTTTTCTCAGATTATCTGAAAAAAGTGGGAAAGGTGAGCTGCTCACCATGCTTGTTGTGGAAGAAGCTGTTGGCAGAAACGTGACTTGACCTCCATATAGAGGACACAGCGGGAGGTTCTTCTGGTCCCGGTATCGGCAACAACCTGCAGACCAGCTCATCCAGCTGACTCACCCGGATCTCTGACAGGCCCAGATCCCTCAGACTCACACAGGGCTGCGAAGAGAAGACCACAAAAGTAGTACTTATCTACACCTTTCTGAGACAATAATTGCATGTGAACGGCTTTTTAAGAACCTCATTAAAAAAACTTTCCGAGTCATCCTTTTTACTTTTACAGAAACGTATTGTTATTAACTTAAGTACACACTGGGATGTGCAATATTTTTTTTTACATGATACAGACAATGTGGCACTGGTAGGGTTAAAAATAACTTTCTTAGCTTGTGTGAAATGTGAGTACAATTCTTTTATAGGTTATTACAGTGTGTTTGAGAGTTAGAGAATAAAAACCAACATGAATCCTTCCCCCTTTTTACATGACTATTATATGAATAATGATAATAATAATTCCAATACTTTTTGTCCCCCTCGTGAGGTCATGTCATGTATCCGTGGCGTCAGTCTCACCTCATTAAGATACGAGCTGTGCTCTGGAATGAAGTCTTTGTGAAGGGTCTGCACCGAAGCCGTGGCTGAGTTCTTCAGAGAGTGGAGGGCATTGATGAGCTGGCTCAGGGGCAGTATCATCTGGCAGATAAACAGAGGAGGAAGAGGAACGGTTTCAAAACCACATTGTGAACCCTCTAGCCAGGACAGTTATATCAGAGTCAGCTCAACTCTTAACTAACTGCTCTTTGCAGTATGACGCACATACGTCAAACAAGTGACGAGTGACGTAACCTGAACTCTTTGAAAATTAATTTGAACAGGCTTAAATTTACTTTAAACCTCGCTCAACCCAGACATGTCAGATCAAATCAACGCTAACCCAGATTCTCGGGGCTCGCTGCACTGAAATGTCTCGTTACGACAACGTGACGTCAGCACGGGCTGCTCGCGAAGAGATCTGCCGTTGACTTGTTAAAGCTAACGTTAGCCGGCATGTCATTGACCGTAGCAGAAGACATGATACACACAGAGACAGACAGAGCTCCTTGCTGATACAACAACTCCCACAATGGCATTTACCGTAAAACGCCGACTTTCTAACTAAAACACGTAAAGTTGACAGCGTTAAAAAAAAAAAAAAAAACACGTTCGCTAGCTTAACATCTGCTATACGGTCGGCTAAGCTTACCTGCTGAGGCTGAAACGACGTTGACAATGAAAACATGTTTGCCGAATGATAATTCAATATTAGCAGCTGAGTTGGGGGAGAGGAAAGGGTTGGTGTGTGAGGAGAGACCCTCGATACAAAGCTGAAGAATGAGTCCTCCCGCGAGCGGTGTCCTCTTGTTTTCCTTGTTACACAACTTTCGACAGCTTAGCTAACAAACTGCAAATGGATTCCCCGGTATCGGAGGTCGAATGGACTACAATATGACGTCATGTTGAATTACTACCGGGTGCGTCTTGCGTCAGCGTATCGTCCCTTTTGGACCCAAACTGCAAGCTTATTTAAATCGGATAAATAAATAAAACGATGACGCAAATATTACAACTACTACTTATTTACATTTTTTAGTCATTTGTCCTAATAATTAACTGTTTAGCTAGTTAGGTTAACGGCTATGTATCTTGGGTGGTCTCTTTTTGCCTGATTGAAATTAAAATATACAAATTAAGACAGTTGACATATATTTATATATAAATATTGCTAGTATTTGATAAATGCCCGCGGGAAATATCAATGTTACCGCAGCTTGGCGCGAAAGAAATAAATATATTAAAAAGAAAGCAACACAAAAAATAATAAAAAATAAATAAATTCATGAATATCGTTCGATATTATTTAACTTATTTGAACAAACGTGAATACACTTAGTCATTTGATATACAAAATTAACAACCGGCACTTAATTACACCCCACATCAAGAGCGTTGTATGATTTTCACACAGGCGCGTATTTGGACAACTACATTGAACGAACTTCAGAGGACCCCGTTGAGCAGCGAATTCAAAATTTCAAAACAAACCCCAGATTGCTGTTTCAACATGCAAGTGTTCACTCCGAGCTAGCTGGCTGTAACAGACGCAACTAAATCCCACATTTGTAAGAGAGAAAAACAGCTGTTAATAAAATGGACGCAGATGAAAAGCACGACTCCGGTACAAACGTTAAGTCGGTGGATGTTCCTCAACCGCCTTCAATCGAGGATTTCACCGTTTTGAAGCCCATCAGCCGCGGTGCTTTTGGCAAAGTCTACCTTGCAAGGAAGAAGTGCAATGCCCGATTGTATGCCATTAAGGTGAGTCTGTTTGGACTTTGACAGCTTTGAATCGTTCCACGAGGCTCGTTATAGTTAAAAATATAAATGCATATATATATTTTTCTTCTTTAGATGATGAAGAAAGCAGACATGGTTGACAAAAACATGACGGGCCAGATGAAGGCGGAGAGAGATGCACTTGCTTTGAGCAAAAGCCCCTTCGTGGTCCACTTGTTTTACTCCCTCCAAACAGCCACCAAGATATATCTGGTAACACGAAGATACCAAATAATTAGACTTGCACAATCTGCATAAATTTAAAAAATAAATGTGTATTTTCATGTTACTTGCAGGTAATGGAATACCTCATTGGTGGAGATGTCAAATCTCTGCTTCACATCTTTGGGTATTTCGACCAGGATATGTCTGTAAAATACATTTCAGAGGTTGCGTTAGCTTTGGACTACCTCCACCACCACGGTATAATCCACAGGTACATGTTAATGCCAATTCATGTGTATCAGTGCTTGGGTGAGATGTATTGTGTGACCTGGACATTCACCTGAATTCTAACTTTTTTAGGGACTTGAAGCCGGACAACATGCTCATATCCAACAAAGGTCACATCAAACTGACAGACTTCGGCCTCTCTAAAGTCAAGCTTGACCATGGTACGAGTCCCACCAGCTTGACACTTGAATACATTGTGACGAGTCCCGCTTGTAATGTCAATAATAATTTCTTTATTTTATGTCTCTGCTCTCTATCAGAGCTGTGTCTGATGGACATCATAACCACTCCATCTTTGGCAAAACCAAAAAACGATTACTTCCGCACTCCGGGTCAAGTCCTCTCCCTAATCAGCACCATTGGATTTGTAAGTGTCTTTATATTAATCCTCTCTGGAGAAATGCCCTGATTGCATGCTTTTACACATAATTGGTGTTGAATAATGATGCTTCCTTTTTCTTTTCATCAAACACAGAATTCACCTGCAGATGAAAGCAAGCGTCACTGCAGCGCTTCTGCTGTGTCTAGTCCCATGTCCTGCGGCAAAATAAAACAGAAGAATAGTTCTCTTGGTTCTCCCTCAATGAGGAAAAAATATCAGCAGTTTTCTCCGATTCCTTTGGAAATGGGTACGTCACGGTCGTTACGCTAGAGTTACACATCTTGGCTTTTTTTGTTTTGTTTAATCTCTGCCCATTAATTTTCATTGTGGCATGAATAGTTACGCAAAGACTGTTTTTTTTGGATAGAAGGTGTGTGCAAAGTATTGACGGTGTGTTTTAAGCAGTTTATCTGTATTCTCTCTCCACAGGAACCAACAAGATGATGTTCAGCCCTCACAACCTGGCTATAAATCTGACCCCCTCACTGCTGAAGACCAGGAAGAGGATTGAGACGATGAGTGCGGCCAGCACCACTGACACCGAATGTGGCATCAGTCCACTGTGGGAGAGTGAGCAGGTCAGAGAGCTCAAACCTATAACTGAATGCAATTTACAGTCTATTAAACAATGTGATTTATTTATTTATTTTAATTCGGGGTAACTTTGTTACCTCCAAATCCTAATTTAAGTCATTTAATGTGGTAATGTGTTTTGAAATAGTTCCCCATTGCTTTACGTTTTACTGACCTGTTTAGTGTTGATGAAAGCAGATAAAATTGGATCGATACTCATGATATCGTGACAATTTCCTTCTCCTTCAGAAAGAAAATGAACCTGCTAATGGCCAGCAGGAGACGAGGCGTTCAGAGTCCAAAGGGCCTGACCTGGAGTGTGCGCCCACACAGCTGGCCTCCTTTGGCTTTTCCGACAAGGCCCCCGGCGTCACAGACCAGCTCGCAGAAAAGGGGTCTCACTCCAACAATCTGGAGTCTTCCGGAAAAAAGAGAAAATGTTCTGAAGTCGAGAGAAGCCCCGAACTTCGGGAGATCCAAGCCAAGAGGATCAAATCAGCTGATACGAGACGCTACGAGGTTCCAGACGAGACGGCGAGGTTTCACACTGGCCTGACTGGGACATTTTCCACCGTCCAAATAGACGGCTTTCTGGCCTCCTCTGAGGCGTTGGCTGGAGGTCGTATCCCCAAGCGCTCCAGCCCCATCGTTGTGACCAAAAGCCTGTTCAGCGAACTGGAGGAGCCAACGGAGGACGTGTTTGAAGACGGAGACAAAGACCGGTCTCCACCGAGTTTCGCGTCGCCGCTCGCCGCGAACAGCGATATTTGCCGCAGTCTGACCCTCGACTCCGACGGGTCCATGCTCGAAACATCCCTCGCCTTCGACAGCCGTGCGTCTCTCCAGCCGAGCAAGCAATTCAAAAGCGGGAACTCGGAGCTAGAGGGGAACAAAGACTGGTCCATCTGTGACTCGCTGCTGCAAACTCCTTCTTCCGCCATCGCTACTGAAACACCCAAACTCGGTCACTTTGGCCGAGGGGGATCTCAAGGCTCCTTCCTCAACCGGCTCACCGAGCAGGTCTGCGGCGCCGCGCCGGCGTCCACATTCCTCAAGCCGCGCAACATCGTAGCGTTCCGTAGCTACTGCAGCTCCATTGACCGCTCCAACGCGTCGGGGGTGTCCCGCCTCAGCCTCGGCTCCGTGGAGGCCATGGACCTCTCCGCCGCCATTTCCCCTCGCTCTGCGTCTGGCATCGCAACGCCGGTGCAGAAGAGGCCGAGCTCCAGCAGCTCCCTCTGTCAGGTGAGCAGACCAGGACGCCGCTTAAAACCAGGTTTTGAGGCCGGCTGCACAGTTGTAGAAGTTTAAAGAGGTTCATTCTCTTGAGTGGTTTTCCTAAATACAGCTATCAAATCAATCAATACAATTAATTGACACACAAAACAATTCATGACTATAATTAATAAAACACTCCATAATACACTTTTTTTTATTTTTTAAATATGGCAAATTTGAGAGGTGTAATATAATTATTATAAGGATAAATAAGTAAAGCTACATTTTATGAAGCGTGATCTTTCTGTCTTTTTGAAAAAAATAAAAAGCATTTTCAGAGGTCAAACTTTCAGGGCCTATTTGTGTGTAAATTACAGTGTAATTGGCATAAATCTTCCAATTCTTGAAGATGTTTTAATTGAATCGTTTGTTGTGTCATGTGACCTCTCTTGACCTTTCCTTTCCGTTCCTCCTCACGTCAGACTCCTCAGCCCATGACGACCTCTCACACCCCTTTCAGGACCCCAAAGAGTGTCAGAAGGGGAGCTCTGCCCGTCTTGGGCGCACACATTTTAGGAACCCCCGACTATTTGGCTCCAGAGCTTCTGTTGGGGAAACCGCACGGTAAGAAAAAGGAAATTCAAAACCCCACGAGCACCTTGACAAAACACCACAATAGCCCAACACTGTGTCGCGGTGTTTGCTGTACGTATGCTGTACTTGTGACCGGCGTTCTCTTTGAGTTTCAGGAACTTTTCAGTGTGGTAAGTTTTACAATGATGTCGCTGTTTGTGCAGGCGAGCTTGCATGTTCCCCCAGCCTGCTGATGCGCTCCAGGGAATGAGCTGCGAGCTGATTCTTCCCCCTTGTTTTTCTTCCCCCACTGGTTATGTTTCTTCCCCCTTTTCGATTGGTGAAGCTAACAACAATTTTAACAGTTGGGGAATCAGCCTGATGTGCTTTTAACTGGACAGAAGGGTCTTTCAACCTGCAGATGTTTTGGGGTTATTGTGGAACACAGTGACATTACTGTGAATGTGTTATGGCTCTGGCTTTATTTTGCCATGCGAAATGTCATCTATTGATTTGCACACACCGTTCCTTCAGCACACTGAGAGCAGTATTTCCTGTCAGTTGCGCCGCGCCATTTCGTAAACCTGATTGCTGCAATTTGGATTCCTGACCCTCCGTGTGGCAGTTTATTCATCATCTGTCAATGATTCTTACAAAAACTCAACAATGGACGGTTGTGAGAAATGTAATTTTGAAGCCATATGTCAATTCAAGTTTACGTGTGTTAATGGTGATTGATAATTACCGAAATCTCAGGCTGACTGTAGATGAATGAGTTTCCACCCCATAACGTCAATCCCTCCATCCTCAACCTAACTTAGTGCCTGCTTCCTCCACCGCAGCGCAACTGTTACACTCCTAACGGGGATCACAGGGCGATCTGGGTTGTTTGGAGCCAGCAGCTGTGTGACACGTGTCTTTTCTTTGCTTCCATACAGACTGCATGGTGGATTGGTGGGCGCTTGGTGTGTGTCTGTTCGAGTTCCTCACAGGCGTGCCGCCGTTCAACGACGAAACGCCGCCGCTGGTCTTCCAGAACATTCTCAACAGAGGTGGGTTTGGTTTTCTTCGACGGAAAGATTTGATGATCAACATGCCGGACATACTAGTAATGCTTTTGTTGCTTCTTTTACCGTCTCACTGTCCACCATTTTTAGATATTCCCTGGCCTGAGGAAGAGGAGGAACTGTCTGTAAACTCAAGAAATGCGATTGATATTCTCCTGACCATGGACATGACGAAACGAGCCGGTCTGAAGGGTGAGGACCTCCCTTTCTGCTTTTTTATTTTTCTAAATTTAAAGGAGCAGTGTGTAAGAAATACTGGCATTTAGTGGTGAAGTTACGAATTCCAACCAACCGAATACATAAATAAATATAATAAATAAAAATGTAAGGTGTGTTTTAATCATTTTTGCTTGAACATCCACCAGAACTCAGGCGTCACCCCTTGTTCGAGGGCCTGGACTGGGACGACCTGCAGAACCAGACGATGCCCTTCATTCCTCAGCCGGCGGATGAAACCGACACCTCGTATTTTGAGGCGAGAAACAACGCTCAGCACATCGCCGTGTCCGGCTTCAGCCTGTAGAGTTTTAATGAAGCACAGGACGCAGGGAGCTCTGATCCTTTATACAGATAAATACACAGAAATGATGTGGAGTCTGATTGTTTTTCTATTCAAAGTTGTAGCATTTTAAATATTTTATCAACGTGCAATCACCGGTCATAAGCGCCACAAGCAGACTGAATCTGCTCAGTTCGTTACTAGTCTGCTTTGCAGAAAGTTAACTTTTAACTTTGTGATACCATATTATACAGTTATGTCTTAAATTAGGTTCTTATTCAAGCAGAATAGTGTTTGCTACTGCGTTCTGTTAATTAAATGTGAGATAATTGTATGTGTAAGTTTGTTCTGCACTGTAATGTTCTCCTGCTGATGGCAGAATGGGCGGGTTTCTCTTTAAAAACATGGTAATATATTCATAAATAATCTATTTTATATGTCAATCTTGTTAATGGTGTGTTGTTTTAAGGTCTGAGTTGAGTATTTTGTGTTGGAACTGTTGTTGCTGCTTTTATGTTTTTTGTGTTTGTAATTCTGATTCGTCCGTTTTTCACACAATTTTTCAGATTTTCTTTTATTTTTTAGATAAATTCACGAGGCTCCTTGTGTAATTTTATCTTGTTCGCGCTGAGAGAAAACAGTAAAAATACAAATAAAATGTTTGTAACATGGTGTAGTGTGTGCCTTGTTTGGTAACTTATCCAACATCAAAGCAGCTGAATTTCTGGATAAAAATATAAACTCTGGATGTTTAAGGACAGTGAGTCTTTGATTTATTACAGAGTTTCATGATAACATTGACAACTCTTCCTTCTGTCTCAATATGAAGCTACTGCTAGTATCTAGCTAGCTTAACTTTCTAGATAATAGCTAGTTAGCTTAACTTTCTAGATAGTACCTAGCTAGCTTAACGTTCTAGATAATAGCTAGCTAGCTTAACTTTCTAGATAATAGCTAGCTAGCTTAACTTTCTAGATAGTACTTAGCTAGCTTAACTTTCTAGATAGTACCTAGCTAGCTTAAATTTCTAGATATTAGCTAGCTAGCTTAACTTTGTAGCTAGTAACTAGCTAGCTTAACTTTCTTGCTACAGCCATTCACTAGCTAGCTGAGCTGGCTCTGCCCAAAGGTCTATATTGTGTATTAAAACCCAAAGTAAAATACAAATTATGGCTTTAAAGCGGTAGATAGTTGTTACTCTGTTCAAAGCGTTGTGCATTTTTTTTTTTTTTTTTACCGTACAAACAAGTCTCGCCCTCGGAAAGAGAAGTGCATAAACTAATTTCGCGAAAAAACTGAACAATCCCTTGGACAAATTAAAATACTTAATGAAAACTTTATTTCGCGGCTTGGATTATCACATGCAAACACCGCTCTGTCCACAGGCAGAGACGGTGAGAAGCCTTAGCACATTTCAGTAGAAAGGTAAATTAGTACTTTTTTTTTTATTAAAACATAATGGCTCTGGAAATATTAGTGCTATCGCAGATGCAAACATGTTCATTATACAGTATTCTATATCATTAATACATGGAAATGCAATTAAAATACTGCATTTTAATCTGAACTGTACAGCTATTGTATACAATTTACATTGATCTCAACCATTATTGATTACTATCACTCACATGAACTCGTTCGACAATATTCGCACAAACATATTACATCACATTAAAATGATACGATAAGAGAAAATCTCGACAGCGTAAACAACACAGTGACACGTGTTCTATATTAATAATCAGACGGCTGAGATTCTCACTTCATGGGTCACTAGGTAGTATGATTAATGTTGATTTGGTCCTGCGTTGGAACAGTTATGCTACAATATGTGAAGCAATAATGACACCTACAGTATAACTGTACCCTCAGATGTTGAGGCACTTCTTCTATCTGGGAAACAGCGTTAAATGGAGAGCACTTCTTTGAAGGGAGGGTGATGAAAACATGAGGTCTAACCTCCACACAACATTTAGCGGCCACGCTAACCTCATTTGTAGGGCTGAAACTCACCAGTAACGCCTTCGTCCGAACTGGCTAAAAAGCAATAAATATTAAATTATCAGAATTTAAAAGAATTTCACACATCAATATATTGTTACATTCAATCCTCCCTTTCTAAACGACATTATTTTTATTATAGCAGCATTGTCTGGGCAACTAATGAAAGATATTTGTGAAAATCTATAACCACAGCAAGCGGTACGCTCAAAACAACAATGTATCGGGCCTATTTTTTGTGCAACGCAGCCTTAAGGTATGGAAGTAAATGAGAAAGTGCCGCCGTTCAGGTTCATAAACACGCTGACAACATCATATCTGTATGTTCCCCCTCTAAAAAACAGTCGTTACAGAGACAAGAGTCTTGAAAAGCTTGTTTACGCTCCATACATTCATGTTTCCCATTGATTCCACATCCGCAGTATATCTTCCTCCCACTCTCATTTCACTCTAGTGCCTTTCTTCATAGTGCAAAAGCAAATTACTGGGCTGCGAGTCTAAAGCAGGGGGGAGTTACAGCCGTTAGCAACCCAACCAGAGACGCGAGGAGGACTCCTCTTCATCGCCGATGCCCATTGGTGTGTGTGCGAGAGACAGTTCAGTTGATGCGCCTTTGAAAACAGTGAGGAAAAAGAAAAAAGGAGTTACAGTAGATATTTCGTTTTTTATTAGAAATTCAAGCTTTTATTATTCTGGAATAGAATACCTTCTCCTCCTCTGCAGGTACAGGCGAATAAGCCACTGGACTACGAACGGCCAGATTATGGCGAAGGCCAAACTAGTCGGAGAAATGTCGAAAGGCCACCAGGACGGTTTCTAGGAAGGAAAACAATCAGCATGATTTCATAATCCGCTAATGATCGTAATAAAAAAGAATTTCGCTGAAACATGTTTTGGTGTATGAATGTGTAAAGTGTAATGTAGCTTAAAAGGTTCACCTGACTCCTCTTACTGCCCAGGGTTGATGCATATGTTGGAGGCAATGATCTTGCCTGCAGAGAGTAAAACATACATTTAAAAAAGAAAAATGCAAAAACTTTTGTCAAAAGAAAAAATGTTCGATCCTCAAGTGAAAGTACAAATCCTTTATCTTCTGTCCTGAAAACTTTATGACAGTTTTACACATGTGGTTGAGGAATACTAAATTAATAAAATACCACAGCAATATTATCAGAATGCACCTACTTTTCTAATTTTTAGAATATGGCCGCGGGCCTTTATTTTTAATTCAAAACACAAGAATAGTCCCAAGAAGTGATTTTGAGCATTTGATCTATAAAGATAGTAAACGAATGAATACAAAAATAATTCTCAGAGGTTTAATTTGACATAGTTAAATGTTAGAGAAGGTGGAACAACAGAATGTGGTGTTTTTCGCGCTTATTCTTGTATCTTCATGACCGGTCTGACCTGGCTGGCGGTCAGCGCCTCCAGGGTCTGCAGCCTCTGCAGAACGCTCTGCATGTCCTCCTGCAGTCGGGCCAAGGCCACCACTATCTGCTCATTCAGGCTCCCTCCGGGCGTCACAGCTCCTCCCCAGCGGTCCCCGTCCCCATCGCCGCCACCGTACATGGGCATCAGAGATCCAGAGCCGCCGCCGTGAGAGCCTAAAAACACAGATATTATTTAACGATCACAAAAAACACACAGTAGAAACGAGGTTCTTCGCCCTATAAATTAAAAAAAAGACACGCTTACCCCGTCCTCTTCTGACTAAAGAGCTGTCCGGCCTGTCTGCATTCAGCCTCTGTCTCTGTGACATCGCTCCATCGTTCTCTCCATCTTCTCCTCCACACCTGATGCCCCGCGGTGCGCCGTGAACATCCGTCTGTGGCTCCTCCGGAGGCGGCAGGCCGTGGTTCTCCTCGTCGTCCAGGTCGTCCAGAGAGCGGTTGTGCTCCGAGCTCTGGGGGGGAAGACGTGGTTTAAAAACAGAATCCGTGACGATAGCCGCACAAAAGGAGGAGCTTGGAGACGTTGACTTGCCTCTTCTTGGCCGAACTGGTCCACAGAATCACAGTAGACTTCGCTGTCTGAGTCGCTGGCCAGGTGGCTCGGACCAGACACGTCGACACCGGGATCTGAGATCAGCACAATAAAAGCTCAACATTGCCAATAACAAGAGTGACATGAGAGGGGCGGTGGGGGGGGGGGGGAGCGTTCACTTAATTTGGAAGCTTTGTGTGCCATTTTAACAGAGCCATTAATTTAGTCCATCAAAAGTGTCCCAGGAGGAGCCGAGGTGTTAAAATGGGACTGGAGCTCAGTAGATTATCTGATCACATGGTGCGCTGACACACCGGGTCGGGCACAGAGTTCTCGGTGAAGATTAAAATGCCGCTTACCCGCGTGGTGACCATTGAGCAGGGTCTCGCCGGCCGCCCCCTCCTGGGAGATGCCGTTGTTCGCGGCGGCCCCGGGGTGGTGGCCGTTGCCCAGGTGGGTGATCCCGTTGGCCACTTTGCCGTTCTCCAAGAGCGCCTTGTGTCTCCTGGCAGAGCCCTTCTTCTTTGGCTGTGAAGCTGCGGATTTGTTGTCTGCGTTGAAAGAAAGAGACGAAGAGACACAAGCACGTCAAATAAACGTTTTTCTGACAATATTTTCTGACATGTTTTTATAAATGTGCTACCTTTTCTGGCCTCCCGTATCACTACTTCTCCCACTTCCTCCTCCCCCTCTCCCTCATCTTCTTCTTCTTCTTCTTCTTCCTCCTCCTCCTCCTCCTCCCCATCCTCTTCTTCTTCTTCTTGTGATTCTTCTGCTGACTTCTTCAGCCTGGCAGGACGAGTCTCCAGGGTGCCGTTCATTTCCATCGTTCTGACGATGCTCTTCGCGATGCTCTTCGATGGCTTTGAATTCAACAATGTGCCATACCCTGTGCAAAGAAACGGAGCTTGATCATAAAACTACAAACACCAAAATACAACGCTTCCTTTAAGGATACGGTCTATAATACTTTTAGCTACATAGTTCAATAAAAAAAACTACCTGTTTACATGAGGTTTAGAGACACAAATGTCAAGTCATTGTCAACTAAGTAGAGGGATGTTTGGAGCCAAACAAAATCTTGTGAAAAGTGTCTACACGCGACAGCAAAAGGAAAAGTACATACTCTGTGCCACTAATGGAGCAACGTGACAAAAGCATCTGAGCTACAACACCAGACAAATAACAAATCTACCACAGGACTCAAATATTGACACAGGGATATACTTGCCTTCCAGTTGCCTAGCAAACAGTGTCAAACGGGCTGAACATACGACAAGAGGCAAATAATACAAAATTAAAAAAAGGTCAAGCGTGCCGATTTGGACATCACAAACAACAGTGACCGGGGCGCGCTGGAAACCTACCTGTGCTTAGGTCCGATATCTCTGTGATCCTTTTCTTCTCGTCGATCAGCTCGTAGAACGGGCCGAGGACGCGCAGGAGCTCCTCCACCTCGTCCGTCATGGGCATGCCCTCCAGGATCTACGCACAGAGCACAGCAACACGCGCTCGCGTTCAGAATGTGGCAATTTCTGGACAATAAGACGCACTGACTCTCCTGTAAAAGCGACGTACCAGCTTCATTTCATCAACGTAGGCGGCCATTGCTTCTTCTTTCGGCATGTCTCCAAGAGCACTCCATGCATCCCTGAAACATCAGATTAAACAAAAGCTGTATTGTTATCATTAAGATTGCAGTTTCAACCTTGCCAAAAAGTACAGTTTGTTCAAGGTAATCGTGTTTTTTTTCATCAGCTAAAGGCCAAAGGCGGAAACAAACGTAAGAAATCACTCGTAACTATAGTTGTTCCAAATGAAACAGGACTATGCAGGAAGGGGGTTGAGAGTTTTGTGTAGAAGCGTGCAGCAAAAGTGGGTAAGAGGTTACATTCCAGGAGTCCAGAGGTCACCTCACATAACATGAGGCTAAAGACGGAGGAGCTGTCGGTCACAAAACTCAGCGCAGGGAATTTGATCTCACTGTGCACAACATGCCCGAATCAAAGTGGGGCAAAAGCAACAAGTTGCGCAACGTGAGCAAATCAATTCCAACACTATATCGATATATCAATATATATATATATATATAAAATGTCATCGAACACTGTGGTATTAATGCAACGTGTGCTCAGTTCAGCTTGACCCTTGAAGGACAACCCCTGAAAGAAAGTGGTAATAGAAGAAACCACAGAGATTAGCGTATAAAAACACACTGAAATTTCCCCGTAAAAGGCACGAAGAACGTAATAGAACCTGTGCACGTCCGGGCGACAATGTCAACACGTTGACATGGTTGTATATTTCCTTCAATCATTTACCATTTCGCTTTGCCGACCGCGTCCCAGAAGCCAGGTCGTGGGATATTGCACGAGCCCACGGTGGCTTGTTTATAGAAGCTGTAGAACTTGAGCATCATGTCGTTGGAGGGCTGGAAGGGACCTGAGGAGGGAAATAAAAATTAAAAAAGACATGTCACACTGAAAACAGCTGCTTTCTAAGCACTCATTCCTCCAGCTGTCAGTGTCTTTGTGCATCCGCGTGAAGGCTCCCAGACAACACAAGACACTCAGACGTGGTTCCGCATTAAAATCTCTGCACGCTGCAAGCAAAGTGGATTAACGTGAACCCAGAGGGACTTAACCGGGGTCGGACGCCATTAACGACGGGTCTCACCATCGGGGGCCAGACTCTTGATCACTTTGACGGCGGCCTCGAACCTCAGCAGGGTCAGACGCGTCGCGTCGTCCACTCTGACGCTCTCCACCTCCATTGTGTCACACCGAGACGGTCAACACAAACACCTAATAACAACAACAGACAGTATATAAAACACACCGCACAACAACAACTAAAATAACCAGACGTTCACAGTCGCATTTATAACGATTATAACCTATAAATCAAGACTTCGACAGCGGCATGTCTACTGACGTTATCTAAACTTGTAAGTTGCTGTTGTTGTTGTTGCCACCGGTGGGAGTCGGTTGTGTATCTAACTAGGACACATCGTCTGCTATGCGACACGCCACCAATACCTGCACTGAAAAATGGCGTACAACGTGACGTGTTGTCGACGGAAACCCTCGAAACTCTTCACGCTTACCATCAAAGTCAACGGCTTTATCTGTCTGACAGGAGGAGAACCGTCTTTCGCCTTCGACCAGACGCCATGAACGGTGTAATGAAACCAGACGGAAGTGTAGTGTGGGAGTTGTAGTTTTCTACTGCTTGTCGATATTTTCCTACAAGCCCCACAATCCTTCGCGTCTGCTTCGACGCTCCGGGGAAGCGATTGAAAATGTAGGCTGGGTAAATAAAATAAACTATGAAGAGGTGAAACGTAAGAAGTGCTGTGTTGTGACATTTCGATGTCTTCTCGGATTCATAACGTGAACCCGCCATAGCTACAGAGCTAAGTTCAACTACATTTACCACAATGCTCGAGTCAGGATCCATGTTTTATGCTATGCTTGGAAAAGTGATGGGTAGACGAGGGGGAAATAAGGAGGAGATCTCACTAGGTCTTCATTTCCGAGGACCGCAACTCGTTGTAAGATTACTAGATCTGAAACTAGTTTATTCACGAATTCCTCAATCGACATGAAAGTTGACAATCAATTTGTTTAATTATTTCTTGCAAAAATGCCAAATAACTCGCTTTAACAAGGAGAAGCCTAAATCTTTTACAAATATATATTTTTTTTCTTTGAAAATTAGCAAAGCAACCCATACCATATAGAAATAACAATCCCACCCTCATAATGTATGCAGTCATGTTTGCACCCTAGGGACTTTGACTTTTTTGTTGCTATCGAATTAATTTAGTCTTTTATGTTCATTAACATGTTTTTAATACAGCAAACATCCTTTAACCACAAGGGGGCAGTTTGATCCACAGCTCCTACATCCTCATAAAAGAATGGGTTAAATGCAGAGATCCAATTTATGTATTGCTCTATTGCCACTTTGGATTAGCATGGACTGGAGGTCAAAGAAATATGCAATCATGCACTCAAATATACAAATGTGTTAATGCATAATTTTGTAGAATAAGATGAAAAATATTATTATGATTATTTAGTAATGTATAAATGTTTTCAGCTGGTGAGGATGGAAGTTATTTCAGCTACTTTTAGTTAATTTATCTGCTGGGTAGCTCATGTCTTTCCTAATGTTACGTCATAATTTGATAGCTGATTGTATTTTTTGCCTGTTAATCCGACCACACAAAGTAAATATAGACATAAAAAATACCATATTTACCTCTGATATACTATACGTCATAAAGTTGCATAACACTGAAATATATCATGCACTTCGTTTTACTCTTCACCAATTCAATGAAATGTATTTACTATATATTTTTCGATCATTTATTTTTTCCTCTTCATATTTTCTATTTACTTCCTTTCCAGCGAAACACATTTCACAAGAATGTACTTGCAAAACAAAACTGGTCCCGCTTTTAAACCGCGGAGTGACTACTCCTCCGCAGCACACGCGATCTTCGAGAATGAGGTTACGCCAAAGCGAGGGCAGGAATCCCACAATAGCAGGCGGAGGATTTTTTTTTCTCCTTTTTTTCTCTCTGAGCAAGCAGAGCTGAGCTGGTTCGCCGTTTCAATCACAGGGAAGGCAGAGGGGAAGGGAGGCTCTGCGGGGAGATGTAAGATGGCAGAGCTACAAATGTTGTTAGAGGAAGAGATTCCTGCCGGTAAAAGAGCACTCGTGGAGAGTTACCAAAACCTCACAAGAGTAGCGGACTACTGCGAAAACAACTATGTTCAGGTAAGAGAGTTGGCTCGCGCGTTATCTCCAACCGCCGTTTTTTGTGTACGTGTGTGTGTGTGTGTCGCGAAACGCTCGGGATTGAACCGGTTGTTGGGACAGGAAATGTGGATAAAGAAGCTGGAACGAGCCCCTCCGCCCAAAGCTTTTGTACGAACAGTTTGGCTGCTTTCAAAGCCGTGGGACATTTCGACAATCGAGCATCAGTTCGCACTAATAATCACATTTATTCCGTTTACACAGAGGGTGTGTCTGCTTTTTCTTATTATTATTACACAGAGTCGGTTAACACAAACTGCTCCCACTCTCACTGCTGATAGGGAGGCCTGTGTGTGTGTGTGTTGTTTTTTTACAGCAAGTTTTAGCTACCACATTTTTTTTTGCATTGAATTAATTTGATAAGACGCCGACAAAGAAAGTTACTCCAGTTTGTTTCGCCTTAATTGACGCGGACGTTGCTTTAACTACATTAGCGGGGAAACTAAACGTCACGCTAACACTACACACGTCCACATGAATATTAGAGTAACACAGCAGTCCATTACAGTCCATACGGTCATTAAACTCACCATTTAATACCACAAAAAGGTCCCCATTGGGATACTACAGGGGTATTACAGTGCAGGCGTATACTGTCTACATTATGGGCTTGTAAGCTCTCAATGGAAATGCTATAATGTCTTTTATTGTTGCCGCGTGATTCTTTAACCATTAATAAACAACTTTTAATGCCACATTAAAGTATGATATATGCATGGAAATCTGTGGAAGGCCCCTTGTTTTTTTTTGGCCAGACTTAATACTGTAGAGAGCTCATTGTAGATCATTCAGCTGGGTTTGTGTGAGGAATGCAACGCCATTGTTAGTTGGTCAATAAAGGTTGGAGGTATTGATTTTGCTCAACTTATCCATGGGAACAGAGCTCGGCCTTTTTTTTAAAAACGGGGATTCACGTATTTCTTTGAGTTCAGCTCTTAAAATAAAGTAGCTACTTTAATTAAAGTAATGTCAGGATTATTTTAATGTAAATGTGTCATAATGAAACGTCAATGGTGTCACAGTGACCACAGTGTCTGAATACATTTTTAGCAGAACATATTCGTGGTAAGCCACGTCTAAAATAAGCCAGAGAACAAATTGAGTGACAGTGGTTTGGGGTGGGAAAACATTTCTTCAGCAGGAAGTCAACCCACCGTATCGGCTCCACAGAGGGTGTGTCTGCTCCAGCTGTACTCCCTAAGGACTCCCTGTAATTTAGTTGGGTTTTTCTGTTTCTGTGTCCTCCTCTGGGGGGTTTGGCGTTGTGCAGCTGAGCTCTGTGCCAGTTACAACCCACGCAAACAAAACAGAACCAGAAGGTTGTCATCGTTGTCCCTCATCGGCCCTAAAACAAAGTCATCCCCACTCTGCAGCTGCATGTATTCATCATGTAGAGCTCATAGACAGGGGAATAAAATGTCTGGATCTGAGTTAAGGATCTTGTTTTACCACAGCGAGCTGTGTGACACGACGTAAAGACGTTACAAACAGATTCCCCACACCGGCACAGAGTTGAGATCTCTTTTTATAAAGGCAGAAGCATTGGAACGTTGTCGTCTTTTGAGTAAATCTTTTGCAGCAAGACAGTGTTTTTAAAGGCCAGTTGCTGATATCTTTTAGTCCCCACCACAGTTGCCAATGCAGCCCATGTTTGTTGCTGATATTGCGTGCGCTTGTCATCTAAAATGACACTTCTGACCACTTCTTGTGTTATCTGACATCATTTTTATGTGCGTTAGCGTTCGGTAAATAGAAGATTTGGGGCTAAAAATCTCCACTAATACCCAAACGAATGATGTAAAATGAGCACACAAACAAAACAAATAAATAAAGTCATTTCAATGTAGTCGTGGATGACGAGTACAACGTTGACTCCAACTTTGAACTATAACAAGTTTCCTTGTTTCACTAGTAAAACCCTATTTTGTGGCTCTGTTCTGTTTTAGCAGAACGTCTTGTTTCTAAAGCGCTGACGTACAAAATCAGGATTTTAAGCTTTTTCGGCACTCGTGTGCGAGCACTGTGCAAAGCGAGTGTCAGACTAACAGTGCACTTTTGGTAATCCCACTCTGTCTGCTGTAGATATATTCTCTCTCTCTCTTTCTGATAGAAAAAAACACACATACACACACACACACAAATACTGTGTACACTCTGCAAACCGCGCACATATCAACATGTCTCAGCTTGAATTGGCTCGTCCTTCCAGCGCTGCTCCTTCACATTTCCATCCCTTCTTCTTCTTCTTCTTCTTCTTCTTCTTCTTCTTCTTCTTCTTCTTCTTCTTCTTCTATCTGAGTGCTCAGCAGATTGAAGCAGATGGTGGAAGCGCTGTTCAACAAAAGACACAGATCACTGCCCCACTTTCAACTTGATATAGTGACTTTTGTGTGTCCAAGGGAGTGTTTTCACACGTGTGTGTGTGTGTGTCTCTGACTCGCCGACAGGTCAGAGTTATGTTTCCTGTTTGCCCTGTCGGCTCTGGAGAATGACTCCCTGGAAATGCCTTCCCTCTGTGTCAGGAAGTGGCTTCATAACACCCTTTTGGATTAGATTAGTCTGATTTCATTTGGGGGAGGGTGAGGGGGGGGTTGTATTATAATATGCACCTGTTTATATCTTCTAATATATATTCTGTTTATATATTTCTACTCACGTTTTTCTTGTTGTTTAATTGATGCAAGTCAGTTTGTTTAACCTCTGTGACAAGGACGCAGACACACGGTATGCAAAGCGGCCACCTGGTCGCGTTGGCCGCCGGCTGCTTTGTTAAAACTCAGTAACGCTGCGATCCGGCTGCCGTCAGTTGAGACTCGAGCTGCATTTGATGTATGTGGTGCTAAAAAAAAAAAAAAGACTCGTTGATTGACGGCAAATCAATTTGCAACGATTTTGAAAATGTATTTCACTTTTGAGGGAGAAGATTTGCGGCCTCGCTTTTGTCGTGTGACAGTAAATATTATATCTTTTTGGATTTGTACTGACAAAGAGCAAGCAAGAAATGTGCAAACTTTTAAAATATAGAAAAAGGAAACTATCAAAAAACTGCCAGCACCTAAAGCCAGGCCAGATTTTCTGCTATTATAATTTAGTTGACTTTTGTGCTGCATTTAAAGTTTACTTTCATGATCACTCAATCTCTGAATGATCATGTGACCTATTAAAATATAAAAACTCTATCAATGAATCATCTGTTGAACAAAGAAAACTAAATATTGCATAAGCGCAAGATGATTCTTTCACGACGGCTTCAAACACATTTTATTGCTTAAACAATTGTGCAATCTTTCCATCACGTCGCTGGTATATTTTTTAAAAATTGGCTTGAATAAACAGCAGACGGTAACCAGGAAAGGGGAAATGGAAGTGGCGAGCTTGAGAGGTCATATGCCGGATCCGATGCAGTGTCGCAAGCTCAGGTCATGTGACTCCGCCCGCTGAGCCAGCTTCTGGGTCTGCTCCAAAATTAGCACTCTTTTGAAACTCACTCTTTTGAAGAGCGGGCTGATGTGTTCGTAATGAATGCCGGTCGCTAGCTCCCTGGCCAGCTCCCCCTGTCTAGCTCGGCCACCTTTTTAAAAAAAATTTTTTTTGAATGTTGAATGCACCTGTCCTGTTCTGCTTTCCACCAGGTGAATTAATGAGAGTTTCTTCCCCCTGAAGGGAGTAGGCGGCATCTTTTTCTTCCACTTTTTATATAACACAGTTCTGTCTCTCTGGGTTACTCTGAGTCCTCGTTTCCTGTCCTTCTTTCTCCGGCTTTCTCACACTCTTTTTCACCCAGCATGTCCGAGGCCCATAGCGTCTCTCCAGGCCCTAGCAGACGGGGACGGGGGGACCCTGTTCATCCTTTCTGACCACCTGTCACTCCTTCACCCTCAGCTGGTTCGGCCCAGACTGTCGGACTGATCTGCCACACTCCTGGTGGAGTGTAGGAGTTAAGAAAAAAAAAGGAAATATGCGGCTCATAAAGAAGCAGTGTCAGCTTCTTGCACGTCCTTCGCACTGGTCGTCTTGAAACCGGATAAAACGCTCAGGAAACACACCTTTCCATTTGTGTGTGTGTATTTGTTTATCACTTCGGTGAACTTCCAGGTTCTTTCTCCTCCGGACGAACCACTTAAGAAGTCGCCCCCTAAAGAAAGGTTAATCAGTCTCCTCCACGCGCTGACTTCCCCTTCGCGGCTCCTCTCCGACACACTGAAGGAATCTTTAATTGTGGTTTCTTCAAGGTCAGCTGGACCTCATGGCCTTTCCGTCAGCCTCCATCTGCCCCCCGAGGACTTATGTATTCACGTTCGCTCGAAGGAAGGCTTGAAGTTGTTAAGTCTGCAGGTTTTTACTCATTCGCGACACGTCCCAGTGTGACTTTCGCTGCCTTGTGCGTCTCCGCATGTGGCCGCTCTAAGTTTCTTTGTTTTTTTTAAAGTTTGGATGCTTACCGAGTAGGTTGTTGTTTTTCAACAGTGTAATAGGATTTGGTTGTGGCACCTCACATATTTTAGTGCATTTGGAGTCTTTTTTCGGGTACTGAACTTTTGTTATGTTCATTTATATAATTTTTCGTCATGCAATGACATCTGTAAAAGCATTTAAAATAGTAAAACAATAAGATATCAGATGTGTAGCGTGTCAGGGTTTATCTGTGGGAACTTAAATGAGGGAACTTGATCAACTCAATGCCGAACTAACCGAGAAGTGAAGCATTTTTATGATTCAACGCCACAGCTTGATGGTCAATAAAGGCGAGGCTGGAACGGCCTCACAGGGACAATGTCGTGGGAACTAACGTGACGTTACCTGTCGGCTCGTAGCAGAAGCACAGGAGCAGAAGCCAGTTTTACAACGTAGTTTAGGATCCAGGCCGTGTGTGTGTTTTGATTTAATTCAAACTAGTTTAACGTTTGTTCTTATGCACCTAACTGCTTGCCGTAGTGGCCCCCAAATCGGTATTGATTTCCTAAATCTGTAAGACAGGTGGTGAGTAGAAAGTTCCCCTGACCGGTGGTCATCATGGATGAAATAAAGGGCAACGGGCCGACTAGCGCCGCTACTTCTCTGTGCGGACGTGAACTTTGTCCTTCCACGTGTTGTCGTGGTAATAAAAAGTGACAGGCGCCACAACTAGACGAGGCGCCATCTGTTTTTTAAAATGTTTATGATGTTCCTGGGAAAAATGAACTCAAAAACATACCAAGAAATAGCCCGTAGTCGCACTCGATCGGACCCTGAACACGTCTTTTCTAGTCTCACATTTACTGGTTCTGCGTTTCATTCCCAGTCAGCGAGCTCCACGACCTTCCAGTCGGACTCATACCCCGTCGTTTTTATTTATTTCATCATCACTCGAGGGTACGTTCACCTCCCAAAGGAAAAACAAATCCTCGGTTTGTTTTTATTCCTGACACTGTAGCTGTCGAGCAACACTTTGCAGGCCGATTACACGTCGCAGGATTCCAAACATTCCTGAAAGTGTGTTTGTACCGAGAGCTGTTTTCTCCCCCTTCGGACGAGTGGGAGCACATAAACTCCAAATGTGCTTGTCGGCAGTACAAACACTGTGTGATGTTGCCATGTCCTGGCAAACGTTCATACATGTTTTGGACTCCTTTTTTTTTTGTCATCGTTCCCAGACTTAGAGGAGAGATTCAGTTGAGATTTGATGTCTCACTTCGTCACGGAGGAATACACATTTTGTCCTTTTGCTGTTCACGCTCCAGCTTATGCACCTTTACACCACCTCTGACCTCTGGGCTTTTTCTTTAGCCAACGCCTGTCACCTGGACAGAAAGCCAATGAGATTGTTCCATCGTGGTCTTGAATAATGGTGTGAAAAAAAAAGATTTGTGGCTAACAGACCTCAAAGATACTTTCAGGTTGTTTTCAGCGAGATAAACATCACAAATAAACACACATTTTAATGCACTGGTCGGCTGACGAGAGGATATGAACGAGGTCGTGAAGGCGGACGAGTCGGCGCGGGGACGTTTGCTTTGACATATTTTATGCCGTAGAAGAAAATGCTAAAGCGTGTTCTCCTTATTTCTAACCCCTTCCCGACAAAAACAGTTTCAATGAACCCGCTGACTTTGATACGAGGAAGCGCAAAGTGTTTAACCGCCAACTCAACTCTGGGTTTTGAGACTCCTTCCTGACACCGCCTTGCTTCCTGAAAAAAAAAAGAAGTATTTGCATTTCAGTTGCGGCCGTCGGCTGTTGGTTATCTTGCCAGACTGGATGGATGGGTGACGGAGCGAATTCAAAGTATTTATCTAGTTCAGCGATTCAAAAGGTTCCCATGAAAACAAATCCATTCTTGTGACTGCCGCTCCCTTCTCGCTCACCAACATCCAGCGGTTGCAGTCGGGACGTCGTCCCCGTGTTTGATTACCTATCTTTCCTCAGCTCCGCAGCTACAATCTCACTTCAGTGTACACTACACGGACCGTGCATTCCTCTTTACTCCCTTTTTTCCTGTTTTAAAACCCGGCGGAGGTGCTGACAGGCTGTCTTAACACTGCCTGGATGTTCTGCAGTGTCTTTCTGTCATTACTCAGCTCAGAAATATGAGATAAAGGCCCCAGGAGCTCTCTGGGAGCGCTCACCTTATTCTCTGCAGCTCCTGCTGTGGTGTACGACACTCAAGCTCTCCAGTGCTGTTATTTACCTTTTTTCATACTGATCAAGCACTCATTTTGTCCCCTACGCCTTCCCTTGATGAGTGTCTTGGGCAGTGTTTGCATCCATGTTGACAATGGAAGTCACAGGGACAAAAGATTCAACAACACATGTGGTTGGTTTGAGGATTCGTCCGCCTTCTGATGCGTGAGCGAGTGAAAGGACGGCGGCGGCGGCTTTAACTGGAGCAGACAGCACTAAGATGGCACTAAGATGCCGCCAGCGGCGACGCAATCGAGTGTCTCGTCCGTCCTCCCCGGCGCTGACCTCGCCGCTGCCGACCCTCGCGTTCAGGCCTCGAGGCGGCTCGCGCAGCTCTGATGCATTTGTCCAGAAAGTGCAGAGAATCTCAAAGGGACGGACTTCAGCGCTGTGCGTGTTGACGCTTTTAAGTAAATGTGCAACTGATCATGCCGACTGAGCTCCGGATTTGAAGACTTACAGTTGTATGATCGGCACGAGAGGCTTAAGATTCGACCTCGCGTAAACCAGGAAAGGAAGGCTTCAGTGTTTCTTTCTTTCTTGACCAATTAAATCTGATTAATTGTGGCTGCATTCACTGGGGGATACAGACTTCAGTAGCAGGGATGTTGGTAGTGTTTTGGTGGCCTAGTTTCACGGCTTCAGATTTTAAACTGATATAGAGTCGTCGTCTTGTGCTGCTGTATCATCTTGGAGATGGTGAGAGGCCAAATGGATTCACTGAGCTTTCTGTTGCAAAACAGACTCGTTCTCACCCCTTCAATTGATATGAAACTTTGCCCTTTTTGTCTCAAAATGAAAACCAATTCAATCAGTTTCATAAATAACGACCGCTCACGCAGAATGCATGATGAGTGTGCAAAAGGATTGGACACGTTTAAAAAAAAATAAAAATAAACTCATCAATTGCAGACATTGAACAACTGGGACTGAGCGACATCACATGTCGTGCTCTGTGCGGCAGCGCGGACCACCTTGAATGAATGCGTTTGTAAAGATGTGCAGGATGTCGATTAGTAGTTCTTTACACAGCACAGTTCAGCATTTGTGTGACCGAATAGCGTCAATGGCGCCGTTTGTGTCTCTCGCACTTTTACAGCCGCAAGATATTCACAAAAACCAGTTAATCGTGCAGTTTCCTTGATTGTAAAACTGCGATTTGCGATGCAAATCAACATATTTTAATACAGAGTTTCTACAAATGAATGTGGGGTGCAAATTACTTTTTCTATACATGTTATAGTGTCTGTGTGTTCAGTAGCTGCAGTGTCAATGGTGCTGTTTATCTGTGCTCTGCAGCTGCAAGGTATTGACTAAACCAAGTGAAAGGAATACACCAGCAGTTTGGTATTAAAGAAAAAACAGCAGGCGCCAAAGTACCCGTCAACTACAATTGGTGTCCCTTAATGGTGCAGTTTAATATTACAGTTGCTTTTTGGATTGCAAATGGCAGTGAATAAAAGTATTTTATTTCTTTGGTGCGGCGCTTCTTGCAATTAATTTTTCTAGGACTTTGAATGGATTCGCTGGCAGGAATAGAATTCGAAGGCTGAGAAATGTCTGGTAGTTTTCAGCAACATAAACACAATCCCATAGGCTGCTTTATATGTAGGCCAGCAGTTCTGCACAGGCAAGCATATGTTGTCCAGTAATCTGTTTGGAAAAACTGCATCCCCTTGCTTTTTTGGAAAAATACAAATGGCTGATGCACGTAAGGCTGTTTTTGTTTAGTTTGTTTGTGTCGTACATTTTCCTGCAGCTGTTGCTCCGTCTACCTCTGCTGCATATCGCAGTGTCACTACAAGGTGTCTGCGTGTGCACATGAATGAATGAACCTTTTGCTCCGGGGCCCTCTGGAGGAATCCCTCCTCCCTCCCGATGTGGTGCAACACATCTGCTGAAAAAAGAAACGCATCCAAGCGCCGGCGTCCCCTCAACCCGGCCGAGGACGGCCCCGGCACAGCAGCTCTGCGGGTCAGGAGGTTTTAGCCGGACGGATTGCTTTCGGGATTAGTTACACGCTGCCAGGGGGAATCAGCAATGTGACATGCAGTGACATGGTTGTTGTTGTGTCTTCCCCCCCCCCCCCCCCTCTCTGTTTTGTCTGTCTGTCTTTTTATGGAAGCCCATTCCCGCCATACACAAAAAAAAAAAATTAGGACCCCCCCCCCCCCAAAAAAAAAAAATTAGGACCCCCTCCCCTCCCAAAAAAAATTAGGACCAAAAATAAAAACAAATAAAAAAAATTGGACCAAAAAAAAGGAATTACATTTTTTTTTTTTTAAATGACTTTTTCGGGGGGGAAAGGTCCTAATTTAATTTTTTAATTTTTTTATCCAAATTTTTTTTGTGTGTGTGGCGGGAATGGGCTTCCATAGTTCCCCCCTATTCTTCATATGACCAAATGTTTTGCCCTCTAACCACGACTACCAGTAATTATCTCCTCCGGCAGCACCGACCCGACCCCCCTCCGCTACGGCAGCCTGTTATCAAAGCCCAGCGTGGCCCCTGCAGGCAGCGCTCTCCGGACTCTGCTTTTATGAGCGGGCTCGCGCTGGGATTGGGAAGAGCCCGCAGAGATCAAACATGATGGCTCAGTTTGGCTCTTGGCGTCGGCCTGTTTGATGCGCAGCGCTCCATTAGCACACGTTGTCTGATTCAGCCAGTGTGTTGCTGTCCTCTCAAAATAATATTTGAGGAAGAATGGAAAACCCAAACTGTGCCAGAGTATTATGGGTTGTAGCTTACGTCAGCTTAAGTCGACCCGCTAATGTGCCAGTCAGCTAATTCATTAAACCAGCCGCTGTGGTTTTTGTCGCGAATGCTAAATGAGCTTCTGCCGAATACATTTAAGGAACAATCTGCCGAAATGTTTTCAGTATCAAACATCCGTGGCCTGTTTTCAGAAGCAGAGTACTGTAGTCGTGTTAGGCTAGTTAGTTGCTGAGCAAAGCCAACAAACAACAAAGCTAACCAGCTAGCAAGCTAATTTATTGTTGAAACTACATATTGCCCTTTTAATTTTAATGTAAGCTTCTACTAAACGCATAAAAGATTAGTCCATCAAAACTTATTTAGAGTATTAAACGATTACTAAAGTATTCAAGGTGTCCTGCTAAAGGTTTGTAGCTACGTTAGCTTAAAATCTTTGGAAAACATTCGCCGTACTTTCTAAAAAAAACAATCTGCTTTTCAAATCCACATCTCAAGGATAATTTACTTCGCTCAATCTTTAAATATGCGCAATATGTTCACTTACATTTTTGCCGCACTAAATATTCAGCTTCTTTTTGTCGCTAGCGCAGTTAGCTGTTTGTGTTTTTCATTTGTGACCAAACAAACAAACAAGGTGCTCCAAAAAGTAAACAGTCCAGTGTACTAGCAATGAATAGAAACGTTTAAGCCAAAAGTGACTTGCAAAATCATACTTTGCATATTCTTTTCTTTTTTTAAATGACAAAGTATGTTGAATTCTATCAAGCTGGCCAAGTTAGCTGTTCTCGCTCTGTTCCCAGAGCCTCCAATATGGCTGCCGCAGGATGAGTTACATCATCTCAAATCTCCCCAGAGAGAGAGAGAGCGAGGTATCTGGGGAGTGAACGTTTGGGTGGGAAAAGGATGCCGCGGCTGCTCGGTTGGCCCGAATCCATCACAAACCTGACCTGGATACAAGATGAATGTTATGCCATAATAACTGGGTTCCCATTCAATGTTTTTCTTTTTTTTTTATCCTCATCTCGTTATTTATTTATTTATTCTTTTCTAATCCCTTTTTTCCTGCACAGGCCCAGGACAAGAGGAAAGCTCTGGAGGAGACCAAAGCCTACACCACCCAGTCCCTGGCCAGCGTGGCCTACCAGATCAATGCCTTAGCCAACAATGTGCTGCAGCTGCTGGACATCCAGGCCTCGCAGCTGCGGCGCATGGAGTCCTCCATCAACCACATCTCCCAGGTCAGAAACACACAAACACACACACACACACACCACAGACCATACAGCTGTGAAGAATGGTACCCCGCACTTCCCACTTCTCCTCTCACTTTCACACAGACTCTTGTTACTGTCACAGTGCGAGGCCTTCTGACGTCTCCATGGTTCCTTTTTAGCGGTCGGCATTTGGTTTCGGTCTTGCTAAAGCGTCTGACTGGCTGTGTGTTCGGCTGAGTGACTGGTGCTCTGTTTGCCTCTCCTTTTATGCTCCGGTCATCTTTGGAGGGGTACAAACATTATAAAACATTTGGCACAATGACTCTTAAGTTGTAGTTATTGGTCTGTAATACGACTGTGCAGCCCAAACACACAGACTCCACTGTAGACTGTGGCGTTGTATGGTAATGTCTGATATTTAGAAGATCTTTTTTTTTTTAGCTAAAACAAGACTAAATCAGACTAACGGTGCAATATAACTTTGCTGTATACCCTGGTAGCTTGTACTGCAGGACTGTATGGCAATAATAGGTTTTTAATATCATTTTTGCATCAGAATGACTGGATTTCAGTTATTTAGTCAACCAAAAACAGATATTACTGTGTGGTTATTGTATCTAATTGCTCCACATAGTGGATGAAAAGAAAGCGGTGACTTCCTTCTGTTGAAGTGGTCATAAAGTCTGAATAAGTCTCCATTCCTTGAGTATTTTTGTCCACTGATCATCATGAGAATCAGTATTAACTTCTGAATATGGTCATGCGACAGATAAGTAGAGGCCTTGTGTCGGTACGTCGCACTCTTACACAAGTAATAATCCAACTGGATTAAATAAACAATGTCACGATGAGGATGTTGACAGTATTTTTTCATCTTTGCTGAGCACGAGTTTTGCGCGTTAAAGGAATTAAAGGCCCGTCCCATAAAGACACGTTTGCCAAATGAAAACCTGTTGAGTGCCGCGATTGATTAATTAAGTTTTTACAGAATACGGTGATTCAGGATTTGATCCATACTGGTGATGGATTGGAAACCGTGGCCCCGCACCGCGGTCTTTCCTCTCCTAACCTTTTTCTTTCTATAGCATGAGGCTTCCTGCCGTGTGCAGGTAAATCCATCCGCTCATCCAATGAAGGCATTAAGAGCTCAGACGAATCAAACGGAGCGCTGCAGCCAGGTGGCATCGCCTAGATTAGAAGCAGTATTCACCCGTGTTCAATCCAAATTTATCAAGTATTTGGTTTAAAAGTGAATGATGTTTCTTGTTGGAAACATTCCTTATGTTGTGACGGAGGGATCTCTGAAGGAATGGAGGGAGTAATTCCTTTTTTAGTTTTTAGTTTCCCATGTTCGCTATCTTTTGTTTTGTCCTCTGACCCGGCTTTGCTAAGAGCGCCAGGAATTTCTTCAGGATACAGCGAAGGTCAGGTTTTCAGTCTAATGGAAGGAAATAGGACTTGAGGAGGGAGAGGGAGAGGGAGGGAAGGAGGGAGGGAAGGAGGGTGAGGTAGAGAGAGAGAGAGAGAGAGGGGGATGGAGCGAGCGAGCGAGGGAGGGAGGGAGAGAGAGGGAGAGAGAGGGGGAGATGAAGGAAATGGAAGATGGATGATGACAAGCAAATAAAGACAAGAAGAGAGAAAGAGACCAAAACAAAATGCTCCTTTCAGGTTTTGAGTCAATATCCTGACGATCTCGTTCAGCCGACGCCAAGGTCACTGTCTCGGTCTCCATGGCAACCCTCGGCGCCACGTCCGAAAAGCACAAGAACCGAGTCGGACGTGGCCCTTTGCACCAGAGTCATATATTTATTTTACCAGAAGCTGAACTCCAGGTGACTTTGTTCCACTTGTGTCTCCATTGCAGCCGCTGGTCTCTCTCAGTCTTGTGCATGGAGAACATAATCCTCCCCGTGCTGTGTGTTTAAGCCCGAGTTTGTGTACTTTGTGTGTGTCGCCATGGTGAATATGAACTACATGCTGACGCACACTGATGGTAAAAAAAAAAAATACATGTTTTCCTCTTTCTTTTGAGTTCCAAAAAAAGATGCAGAAATGTGAATTAGGAGCAAAAAGTAGGTTTTTTTTCTGAATTTGCATAACTTGAATGATTTTGCAGTTTTGCCCTCGAAATCTCGAAAATGTTGAATTGTTCTTTATGTGGTTTGAACAGCGAGAGAAGGTCTTTTGTGTGTTCACCTTAACGAGGCACATCTCTGTTTTAGTAATAAAGTAATCGGGCCGGTGAGCGCTGCAGAACACGGGGCAGGTTTTATGTTTTATGGCCCCTCCGCCGCGCGGTTCAGAGGGGGATCATAATCTCGCCGCCGTCGCTGCTCATGGATATGAGATTAGCGGCGGGTCCCCGAGGCCGGCCGGCGCGGCGCGACGCTCTGCTGAATGTGCAGTGGAGCCTGCAGCTTGTTTCAACAGCGGAGCGGAAGTTTTCTCAGGTGAATAACCAATGAGACGATGTGTGTCTCATCCTCCAGACACCAGCGAGGAACACGCTGCAGAATTCACGAGGCTGTACATCATCATACCGGCCCCCTTTTTCTTTTCTTCTCCTTCTCTCTCCACAGTCTTCCTGGTAATCATTTCAGTTCAGTCTCTGACTTCAGCCTCGTCCCGGCTCGCCTCAGTCGGGACGAGGCTCTCTGACATTAGCGTGTCGGTTGGCGTGTGGTGAGACGCCGCCTGGCGTCGGGGCCCCGCCTCCCTCGGTGTGGTCGCTTCCACGCGGTTCACTGTGGTCAGGGTGTGTCGGCTCAGTGGTGGCATCCCTTCTGAGCTGGATGCCACTGTACTGCACTGTATTACAGTACAGTACGGGTAGTTATGCGTGTGCTAGGAGGTACAAACGGGTGAAAAAGATCAATTCAGATGCAATATTTCCAGCCTCTTTTAAAATCCAATCCCCTCTAACACAGCAATTGTTATATAAAACTGTAAATCATAGCTTGTTTAATGAAAAAAGGCCATAAATTGCTGTATATGGATGTATTGAACACCATAGGTTATATACAAGTGAAATATGATTTGGTGCATGAGAAAATTCAAATGTAAATGGGCCGCAAAGCAAATTTTGGAGACCTTGTGTGAGTATCTCTGCACTAAACCCTCTAACTTTGCTCTGCTTCACTTTATCGTAGCGTTTGGCTTGATTTGATGAATCAACTTTAACAATAGTTTATAGCTTGATTAATCCTGTGATGTTGAAGCTTTGTGACTCGATATGAAGCAATAAATAACATCTCCAGTTCAATCCACTTGCACCAAATCATTGATTTATTTTATTTACTTACTTATTTATGTATGCATTCCTTGCATGAACATAATTTATTCAGAAAATTAGCAACAAAGCAAGTAAATAAGTCTGAAAAATCAACACTTTTCTGCTTTTGTATTCTGTTCATCATTTCCATCTCCTCTGATTTCCGTTGTGACCCCTGAACTGGAAACAACTGGATAATCTACAAATCGACTAATTGTTGAAACACAAACAATAAAACAAGATGCCGGTGGAAACAGTTTTTTAATAACATCAGAGTCTTACGAGTGTTGAATCTCTTGTGCTCTAATTAAAATGCATTTCAAGCTGCGCCTGGCCGTTTATTAAATATGCTGCTGGTTGATATTCAGTGGACGTCGGGGGGTCTGGCTGCAGTTCCTTGAATCGTGTGTGAGCGCTGACAGATGCACAAATGTTTGTGTGTGTGTTGTGTTGACAGGTATTTGTTTGTGTCACCTCCCCCCAGGCCACGGGGTCTCTCTGCAGTATTGAGGCAGAAAGGGCTGATGGGAAGAAAAAAAAACGGAGTAGCCTGCGGGGCTTCCACCTTGTGCTGCGTGTGAAGTGGCTGCTAAGAGGCTGCGAACAGGGAGCGCTTTGTCCGCCCGGCGGAAGAAAACGCCGCACTTTGAGAACCTCTGTGATACCCGAATAGGGAGTAAAGAGAGGGTTGGGGGGGGGGTGGGCTTTAACATTGGCACAAACAAGCTGCAGCTCCTGTGTCCTGATTATGATATTGTTGCTATTCAAGTGCTTTTCTCCTCAAATCTGCATGCAGCTTGCACGTAAAGCCATTTTTGAAAAGTATAAATCTGAACGTCTCTGCTGCCCTGAAGAGAAGGAGAACATGGCGTTGGGTGGAGGGAGTGTTGGTGTTGAGAGTGACACATAACAATGGAATAAAAGCCACTTTGTTTGGAGAAACTCAGACGGGGAGGCCAAACAATATGAGCGCATGTAGTTTGCTCACAGTTCAGTTTGATGCACAGTACAGTGAAAAAGCGCCGTGACAGCACTTTTAATGTTGTTGTTTTTTCACTCTGATGTACAAAAGTCGAGCTAACAAGTAGCTTTTTAAGCTCCAGCAGTGACAGTTAATGCCGTGAAATGCAGTCGCATCCTCGTCTTCGTGTCTTCACGAGTGAAATACGACCACAAAACAAAAGGTGACATCATTTCTGATGAATTGAGCCGCGACCTCAAAACAGCCAGTGACTCATATTCACACCAACGGCTGCGCTGCAGACCAGGACGCTTTTTCTCTGTGCATCCGGTCAAAGCTATTTTCATCACGGCTCTCTCAGAAGATCCCCCATGATTCATAGTAACGTCTTTTGTGCATTGAAACATTATTAGCGAGGATGGAGCAGCAGCGTGTTAGTCGATTGGAAATACTGAGTCAAGCTCCGGCAGCATCTGTACGGGAACTCTGGTCAGCAAAATGTTGAGCGGGAGTCTTAAGCTGGCTCAACACACGATATAAATCATTTAATCCCTCCATAAGTATATATATCATGATATAGCATGTCTTCTGGGAATTTAATGAATAAATAAATAGTCTGGACTCGTCTGTCCGTGCGTTAAATACTCGACGAATGAAAAGTATTTTGTCACTTAAGTGAGAACTTAAGTGCAAAATTGTCAGATTTTCTTAGAAATCTAAGTGCGAGCCTTTTTTATTATTCATCTAGACAGCTTTTTTGTGTATCATGATATTTAAGACGTGATTCCATTGAAAGACGATAAATTATTGCTCATCGTCAGTAAAATACGATAGAGATGAAATGCAAACATGTATTTTAAGGCAAGAATCAAGTGCAAGAACCTTTTTTTAACCCTTTATAACCATGTAGAGGTTGTTTTTAAACATGTATATCTAAATTATATGTACACTAAACCCCTATTTTGTTAAACCACAAACTAACCACCTCCACGCAGTTCACACTGTGCTGATTTTGTATAAAATGCTTCGTTCAACTGTGTTTCGCCAGAGCAGCGTTGTTGGACAAAGACATTAACCGGCTCTCTCTTGCATTGGGAGCTGGCCGGCGTGCTGGTTGAACCCAGTGACCACAGCGATGAAGCTGCAGGCTGAAAGCAGCTGACACGTCGTCTACTGTACACACTGCCGGTTCCCACAGCTGTGTGTGTTCGTACGGTTACACAATATTCTCATCTGATCACAAGTCCAGATTCATGCCCTCGGACTCGCACTGTCATTGTTTTGGTTATTTCTTTCACTGCGGTCCACGGATGTACAGTTGCATGGCGTTACACTCTGCTGCTATTTGGTGTGTGTGTGTGTGTGTGTGTGTGTGTGTGTGGGGGTGTGATGCCGTGATAAGAAACACACACTCATGCTAAGGCTTAAGGTAGCGCCTGTGTGCTGCAGCGGTGGCTTTATGACCTCCCGTCGTGGAAGAATGGCACTCATCCAAACAGGAAATGAAGCCGTGTCTCTCTCTGTGTGTGTGTGTGTGTGTGTGTGTGTGTGTGTGTGTGTGTGTGTGTGTGTGTATGTGTATGTGTGTGCGCTCCTTGTGTTTCCTGCTGATCCCTCTACTTGCCTGTGTATTTTGGTCTCTCTCCTGCTTCTCCTGGTGGTCTCTCCCACTCGCCTGGCTGTGAAATGCTGTATTTTATTTTTTTCACTTTCAGATATCATCACATAGTCTTCATGCCTCTTTTTCTTATCGTGTGTGTGGCTTTGGATAGGAGAAATGTTCCTTAAAAGAAATTAATGTATTGCCTTAATTCAAATAACCATCATATTTCATCATCAATCATATTTTAATTAAAAGAAATGAGGAATGCCCATTGCAATTTCCCTAAAAGACCTTAAATTAAGTCCAACAGAACAGCTCTCCAGATATGAGAAGCTGCAACCAGCAAATGTCAGATGTATTATAATAAATTGGCATTGGTTAAACTTTATTTGTTTAATCATCTGATCTTCATAGAGCGCTGCCGCGTCGGCGTCCCTCAGGGCGTTGCAGCGCGGTGATCATGACTCCGCTCTGCATGAATAGAGGTTAAATGTGAGACGACTGGTGACTGACGTTGTTCAGTGACTCATCAGCTCCTCTGCTCTGAGTCTACTTCCCCCCTCCTCCGCCTCCTCCTCTTCCTCTTCCTCTTCACCCCTGCTGCAGAGCACCAGGCAGTCTTTCCCCACTTAACCGCCCTCTGCAATTACATGTAATCATCGCACACCTCTGTGCTGCAGTCCCTCCATGTTTAAGAACACCGTCTGCAATTTATTTAACGGCTCTGTATAAACAAGGGAGCATCGGGAAACCCTTCTCTGGGTGTTTGTTATCATCATCGCCGCCGTCTGGCTGTGTAAGTCTGAGCGGTGTGTCTCAGCTCGGATGTAAACTTCGAGAGCTCTTTCGGAAATCCCGTTTTTGGACGCGGCCCAAAAAGTTAGATTGGAAAAAAGAGACGGTCGAGGTGTTTCCACATGTGCCGAGTTAGTAAACGAATCTTCCTTCAGCCGGGAGAAACAATCTCGCCAAGGTTTCACACTTCAAATCCTCACGCAACCTCCTCTCCTGCGAGAGGGATCTGTCTCTTTTTTTGCCTTCTTTCTGAGGGATGTTTAACAAGAAGCTGCCAAACGGAGAGCTTTTGAGCGGGAGGTCAAACGCCGAGTAGAGACGAACGCTCCGTCACGCTCCGTGTTGCACTAACAGGCTCCTCGCCGAAGGGCCTTTTTGGACAGCCGTAGTTTGGACTCCGCGGATGACGGGCTTCAGATGTGTTGGCTGAGAATCGCGGGGAGAGAAACGGACCAGAAGAGGCGTTCGCTTCGCTTCAGCGGCCCCTCTTTGGCTCAGCGTTGGACTGCTCTCACGGACGAGGCCGGACACGGCGAGGAGCAGAAGACTCAGCGGCCCGCAGACTGTGAAAACAGGCATGTGACCAAAGGTTTAACAGGTCGAAAAGTGTCTTGGAACAGCGGTTTCTGGGCCCACGATGGTCACAAGATCAACACAAAATCAGCTCACTAGCTCCCTGGTATCTCTTTTGTTTAATCCGTAAATAAAACTAAGTTTAAAAACGACAATTTCACAATTTTACGGGCGTCAAGCACCTTTTTAATGTTGCACAAACAAAGGCATCTGTCCAAGAACACAGACAAATTGAAACTATTTGATACAGATTTAAATAAACCAGACATTTCTGGGTTTGACACACGACTGCAACCGAACCGCGGGACGCCGCGATGACGTCACGATCTCATCTCGAAGCGCCGCGTGTGTCTACTTATCCAGAGCGCCATGTTCGTGAGGATCATAACTCCTCGGAGGTTATTTTAAGGGGAAAAAAACGGCAGGAAATAACTGAGAGAAGCCGACACGACGGGTTGAGAGAAAGTGGGCGCGGAAGATAAAATGAAAAAGCAGCACTTCATCACAAAATAACTGCCGAAACCGCTTCCCCCCCCCCTCGGAGGAGCAGGAAGAAGACTCATTTCTCTCCGCCATCTTTACTGGAGCTCTTATCGTGAACCATTGGCACGTTCGTCTTGTCTGTCTGGCCACACAGACGCGTTGGTGTGTCGGGTGTGTTTGTCTGGTAGCAGGCTTTCTTCCTCCCAGCCTCTCCCATGTTGTGTGTTTGAGCTCCCTACAGTACTTTTTTATTTTGTTTGTGCATAGCTGGCATTTTATTGAGGCTATCATCCAGCAGACGGTCTGCCAAAACGCTGAAAAGGCACTTTTTTATTCAACATCTGTTGGAGTAAAACTGGCTGTCTCAAGTTCATATCAAAGTCTACAAACATGGTTTCTTCTTCTTCTTCTTCTTCTTCTTCTTCTTCTTCTTCTTCTTCTTCTTCTTCTTTGAAGACGAAGAGAGAGGCCAGTTCAAACAAGGTCACCGTGGGAAGAATCTAATTATGATTCAATGAGATCCTAAAAAGATGCAAAAAATGTGTTTTAATGAAAAGAAATACACTTCATTTACTTTGCATTTTTGCCCTTTCTTCATTGTTTAATTTCCCAAATGAATACGCTCTGCTAATTTCTGATTTATTTTGTATATATTGAGTATTTTCATTCATTTGTTCTGTGTAACCTCGCTTGCTTCTGTGATAAACAAATCTCCCCTTGGGGTTGAATAAAGTACACATCTATCTATCTAATCCCCTGCATTCTTATCTCCATTACACTTAATTAATTGTCTAAGCTCTTAGTCAAACAGGAGACACAACAAACACACAAGAACAATACACAACAGAGGAAGAGTCGTTATTCAGGACGCACCTTTCCGGGATGGTTTTGATTTTGTAAGAATGCCAAACGATTACAAATATCATGCGGGATCATGTTTAGTCAATCTGGGGAGTGACTTCAGAGTAGGCAACCGGCCGTGTTGGTATAGATATATAAATATTACTGCATGGATTTCATATCAAAGTCATCAAGAGGTTGTAAAGAACTTCAGACTGAAATGCTTCTTCCAGTCGGACAAAATGGACGACATATCCTCCTGCAGCAACTGTATAGCGAGGTTATCGAAAACCTGGGAATGTCGTGGAATTTTAAAATGGTTCTTTCCAGGCCTGGAGGAATCCCTAAAGTTTGGGAAAAGTCATGTACATGTCTTACATTATGTTCATTTACGCTGAGTTTGAAATGATTAAAATGCTTTCAAAAGAAAGACGCAAAAAAAACAAATCATTGCCGTCATTTAAGGTATACTGCATGCTCATTGTTAGTGTAAACATGAAAATGTAGTCTTTAAACTGAGATTTCACAATGTTTGGTCATGGAAATGTTGTTTAAAGTCCTGGAAAAGTCATGAAATCCATTGGTCAAATAGTGTATGAACCCTGTATAGGAAGAATTACCATGAATTAAGTGTATTTTACAAGGAATTATCTGTATTTTACAACAACTTTTGCCGTCATGTGTTCGGCATCCTGACAGCGAGCCCAGACCGGTGACTCGTGGAGTGACTCATTGCGTCGTCATCGGACTCCTGAGTCCCGTTTCTTTCTTCTTCTTTTCTTTTTTTGGCATCCGCGAGCTTTCCAAGTGCAGCCGTAACCACAATGGCAACAATCTGGATGAAAAAGAAAAGAAAGAAGGGGAAAAAAAAACCCTTCAATCGCAAATATTTAGGCACTTGTTGCTAACAACACAAGAGGAATCTCTCTCCGTGGAGGCCGCTGACTCACTCGCTTCCCTACATGGGAAGAACCCTTTGGGTCCCGAGTGGTTTTGGACTGTTTTGAGTTTGGATGATGATGATGGTGTGACCTAAATCCTCACTGCCGTCATGTAGGTGGGTGACTCGTTCCCTTTTGGTGTGGGGAGGAGGGGGATTAGAGGGATTGGGGTGAAAGAGAAGAAGAAAAAGACCGAAACTTAAAAAGATGCAGAGGAAGAATTGAGTGAAAAGGAAGAGATGATGATGATGAATAAGAAGAAATACGACAGCGGAGAAGCCAAAACACCAGCCACCAGCTCAGCGTTTTGTGGAAAAACACCCACAGGCCTCAAACACATGGGTGACAGCGGTTGGGAAACACACATGTGAATCATCCACCTTTCAGTTGGGCAACATGTTGCCGAGTTTCCGTCTCTCTACCGCGGTAAACGCCTTTTAATGCCGGTTAAAAAGTAGCTATGGGTCAGTCAGAGAGGAAGTAGAGCCAGATTACGCTTTTCCACTTTGACCTTTTCTTTCTCGGCTCAATTTGGTGTTTTTTTTAAGCGCCGGTCAGCAGATCAACGGGGGTGCAAAGCGCCCGCTCCACCCCTCTGAGGTCTCTTGTGTCTCCAGGCTGTTACAGCACCGCTATTCTCTGGGCGTACAGGAAGGAGATTACCTCACACCACGCCGCCGTCTCACTTCCCCCCTTCGCCTCCCTGTTTGCCAGCTGCGATGAAGTTGGTCCACGCGTTGCTCTCTGATAACGGGAAGTGTGTGTGTGCTCACACGCTTTCCCATTTTCTATACAACATTTCAACAACAGTTCTCTTGAGGAGGAAGTCTTTTTTTTTTAGTGGTTTGGACTTTCCGCCTTCAGGCTTCTTCACCACCTTATCTTATAATAACAATGTCCCATGACTGAGGTCTCTACTACCATATTTTCGGCCAAAAAAGATTTCCCAGTGCCAGTCATGGCTGTATAAGTTGCCTTTTTTTATGCGACGTCACGTGAACAAACCCAAATGTTGCAGCGGCTGTTACTTTTATTTATTATGAATTATTCTGGATCTTCATTGGGGTTTCATTGGGAGCAAACCAGAGTTGGTGATTGTTGAAACATTGGAAAGACTGTTTTAAATGAGTTTCATTTAGTTTCTGTTGAGTTTGAATGCTGTGTGCTTCGATGTTTCGCGAGCTAGAATCGCTGTGGCTTTGAGAAGAGCACACTAATTGTATGTATTGATTTTATTTATTACATACTCACTCAACGCGCTGCAGAGTATCAAGCTGGAAAAGTCCCTGTTGGTTTCCATCGTTGGCGAGCTGAGCCGCAGTCGATCGACACGCGAGACTTCTGCGTCGTCATGTCTCGTGGGAGTCCATTGTGAAGACAAAAGCCAGATGTTTGTGGGCGTGTGTTAGCTTTATTTTGTCCAGTGAGGAAAAGGAGCTTTGTAGAGGACACTGTGTGTTATGAGCCCCAGTGAGTTGAAATGAGGTTAAAGCTTTTATTTTGGAAAGTAAAACCAGACGTAGACTGACTGAGCTATAATCCTCCTTTTACTCCTTCTTCTGTGTTCATCGTAGCCAATCACAGCACACAGGAGGCTAAAAAAGACTGTCTGGAAACAACTGGGCCAAAATTTAATCAATCGAGATTTATGGCCGTTTGAAATTTGGGCATTACCTCCGAGCTGCGTGTGCCGAGTCAAATTATCAGCTCAAATCCCGTCTCAGTGGCGGCACAACACCCTGGAGTCTGAAATGCTGCAAAAATGGAATATTTGTGCATCGGTTTGTTCGCCTCGTCGCCGGGAAGACTGTAATTCAGAGCCTCTCATGGTCTGGCAGCCCAGCTGGGATCATAAAAGACGACTGTATTAGACGCTCCGCCGTCCCCTTTAACTCAAACAGACACAACAAAGCTTTGGAACAGAACGGATGTTTCCCCCTTCTTGTATGCGAAGTCTCTGCGGGAGCAATTATGTACGAGCAACTTTGCCTGTAATGAAATATTGATATATATTTTTCTGTCATTGTGAACAATACAATACAGTCGTGTATCCTTTGTGTCTTGTGAGAGGAATAGACTGTCTAGAAGAAGTGTGTCTAGTGGTGACGTCGCCGTTTTGATGCTTTGAGTTTGCCATCTTGGTTTTTTATAAAAGATATGACCACAATTAGTCTGCTAAGGAGACGACGTATACGGCTCTGGTAGAGACCTGTCAATCACAAGGTAGCCCCGCCCTAAATCATACCCCGTATTAAAGGCTTGACACTAGAGATTGAGACATAAACTCATGTTTACAATGTTTACTGTAGGGAATAAATCAAGTAAGAAGCAGTCATTTTCCTCATAGACTTCTATACAACCAAGACTTCGTTCTGCAACGAGCCGTCGCCCCCTGCTGGCCAGTGGAGATAAGTCAAGTTTAAGACACAAAAAGGATCTCTGCTCTCTTCATGACTTTGCACTCGCTCGTGAGCTCCCGGGGTTTAAAATTAGACTTGACATTGTCCAGAGGCCGCCGCTCTGTGCTGGACGACACACACGAGCCCGCCGGCGTCGCCGACTCCTCTCAGCTCCAGGGGGGGCGTGAGTGATACTTGAAGTCGGCTGTACAGTGGAACAGAGGCAGAGCTCAGTCCAGCTCCAGATCCCTGTGGCATGAAAGGAATCCTCTGTTGCCTCCCCCCTTTTCCTCCCCCCTTGTGAGAGACCATCGTTTTACTGCTCTGCCCTCCGCAGACATTGCAGCCTTTCATCTCTCAGAGGAAGGGCAGCTGCTCCTGGGCTCCTCCCGGCTCAGGAGGGGAAATGTGGCGTTCAGATCTGTAGACGACTTTCCCGTGTTTGAACGCGACGGCTCGTCTGACACCTTGATGGCAGTCGACTGGCGGGAAAATGTGTCGTTGACTATGATAGTTTCATGAAGCAAAAGTGTGAATTGTCATATTTTGCTTCCGTCTTCTCAAATGTGAGGATTTGCTGCTTTTCTCTGTTTGATAAAAGTGTGAATTAAATATCACACTGATCATCCAGCTAAATTTCTCTTTCCATTACATGATTCTGGGAACATTGAGAAGCGCGTATAATATGTATTTTCTCATCTAACTCTGTGAATTATGGGTTTTATTCCGACCAAAACCAGAGTACCAGATTGTCAGAACAGCAGAAAGACTAGCAAGACGGTTTAAAATCGCCGTTGTCTGACTCGAGTCTGGTGGCTTTGAGGAGAGCGTATGTTTGGTACCTTAATACATTATAATTGTCCACATTCCTATCGATTTTAGTGGATATATACAGAGGATCGTGCTGAAAAAGAATTGAAAATGAGTGTCATGTTGCCTCCTTGACCCATAGGAAATTGTGGTGGGATATCTCATCGATATAACATTTTATAGACCATATCATTAAAATATTATTGCGCAAATCCAACCCATAATGAAGATAATAGTACAATAATAGATGATAGAGCCTGAGCTGTACTCGCATCAGTCTATAAAGTCAAGATTGACAAACTGCTGCCTCATTCGAGCCATAATGTTACTTCCCGCTCAAACCTGGCAGGGTATCGAACAGGGAAGCCTCATTTCTGGGTTCATTTGTGTTATTTATAACCGGCAGTGTGCACTGTTTCCTAATGCATCTTAAAAGTAATTAGTTTTCGTAAAGGGGACGGGCTAATTAATGGAACATTAATGCAATCGGGGGGGGGAAAAAACACTCTTGGACCCGAGGAGCATGAATAAGGCATCACAATTTGGCCCGAGAATGTTGCAGATGAAAGGGAGGTTTTCCCAACACACAATAGACTTAATTGTCCTCCTCTAAAATATGAATGCAGTGCCACACTTCAATCACTTTTAATTCAAACTCATCACTTTCTTCTTTGTGTGTGTGTGTATTTAATAACCTGAATCATTTGCTGAATGATTTAGAGTCTAGATTCAGGGGGTCAGTGTTGTTGAGGTCATTATTCCTCTCAGGTCTCCACCCGCGATCGATTTTATTAGTGTGCGCGGGCCGTCGTAAAAAGATTACAAGCCCGGTGATGAAAAGCGCACGCCTCGTGATTTAATCAAACCTTCTTAAGCTGCTGTTTGACGAGCTCATTGAATCCCGAAGGGGGGTCCTTGTTGTGCCCTCGACGTGGCATCGATAACACCCCCTCTACTCTCTCTGCTGTCGTTTCTACAGACGGTGGACATCCATAAAGAGAAGGTGGCCCGGCGGGAGATCGGGATCCTGACCACCAACAAGAACACGGCGAGGACCCACAAGATCGTGGCGCCGGCGAACATGGAGCGGCCCGTCAGGTACATCAGGAAGCCCGTGGACTACAACGTGCTGGACGACGTGGGCCACGGCGTGAAGGTGAGCGGGGCCGCCTGATTTTCGGGGTGTATTAGTTTCTCTGCTTCTGTTCTTCCACTGTATCCAATGCTCTTCCCCTCCCCCTCCTCTCCTTCTTGCCAGAGGTATTCCTATCTCCCTATCTCCCTCCCTCTCTCCCACTTTGACTCGTTTTTCTGGCTCACACTCCATCTCTTATGCTTTTTTTTCCTCCTCTCATCTTCAGAAAGCACCCCCTTCTGACCCTACAGGAATATGTCTCAGTGTGGGTTGGTGGGAACGGGTGGAGGGGAGGGGGGGAGGAGGAGATGAACGAATAAAGAGATTACATCACACAGCGTTCAGGGAGAAGAAGAAAAAACAGCTCTATTCTCAGAGCGTTGTGTAAAAGGACACATTTGAAGGCACTTAGGCCTCGGCCCGCCCTCGTAATCTCGTTTTCTCCGACGCTGTTGTTACAATTAGATCTGTAGTTTTTTATTTTCACATCGGAGAAGAGGCGGGAGAGGAGCTGGTTTCCATGTGATAAACTCGCGTGATCCAACCGCGACACTTTCTCTGGCTTCAGGGGTCACTGGGTCGTCCTGACACTGGCGGTAATGACATCATTCTCCCGATGGCCGGAGGCATTTTTTCGCGATCTCCACCTTCCCTTCCTCCCCTCCCCCCCCTGAGAGCGTCCTCGGGCCCCCCATCCATCAGCCAATCAATTGCAGCTGTCAGACAGGATTGGATTAGAGGTCCGCCATCGCCGGCCCGTCGCGTTGCGGGCTTTGAGAAAGCAGGATGAAAGCCGTCGCGTCGCTCTCAATTTACTGTCTAGGAAATCACGCTGGACGCTTCCGTCGTGGCTAATGGGGCGCGAGAGACCACATTGTGTACTTAAAAGTGCACAAAGATGTGTTTTTTTTATTGTTATTGAATCAAGAGTTCGACATTTCTGGATCGCTAATTCACTTTCTGTTCAAGTTTGAGATTATAAATGACACCCTTTTTATGTGTTTTGTGATAAATATGAAGCTAGAGGCTTTTGGCTTTTAGCTTAGCGTAGCATAAAGACAAAGTTATTAACACATTGCATCTTATACATGTGCTGTTGTTGTTTCTGGGTATAAATTAGTGAGCTGTTTTGCAGATTTTAGAAACAACGTATAGATGCTAGCTGTTTCCCCCTGCTTTCAGTCTTTATGCTAAGCTAAGCTAAGGAGTATTTCCCAAGTATTGCTTAAATCATTCAATAGTATTTATGTATAATCATAAAGTATTCATATATATCACTTAATCGTGATTAATAATGTTGAAAAAACTGTCTTATAACTTTTAGCAACCACTCATATACAAATGTTTATAATCAAAGCTACTAAATAGACTTTTGACTCAATACACGATCGATTGAGTTCCATACTTTTCAAATTATGACACATTTCATACAATCGCAGTGAGGCCCGTGTGAATCATCCCCACTTCTGGCTCTACTTTGTCTCTCGAACACGAGGACGGCGCCACGTCATCCAACAATCGAGTCAAATCACCGAAACCGTCGTGCTTCACGGCCGCTTTTGAGAGCGTTCGTTGCATCTATTTTAAGGACATTTCATATTACTCCGGGCTTAATCTCGGTGGATTTTCCTCCTTTTTAAAATGTCTTTCTCGATGTTGCATTGACGTAGTGAATGTGACGGAGAACACACACACACACACACACGCATGCATATACATATATAGATGGAAGGAGGTAAGCAGCTGCAGGTCCACAGAAGCCGATCAATACTCAACATCAGGACTTCACATTATTTCCTATAGTATCCAGAGACGGCTGTGAGGCTTGTATAGAAGATCTAACGTCACGCTTTACTTACTGACCAGAATCAATACTTTAAACTTGCCACATGTGAGTGTTTGTGCCGTTAAACGCCAAAGCGTGAGCTGCGTGTTGTGAGCGACGTGGCGTCCACATGCATTATTAAATAGAAGCTGACGGCGCATCCAAACGAGCAATGAGGAGGAGGAAGAAGAAGAGGAGAGAAATTAGAAGGTGAAATTCATCTGGTAGATAATCTGATTGAACGTCACATCATAATAGTTTGAGCTGACGGATCCGGATGTTCCTGCATCTCAAGGCGTTTTAGCTTTTAATAGGAAAGGTGAGATTTATTCTTCCAGTCAGACGTTTGATGGAGTCGGCCGGATGATGATGATGATGATGATGATGTCAGGGGTTTGAAGTTGCATTGCATTCCTTTAATGTTTTTTGTTGTGTCAGTTGTGAGTTTAGAAGAGGATCTTAAAGGGATAGTGGCCATGATTAGCTTTTTTTGTTTTAAGCTCTGTTCAGCCAGAGGATGCAGCCAGAGGATGCAGCCAGACGAGCGCTCTTTGTTTTTGATTCATAAAGCAAATAAGTGCGACCTCCATCTGATTTTGAACTCCAGACAAAAGGTTTGTTACCTTTTCTGGCCGACGCAGCAGTAAGTTTGCCTTAAAACGCCTCTAAATTTGGTGTAAAGAGAGTGAGCAGTAAGAAATGAGGCTGATATCCGTGAGGTAAAATGAACAAAAGAGTAACGTGTACGCATCTTTTTCATAAACAGTCATTTCCAAATGTTACATTCTGGATTGTGAGTTTCTTGTCGCATTTAAAAACCACAGTTTGAATCTTTCCCCTCCGACATTTCAGTCTTTGTCTTATCTTTTTTGGGACGTATCCATGACGACTATCATAAACGCAGGAAGTGTTTGTGTCTTTCATACAGACTCGCCCTGACGGGACTGAACTGCTCCAGTTTATTTTTTCCACCCCAGCTCGACATGCTAAGCCTTTTTATTTTTTGGGGGGACTTGATAATGACCTTAATCTGAACCTGTCTGTCCTCCTCCTTCTAAACGGGACGTTACCAAAAAGCATTTCCACGCTGCCGGTCTGGTTCGCGCAGCAAAAACAGAGATACGGCACGAGCCGGGGACGATCAGGGGACGGCAGTCTCGGGCCTTCGCGTGACCTAGATTGTGGAGTGAATCCCGTCTCGGTCAGATAACCCGCGGTGAGGGACATTTTGAACGTGAAATGTGCCGTTCACGGCTACACTGGTGTCGCTTTTCTGCTGCAGAAAGCTCCTCGTGTCGCCCGACGCTGTGAATGAGCTTCTTTTCTTTTTTTTTTCTTGGTTTCATCTTCTCTCTTTTCGCTCGTGGACTTGTGAGAAGCTACAATGCGTTTCTGCAAAGGCCACTGGGGGGAAAAGCTGCATTATAGATGAGCCACTTGACTCTGCAGTTGTCAAAGCCCACGGCTTCTGTCGGCTCCACATTCAGCCTCACGCACGCGAGTACAGAAGGTGTTTGTTTGTTTTTAATCGCTGCCAGTGACGCAATCAGCTGGATTTCACTCCAAACCTGGACAAACGCACGCTCGGTAGATTTCAAATCCGCAGCTTTTTTGATGCACGAAGGCGTTGTGTTAATAATAAACCCGTCCGGCTCGTTCACCGTGTCGTCAGATTCCTGTGATTTCCCTCCAGTTTGACGGTTGCTCTGGGTGTGGCTCTGCGGGGCCCCGCGGCCCTCACTGCTCTCCTCTGGTATAATGAGTGGTAACCGCTGACCTGACCCGCTAAATGTTGACTCGGTGTCAACACATCGAGGAATCGTTTTCCTGCTGCTCGCTTGTACTTTGACTTCTTCTGATCCGTTCAGACGTGGCCTATTTTTGACATGCCTTCTCTCTCTCTCTCTCTCTCTCTCTCTCTCTCTCTCTCTCTCTCTCTCTCTCTCTCTCTCTCTCGTCTCTTTTTTTTTCTTGCTTCGTCTTCATAAGTGGCTAAAAGCCAAGGTAAGTCTGGTTTGTCACATGACCCATTTTACTATAATGCATTATTGATAGATTCGTCCAAACCCCGCCTGTACATGTCATTATTATGATCAATTCCCACGTTACTCCCATTAACAGACTTGTAGTCCTCTTAGCAGAAGCCCTCCCTCCTTTGTCAAGTCACCACTCGTGTATGTTGTCACCTCCCTCACACGTGTAGTTGTCCCTAAATGTTGTGTCCTCGATCCTTATAGGCTCCCCAGACAAATTACACACTCCACATCCTTGTGTTTTACTCAACAGTTATGCAGAATTCGCAATAGTGTAAATCCAGATGTTGCTAAAGTCAAAGCTTTTGAGTTAGCCGCTTGTTTTTTGTCGGCGGTTACGTGCTTGTTAGGACACAAGCGTTTTTGCAAGAAGCCTTGTTGGAACAACCCAGAGGTTTCTAACCTGCAATCAGCAGCAAACCTTCTGTGACTGAGCGTTGCATAACTGTTCAAATATTAGCAACAGTAAACATCTGGGCAGCCTATAGCGATTTGATTTATTTATTTTTTTGTCACACAAGTGTATGAAGTCATTTGTTTGTTTTTTAAATGTGTTTTTTCTTCACATCAGCAACATGGAAACAACCAGGCGATCAGAGGAGGGACACTATCGAGGACCAACCCGCCGACGCAGAAGCCGCCGAGCCCTCCCATGTCGGGGCGCGGCACGCTGGGGTAAAGACTTCATGAAAAGAAAACTAATCCTCTAATTGTGAAACACTGAATATAAGAAAGCACACACACAGCTTCTGTAAGGGGGCGATACAAGAACATACAGTTGAAGTAAATGTTACTTATTTATATTATATATTTTGCTATTTTTATTTTTACATTCAGCTATTTATATTTTTACATTCTGCTATTTATATTTTTACATTCTGCTATTTTTATTTTTACATTCAGCTATTTATATTTTTACATTCAGCTATTTTTATTTTTACATTTTGCTATTTATATTTTTACATTCAGCTATTTTTATTTTTACATTTTGCTATTTTTATTTTTACATTCTGCTATTTATATTTTTACATTTTGCTATTTTTATTTTTACATTCAGCTATTTTTATTTTTACATTCTGCTATTTATATTTTTACATTCAGCTATTTGTACCTTTCTTTCTTTTTTTAATGAGTAAATGTTTAAAGAGTAACACGGTGAACAAACACAACCCCGCTGAGCTAACAGCCCCAGGACATCGTTTTAGTTTTCACATTTAAAATGACAAAACTGAATCCGGGCAAAAAGGAAACTTTTATCGGTGTGAAACGCGACGTTGATCAGATATTAAAGCCGGCGGCGTCCGGCTGAGTAACCTGATGGGATTCACGACGCTCGAGTGAACGCGGCCTCGCTGCTTTGATGGCGGGATTTGCGTCGTGATTATGATTCTTTATTTATTTATTTATTCGTTTGTTTATTTATTTAGTTTGTTTATTTATTTGTCTTTCCCTCGCGGTCAGGCGCAACACGTCCTACAAGACTCTGGAGCCGGTGAAGCCGCCCACGGTGCCAAACGACTACATGACCAGCCCCGCCCGCCTGGGCCAGCAGCACAGCCCCGGACGCACGGCCTCGCTCAACCAGAGGCAACGCACACACAGGTAGAGCACACACACACACACACACACACACACACACACACACACACACAGGTAGAGCACACACACACACACACACAGGTAGAGCACACACACACACACAGAAAAAGAGAGAAAGAGAGAGAGAAAGAAACACACACAGAGAAAGAGAGAGAGAAAGAAACACATACAGAGAAAGGCAAACATACAGAGAGAGAGACACACACACACACACACACACACACACACACACAGGGAGACACACACACACACACACACAGAGAAAGAGAGAGAGAAAGAAACACACACAGAGAAAGGCAAACATACAGAGAGAGAGACACACACACACACACACACACACACACACACGGAGACACACACACACACGCACACAGAGAAAGAGAGAGAGAAAGAAACACACACAGAGAAAGGCAAACATACAGAGAGATAGAGAGACACACACACACACACGGAGACACACACACACACAGGGAGACGCATACACACAGAGAGAGAGAGAAAAAGAGAGAGATATACACACACAGACACACACACAGACAGTCAACACAGAGAGAGAGAGAGAAAGACACACACAGACAGAGACACACACACACACACACACACACACACACACACACACACACACACACAGGAGCAGCGCTGCAGGTTATTAATAGACTGTTTTCTGTTTCATATCATTGATAATTAAATATCTTTCATTATGTGAGACAAACAACAGAAAGATGTCTCCATGAGCGTCAGGAGCTTTGATCTGATCAACTTCTATTTTTACACATTTCACCAAAACGCTTCGTCCATTAATCAGAAAAATAATAAGTCATAAATTAGTCGACAACGAAAATAATTACTGGAGGGGACGTTCTTTAGACTTTGCAGGAAAAGGTTGATGTGTATTTATAGATTAGCTGCAGCAGCAGATCCACACACACACACACACACACACACACACACACACACACACACACACACACACTACTTAAAATCAAGTCAGGTTTAATTATATGAGATAAAAGTCTCTAAAAAAAAAGTGAATAAAGTTTAAAAAGTCCAGGAAAAGCAACGGAGGATGTTTCCTGAAGCATCAGCAGAGTGAAGAAGTGGAAGAGTTACAATGTAGAGAAATAAAAGAACAGTGTACCTCCGAGAACTACAAAGTACTTTGGATACACAATAACAGAAGTACTTGTACTGGCAGGAGCACCAATAAGACCTTGATGTGTACTGAAAATGATGCAAATGAACAACTTTTAGCGACTTTAAAGTTCAAAAGCTTCCAGTTAAAGAATCTCAAAGGAGTCGGCATCCAGACATTGTTGCCCCCTGCTGATGTGATGAAGTTATAGATCTAAACTTACACAGCAAACTTCATAAAAGTCTCTCAAATTCATGGATAGAAACGGGTGGATTTAGTGCTGCGGCTCCACCTTTTTAAAAGCCGAAGACTACGCGTGTTCTCGTGTTTCAGTGACGTGAGCGAAGCGTCTCTTCAGAAACAAACCTGTTCCCCGTGTCCCACTCTTCTAATCTGCGCTCTTGGTTCAGCTGTTGTGATGTTTTTCACAGCTCTTCCTCCTCTCCGCTGCACTAAATCCAGCATTTAATGTTCGTCAGAAGGGGTTTTTCTTTTCTGCAGCCGGCATCGCTTTGATATTAATATCTGTAAAAGCCTCTGATTATGAAGTGCCGTTTCAACTACAGATGGAAACCCTCGAACACGACTCTCAAGGATTGTTACCCAGAAGACTCTTTCATCAAATTTGAGTTACGAGCGAGAGAAGTAGCCTCATTAGCTAAAAAGCTCTTTATGCTGACTGTGGCGCTCATAAATATTACACACGTATTTTCATTTTCCCTTCTGTGGAGACCAGCGCTTCTCTCTGGCTCATGTGTGTTTGCACAAAGCTGCTCATTCATGATAAGTTCTCCTTTTTAATTTATCAACTAAAACCAAAGTCCAGGACGTCTTCAGATGCTCGTAGCAGCATCAGCATCACTGATCTGTGGTCTACAGCCGCTCTGACGTCCGTTCACGATACAAAACATTTAGTTTTTTATCGTGCCAGCTGCTCTTCCTCAATCTACTCATTGACTTCCTTGTCTGTTCATTTAGTGTTGAATCAGCTGCAGTGTGGGATGTGTCCACTTAAAGGCAAATAATATAACAGCTAGAACCATCTGGTATATTAAAAACCACAAAAAGACGACGCTCATGTCATATTACGATATCCAAAATCTCAGAGGAACCTGCCCTCGTTATGATATTTATATATTATATAGTGTGTAAGTCTATTTTTCCCACAAAGTCACGGCGACGCCTCGCTGGTTTAACTTTCTGTTCCCTACATGGAGAAAAGTGCTGTTTTCTCTCCGTTGGCTTCTGGGATTTTTTATTTTTTGTCTGCTGCTGTGAGCGAGCGAGCAGGAACCCTTGAAAGCCTCGCCGTGCGTTACAGACGGACGATTTATAAACACCGGGGTTTTGTTTTTTTTAGTGGCGGCTGAGAGGAAGGTGGAGATGGAGATGGAGGGCTCTTTATCTCACAGCAAAGCGCTTTGAAACAAAGCAAAGCCGGGGAAGGAGAGATAACTGGGTTAGGTTGAAGGAACTGCAAAGTTCTGGGGGGGGGGGGGGGGATTAGAAAGGATGAATCCCAACATGCAGAGGAGGGAAGTAGGACGTGACATTGTCTGGCCTTCACACCCAGAGACACTCCCACTGCCACCGACATCCTTCAGGGGGTGAAAACCCTGCTGTTGGTGCCCAGAGAGCCTCCACTGACACGGATCAGAGAGGAGGAGAGGGGGCTGATGGGAGGAGGAGATAAAGGGGATGTTGTTCAGAGGGATGGAAGGAATCAGAGGAGACGGGGGGTGAAGGGGTGAAGGGGTGAGGGGGATTCACTTCACAGCAGATGAGAGGACGAGTGTTAGACGGTTAAGGGTGAGAGGTACAGGGAGAGGAATCGGTTTGGAGGGGGGGATGAAAGAGCTGGAAGAGGGCGAGGTGGAGGTCGAGGGGGCTGGAATGAGGATCAAGGACAGGCTGGGAGAGGAGGAGGAGGAAGAGGAGGAGGAGGAGGAGGAAGGGTTTAGTCTGCCGGGGCATTGATGTGCGAGCCCCGAGGTCAAGCGCAGGGTGAGCAGCGTTTATACGAGCGACTGCAGAGCTGACGGACTCGCTGCCCAATAAAGACAATCCTGTCGTGTGTTTAGTGCATAGTTATGACTGTAGTGGATACCATGGCCTAAGTTTAAAGTTATTAGTCGCCACTTAACTGAAACTGTCTGAAAAATGCAGCTTCACAGAGCAGAGAACAGTTTTATACCAAAATACTATGTCTGTCACGATGATTACTGAGTATTATTGAGTATTATGGCTTCAGCTCACAAGTATTTCCCTTGTTGAGTAGTACTTTTATACATTTTTTTTAAAGATTAAATATATTTCTATCAAAAAACACTTTTTATTTAAATGTTTTGTTTGTTCTTGTTGAAAAAAATAACCAAAAACTTAAAGATCTTTAATTATCAAAGATGTGAAAGTAACAACACGGGCATCTTTATTACTTATTATTATAAACAGTCACAGGAATTTGTCACATTTTAAACCTTTATTTACATTCAGGCATAAGTAAAAAAAACCTTATGTTTTGACGATAAATATGTGAAAACACAAATTCACATATCTCCCCTCAACACACTGGCACTGATAACACTGACGGTCTGCATCTGTTAGCAACATCTGCATCTGAGGCTTCAGTTCATTACATGAAGTCTTTGATGCTTTCAGTGTGTGTGTGTGTGTGTGTGTGTGTGTGTGTGTGTGTGTGTGTGTGTGTGTGTGTGTGTGTGTGTGCACACACAACCACAGCGCGTGTGGTGAGTGTTTCGGGGCCAATTGGAGGATCTGAATCGAGCTATTAAAGTGGATCACATGAAGAAGAACATCATCTACTATATTTAATGGTCTGCAGCTCAGTTCCCAGAAGCCAAAAAGACGACGATCAGCATGAGAGAAGAAGAGCGAGCTGATAGAAAGTGTTACAGGCTGATGAATCTACATGACACAGACGCAGCACACGTCTGTCCACACGTCTGCAGCGACGCCTGCTATGCAGTCTGAGCAGCTCGCCCTGAGTAAAACACCCTCTCTCTCTCCCTCAGTGGAAGCAGCGGGGGCAGCAGCAGCAGGGAGAACAGCGGCAGCAGCGGTATTGGCATTCCCATAGCCGTGCCTACGCCCTCCATCCCCAACCCCGGACCAGGTGAGCTTCACCAGCTGCACATGACACAGAGACTCCTTGCTGGAGTTTTTAAAGGAGGGCGGGATCGTCCTCGACGAGCTTCATGCATTGTCATTATGTTTTAAACCCACCATGATTGATTGACAGCGCCGATAACCCACCGAAGAGCTCCGCCCCACGCTCCAAAATATCCTCCAACCTGAGGGAGAGTTTACTTTGATAGTAGACGGGCTGCACAACACCACGTCCCACCACAGTGCATTTCACCTCCATTACTACCCAGGAATACTCCAGTATCGGGCGTCTCTTGACCCGGTGTGTGTGAGTGTGTGTGTGACATGCGTGTGCAGATAGTCCACGCTACACACAAAGCCCGTGTTTACCAGACAGGGGATTAAGCGTGTCCATTGTGTCCCCGGCACAGCTGAGTCTCTCTTCCACTGAGTAAAATAGGCCACGCCGCTGCAGGCCTGCTGCGTTACAGCGGAGCGGCGAGGCGCACGTAGCCCCCCCCCCCCCCCCCTCCTCCTCGCCTTAGACACCGTGCACACGCCTCAGACACCGTGCACACGCCTCAGACACCGTGCACACGCGTTAAACTCCTACAAAAGATTTGAGCTGAGCAAGAGAATGTTTCAGGTTTATGGAGCATCTTTTCTGGAGCGCCTCATCCTGAAACACTTGACTCGTACCGCAAAAGAAAGTGGGTCCAGGTTTTTTTCCTTGGTGAAGCGCTCCTCCACCCAATTCCCCACCGCCCAGAGGGGTTCCCCGGGTGAAGCAGTAGTGATGTCATGTCTCAGCGTCGAGGTGCAGGAGAGATTTTAAATGGTTACTAATGCAAACAAAACAAAAAACCCCTCCTTTCAGTCCCGACCATGTCTGCTCCTCCGGGAGCTCCTCCGCCTCCCCCGCCCCTACCTCCTCCTACGGCCGGGCTCGGCCCCCCACCACCAGCTCCTCCTCCTCCTCCTCCTCCACCTATAGGTGAGCCACGTCGACCTCGGAGGTCCGCTCCCCGTCGCCGGACGGTGTGATAATCAGCACGTTGTGATCCTCTGGCGGTGGAGACGCACAGATCTCGAGGCGTCGCGCTTGTGGACGAAGCGTCTCGACTGTTTGTTCACGCTGCGGGCGGGCGGGGCGGGTCATCTCTGTGCTGCTTCGGCTGTGCATCGTTTTAAATAACTTTAAGAACGGATGCAGCTGGGATGCAAATTTTAAGCCGGAATTTTAAGCTTTGAAACGATTTGTATTTTCTAAGTACAAAGTAACTAAATATTCATATTTAGGAGATGAGGAAGGTTGGAAATGTGATTGACAGCTGATGCCGGTTAAAGGAAATGACCCGCTGGTCGTCTTGCTTGCAGTGTGAACAGACTTCATGGGCTTCTTTTTGGGAACGGGTTGCATACTATGTATGTGTTTAATCCTCCGTGGTGGTGGTGCTTCCTCTTCACTCTTCACTCGTCTGCTTTAATTGGCTCATAAAGAAGTCTCATATCACCCACGGCCTGGCAAACGTTATGAACTGCCTTCACAATCTCCACTAATTTGACCTCAATCTGCTGTATATCTGGCAAGGTTACCGCCGTTCAGACGAGATGATCATTTAAACATGACTTTAAAACTGAGGCCGTGAATGTGAATGTGAAGGCTTTACCTGAAGGACTCTGAGACTTCTTTCTGCACAGGTATGTCACTGTTTATTTATTTATTTGACCAGAAAAGTGATCGTGGTTCAAGCTGCATCAGGTGAAATGTAGTTTATTGTAGTTTGAATCATTTCTGAGACTGACAGAAGAACCATCTTCATATTTTTTGGGATTTGTCTGGATCTGAAGCTTGTGGCACCAACGTAGCCTCGAGTTAAAATAAAGTGAATAACATTGAGCTAGCTTACATGTTCGGCTATTTCCCTACTGCTACTGACTCAACTGCACATTTAAACATGTTTAGATGTGCATGCAGACCTGAACAAACATGTCTGTTAATGGTGCAACTGGATTTAGCTCATCGCTACATTTGAAATGAGCTAGTGGTTGCGACGAAGTGGCCGCCATGTTGAGAGCCATCGAGAAACAACGTCTACCCATCTCCTAACGTGCATCTTTAAGAAGTAATCCATAAAATACAAAACAATGACTCAATTCTGTGACTGCTGATGTCACAAACAATGTCTTCTGGGTAATTTCAAGCGTTCGACTGATCACTTGAAACCTGCACTGCTCACCCTCCAACACATCGACGCGCTCTCGCTCTGTTCACCCTTCTGCCGGAGACGATATGCAGCGTCAGTTTGCTCCGCCGTTCCTCTGCGTCTCCGCTTCCTCCGTCCCACCTTCTCCTCTCCTGAGAGGACTTCCCGTCGTCCAGCAATGTGAACAGGAAATACTCGAGCAGAGCAAAAAAAACGAATCTCTTCCTCTCGATCATTCGGTTATTCTCTGTCATGATTCGAGGTGCGGGATCTTTTGGGTTGACCTCTTTCGACTTCTGCATTCTCCTTTTTTTTTACCATCTCTGTGCAACTGTGCTATCAACCAGCAATCTGTGTTGCTTCCCTTGCTCCCCTGCTTCCTCAGATTGTTCACTAAATTGTCTCTTTTCTCACGGGGTGTGGGGCTGGGATCTGCATTTTAATGATCTCACGTTGTCTTTTACCATCTGGTTGATTCATGTTTTGGGTGCATTTTTCTCTCTCCTCTCCCCCTCTCTGTCTAACCCTCCCTCTCTCTCCCTCCCTCTCTTCCCTCTCGGTGGGTGTCTCTAGTGGTGGCCCCCGGCCCCGGTCTGGGTCCCGCCCCGATGTCCCAGTTTGGAACCATCTCGCGGCAGATCTCGCGGCACAACCCCTCCAACTCCTCCGTGTCCATGGTCTCGGCCACGGGCACCTACCGCCGGGCGCCGTCGGTCACTTCCCAGTTCTCCTTGCAGCAGCAGCAGCAACTTCAGCTCCAGCAGCAGCAACTCCAGTTGCAGCAGCAGCAGCAGCTCCAGCAGCAGCAGCTCCAACAGCAGCAGCAGCAGCAGCCTCATATTAATGGAGGCACTCCCGGCTACGGCCAGAACTCAAGTAAGGCCCTTCTGTCTCCGGTCCCGGCCGGCTTTATAGACCCTCAGCCGCGTCCCCGAAGCACTAAAACATCACTTCAAAACATCACTTTCTTCCGGATCATGCGCGGTCACGATCTAAAAAAAAAAAGCGAGCTAACCTTTTGAAGTCGCCGACCAATCTTTCATCTTTTGCGAGTGCGTCGCTGCTCGTCTGAAGGTCAAGATCGATCCGATTTATTGACTTCCTCACGTCTGAAACAACACCGAGCCTCGCCTGGTTTAAAACGTTCCCTTTTCTCTTCTCGGTTTCTCGCTCGACACACGAGCGAGAAACCACTTAACGGCCGATCAGATGAATAAATGAAGCTTACTTCTCTATTTGTTCGAGGTGAAATACCTGGAGCGTACATTTTAGGTAAAAGGGAACTGCGTTGAACAACAAAACTATATCAAAACAACTCATGCGGTAGAATCAACAGTAAATAATCATATTTAAAGCACTAAACCGTCTCGCTGCGTTTTAAATAGTCATTTCTTTTAGCGAAGATGCTTGTTGTTTTGCTGAAGTACTTCTCTGAGTCTGCTCTTGAGTCGCGGCCTCTTCTCTAACCGGGATGTCTTTAATATTCATGAAGAATGCATCGTCCTTGGATTTCACAGCTGATACAAAACCAGACAATCGATGTCTGCCTCTCCAAAGTCCCAGCGTTCAGCCTCGTGCTAAATAATGAACACCAGGGAAACTGTAAAACGTTGGATTTCCTCCGTTTATTATGTGAGTTTTGACTTCTTAAAAATAAAACCTTCCTCTTGGATGGAGATAACGTGATCTGGATCTGGAAACATTGCATCTGTCTGGAGATTTTTCAAAGTCTTCAAAGCTTCTGAGAAACCAGCTACAAGTGCAGTTCAGGGATCTTTGAACCCGGCGGGAGGATTGTTCTCCTCCCCGTAAGAATGTGGTCACACCGTATGTTCTGCATTCACACCTGGATGAGATCAGATCACAACAGCAGCTCCAGATGTGGCCGCTCGCCGCTCGCTCACAGCAGACAGCATTGAGCTTCTCCTGCCGGGTGTGAAGGTCGCTCTGGTGTCTGACCTCTGGTGTCTGACCTCTGGTGTCTGACCTCTGGTGCCTGACCTCTGGTGTCTGACCTCTGGTGTCTGACCTCTGGTGTCTGACCTCTGCCTCCTGACCTCTGGTGCCTGACCTCTGGTGTCTGACCTCTAGTGTCTGACCTCTAGTGTCTGACCTCTGGTGTCTGACCTCTGGTGTCTGACCTTTAGTGTCTGACCTTTAGTGTCTGACCTCTGGTGCCTGACCTTTAGTGTCTGACCTCTAGTGTCTGACCTCTGCCTCCTGACCTCTGGTGCCTGACCTCTGGTGTCTGACCTCTAGTGTCTGACCTCTGCCTCCTGACCTCTGGTGCCTGACCTCTGGTGTCTGACCTCTAGTGTCTGACCTCTGGTGCCTGACCTCTGGTGTCTGACCCCCGGCCTTCGATGTGCATTCAACAGAAGCACAGAGCTCGAAGTCTCACCAACTTTAAATCGATCTCTTCATTTTTAAACGTAAACTAAGAACTTAAAGTCGGGCTGAACGATTGTGCAAAAAAATCAGCGGAAATCTTTTTTTTTTTTTTACCATAAATATTCCCATTTTTAAATGATTTTTTTTAGATCTGTACCAAAGAAAATGTTTGTTTTTGTTTTTTAAAGTCTGTAGGAGATGTAGCTGCTGTACCACTTCATTTCAAACCGTATTGTTAGATATCCTGATGACTCGCCGCCCTGATTCAGATCTTCAGGGTTCAGCGGGTTTGCAGGGATTTGGGTTGAGGCTTGTTCAAACAGCGCCTCCCTCTGGCCGGCAGCCGCTCCCACATGTTTTGTTTTTTTCTGACTCGTGGTGTCGAGCCGTCCGATCGACAGAAATCAAACCTAATCCGTGGGTTTATCCTCCGTCCTCTGAGAGAGAGATCTCCACTCAGGCCCCACGTGACTCATCACAGACGTCACCAAAGCTACAAGCAGTTGATTTAAATATATATATTTTAAAAAAATCATAAAATGAATCCGACACGAGCTCTCACTCTGCTGCACATCACTTTGTCCTGTTTCACGCTCACAGTTCTTGCAGTGTGTTTGTTTTCTCTCGGGGGGGTCGAGGTACTTTTCACCACCTTCTGTACATTCTCGGTCACTGATGGGCTTTGTCTCTCTCTCCTCCTCTCTCCTCCTCCTCTTCTTCCTCTCTCCGCTGTGCTTTCAGTGTCTGTCGCTCCTCCTCCTCCCCCCATGCCCCAGCTGACTCCACAGATACCTCTGACTGGCTTTGTGGCCAGGATGCAGGAGAGCAGTAAGTGAAGAGGCCCAGACATACTTTCCCCCTCCTCGTCCGTGCCCAAACTACTCCCATTTCTAGAACACCCAGCATGCATTGTGCTTGTTCATCTTCCTCCCTCTTGTCTTGTCCTTTTTTGCAGCAACGAAGCATCCAAGAAAGCGTCTCATTAGGAGCGCCATCATGCCGAATGTAACTTCTTCCCTGCTGTCTGGAGGCAGATTTATCTCCTCGGCTATTAAACTACATTCTGAAGCAATAAAGCTGCATCATTTATTTATTTTTTAATACAGCGTGTGCAGTCGGAGAAGCCACCTGCTGTTTTTTTTAGTGATTTGTGTCTCACCGTGGTATTCATATGCTGAGCGCAGCGCTGCAGGGTTGAGCCGAGGTGAATGATGATGTTCACATGAGGAAAGGAGCCGGAGAAAACACACAACCGGAGACGAGTGGACTCTCTGCCGCCCCTCGTTGGACAAAGAGACGCATTACATCCAAATATCCGGTTCAGGGAGAATCAGGAACAATATTTGTTAACAAGTGAATTAGTGTCAAATAACATTAATCTGAATGCATCTACATTACTTTTTTATTACTCTAACATACATTTCCTTTCATAAAGTGTTATTAATTCTGCATGATTCGGCCGCCGCCCTCACCAGCTCCCGCCGCATGTTGACCCCGGTGCTCCTTGAGCTTTTTTTTTTTAAAATCTGACAATAAAATAAAATCTCTCTCTCTCCAACAGTTGCAGATACTCCCACTCCGCCCCCTCCTCCGCCCCCGGAGGACATCCCCATGTTCGACGACTCCCCTCCGCCCCCGCCGCCGCCGCCGGTGGACTACGAGGAGGAGGACGCGTCCGTGGTGCAGTACAGCGACCCCTACGCCGACGGAGACCCCCAGTGGGCGCCCAAGAGCTACGTGGAGAAAGGTCAGCAGGCGTTCATCCAGGCATCTATATGAATGTTTATTCTTTGAATCAAACTATTGTCTCATTCGTTTGTGTTGTTTAAGGTTTACTGTATGCTTTGAATCCTTTTTGTTAGTTTAAACACTACATTTTATCACTTTTTTTATGTTTACACTCATATTTCAAACATGTTTGGTCTTGGAAATTTGGTTAAAAGTCGTGAAAATCCACTGGTCACAGTGTATGAACCCTGAATACATATGACGTAATAAAATGATACGACCGGCATGAAGCAAATATAAAGATAAAACTCACCATTACGCCGAATTAGTGTGAGCCTGAGCCGGTTCCGTCTCGGTGTGATGTGTGTTTTATGTCCCGTTAACTCCGTAAATTAAACCTTTAAGGCCGGTCCACTGCTCAATTTAAACCCGCTTCACAAAGACAGGATGTTGAAAATGGAGGCAAGGGTTTTTTTGGCGATCTTAAGGACGTGCTGCCTTGATTTTAATCCAGAACACCAAGTTGAAACGGACTTTTCAAGTTTCATTTTTGGGGTAACCATTGCGCAACATGTGTCCGGTCTTTTTTCAAAATAAAACTTTTTTTTTTCTCCATTTATTCTTTCTCTGCGGCCAACGGACCGGTACCGGGTTGGGGGGACCACTGCTTTAGAGCCTCTTAACATTCGTCGTCTCGCCCCCCCCCTCCACCCCCCCCACACACCTCTCCTTTTTCTAAACCAACCTCCCTCCCGGTGTCGTTTCAGTGGTGGCCATCTACGACTACAGCAGGGACAAGGACGACGAGCTGAGCTTCATGGAGGGCTCCATCATCTACGTCATCAAGAAGAACGACGACGGCTGGTACGAGGGCGTGTCCGGCGGCGTCACCGGGCTGTTCCCCGGCAACTACGTGGAGTCCATCATGCACTACGCCGACTGAGGAGGGGGGGGAGGGGTCGCAAACAGTAAAAGTCTATTTATTCAGTCACATCATAATCCACTGAAGAGACTGACCGCCGCCATTTTTGACTCCCGAGACGCATAGACGCAACTGTATCCCTCCTTCTCCTCTATCTTTTTTTTTCATGACAGAATGTTCTTTCCCTTACCGATTGCAAATAAAATGAAAAAGTAATATCTATTTAGTTTATTTTTGGTGTTATACGGGGCGGGTTTGGACGGGGGCATTTATGGAATATGTACAACCACAAAAAAGACTAAAGAATTGGACCGCACGCTCCTTTCTCCCGCCGCTTGGACTCTAAAGACGACGGTCACACAGCTGAAGGATGTACGACGTCATCGCGGCCTGGACGCAAATAACGATTAGCGAGACTTTTATTTTGTGTTTTTTTTTTTTTTTGTGAACGTTAAGTTTCGATGGAGCGAACAAAGCGGCGACGCCTCCAGTCGACGCCGCTCCTACTGTCCGTTGTACATAAGTGAGACGCAGCCGCTCGGGTTTCTGTAATGTGAATGTCGATTTTATATGATAGTTCTAATTAAGTGATTAAGTCGTCCATCCCACACGGAGGCTCATTCGTGAAATTATTTACAAATTAAAATACTGTATATGGTATTATCAAGACAATTTACTCCTGGCGCTAAAAAGCATGCAACATTTTAAAGAGATAATGTAATCTTAAGTTTATTACCATTATGCTTCCGTTTCGTTGTAAATGTATTCACCTTTTTAATTTCTTATTACTGTTGAAATCACTGAACTTTTTTAAAAGACTCTGAAGTAAATTAAGCCCCGCCCCCTCACACGGTGTCACACACTTCCTGAATCATAAATGGGAGTTTACTTTTTCACACATTTGGATCCGTTTGACGCGAGAGAACACATTCCAGTTTGTTTTTTTTGGAACGATTACGTCACATCACTGTTTATTTTCTACTAATCCGCATCTAATCTGTGGGATCCAGAGGGGTGAGGCGGCAGAGCGATGTTTAGAGCTGGATTTGTCGTGCCTGACACACAAACACACACACACACACTGCCATGTGACAATTGAGATGTACCAGTCGACCAAGAAACAACTCTAATACCTCGGCAGCCTCTGAAACATTAAACCCTCCGGGCTGCACAGGTGTACATATTGTAAGATCAGCTGTCACTCATTCACCTCGACAACATCGCAGTCGGCCCTCGTAACGAACCCTCGAACATGACATCATTCCTTCTTTTTTTTACCATTTCAGGATATTGCAGCTTATGCCTTGATATTTTTGCCCGCTTGCTTTAGAAATCTCCAATTAAAAAACGCTCCGGCTCAATTTCATGGGTAGAAATATTGAACTCTGTCTGTCTGCCCTTCATTTGTACATATAATAATATGTTGATTGAAAATGTACAGTCTTTTA